>NC_136926.1:75245299-76445299 GCF_949752795.1 Hyperoodon ampullatus
TGGAGCCAATTTCATTTCAAACAATTACTCTACTGACATTTACTAATCACTGAGCAGAGTGTTGGTTTTCTCAAGAGAGACTCTGTATTCATTTTACTTGAAGATGACCACAGTGATTAAGAGCCTCGTAGAAAGCTGTTAGGTACTATTTGAGAACCCTGCAGTATTCTTGTTCCTGCCTAGTTAGGTACTGAAGCATAAAACTGTATAGAGAGTTTCACTTCAGTTTAAGAACTTTTTGTCTACTTGACGCCAAAACCTTGGGTGATTCAGTACCTTCTGATAACGAAGTGTGATTGATAGCTCTTCCATGCGCCATTACTTCAGGGTTTCTTTTAATCCGTTTCTATGAAAACTGTACAAAGAGCACTGCCTAGTACTCAGAACTGAAACACACATTCCTAGTTAGACTTTATTGGTTATCAATCACACCTCTTACCTTTCCTACTGCAGTGAAATAAATTTCATTATGCCTAGGAAGCCACTTTGTTTAGAGGCAAACGTACCCAGTGTTGAATTCAGGATTAAAAGAAATATTTTGGTAATTTTTCAGGGCAATTATCTAAGTCTGTACTGGTATGTACTTTGCCCATGAACAAAAAGACCATTTACAAAGCTGATATTTTGAAATTGAACGAACTTTTTTTCTGTCATTAACAGATAAAAATATTAATAATAGAGTGTGATTTATATAGTACCTCAATTATTCACATATGGAATATCTATGACAAACGTTAAATCAGCAGTTTACACCTTTTCCCAAGAGTGGTGCTTTTTAATGCTTTTCTTTATCAAATTGTGTGTATTGGGGTATGCAAACCAAACCAGATTAAAACCCAAGATCACAGTTGGCAAGGTAAGCCTTCTGTAAATATGGTCTCTCTATGTCAAAATGAAGTAGAAACACATTTCTGTTTTGAAAATCTTCTGTTCTCAGTTGTTTATATCAGTGTTTGCCTTCATTAGGATGTGACTTCAATATTAGCCATGGAAATTGATTATGTTATAGTATGCTTATTTAAGTCAGAATAAAACACGATGAACTGAAATTGGCTAAGATACAGATAATTGCTGAGCTAACAGTAGCACATAATGAACAGCAATATTTTTATTAAAAGAGGAAAAGGAAGAATTATTTAGAATTTAGACATAAAACTCTAAAGAAGTAGCCCACAGTGGTTACAGAAGCTGGGAGACTCTGGAAAGCCCTTCTGGTTTCTTAGATTTTCTTTGATGTTGATTCTCTTCAGTTCTTCAACTGCTCATAATAGACCAAGCTTCTGATTTATACCAGGTAAACCAGTCATTTCTACTTTCATTCCTTACATATTTTTGGCCACCTACTAGGTTCTGAAAAATTTAGAAGGCCCAACTCTGGGCCATAATACTGCCATATCTTGGTTTTGAGTGCTTCATAAGTGGTCAGTTCAGACAACCTTTCATGGAAGCTCTTTCTTGTAACAGCTTGCATAGTTAATACTAGATTGGAAAGCTAACATCTCCACATCACACAGTGAGGAGAAATTCTTAAATAACTATGAATTCAAATAAAAATGTAAGGCCATGGGGCAGAAGAAGAAATCTGTAGCAATGTCTATATCAAATGATTTTATCCACTCTAGAATGTCTTTCAGATTGTTCCTATAAAAATTTTAAGATGCTCTTGGAAGAATTAGGTTACCTAATTCCTCTTTGGCAAGTGGCAGGATGAAATAACTGATATTTTCTAGTGTAATTTACTCCTACTTTTCATGTGTTGCATACACACTGTCACCCTCAAAGATTTCATAATCTAATGGCCCTTTAGAAAACTACAAAGCCTTATGATGTTTAAAAATATGTCCATAAAGGGATTGATACTCCTCACACAGGAAGTGGAGCCTAATTCCTCTTAAGTGTCACTTGAATTAGTCACTTGCTTCTAATAATTAAATAAAGCAGAAGTGATAGTGTGTGACTTCTGAGACTAGGTCATCAAAGGCATTGGGGCTTTCTTCTGGCTTTCTCTCACATCACTTGCTTTGGGAGAAATCAGCTGCCACGTCTTGGGTAGCCTTTGAAGCCTCTAGCCAACATCCAGAAAGAAACTAAGGCCTCCTGCCAATAGCCATGTGATTGAGTCACAGCAAGTGGACCCTTCAGCTCTAATCCAGCCTCCAGATGACTACTACTTTGGTTTACATCTTGACTGTGACCTCAGGAGATCCTGAGCTAGAACCACCCAACTTAACTGCCCCCAGATTCCTGATCAACAAACTCTTTGAGGTGATAAATGATTGTTGTTTTCAGCTGTTACACCTTGGGTAATTTTTTACACAGCAATAGGCAGCTAATACAAATACATAGACTACTCTGTAATGGTAAAAATGTGTCTTTTCCAACCAGAGTTTCAACTGAAAGAAAAATTTGGTACTCCAATAGATGGCAATTTAATAGATTAAAAACACACTTGTTTTTTGTACTTTATAAAGGAAAAGGCTCCCCAGTCTCATGACTCTTTTCCTCTTATGCTGGCATGGATTGCTGTTTTACTTCTTGTCCTCAGTCCTTAAATAGCTTGTATATTGCTAAGAAAGGTGCACTTTATCAGAAACAGGATTTGAGTCGCCCATATTTGAGAAGTTTTGTGAAGAAATGAGAGCAAAATATGAAACTTTATTTTTGTGGTTACAAATGTTTTAGCTTTCCAAGAAAAAAAAATGATTAAATTTCTGTCAGAGGCGTCCCCCCACCTTTTTTTTTTGTGGTACGCGGGCCTCTCACTGCTGTGGCCTCTCCCGTTGCGGAGCACAGGCTCCGGATGTGCAGGCCCAGCGGCCATGGCTCACGGGCCCAGCCGCTCCGCGGCATGTGGGATCTTCCCGGACCGGGGCACGAACCCGCGTCCCCTGCATCGGCAGGCGGACTCTCAACCACTGCACCACCAGGGAAGCCCGCCCTGGTATTTTTTAAAGAGAAAAATAGAGCTTACTGAGAACCATTTTCAGGTGGGGTTTTTTAATGATTTGGCTGAATGGCACATGTTCATAGAAAAAAAAAAGTGATCTTCCTGCTCAAGGTCCTACATTATCCACTATAAGTTCTGTTCAGAAACTGTTAGTTATTTTAGTTAAGGTGCCACTGTCCATGAGGAGATTGGCAAACAAATATGTATAAAACCTTTTCAACACAGTGTTGTTTAGAGTATTAACCTTAGTTTCACTGCAGGTGTAAATCTGAAAATATTTAAAACCTTTATTTGAAGGCCACTATTGTTCAATTAAATTGTATCTCTTCCTTCCTTCCTTCCTTCCTTTCCTTCTTTCCTTCCTTTCTTTCTTTTTTTCTTTCTTTCTTTCCTTCTTTCACATTAATGATGAAGATGTACTCAAAGATGATTTCATTGCCATGAGGACAGGAATTGATGTGACATTTTCAACTTGAAATATTCTAAATCATATTGGGTTTCCTATGTGCCATGTTAAAAAAAAAAGTTGGAATCAATTATTTGTTTTTTTTAAAAAAGTTGTCATATATGTGGCCATGTCACAGTTACCTTTACAATTTTGAGTTTTTACTCAAGCCAAAAGCATAGCAACCTTCATTAAGAACTTGACCTTTTAAGAAGAATTAAAGTTTTATTATATTTGGATTTAATTCTTTCCTTTTGGTTACAAGGAAAATGGCTTGTTTTATCATGAAAATGAAAATTGAGAGAAGCATTAGTTTGGCAAATACTGTTTTTCTTTCCTCTGTGAAATACATGCCCAAGAGAAATAATTATGTGTATTTTTTGTGTGTGAGTTTTGGGATGAACAACTCCATTGCTTTCATCAGACCCTCAAAGTGGTCTTTACTAATGCTCTTGATACATTTTGTTTCTTTCCTTTTCCTTCTTTGGGGATGACTTTCAGAAGTCATTGAAAATTTTTTTTTAAGTTACTTATTTATTTATTTATTTTTGGCTGCATTGGATCTTTGTTGCTGTGTGCGGGCTTTCTCTAGTTGTGGCAAGCGGGGGCTACCCTTTGTTGCGGTGCACAGGCTTCTCATTGCAGTGGCTTCTCGTTGCAGAGCACGGGCTCTAGGCACACGGGCTTCAGTAGTTGTGGCACGTGGCCTCAGTAGTTATGGAGCATGGGCTTAGTTGCTCCACGCCATGTGGGATTTTTCTGGACCAGGGCTCGAACCCATGTCCCCTGCATTGGCAGTCGGATTCTTAACCACTGCACCATTAGGGAAGTCCCAGAAGTCATTGAAATTTGACTCAGTCAGTTCAGCTCTATTTTACTTGATTCATTGATTACCTCAAACTAGTAAATTGGAAAGTTTTGCCAAGACCTATTTGTTTTTCTGCTAGAAACATTTGTAATGTAGATATGTCAGATCTAACACTTTCAAAACTATCAACTGAGGACTTTGAAACTATGCCATTAAATATATTAATTTTTGAAAAGCAAATGTAACATGGTCCTTAGAAAAATATTAATTATGTCTCTATTTTTGAGTTTAAGGATGAACCCCTCTACCTCTGTTAGAGATGCCATTATAATGTACCACATCTGCCCTTAGATGATTGAACAGTGTATTCCACAGCTCATTATCTTTCCTTCTACAAGTAATCCTCAGAAACGTCACATAGTAAAATATTGGGAGGAATATATTTTGAAAGGGGAATAAATTAAAACACTATGAAACACTTCATATTTAATGCATAAAATTAATACAATAAAAATACAAGGTCTAGAATAAGTAATTGGCAGAAATATTTTAATGATGTATTTATTTAAAGTAAATATCCATCGATAGTTGATATTAACAGTATCATTTATGTTAAATTAGATTAGAATGACATGAAACACATTTGCTTATTTTCTTTATTTACAGAAAGTAGTTGGAGAAGATGCCCTCAGAGTCTTTTTGTTGAGAACTCTTGGCAACTTAACAGTGAACAGTGTTATTTTTCCTTAGAAAACAGCTCTCTTGTAAATTGAATGCTATCAAACAGCTCATTAGTGGGCTCTCTGGCATATGGAATGCATTTTCTTTAAAAAAAAAAAAAGCCTAGGTTGCTAGGCAACAGTTTATTTTAAACCAAAATTTAGATGAAATATTCTACTCTAACAATTAAATAATGGAAATATTTACATATGGAAGTTGACATGCATATTGGCATTCATAGATCACTTTTTATTTTTATTGAAAGGAATACTATAAATAATATTTCACATAATGTTTTCATCCCATATATTCCTTTGCCCTCAAAAGTTCCTTGAAATCACTCTTCAGCTCTCCTAGCCAATTCTTCCCTACCTTTGGTCTGCTATCTTTCTATAGTCTTTCTCTATGTCTCCTATTTCAAACCTTTATCAAAATCTATGTTGAAACAGTTCTTCCTATTTTGACAATAGATTGCAGAGTACTTCATTAATTCTTTTACACCCTGGGGAGTAATTTGTTCATAAAAACTTGAACTAATTTCAGGTATCTAGTAGTTTCTACCTTATCAAAGTACATTATTTTTGTTTGAATATGAAAGTATACATTCTTCTTTATAGAAACGCATTAGGAAATTAAAAATCGCCAATGGTCACACAGTCCAGAGATGATCATTTCTTACCTTGTTTTGCCCTTTTATTTGTAATCCTTTTTAAGAGGTACCTATATAATTTATTTTTAGAGAAAAAATGAGATTCTGTTATACCATTGAATCCAAGACACCATCAAATATTAGACACACAATTTTTCATGTACTGCTAAGAAAGAAAAGCACTACCATTAAACTATTTGACAATGCTTTTAAAATTATAGATGTTTTATTTTATACCTTTATTGAGAGAGCTTATTAGTTAGACATAACTAGTAGATATAATTTTATGATATAGCATTTTTGTGCTTTTACAATAGGGAAAATATAAGAGAAATAAATTTGGTAAAATATTTTAAAAACTTCTTAAAATGCCTAGTCCCGCATTTAAAATAGCTTTCTGATATTTTTCATGCAATAGATTTGCTGTGCAATTGAAGACGTTGGTGATGAAACAAGTCTCCAAGACTCTGACTTTTGATGAGCATGCACAAGCAATAACAGCTATGTCATTATATTACATGTGAACATACATACATACAGGGCAGTGGCTGGTGGTGATTATAAACTGTTTCTGGATTTCAGTTATATTAAATTATGAAAAGATGGGTATCTGAGAGTTGAATAAAGATGGTAACATACTGTAAATATTTTATGAAATATACATCATCAAAATATTGGCAAAATTAGATAACTATTAATATTCCATGGTGTGTATGTATATTTATATAGCCCACACTCTATTATTAAACATTTAGGCTCTTTTCAATCTTCCTTTCTAGAAATGATGCAGCAATGAGAATGCTTCTATGTGCATGTCTTCAAATTGCTTCTAGAAAAGTTGTTCCAATTTACCTTTCTATTAGGAACAATATTCATCCTCTATCAGTGACAATACATGTCCTCTAATCCATGTCTTACTACTTTATATTTCTTTTAGAGTATCTCTTTCTACTGATGATCGGTACCAGCCTTTCTAGTTTGAAAAATTGATATCCTTATGGAAAATACAAAGGCTAACCAATTAGTTTGTAACAATAGAACTGTTGCAGAAACTAATAATAATAATAAAAAAACAATAGAACTGTTCAGTTGTTCCTCTTCACACTCATGGATATGAACCTTTCCTTCCTTCCTTTTTCTTCTTTTTCTTTTCTGTTCTTTTCATTGTTTTTTTACTTCTAGCTTTCCTGTACATCCTTTTCATCCCATGGAATCAGACATTTACACGTTTCTAAGAATCAGGCATTATTACAAGATTTTTTTTCCAATAAATATTTGAGAAAAGTGGTGAAAATCTTTTAAGCAGAGTTAATTTTTATTAACACTATTTTGCTTAAGACAAGGCAAATAATTTATTGAATGGTCCTAAAGTAAGTAAGAAGGTAGATGTTGTCTAAGGCTGTTCAGTTACTAGTGGAGTTTTTCAGTTTTAGATACTTAAAGGGAAATTCAATCAATCAAGTCAATATGAAATTAAAGTGAATAATGAAATCATGCTAACGGTCTATGATTTTTAAAAAAGATTTACCAAAAATTAAAAATAGCTGTAAAATAAGGTAAGTTTACCTCTACAAGTTGTGTCTCTATATTAATTGAAAATGACAGAAAAAAGATATATTTTGCTGTGCTACACACACACACACACACACCACCACCCACCCACCCACCCACCACCACCACCACCACCACCACCACCACCACCACCACCACCACACACATACTTGGCTCTGTTCTCAGAGTTAGGGAAGGTGATAACACGACAAGCTGGGAGTATCAGAGACATTGAAAGTGGTCAAATGAATCCATAATGGCATGTATATGTGTAGTACAATATATTATAATCTGAAATAAATTAATGTGTAAACTTTTTTTCTCTATTTCCAGTAAAGAATCTGGTAGGACATGAGGCATTATAACCACATTACTAAGAGTGAGAGCTCTGGAGATGGGTCTGGATTCAGATACAGTATCAACCCTCAGTGACCTTGGACATGGCATTTGATCAGTTGAAGCCTCATGTTTTTCATGTATGCAAAGAAGATACTGCCAGTATCCCACAGGGTAACTGGAAGGGTTGATTCTGATGATTCATACACAGCACTTATTCAGTGGCTGATACATAAGAAGTGTTCAACCATTATTTCTTATTAGAATCATGGTTACATCATGTTAATAAGGGAGGAAGTGAGATGGTGGAACGGGTATCCCTTCTTGTTTTCTGAGGAAGGAAGCTTGTGTTACATGTGGTGCTGATATATTCACAGGAACTTTGTAAACCGTGGATGGTCCTACAAATGTGTAGTTTGGAAATTCACAGAATTCTGTTTCTGCTTTAGCTTGGTTTAACGTTCATTCTGTCACTATTCCAGGCTCATTTACTTGGGGTAATACTCATCTGGTAACAAATGTAGTTGTTCTAATAGCCTATTCCTATTGTAAAAGACATGCACAGGAGAACATGGCTAGAAAATATAACCTTAAATCTCTTGCTGCAAAACTATCATAAAAATAGTTGAAAGGAACGAACTTATGGTTACCGGGGAGGGGAGGAATGATGGGAGCAGGGGTAGATTGGGAGTTTGGGATGGACAGGTACACGCTGCTGTGTTTAAAATAGATAACCAACAAGGACCTACTGTATAGCACAGGGAACTCTGCTCAATGTTCTGTAATAACCTAAATGGGAAAAGAATTTGAAAAAGAATAATAAAAATAAAAAGACTATGCTCTCATTAGGAGACCCTAGGCTAACTCAGATTTACCAGTCAGCCGTGATTTTACCTTCTTCTGACCAATTTCAACCACTTCTATCAGAAGTAGAAGCTGTATCCACAAATTAGGTGAATATTGAAATTATATTCTAAAAAAATAGTTGAAAGGAGTTATATGTAAGGAGGTTTGGATGAAGGAAATGTAGTTCATTTATTCTTGTAGATTTAGTAGATTTAGTAGGTCTGTAGTTGTCAATAAATTGTCCTGATAGACCATGAAGATCTCCATGGGCAGAGGATTTTTTTTTTTTTCCACTTGCAGTTCTTTCGCCATTAAGTCCAAATGTATTGCCTCAGGAAAGGAACAGCACAAACTGTCTAGAACATGGAAATAATTGCTCAGCGTTGAGTTTAAACGCAGTTTTCTATAAGTCTACAGTGGGACAATGACCTTGGCAGCCTGGATTTCAAGAGGGAAAAAAAACTTTCTCTCAATTGGTTTTCATATATCAACTCAAAGCATAAATGATTAAACACAGAGAGAACTATTGAGACGGTGAAATGAGGATATGACACGAGGGAAGTCTTTGCTGCACTGGAAAAGAAAGCTTTTCCTATCCTGGAAGGAATAGCCTGAAAGATAAATTGAATAAACAAGGGGTAGTACGTCACCTAAGGGTATCCTAATTCCTACCCAAGAATCAAAATTTTTAGGCGAGAAGGGAAAAAGAAATATCCAGATAGGCTAGGAGAAGTATACGATATTGCTGTTGGTGAACCATTTCTCTGGGTATAGCTTCCTAGAGAAGTCCCATGTTTTATATGGCTCCATGCTAAGTATGGTATCCAGTGTGGCCTGGAAATGGAAGAGTAGCTGGGGCAGGACCTGGAATGGTGGACATGAGCACCACATAGGTTCCCACTCACCCAGCCTGGTTCAGAGAATGACTCTAAGAGTCTCTGGGCTCCAGTGAGAGTGTAAATTCTGGTAGAACCAGGGATGGAAGTCCTGGGGCCGAGGAAGAGGGGGCTGCAGGACACAGGTGTCTCTCAACCAGATGCAGCATCATTGCTGGATCATATGATAAACTTATGTTTGGCTTTATAAGAAACTCAAAAACTGTCTTCCAAAGTGCATTTCCGCCAGCAATGAATGCAAGTTACTGTTGCTTTGTATTACGACCAACAACTGGTATTGTCAGGTGTTTGGATTTTAGCTATTCTAATAGGTGTGTAGTAGTATCTCATTGTTTTAATTTGTAATTCCCTAATGCCAGTTGATATTGACCATCTTTTCATATGCTTATTTTCCATCTGTATATCTTCTTTGATGAGATGTCTGGTTGGCTGTTTTTTTTATTGTTGAGTGTGAAGAGTTTTTTGTATATTTTGGATACAAATCCTTTTTCAGATATGTGTTTTGCAGATATTTCCTCCTTTGGGTGGTCTGTGGGTGGTCTTTTCATCCTCTTAACAGTGTCTTGCAGAACAGAAGATTTTAGTTTTAATAAAGTTCAACTTATTTTTTCTTTCATAGATTGTGATTTTGACGTTGTTTTAAAAAGTGAATCACAAACCCAAGGTCATATAGATTTTCTCCATGTTTTCCTCAAAGTTAAATAGTTTTGCATGTCACATTTAGGTTTATGATCCATTTTAAGTTAATTTTTGTGTAATGTGTAAGTTCTGTATCCAGGGTCATGTTTTACGTACGAATGTTTTACACAATTTATTGAAAGAATATTTTTTTCTCCACTAAATTGCCTTTGCTCCTTAGTCAAAGATCAGTTGATAATATTTTGTGGGTCTATTTCTGGGCTCTCTGTTCTGCTCCATTGATCTATTCTTTCATCAGTACCACCGTTTCTTGATTAATGTAGCTTTATTGTAAGTCTTGAAATTAGACAGTGTGTCTTCCAACATTTTTATTCTTCTTTAGTATTGTTTTGGCTATTCTAGGGCTTTTGCCGTTCTATATAAACTTCATAATTACTTTATTGATATGTGCAAAATCACAAACTGGAATTTTGATTGGGATTACATTGAATCTATAGACTAAATTGGGAAGAATTGACATTTGAACAATGTTGAGTCTTCCAATCCATGAATGCAGAATATCTCATCATTTATTTAGATCATCTTTGATTTTTTAAAATCAAAGTTTTGTAGTTTATTGCAGAAAGGTCCTGTGCCTTTTGTTAGATTTATATCCAAGAATTTCATTTTCTGGGTGGGATTATAAATGATATTTGTTTTCAAATTTAAAACTCAGTTGTTCATTTCTAGTATACAGTAAAGCAGTTGCCTTTTTAATATTAACTTTATATCCTGTGCCCTTGCTATACTCATTCATTGGTTGTTGTTAATTCTTTGATATTTTATACACAGATAATCAAGTCATCTGTGAACAAGAAAAGTTTTGTTTCCTCTGTCTCAGTTTGTATTCCTTTTCTTTCTTTTTCTTGTCTTTTGCACTCTCTAGGACTTCCAGTACATTGTTGAATAAGAGTGGTGAGAGAGGACATTCTTGTTTTGTTTTTGATCGTAGGATGAATATGTCCAGCTCTTACCACTAGGTATGGTAGCAGTAGGTGTTTTGCTAGATTTCTTTATCACATTGAGGAAATCTCCCTATATTCTCAGTTTGTTGAAAATTTTTATTGTGACCAAGTATTAGATTTTGTCAAATGCTTTTTCTGCCAACTGATACAATCATATGGCTTTTCTTCTTTTGCCTATTAATGTAGTGGATTAATTTTCAAATGTTGACCAGGCTTTTACACCGGGATTAAATTTCAATTGGCTGTGATGTATAATTCTTTTTTTTTTTTGTTTTGTTTTGTTTTTGTTTTGCGGTACGCGGGCTTCTCACTGCTGTGGCCTCTCCCGTGGCGGAGCACAGGCTCCGGACGTGCAGGCTCAGCAGCCATGGCTCACGGGCCCAGCCGCTCTGCGGCATGTGGGATCTTCCCAGACCGGGGCACGAACCTGCGTCCCCTGCATCGGCAGGCGGACTCGCAACCACTGCGCCACCAGGGAAGCCCCTATAATTCTTTTCATACATTGTTTAGTTTGATTTTCTAATATTTTGTTGAAGATTTTTATGTTAATGTTCATGAGAGATATTGTTTTTGGCATTAGTAATGCTGGACTCATAGAATGAATTAGGAAGCATTCTCTCTGCTTCTATTTTCTGTGAAGATGTGATTTTATTTTTTTCCTTAAATAGTTGATAGAATTCACCAGTAAAACTATCACTGCCTTTTGAGAAGGTAATACATCATTGATGAAAGAAAATTAATAATTATAGGCTTGTTAAGATTACCTCTTTCTCCTTGTGTGAGTTTTGGTGGTTTGTGTCATTCGGGAAATTGGTCCATTTCATCAAAGTTATCCAATTTGTGGGCATGGAGTTGTTTGTGTATTTGTTTAGTATTCTTTGGATGGTCATGATATCAGTAATGATAATTTCTTTCAATTCTGATATTGGTAAATTGTGTCTTCTCTATTTTTCTTGGTTAGTTGGCTGGAGATTTATCTGTTTTATTTTATTTTCAAAGCACCAGTTTTGGTTTTGTTTATTTTCTCTATTGTTTTCCTGTTTTAAATTTCAACTCAAATTGTTGTTTCTTTACTTCTGCTTGCCTTTGATTTAAATTGTCCTTTGTCAAATGTTCCTATAAAAGGGCTTCATCTTCAAGGAATTCATGGAAAAGACTGACGAGTACAGGTTTCTGGTAACTGACTATACTGCTGACCTGAATGAATAAGCATTTTCAGAACTCTAATGGAAAACTGATGAATTCATAAAACTGCTAACAAAAGATCAAGATGAAAAAAAAGTTAATTACATGGGACTGAGTGAACTGATGAGGATGATTATAATTTTTGTGACTTTCTCTTTGAAACATTGTTGGTTCTTCTGTGCTTTGTTTTTCCGGATTTAAGAAAACCTTTTCTCTTTTCTCTTAAGCTATCAGTAATTTGCTAACATACACCTTTGTGAACAGAGATGAAACATTTACCTTTTTCTCCCTATTTGATCCCTCCAGAATTTAGAAACTCTTAGTGAGCATTCTGATTTTTGCGGCAATATATTTACTTGCATAAATTCAAAAAAAATATTGTCCTTTGTCTAGTTTCCTAAGATAGAAGCTTAAATGATTGATTTTGATCATTTTTTCTTTTCCAATAAATGTACTTAATGCTATAAATTTCTTGATATGCACTGCTTTTGCTGCATCTCACAATTTTTTTTAACAAATTGTATTTTCCTTTTCATTTCCTTCAAAAAATTTTCTAATTTCTCAAGACCTATTCCTTGACCCATGTGTTATTGAGAAGTATATTGTTTAATGTCCAAATGTGTGGGGTATTTTAACTATCTTTCTGTTATTGATTTCTGGTTTAAGTCCATTGTGATCTGAGAATATTCTTTGGATGCTTTTTATCCTTTTAAATTTCTTAATATGTGATTTACACCCAAGAAAGTGGTCTATCTTGGTGAATGTTCCATATGAGCTTGGGAAGAGTGTGTGTTCTGTAGCTGGTGGATGGAGTATTCTATAAATGTCAATTATGTCAAGTTGATGGATGGTACTATTCAGGTCAAAAACACCCTTACTGATTTCCTGCATGTCTGATCAGTCAATTACTAACAGGGCAATGTTGACATCTCCAACTATAATAGTGGATTTCTCTATTTTTCCTTTTAGTCCTCACATATTTTGGCACTCTGTTGTTTGGTGTATATGTATTTAAGATTGTTATGTCTTCTTGGAGAATTGACCCCCTTTATCATTATGTAGTGCCCTCTCTTTATTCTTGATAATTTTCCTTGTTCTGTGCTCCATCTTGTCTGAAATTAATAAAGTTACTCCAACTTTCTTTTGATTAGTATTAGCATGATATATCTTTATCCATTCCTTTACTTTCAATCTTTATATTTAAAGACCCATATATTTGGATATTATTTTTTATCCTCTCTGACAATCTTTGTCTTTTAATCCAAATATTTAGATCATTCCACTTAAAAGGACTATTGATATATTTGGATTAATAACAACCACATTTGTAACTTTTTCTATTCATTGCCAGAGGCTTCTTCTTCTGCCTTTCTCTGGCTTTAGTTGAACATTTTTTAAAAAAGATTTTATTTATTTATTTATCTATCTACCTATCGATTTATTTATTTACGGCTGCGTTGGGTCTTCACTGCTGTGCGTGGGCTTCTGATTGTGGTGGCTTTTCTTGTTGCGGAGTGCGGGCTCTGGGCGCGTGGGGTTCAGTAGTTGTGGCACGCAGACTCAATAGTTGTGGCGCACGGGCTTAGTTGCTCCACGGCATGTGGGATCTTCCCGGACCAGGGCTCGAACCCGTGTCCCCTGCATTGGCAGGTGGATTCTTAACCACTGCGCCACCAGGGAAGTCCAGTTGAACATTTTTTAATGATTCCATTTTATATCCTTTTTTTGGGTGTATCAATTATACTTCTTTTAAATTTTGTTAGTAGTTTCCCTAGAATAACAATATACATTTTTAATTACTCTATGTCTACCTTCAAATAACACTAATTCACTTCACGTGTGGTGTGGGTGCCTTATAAACAGAGACTTCCCAATTCTTACCTCCCATTCTTTGTGACATTACTGTAATTCATTTCACTTATCAATATGCTATAATCACCCCATATATTACTATAATTACTATAAACAAATATTTACCTTTTAGGTCAATTACAAATAAGAAAAATAAAAGATTTTACTTTATCTTATTTATTCCTTCTCTGATGCTTTTCCTTCCTTCAGCAGATACATGTTTCTGACCTCTATCATTTTCCTTTTGCCTGAAGAAAATCTCCAAACATTTCTTGCCATGGAGATCTGCTGGTGCTGAATTACCTCAGTTTTTGTTTGTCTGTAAGAGTCTTGCTCATCTATTTCTTTGCTGTATCCCCAGTGGCTAGAAAAATAACTGGTACACCACTAGTATTGAGCAAATATTTATTGAAAGAAAGAAAAAAGGCAGAAAGGGAAACTTAGATACATAGGTAATATATATGACATATGTGAATGTATGGTGTGTGTGTGTGTGTGTGTGTGTGTGTGAGAGAGAGAGAGAGAGAGAGAGAGAGAGAGAGAATGTGCACCTGGTGGTGTAGGGTGTAGAATTAGCTATTATGAGCCCATGGTTGGCAGTGGACAAGGTAGCCTAGGCAGAGACACTCAAAGAGAGTGTGAAGAGGGAGAAGAGAAAAGGGACGAATCCAGGACCCTGGAGAACATTAACGTTTAAGGGGCTATGAAGCTTCTGTGGTGGCGAAGTGGTTAAGAATCCACCTGCCAATGCAGGGGACACAGATTCGAGCCCTGGTCCAGAAAAATCCCACATGGCGCAGAGCCTAAGCTCGTGTGCCACAACTACTGAGCCTGCGCTCTAGAGCCCGCGGACCACAACTACTGAGCCCACGTGCTGCGACTACTGAAGCCTGCAGCGCCTAGAGCCTATGCTCTGCAACAAGAGAAGTGTGCGATGAGAAGCCCACACACCACAATGAAGACTCGACGCAGCCAAAAATAAAATAAATTAATTAAAAACGGGGGGGGGGGGGCTATGAAGCCAAACACAGATGCTAAAGCTGTAGAGGATTTAAGGTTAAAGAGAAAAGGAGTGGTAAATAGTGACACATGTTACAGAGGGTCCAGTGAGCTGAGGATGGAAACAGAGTCATTGGATTAACCAATTTGAGGCATATATTTCCCCAGATGGCTTCAATTCAGGGGAGTTTCTTCATCTCACAAAAGTTGGACCTTTGTATTTCACTCCTAAATATGTATGAAAGAATCCTACTGGAAACAGCTTCACAAAACCTGCTGAAGAATTTCCTCTGGGGATATTGCTGAAGTTATTGACGATTCTCTTTGTGAAAGGCAACCTGAGAAAGCATTTTAGAGTGAGTACACTAAAATATTAGCTTACCACCAGGAACTGACATGTTTTCTCCTGACTCAAAGAGGCATACTTGAGAGATTTTATTTTTCATGTTCCTGTAATCTGATTTTATTCATTTATCTATTTTCCGTAATGGTAAAATAAGGATACTAGAAAGCTCATCCATGCTAATATTATTGGAAATATAACATGAGACAATTTATGCAAAGCTCTTAGCATAGTGCTTGGCACGTGGTTAAGTATTCAATTAATATTAATTATCATATATTTATATACAGTTATTTTATTCTGGTATAGGTTCAGAAATCCTCTGTAGAACAAGGTAGGGAGTGAAGAAGATAGTTGTTACTGACAGAGGAGTTTTGATGGCTACAGATAAGACATGGAGAGATCAACTTACATATTATCCCATTCTTTGTTATTATCATCTCTAAACTCTGCCGCAGTAAATGCAGGATGAAGCTGTGCTGCTTCCATGATAAATGCTAGGTTCAAATTTATAGTAAAGCCTCGGCTGTGAGCTTTACTGGGAATCTGGAAAGGTTGCCAAAGATTTCTTATTATGTCATGAGCTCTAAAATAGTTTTTCCATCATAGATGACACAGTTTGCCTTGATCCATCTCTCCTCTCACCCCGCCTACCTTGTGAGCAATGATGTGAGATTACACAGTAGTGAGGTATATAATTTGTGGTTGTTTTTCTCCATGAACTGTTAACAGGGCCATTAAATGATAGTGGCTTCATTTAATTCACAGACAAGAAGAGTACATTTCTCACACATATTCTTTCCTGGATTAGACTTTCACACAAGTGATTCACCTTAAGCGACAATATAGCTGACAAAGAATTACTAATTTCCACAATATCAGAGTCATGAATCCCTTAGTTGGCTAAAGTAAACTTTCTCCCTTGGATCTTGTTTTTATAAACTAGCTTTCTTTGCATTTTACTTTGGTTGTTCTATCTTCAAATGTACTTTTCTGCTGTAAATAGATATTGAGGGAAAAACAAATAGAACCAGTTGTTGTAGCAAGAGGAACAAAAGGATTAAAGTCTTAACTAATCAGATTTACTTTTAAGAAATATCATCTTGTCAGAAACACAAATACGGGGTTTTTTATTTTAATGACATAAGTCATTTCCGTTCATTAATGAATTTTCCCCATGGGTAATCTGTGTCCTTTGATAGTTGATTGTTTTATTCAATAAATACAATGTATAAATTACTTACAGATATTTATTTATTATTGGTGTTCATCACACTTATAGTGACATCCTTTCCCCTCACTTGGCGACACTGTAGTATCATGTTTCTATGCAAAAATTCAATTAATATGTAAGATCAATGAAGACAAGGACTCAGAAATTAGGATAATACTTGCCATATAATAGTCATTCAATGACTATTTGTTGACTGAATGAATCTGTGGGTTTGAACAGTGGCTATATTGCTAACTAGGGATAATAGTATCCGTCTTGTCAGAATGCTTTAAGAAGATCTTGATTAACAAATGTGGGTTTAAAGGAATGAGTTTGAGGCTGGTGGCAGAAATATAAGTTAACAAGCTGTGGCTAGAAAACATGGGAGAAATATAGAGTGCAATGTGGATGAAAGGGAGGGGATAACTTCCAGAAAAATATGAGAATTGGTGCTCAATCAGATTGGGCTGATAAAAAAGAGGGAGAATGTTAGGATGAACTGCAGGTTTAGGGTTTGAAGTATAAGACCCCCTAGTCAACCATTAATGCCTGAAGTCTCATCCACATGTATACATTTCTCAGTGAAACTCATTCTCCAGTCCTTGTCGTCTTTTCAAATCCTCGTGCAGTGGCTCTGAAACTCCTGGTATGTGAGCAACGAATTTTCTCGTATCTTAAATCTTTTAACCTCTTCACCTTAATTAATTTCGATTGCTCTCTAAAGCCACTGCTTCCTTTTCAGACAAATCAAGTAGATGATCTTCTTTTTCTTACACTTTATGTTGTTTGGGACGAGAGACTGGATGACGATCCTTCTCGCTTCATCTCCCACCATCATTGATCATCACCTGTAGGTCACTGCTATTTAAACCTATTTCAGAGACCCTTGCTCACACATTCAGAGGTCATGCCATCCAGACGTATCCCCAAGCCCACCTTCTCACTTTTGTCTTCCTATGACTCTTTGGACATTTATTCATTCATTGGAGACTTTGGCTGTTGGTTCTCTGTCTCCTCCAACCCATTTCCCATCAACATTCATGATGATGCCAATCTTACATTTTGTCCTTCCAGTTTCTTGACCTCAATTCCAGTGTATTTTCCTTCCATGGTCATGCACTTGCCTTTTTTTTTTTTAATAAAAAATTTCCACCTCCCAAATATCGAATGCAAACTTTCTTTTTCTCTTCAACCCCAAACTCTCACCCTTCCAACTCACTTGTGCAATCAGGTACTCAAACTACAACAGTTCGTCAACTCCATCGTGGCCTACAATTCTTTGATTCCAAACTGTTTTTTCACTATAGATTTTTATAGCCATTTACCTTTTTAGTTTTTTTTGTTTATTTTGGGTACTACTCAGTATGTTGATCCATCACTATAATCCTTCCCTTGAAAAAACTGTCAATTCACTTGTCCCACATCATAATTGCCTTGCAACACCCAACCCTAGATGAACTCAGCCCATGGCCTCTATGCCCACGCTCAGGTAGGTGGACACAGTGAGAAAAAACCCAAACAATGGTACTCACTGGTTTAATTTCAAGTGTCTGATCTTTAATTTCAAGTGTCTGATTGTTGGGCTCTCAGCACTGCCAGATAATTCAAAATTCCGTCTCTGATAAGCTAAGTTTTCTCACTTTCCAAGCCAAGTGTTGCATTCTCCTCTCTCCTTAACCTCCTATGCCATCTTTTTATTGGGATACTGTCATACTCAAAACTTACAGTTTACTCATACGTTAATGAAAAAGTAATAAACCATTATATAAAATCTCCTGTTTTCCTATTCATCTTCACAACTGCTCATCTTTATAACTAATCTTTCTTCTTTATCTCCTGATACAACTGAGGAACTGGCCCTCTTGCTTTCAAAGGCCAGTCTTTAAATGGATGTCCTGGAACCACCTGCCGTCGTCTCCTCAAGGTCTTTTGCTCCTGTACTGTCCCCTTTTTCTTCTGCATGATCAACTTTACATGCTGGGCCCAGTTATTCTCACCAGCATGCAAACACTCTCTAAAATCTCTCCTGCTCAAACAAAAGAAATATCTATAAACACACTCGTCTTGACCTCACCTCTGCTTGCAATGCATGGCTGCTTTGTTCTGCCATTTATTACAGCATAATCTCTCAACAGAGTTGTTTACATGTGTGAACTTCACTTCCTCACCCATGACAGTTTCAGCCCTCCTCCATGACTCGACGATTTCATAGATGCTCTTTATCCAATTGAGGAACTTCTATTACTAGTTTGTTGAGTGATTTTATCATGAGAGTTGTTGGATTTTGTGAAACGCTTTTTCTGCATCAGTTGGGATGATCACGTGTTTTTTCCCTTAATTCTAGTAATATACTGTATGATTTTGACTCCTATTTCCTCCTGGAAGCCTTCTGTTTCATTGATGATCTGTATCACCTCACATCATCGGCTTGTGGGCAGGAGTGGGCAAGAAGGCTCGATCATGGTTTGGGGATGGCTGCTCACTCCAGGTGAGCTCGGATGCTTAGCAGTCTGGGGCCAGTGACTTCAGACCCCAGTCTCCTGCCCACCTGTCTTTCAGTTTGAGATATGCTTGTTCCCCACAAATCAGTGCTGACTGGGGGACCCTCTTCCCAGTTCCACTCTTAAGCTTGCTCCCTCTTATTTTAGAACTCTGATCTTTTTTAGTATACAGGACACTCTCTCTGAGGACGTGACATTTGAGCTGAGAGCTGAATGATGAGAAGGGGCCATCAGTGGGAAGCTGAGGGAAAAGATTCCCAGCAGCAGCCACTTGGCTGAGAGCTTTGTTCTAAGCTGAGCTTGAAGAGGAGGTTTCCTCTTTGGGACCCTCTCATATCTCTGTGTCCTTCAAACTAGGTTTGAGGAACGTCCTTGAGTCAATCCATTCAGAGAATGAAAATCTTTTTGGCCACCAGTGAAACAAAGCTGCTGGTAGTTCTTAGGTTTAAACATAGAAGAAGGAACATAGGGCAAAAAGAGTATGGAAACAATGTTAATTAAAGAAGAAATTGGGAGAAGAATAAAGGGTGGAGGAGGGAGAGCGAGAGAGACTTGCACAGCAGAGAAATTACCATTGGGCTGAGATGAGCTCATATTATAGGTGGTGGTAGATTCAGGCTGGAGATTCCTTTTCTTCCTAAATGAATGTGAGAATTAAAAAAATTTTTTTTCTTTTGACAGCTGAGTCTTCTACAGCTATGGAAAGAAATAGGTTCATTTACAGTTTCTAAGCCAGTGTTGTGTCATTCTTCCCAATGGAAAAATGCAGTAAAAAGAGTAATTGTTGTGCTGTGTGATTGTAAAATTTTCCAGCTTGCTGAGATTATTCTCATTTCATTCTTCCCTTTGAGATGAAAGCAGTGTCTTGAATCTAAGTTGTTCTTACTGTGCTCAGCAATTGATAAACAAAGAATAAAAAGGAAACAATCAAAAGACTGCATAATCAGAGATAAATGACCAAAATTTGAACAAAACTCATCAAAACCTCTGCCTGTACAAAGAGAGAACTGAGCAAGAAGCTTAACTGTAACTCTTGTGGCTTTTCAACCATTAATTTGCATTATCGTGTATTGCCCTTTACTTTTGATAATCTAAAATTTCTTATATTCAAAGTCAGTGAAATAATTCAGGTAAACTCAGGACTATAGATGGAGCAAAAAAACCCCTCTAATTACTTTTTGATTATTCACAGAATCTTAGGATTCTAAGGTTTGAAGCACTTTGAGAGTTTACTAATTTTTCCTTCAGGAAGTTTATGCTGTTTCTGAGATTGAAGCAATTATCCTCACTCACTGTAACAAAATGACTTTTCTGGCCAACCTGCTGTCTTCCTAACTCTCTATGCCGTTTTGACCATGAATTCCATCGACCTAGAGAACATTCCCAGTACTCATTTCACATACTGAATCCACATGAGTTCTCTAATTGCTATATCTACCTTGTTCTGAGTATGAATGATACTAATGACAGTGAGGATGGCAAATCGTGATGAGTGATAGGTTATATTCCAAATAAAGTATTAATCAGTCTTTGTAAGTCATTAATTAGGAACAGGACATGATTAACCACAATTCCAGATTTTTCAGAATGGACAAATTGTAGAATCATAATCAAGAACACTAAACTGTTCTGATTTGGGGGAACTAGTTTCTCGGAATTGATGTCACTGTTAAATAACTGGAAGTTAGCATCTAGGGACATATTTTAAAATTCACAAAAAAACTTCACATGCACAAACATTAAATATCAATAGATAAGTATATGAGAACCGATAGCTTCTTTCATATAAAAAGGGACAAGACATTTGCTGAAGGCATGAATGAATCTGTGGTAAATGTTGCAAATTTTCCCTATTTTCTAAAGATATTCTGTTGGAAAAATAAATGCAGTCAGTAACACATTTCCTAAAGGAGATTTTCCCTTCAAATCAATATTATCTCTCTTTAGGAGGATTTTATTTTTATCACTGTATGTCCTTTTTTAGGACACATAATTGAAATGATACTATCAGTCGATGACAATATATGCTCTTACTTTACATATACAATTTATAAAAGAAGACCAACGTTTTCTTTAGTTAGGGATCACTCTTCATATCTATATCTATATCTCTATATATCTCCTAGTGTCAAGCCTGTTTTAAAAGTATAGGATTCCATTATTTCCATTATTCCATTATTTCATCACCTATTTCATTTTTCTCTAACTATCCTTTCTCTAACTTGATTCATGAATTTTGGTATGACTTTAATTATATAGCTTTCACATTCCCTACATAAAAGGAAAAATGTCCTCCCATTGTGTTTCACTTACAGGAGGTTTAAAGGGCCCAACTCTGATTTTCAGATGAGATCCTTTGGCTACTATGTTTGTTTTTTCTCATAGGATTTTGTTGTCGCACATCTCCCTTTTAAGTGTGAATTTTATCACATTTAAGCATTTAATCTCAGGATTGCCTTATGTAAACTCATCCAATAGGAAATATACACAATGATATTTTTTATCAAAGCAAATATGCTAAAACTTCATATATTCAAAATATCTGCTTAGACCATTTGTCCATGGTAGCTAGCAGAATTCCCTGTTTAATCTGCAGAACATTTATTACTTTTACTTCATGATAAATAAGAACATGTGGGACTGTCTCATTGCTAGTTAGAAACCTAGAAAATGTTTTCCTTATTCATCTGGTAATATGAATATTATCACTTCTTTTAAGCATCTGAAGAAACAAGAAAAAAAAGAAACGACTTCAAACAGTCAAGATGATTTAGAAGCTCAAAAACTAAGAATATAAAATGGAGGGAAACTTGCCAAGGATGAGAAGGAGAGGGTTAGGTAAACGAAGTGGAATGCAAATTTATCAGTTATACATCCTAAAATCAAGGTATAATATTCACATGGTGTGGCTTCAACATTTTCCAGATACAGAATCTATTGACTTGAAAATTAGGGACTGAAATAGTGTGTGCAGGTGGGCAGGAGTATCTGCTTGGCATTTAATATTTTGTTGGCTTGTTTTAAACTGATATTTGAGCCGTATAGTCAGTTGTTAATTATTTATGCCCGTAGAGGGAAGCAGTGATGTAGATGATCCAAAATATAATTTATTTTTGGCTTTTAATGGGCATTTTTGTTTATAGTAATATGGAAAGTCAGCATTTTCTGGAATCTGTGACTGTTCAAGCAAAATATTCTGTTGACCTCTATTGACCAAAAACATTTTTGAAAAAAAGGTTTATCCTCTCAACCTTAATCCTGTTTTCCACCTCTAACATTGGAAATGCTAGGTTTGGAGAGTATCACATTTCACTCACTCTGATTCCAAGCCATAGAGGATATGAGAACTTAAAAACGGTATGCTTCAGATGAGATCCCAAGAGTTTAGAAGAAAGTTTCTCATTCAGAAACTACAGTGTGTGACTCCCCCCACCCCCCCAGGGGTCTGCCTCCCCGCTGTGGCAAAGTATCCACTTCCTTAAATCTCTATAAGGAGAAATTGTTACTCATCCCACACTCTCTACCTCCTTCCTCTTGGAAAATCCTTATGGCTTATAAGCTTGGCCTTGCCCTGGGATGACTTATCCTCTACAGTACGTTTCACAAAGACTGTTTCAAACTTGCCTGAAGCAGGAGTGGGCAAACTACCAAGTCCAACCCCTTTTAAGATCTCAGCCTTGTTAGTTGCAGATAATAATTTTATCTGGTCATCTAGAAAGTAAAATTTTAGCCAGACCCCTCCCAGCAGTAGAGCCAGGAGTGTTTAAATCCATATAAAAGAAAAAAAAAATCCGTAAAGCTACATAGACTTCTGTATAAATTAAACTACCATATTGTGATTTGGAACAGTATCAACAATTATAATTTGTTTGTTGTAACCCAAACTACTAAGTATTTTTTGTTTGTTTGTTTTGTAATATGGGTAAACCACAGTTCCACTCATTGCTGCTGAGTTTTGGGGGCTCCCTTCTTTGGTTTTGTTTTTGTTTTGCATTTAGTGGGGTTTAAGATGACCATCTGAAGTGAAAAGAAAAAAATGGCTTGAGTAGAATTTTACTTTCCCTTTTTTGGTTCCAATTTAGCTTCCATTACATTTCGTGTCATACGCAAGATGAATGGAAAAGTAATTAATATTTGAGGGTATATAATATTTGCCAAAAACTTTACTATATTTTTATATGAATCGTATCATTTAATAATCATGTAAACCAGTGACTAAAGTTTATTATTTATTTCCACTTTATAGATAAGGAAACTCAGGCTTTGAGAGATAAAGTAACTAACTTACTTAGGGCCACATAGCATGTGAGCAAAAGGAGTGAGAATTTTGCCCAGGAGAAACTGTCTGTTAGATATGATTTGATAACTGCTCTGAGACGGTAAAAATGATAGAACCAGCACCCGGAATTCTGTCATTCACAAGGCTGG
Source organism: Hyperoodon ampullatus (assembly GCF_949752795.1). Taxonomy (NCBI): domain Eukaryota; kingdom Metazoa; phylum Chordata; class Mammalia; order Artiodactyla; family Ziphiidae; genus Hyperoodon; species Hyperoodon ampullatus. The sequence continues at coordinate 75,268,661 of NC_136926.1, forward strand.
GGCTGCTTCTTGGGTCAACACACAGAGGGGTGGAACCAGGAAGAGTTGTGTTTCAGCAGGCAAAAGAGCATCTAAATGCGAGGGCAGGGCTTCCCTGGTGGCGCAGTGGTTGAGAGTCCGCCTGCTGATGCAGGACACAAGGGTTCGTGCCCCGGTCCAGGAAGATCCCACATGCCACGGAGCGGCTAGGCCCGTGAGCCATGGCCGCTGAGCCTGTGCGTCCGGAGCCTGTGCTCCGCAGCGGGAGAGGCCACAACAGTGAGAGGCCCGCATACCGCAAAAAAAAAAAAAAAAAAAAAAACCCATTGAGACCCAGGGTGTGGACAGTGGTGCACAGCAGGTGAGCAGTAGAGAGTGCCCAGTGTAAGGGCGTAAGGACCTTCCTTTCATCCATGGCAAGCATGCAGACAGGGATGCTCACATTGTCACGTGGTTCCTCAGAGACAGGCAGGAATGTCAGGATGGTCTGTTAGCAGGCAGCATGCAGTAACATCAGATGACAGATAGTTGGACTGTAGTCACCCTAAATCCTAGAGGCTGGGGCACATGGCAGATAAAAAGGGAAGGGAGCAAGCCAGAAACCTAGTTACCAATGCTTAGAACTGGGATGCCAAGAAAAAGTTGATCACCAGCAAGGGTGATTTCATGGAGGGTTTCAGAATGGCTTTCCGAAGCCCTTTTGCCTGAGCTTAGGCTTGTCCTCAAACCCGGGATGCAGCTGATCCTAAACGTGGGCTGTAAAAGTGCATGAAGGAGACTGCAGAAGTAGGGAGCTAGATGAAACAGGACGCTAGACCCTAAAACATATGTAAAGAGAAATTCAAAGCTGAATACAAATAGCTTTTAAATATTACCTTGCGATTCAGTTAGTTATCTGTTCAGAAGATGTGGACAGGCCAACACTGAAACAAATTAAGGCTGCATTGTTTCCAAGGAAAATTTAGCATCCACTCAGGCACCTGGGTATGCGTTTTTGGAGCTCAAGGAAAGGATCAGAAGTGAGGTTCTTGACCCCTTTTCCCAGGGCATTGTGACAACGCATCTAACTTGCTTGTGAATATATTTGGAACCTAACCTAATCACGTACATGCTTGATGGTGGATTTCTTAAGTATTACAGAAGAGGAAGGTTAAAAATAAATGGCGGTTAAATTTGTATAAAAAGAACAAAAACAAAGGCATTGCAGCTGTAGCTCTCTGCCCCTGTTTGCAATTCAGAAAGAGCACTGAGCAGGCAGAGAGGGAAATTTCACACTCGGTAAATCACAGCTCGGTAAAAGTTAGACAGCCTGAACACTGTAAAAGTAATTAAAACCCGCATGCCCTGGATGTTTAAAAGCCTATCCAGTAAGTGCCCAAACATTGTTACCTCATCCACTTACACCAAACTGAATCATCACTTTCTTTTTTTCCTGCTGACAATATGTTCTATGCTTAATGAGTCATGTCTGGCATTGCTTTGTTCAGCTGAACTGAATAAATGCATTATAAAATTTTAAGATTTCCATATTATTTATCTTCTAAACTGTATAGCTGAATATATGTGTGAAGAATTTTACCTTAACACCCCAAATGGCCTCTGAATGTTCCTTATTTAATTATAATTTAAACATCACACAGACAGGATAGTGGGTTGCTTATGATGAATGTTTCACTGCAAACCAGGTGGAAGGATTAATGACTATATTTATGATGCCTAAAGAAATATTCCCTGGAACTCTAGGAAGAGTTACCAATATCTGCCTCAACTAAGGCACACTTCCTGGAAGGCAGAAATGTCGGGGTGAGTTACTCCATTTTGCTTCGGAAAGAAAGAAATCATCAACTCTGTCTCCAGTGATTTCTTTGTGCTCTAGAGGACACAGTGCAAACTCAGAAACTTATAAATTTGATAATGGAAATAATTTGGGGTTTCTAAAATCACATTTGTTGAGGCAAGATATTTTAGAGGTGTTCCGTACTGCTGGGCTCTATCTGCATTTTCCCAGCTATGTACACTGGGCTACCCATCCTCCTCATTCCCAGCATTCATCCTCTGGAAAATTTTTGGAGAAAATATTTACCTCAAGGATGTTATGAGGATTATATTAGCTAAATCATTGAGTACTTAACGCTGTTTTAAAGTCATAGGAAGTGCTCAGTAGATTTTTGGCATTTTCAAAATTATTAATATAATTGTCATTACAGTTATGCATACAATCAGGCCTCCGCATCCCCGGGTTCCTCATCCACGTATTCGACCAACTGCAAATGGACTGTACTCCTCCATTTTATATAAAGTACTTGAGCATCAGGGGATTTTGGTATCTGCCGGGGTCCTAGAACCAATTCCTCGTGGAAACCGAGGGATGATGTGTTTTAAGACATCATTCAAGCACCTCTTCCATTCTTGGCTCTCATTTTCTGGGATGTAAAATTTCCGACTTTGTGATTTCTTTGGAACTTTTAGCTATCCAAAGGAAAGCAAAACAATTAAAATTTTAAAAGGGTTTGAGCTGTGTACAGAAGTAGACCATAAGCTTCATGAAGGCATATTCTTTGTATCTCTTGACATTAAACCCTATTAAACCACACTCTCAGTGGGTGGTACTGATGACAACAATGCTATTGCTCCTCTGGGTCCTACCCTGTAGTGACTTTGATTACTTCACTTCTCTCACTTTTATTTGTTTTCCTTGGCTTGGAAGAACCAACATAAAATTCCATTACTGAATAGCAGTGGAATCAATTATCACATAAATTCAATGTCTGAGTCTTACAATCATAGTTACCATTTAAACATTGAAAACAAATATTCGTGCTGTCCTTTTTTCTAAGAGACCTTTTTTATTGGCTAAGTAGCAACTTTTAAATTTCAGTAAGTTAACTCAAGGAACTCTGCTGAATATTATGTAACAACCTAAATGAGAAAAGAATTTGGAAAAGAATAGATGCGTGTATATGTATAACTGAATCACTTTGCTGTACACCTGAAACTAGCACAACATTGTTAATCAACTATACTCCAATTTAAAATAAAAAGTTAAAAAATTTCAGTAAGTTAACTCAAAATGTAAAATACTGCTAAGAAGGTATTTTGAGCTTAAAATATGTATTCAAGCTAGCATGGCTTAATTTTTTCTCCAACAGAGGGAATATAACACAATGTCTGTATGGAAAAATTTTCCTGGTAGTACCATAACAAAATTTTTCAAAGGGCACGCACATGTGAACCACCATTTCTATCAAATGAATGTATAATCAATAACCAGTATGCTTACATAAATAGAGGGGCACAAAATAGCCTTAAAGCAGTAGCCAAGAGCCTTGAATTCTAGGTGCTCTTAGGGAGGATCAAAGTTACAGATTCAGTATACTGACTTACCATAAAGTGACTTTGCTGTGGACTGAATGTTTGTGAGAAATAAATTGATGTTGTTGATAAGCCACATAGTTTTTGGTATTTTGTTATAGCAGCCTGAGCTAACTAAGACAGACTTCATAAATCTGGTAGTCACTGGCAATGGAGGAACCAATTTTCAAAAGTCTCCAGAAGTTTTTATTGGTAGGATCAGCTCTCCAATATATATAATATAAGAGTATCTTTGTGGATCTTTGTAGCGCCCGATAAGTTCAAATCTGTACCACCAAGGCTTATCCCATATCTGACAGAAGGATTCTGGATCTCTTGGTAGAGGATTGTCTTTGAGTGGTTCACTATAAGCAAAGGTAGAGTAAACAAACACTGACTTTTATTTCACTGGGGTCTCAGAGCATTTGTATCACTATACCTTACTGAATGAAGCTACAGACATAATATTCTTTTCTAAAAGAACACACTGAGGAGACCCTCAGTACTTACATATGCAAATTAAGGGATATTCAACAAGCAATATGAAAGTCAAGAAAAGTCAAAATTAAATAATAGGATCTGGGGATTTCAAGGACTTTTGCAGAGAGATTTAGTTCATTGATTTTCATTCTCCTTGGAAACCACCTTTTAGCTGTTTTATCAACTTCAGAACTTTCTGAGTATGAAATTTCTTTCTCTTCACTTTCATCTCATTACTGCTTTTTTCAAGTTCATCTTAAGCCAAAGATTCTTGTTTGGCATGTGTCTGGCTCTTGGGGGTGCTACCAGGAAAGAGCAATTTTGAGAGTTTAAGGAGCTTAAAACCTAGTACTCAGAATGTTCATAGAAAAAGATAGCCATTGCTACAGACCCTGTCTGTTTGGCTACCACACATGATGGATTTTCCAGGACAGTTTCCAATTTTGAGACCATGTTTTGTATCTTAAAACTTCCTTCTTCCGTTTACCCCTTCCCTTTTTTCGTGCTATGCTGTTAAAGCCTGATAAAGGCATTATTAAAACAATTTTAGTGGTTCACCCTGATAACATTTTTCCTTATGACAAGATTTTTGCTAGAACCTAAAGCATAATAACTTTTCAGAAATCTATTTTCATTCAGGTGCCAGAGCATTCCGGTTGACACATTTAGGCTTGAATGAAAATTAAATTGGTTGCAGTTATAGAACTCACTTTCTCTTTGACTTCCTAAAGCTTAGATTTCTAAATTTGCCCCTAATCTCTTTGAGGAAAAAAAATAAGTGTAATATTATAGACTTGATAAAAAGAAAGTAGATGAATGAACTGTCAGAGTACTTAAAGCTGGAAAAGACCTTAGGAATTCCAGTTCAAGCTCATGAAGTGAATTTGTTTTCTCATTTATATGTGGTTTATCAGTAAGTAAGATATAATTGAAAATGAGTGAAGTAATTACTTATTAGGGTTAAGTAGTGCTCTGTCCTTCAAAGTTTATTTTAATAATCAAAATGGAATGCATACTTTTAAAACATGACCTCAGATGTGTTGAGACAAAATGTGGAGTGAAAAGCAAACATCGTATTTTAAGGTATTGCATTATTTGTGAAAGCTGCATCAGAAAAAAGGGTATACAAAAAGTTGGATATGGCTTCCACCGGAGTACATGTTTTTGAGTGGTTTTTATTACTATGAAACAGATTTTTAAAGCATCTGTGCTTAAAATAGTAAAAGAATTGCAAAATAAGTATAAAATATAAACTCTGTTCTCATTCTATGTAGGATATCATAGCATGAGAGGAGACCTACCCAGTACCACTGAGTCAGAACATAGTTCCAACATATCTGCCGCTATACTGTTAGCATCAATTTTTATGCACTGATTCTTAATTCCCTCCTATTTATCACTTTCCAACATCCATTTATATCACCTCCGTATTGCTTATACTCCTAACATAATTTTTGCTTCTTCATTCTACTTTATCCCAGGAATCCATCATCCTTAACCTGAATTGCCTTTGGTTGGGTAGGTCATCTCTTAAGATGCTCTTATTCAAAACTGCATCTCACTTTCCTTTCAAAGCAGTGCTTCTTTCCTCCCTCCCTTCCTTCCTTCCTTGCTTCCTTCCTTCCTCCTCTCTTCTCCCTTTCTCTTTTTTCTCTTTTTTTCTTTCTTGACTGTGAGTAAGCTAGATTGTTAGAAAGCCATTCTTATTAAATTAAATTTAAAATGAGATGTGAATGACAGATAATTTACCTAGCTGCTCTCCCCTCAGAACGTTTTCTCCAATAAAATATCATTATATTTTATTTATTTTTGGCTGCGTTGGGTCTTCGTTACTGTGCGTGGGCTTTCTCTAATTGTGGTGAGCAGGGGCTACTCTTCGTTGCGGTGCGTGGGCTTCTCATCGCGGTGGCTTCTCTTGTTGCGGAGCACGGGCTCTAGGCGCGCAGGCTTCAGTAGTTGTAGCACAAGGGCTCAGTAGCTGTGGCTCGCAGGCTCTGGAGCACAGGCTCAGTCATTGTGGTGCATGGGCTTAGTTGCTCCGCGGCATGTGGGATCCTCCCGGACCAGGGCTTGAACCCATGTCCCCTGCATTGGCAGGCAGATACTTAACCAATACGCCACGAGGGAAGTCCCAAAATATAATTATAAATAGTAGAATTTTAGGTAGAGAGAAATCCTGGGACGGAGGCCATTAAATCACATCACATAATTTTCAGCTAATATTTCACACTGATCCTGAGAGGACCAAGTCATGTTGGCAGTCTTCAGAAAGCGCCATCCTCATGTCCTCCTTCTCATCACTGCTTGTGTGAGTCTTTCTCAGATGCTAAATAAAGCAGAAGAGCTTACATAAGAGTTGTCCAGAGGAAAATAAGTATGACGTGGAACTTTAGTCTCTATCTTTTCAGCTTTGTATACTTGGGGATAGATACACCATATCAGTTAAAACACTTCCTGCTGTAACCAAACAGAAGATCCTGACAAAAAAAGCATAATGATGAATGTATTATTTCACACAATTCCTCATATGGAATTAGGGTGATAATAACAAATATTCTTTATTGAGTTCATATTATATGTCAGGTATTATTCTAAATACATATACTGACTCATTCTGATGAGATTAAGGTAAGCATAATAATTTTCTCCATTTTACAAGTAATGCACTGGGTTGTTCAGGCTCCAGGCTGGTTGGTTCTATGGTCCAGTGATGTCATGAAGGACCAGCTCCTTTTTATCTCTAGGATCTGCCATCTTTAAGGTATCAATAGTTTCTCTCACATTGACTAACCTAGTTATTGCAAAGTGACTCTAGCTGTTCAAGGCATTATGTTCAGACAAAACAGTATCAACAGTAAAATGAAGGAACCTCGCTACCTTGTACCTCTCGTTTTAATGATGAGGAGATTCCTATCAGCCAGGATTGAATCACTTGTCTATATTGATCTGTGGTGAGGGGATACAATTTCCATAACTTGCCTAGACCAATTATTTGTAATAGAATGGATGCTGGAGAAGCAATTACCATGATAACCACATAATCTTCCATTGTAAGCTCCCTGGATAACCCCCAAATAGTGGGAAATCACTATGGGAAAGGCAGAAATCTACAACATTTGGGGTATAAGTTCAGAATATTTAGAGAACTTCAAGGCAACTTTCAGCAAATTTTGATTTGGTTTTACCTTGGGGCTCTTAATAAACTTAGTTTTGTTTGGTAAAACTTGCTACATATAGGCATTTATTCAAACTTCACATCATTGATTGTGTAATCCCATAAACATAAATATTGTGCAATTTATAAAACTTACATCACATTGTGTTGAGATCAAATATATCTTGCAATACAGTAAACCCGGCTAATTTAGGTTGAGTCTTCATAGTCTGCTGCTTCCATAGCTGCTTCCATTATCTTCTTGTAGCAAACTAATTTAGAAGTGTTGTAATGAGGAATCTTCATTTTGGTTTACGACATTTAGTGGCTCTTCTGAAATTTTAGAGTGTGTGATTTGTAAAGATGGATAAAAATGCAAGTTGCACCAAATTCAACATGAAGAAATTTTTACAACACAATTCAAACTCAGAACATCTGAATTCTGTAATATTAGCTTTTTCCTTGAATGTGGATTAGAATATTCTAATCCACATGTGGTAGAAAAGAAAAGTAGGCTGACTGCAGTTGGATTTCAACTGTCTTTAAATTAAACCATTCACTACATTTGAAACTTCATGGGAAAAATTATAGAACTTTTTTGGGAAGTTCTACAATGACAAGTCCTACAAAGAGAAGTCTAGGAAGGTATTGTGCCTGTGAAAGATTGAAGCACACAACTTGTTCTCTACCAGAATAGCAGCTCGATGGGACTATCATGCTTTAATTTTCCCAAGATGCTGACAATATTTTATTATTATCTTCAAGTCTTTCCTTTCTCATAGTTTCTATCCCTCCAGGCAAATACATTTTCTAAGTAGGTTCCCACTGTCCTCTCTTCAGTTCCTAAAAGTTCCTGCATTTTAAAAGTTTTTGGAGAGTTGTAATCAATAGGGAAAGAATTTGGCCAATTGAATAAAAATTTGGATTTATTAAGATAATTGGCCACAAGTTCAAAGGAAGAGCTAAATAATTCAGCTTCAAGGAGACGGAAAAGCACAGACTTCTGCCCTGAGGGCCGCTGTTAAGGTAATTCTGTTCCAATGACTTCTGGTCCTATATGGCAGTGTTCAATTCCAGTTCCCTGGAGAGAAAATCTAATATGTCTGAGTTATAGCAGGTGTTTCTACAGCACCATCATGACCCCTTGGCAGAATTGTGAGTGGGGCACCCATCTCAGTTTGGGTCCATTGTACTTGTTTTTGTTTCATCTGCTTATGTATCCCATAATTTGCTTGAGTTATCTGACTACCCAGAAACTATGCAGTATATATTGTCTGAGGACTTATTTTTGGGACCAAATTAAAAAACTCATATTTTTCAAAGGGAAATGCTGAAGTTCATTAATGTAGAAGTTTTGTAGTCTGAACTTTTGAGAAGAGAGTAGAAGTAGATCATTAATTATGCAACTGCAAGTGAGGTCAATGAGATAAACTTATTGAGTGTAAATAACCTAATCTTCTGCAAAAGTTGGTAAGTAAGCTCTCAATTGACTCTGTCTTTCTTTTTTCTCCTTTCTTACTTTTAGTGCTTCAGTTGTAATTACTTTTAGAGTATCTCCCTTTACAGGCTTGGATAAAGGTGTTTAATTACTATTAATCATGAAAATAAATTAACTATTTAGAAAAATTAAATAATACCCCCCCAAATTTTTTAACATGAATATATGGAGATTTTACATATATAGCTATAATCACATCATATATACACATCATATCATATATATGATCTAAAAGCCTTACTAGAAAACATATATATATATGTGTATTTATATGTATATATGTTTTCCAGTAAGCCTTTTATATCATATCCTTGAGGGAAATATCCCATAATCTTTTAGCATCTATTTGAGTCAGTTTGTGATTTATAATTGCTAGGAATACTGCTTGAAAGGATACAATTTGTTCCCATAGAAGAGTAACAGTGATGAACACTTAAGGTGCTAAGGTTTATAAAATGAAATATAATAGATGATTTTATAACCAAACTTTTTTTAACCTTCTTTCCACAAAACTAAACTTTGTGTAGTTTATAACAGATTTTTAGAACTTTTTGGAATCATATCATTTTGGTATTCAATCATTTTCAATATTTCTTATATTCCTTTTAATTATTAGTAGTATGACTATAAATTCTTATTTAAACACACACAGTTGAATGAGCATCACTTGCAAGGTTTAGTTTCATCATGTTGTGAACTTCTGATTCCACAGCCTCTCGGATTTCATCTACGCTCTCTATTGTTCTGTCCAAGAGTCTGGAAACTGCTGGAGAATATTGCTTGGTCATGTCTTTTGATGTCATTACATATCCTGGTTTTCAACTCAAAAGGGCAGTCCAGAGCCTGTGGCCATTTCTTGACTTGTCTTTAGTCACACTTCTTTTCTTTTTTCTACAGGCTTCTCCCAAAACTTAACACCGCGCTTCTTCCCTCTGCTCCACCATCTTCTTCATCTGGTCCTCCCACTTCATAGAGAAGAGAGAAGCCTAGGTATGTGATGTTTTCCATCGTATTTTTACCTTAAGGATATTAAATTTGTATGGGTTGATTCTATAAAGGAGATAGAGCTAGACAAACTTATTTGTGTTGAACCATCTCTTTCACAGGATATTCAAAGGCATATGTTATGTGTGCCATATCACAGTGCTGAATATGAGATGAGTAGCCAGGAGCATTACTAAATGGTCTTTAAGGAAATATAGTGTGTGGTATTTTATCATTGTCTACCTGCGACAATTCATTTTTTTGGTTATATTGCCTTTCTTTTTTATGCTCTCTCCTTTTCCCCTTTGCTTTTCTTCTTCCTTCTCTCACTTTTCCTAATACCTCAGTCCCTTCTTTCTTATGTTGACTTTTATCCTGATATCCCTTTCTATGTTTTCAAACTCTAACTCGGAGCATGTGGTAGCATACATTTTTAATTAGCTTGAAAATATCTTCAAAAATCCCAGATAAGAATTATGGTCTTGACTGATTTTAGCTCAGTGAGACCCTGAGCAGAAAATTCAGCCACACTGTGCCCAGGATCCGACCTCCAGAATGCTTTGTTAATAAATGGGTGTTGGTTTAAATCACTAAAATTGTGGTAATGTATTCTGCAGCAATAAAAAACAAACACATGCCCTTGAACACTCTGGTTTGTTTTTCCTACAAATGAGGATTTGTTGATTTTCTCAGTTGTGCCTTATGTTTCCTATTTCATTGGTTACTACACTTATTTTTATTGTACCCTTCTATTTACTTACTTTGGGCTGGACTTACTTTTCTTTTCCTAACTTCTCAAGATGGAGACTTAGATTAAGCCTTTTCTTCTCATCTATTATCAAGACACTTTTATTTGGTTTTCGATTACTTGGAACTAAAGTCATCCTAACTGATAGACTCCGGTTGTACAGCACAGAGCTTTCCTAATTTCCAGTGTGTGTGCAATTCATGTGGAAATCTTGTTAAAATGCATATTCCGACTCAGTCGGTTGGATATGGGGCCTGAGATTCTGCTTTTCTAGCAAGTTCTCAGGTGATTCCAGTGATGCTGATTTGAGGACTACACTTTGTAAGTCAAGGGTCTCACTGCAGAAAAATCTACCAACAGCAAAAGGCAGAACTGTTTGTATCAGAAGATAAGTAACTATACATTCTATGAATCATATTTTGATTTGTATTTTTCATGACATAATTATTTTCTAGAATTGAAAGCTGTTTGGTTTTTTAAACTAGAATTTTAATGTATTAACTTTGACATTCAAAATATATTTTAAAAATTTATTGGATCTGACTTTTATACCTATGTTCTGGTTGGCCAGGACCCCTGGAGCTCAATTTCTTTCTCTCTTATCAAGTTCAGTTCAGAAGACTATAAAGGAAACCCCAGGGCCCATGTAGAGTATCAGCTGCTAAGAATAAAATGTTACGTGTGGTAGAAATTAGTAGTAGCTGTTTTTTTTCCTTCTCTTTTCTTTTTTTTTCTTTTCTTTTCTTTCATGATAAGAACACTTAACTTGAGATTTACCCTCCTAAAAAATTTTTAAGTGCACAGTACATTATTGTTAACTAGAGACGCAGTAGGGTACAGCTATTTTAAATGAGTATCATAAGTTATAATCCTTATTTAATGGCCAAAAAATGACTAATGAGAGTGAATTAGAGCTTGGACAGGTGGAGAAGAAGGATGTCAGAGAAATGTTCCTAAATCTTATCAATGGGCAGTTAGAAACATGAGAGCTAGTATTCGTTGCAGTGCTTTACCCATAGAGGAAAACTGAAATCTAAAGGAATTGAGCAAAGGAGGTTGGCCTGTTTAAAAACTCCATGGATTCACTCTTGAGAGGATCTGTGTATGCAGGAGATGTTATAGCAAATATACAAACATTCCTTAGGTGTCACCCAAGCTGTCATTCCCTCATTCTCACTAACAGTACCCTAATATCTTTTGGGGAGTTCCCCCATACTTCATGGATTGGTGCTGTTTGGTGGAAGCCAATTGACACGTCCCATGAGCCTGGCTGCAGTGAGTCATTCAGAGACGATCCAGGAGGATGAATCCCATTACTTGTGCAGAAGACACATTTTCTTTCTCCCACTATGTGGTATGAGAATAAAGGCTCTGAAACAGTGGCAGCCTAGTTTTGTGGCTATGAATGGAGACCTTGGAGCCACCTAGAGGCCACAGTGCAGAGACTGTGGATGGAGCTCATCCTGTAGGAAGCTGACAAGAGAAACAGAGAGAAGTTGAGTCTTGAATATATTGCTTGAGCCTCCAGAAAAAGTCTCACCAGAAGCCATCCTTGTTTGTAAAATTTTAAAATATGTGAGCAATAAATTGTCTTCATTTTTAAAAACAGTTTAAGACTGTAATACCCATTTTATTATACTCATAAATGATAAGAATTGTTACAGTAGATAAACTATGAGAGAAGGGAATGCATTTACCTCTGTATTGCCAAATTTGTGCATTTTATCATTGAATAAATTAGATGAGAAATTGCAAGAGCAGTCTAATAATAGCAGAATTTCCCAGGGAATATTGCAGGTGCCCTGGATTGACAGGAAGGAGATCAGCTAGAAAAGACCCAAATTTTATAACAGAAGAATGACGTGGGAAAGAAAGAATTGAAGAGATGAAGACATCCAAGGGAGGTACCTCTGTGACGAGAGTAGCAGAAGGCACCTCCTGGCAGGAATTACATCAGCCAGGCTTTTAATCCACCGTCCTTTGTAAATTGAGAATCTTCAAATCTTCAGGATGCTGAATGTGCCTATTTACCATTTTTAAAACATTAAAGAAATAAAACTGGCCAGAAGGAGTTGGTACCGACTTATTGTGTTGTCCTGGATGAAGATTTTCTCTGGATATTGGATGAAGGCAAGATCCTACAGAATTACAACAGACTATAAAATAATCCGGGTCCTTTATGGCAAAGACCTTTCTAATATTGTTTCACAACATCATGTAACTCACTTTCAGAGAGAGCTACAAAAATTTGGCCTCCTAGGGAAGGATTGGGATACTGAGAGACCCAGCTCATGGGACAGAGAATTCTCTGCTGCTACCATAAAAGTATTTTGTCCCTTTTCATCATGTACTAGGAACTGTGAGTACAGAACACTTTGTAAAAAGTAAGTTTCACAGGCACCTAGCTATTCCTTCCCGGATGATAAATATTTTATCTGAAGCAATGGGAAAGGAATATTGTTGGCAAATACCCTGGTGTTTCTAAATAAATAGCCCTTATTTAGAAAGGACCATTTTTGTCCTTTATGTTTCTGTGAAAACAAACAAAAAAATAAATGAAGGGAGAAACATGTCCCAGTGAGTTTATAATATCTTCCCAAAGAAGAGGAAAAAAGGAATGAAAAGCCTGGTACAGTGGTGGCCAGGGATAGCCTGCAGAGACCCTTCTGCAGCTGAAGGGAACCTCCCACTGACCTGGTCTCTGAAGGACCAGCGTCAACTCCGAAGCCCAGAACGACTGGGTAATTGAAGGCTGTGGCTGTTAGGTCAAGGACAGTACTGGTCATTGACACCACACCTGAAACACACGATAAGCAGCCCTCTTGGGCCACATTCTGTCTTTTGCTGCTCTAGAGTTTCCATCCCCTTGTGATTACAATAATCAAATTAAGATCTGGCATCCCCCATTTCCTCCATCCTTAGGTTAAATTAATCCAGATAGCCTTGATTCATAAAGTTCCCTGGAATTTTCAACCAACTCCCACACTATGGTGCTTCCTGCCAAGTGATGTGTGCCCTGCTCTTCATTCTCTGACCACTCATTGATATTTGTGACTTGTTTTAAAAAATGATAGACCACCGTGAAGGGTCTATATTGGAGTCTTTCTGGCTAATTGATCATTCTTCCCCTTAATGAGTAACTTTTTCTAAAATCAAAGCTGCCTGGTTTATAAATCTCCAGTTGGCAGTGTTTCCCAGACCAGCGGTACCGATGAACAACCTCTGCTAACTAGGCTTCTTAGGAACTTCCTCCTGGCAACCTGTTTACTCTTATTTTGAAGGTAATGATAAAGCATTTCAGTGTATCCACAAATATCAGGATAAGTGTAATGGTTAACAAACCCATTTCAGGAAATTACTGACTTAAATGAAATAAACTCATCTCAACTGGACCATTTTCCACACCTCTGGACACCAATTCGTGTATGTGTATTCAGTAGTGTCATTTAGAATTTTCTGTACGTATTCTTCCATATTTTGCTTTAAACGTGAAGGCCTCCTTAATATTCAGTATTTAACTTTATTTCAGTCTCTCTGAATTCGATCACCTTCCTTTTATTTAAAATAATTACATAAAGACGAGACCCTGTTTTCAAATGTTTACAATAAAATGCATTATGTAGCAGAACATCTAAATACAAAATGTAGCAATATAATGCAGGACCAATTACCAAAGTGTCAAAACGAATACATCAAGCAAAAATGGGCATCCCTATGACGTCAGTTGACGCGGCCTCTGTGCTAACAGAGGAGGAGATGGGAAGGTGATCAGTCCATCAGTGCTTCTTGAGTATGGTTATGGGTTGTTGACCCTTCTGCTTTTACTTTAGGGAAGCATTTTAATAAAAGGGCAGTTAAGCCAGGATCTTATCTAAGTGCAGCCCTTTATCGCACTTGGCCACGTGTGTGTGTGTGTGTGTGTGTGTGTGTGTGTGTGTGTGTGTGTGTGTGTGCGCGCGTGCTGACATACCTCTTGCTTTGTCTCATGCATTTCCTGCAATCACATTGGCTATCACTGATGCCTGAGAGGGTTGATCCTACCCTTTCTGCTGCTGAAAGTACACAGCAGTAGGCGGTTTCAGCATGCTTCTACCAGGTGCTAAAGTTTACTTTCCCTGGCGGCTGGGGCTCCAGCTCTCTAGTTTGATATGTAGGCAGGTCATCCTGAGTCAGAGAAACCTTCACTCCAACCAGGAATGGTAGAAAGACTATTCTGCAGGGACATTAGCTCTGGACAGAAAAGGGTAAGTATGCTTAGACCTTACTAAAGTCACTGACCCCAGATGGGTGCTGGGCTGGTCACTTTCCCTCTGGGGTAAGGGAGGTGTTGGCATTTCAAATTCATCTCCTGATGATTGGGAAAGGTACAGTTTAGAAGTAGAGCTCTTCACAGAGCTACTTCTTGGTGTAACTAGGAAAAAAAATAACTCAAAAGAAGAGGCAACCATTCATGGAAAATTATAGGGAAATGATTTAGCTGTACTACTGAGAGTTTTCAGTAAATATTCAGTATTTTCAGCCTCTTAGTCAGTATTGGTTCTTTGCCTCTGCAGAGGATCTTCCTTGAAGTGAATACATTTTGAGAAAATTATCCCTTGATATCATGTGCCCCATTCTATTCCATACAGCTTGTTAACAGAAGAGTCTGTACTCTATTTCTACACCCCTTCCTCTCCCATTCTACTTCTGTGTTTCCACAGGAGATCCAAAACATCTGGTATCTGCTTCAATATTTTACTGCAAGTTGGCTCTTCCTCTCATGTTTTCTATTTTTTCATCATTTCATCGAAACTTTAGTCATCTTTGCAGTTCTGTTCTCAGATGAAATACACTAGCTTTCTAGTTGGAAAATTTTCTGAACATCGTTTCAGTTCTTCCTTTACTGAAATGATTGACAACTTGTTCCTTAAAACTCAGCCCTCCCTCGGCTTCAGTCATATCATTCTAGTTTTTCTTTTACCCCTGTGATAAAGACTTCATGGCCTATTCTTTGTACACTAACCCCTTAAGTACTGCTATTAACAGGGCATCCAGTCTTAGCTTTTTTTTCCTTCTAATTTTGCATATTCCTTCATTTTTTTCATCAAATATCTATTGAGTGCTTCTTATAGACATGCTCCATTCTAGGTGCTAGAGGGAAGGCACTGGATATATTTTAATGATATGACCAATTATGTATCCTGATGGATCCAAAAAGGGGTGTAAGACAAGAGAACTTAGTGGTGACTCTGGAGATTTTGCTCTGATCAAGTGGAAGGATCGAGTTGCCATTGTCTGATGTGGGCAAAGCAGTGAAAGGAGAGGTTTTGGGTGGAAAAACCAGGGGTTCGAAATAGACTCGTAAGTTTAGGATCTGCTGTGGTTTGTGTCCCCCTAAAATTCATATGGTGGAGTCCTAATGTGGAGGTATTTGGAAATGGGGGTCTTTGGGAGGTAAATGGGTCATGAGGGTGGAGCTCTCATGATGGGATTTTTGTCCTTATAAAGAGAGGAAGAGGGCTAGTTCTTTCTCTCCCTTCATGTGATGATGATACAGCTAGAAAGAAGCCATCTGCAACCAGAAGAATGTTCTCAGCAGGAACTGAACTGGCTGGCTCCTTTATCTTGGACTTCCCAGCCTCCAGAACTTTGAGAAGTAAATGTTGTTTAAGCCACACAGTCTATGGTAATTTATTATAGCAGCCTGAACTAAGACAGAATTCGTTTTAGAAATCTAAGTATAGACATTCAGAAGTGATAGTTGAAGTGATCTAAATTGAAGATATACATTTGAGAGTCTTCAGAATAGTGATAGTATTCAATGCTTTGATACTGGTTGAAATGACCAAAGAGAAGAGAACAGTACAAAGCAGCAAGCTATGGAGGATTCTGCTCCATAGGTTTTGTGGGGGAAAAAAAGGAGGAATCTGCAAAGGAGACTGAGAAGATACTTTTGAGGTAGGAGGAAAACCAAGGATTTTGTCATCCTATGAACCAAATACAGTAAGGAAGAGGAAGTGACTTACAAGTTAAAGTTGTGTTTGTCTAAATAAAATAAGAATAAAACTGATCATTGGATTTAGTCATTGGAAGCATCTTGGTCATGTTAGCCAGAGCAGTTTTAGGGCAAGTGTTGAGGATGAAGGCTCCACCTGAATGGGGTTAGGAGACAATGGGAGGAGGGAATTGCAGGCTGCAAGACATACTGAGGGATCACTCATGTTCTTGTCTTCCACTATCTCTCTATACATGCTCACAGCTATCACATTTATATGTATTTCCTTCGATGGAGTACTATTCAGCCATAAAAAAGAATGAGATAATGCCATTTGCAGCAACATGGGTGGACCTAGAGATTATCATACTAAGAGAAGTAAGTCAGACAAAGACAAATATCATATGATATCACTTACATGTGGAATCTAAAAAAAATGATACAAAGGAACTTATTTATAAAACAGAAATAGACTCAAAGACATAGAAAATAGATTTATGGTTACCAAAGTGGAAAGACTGGGGGGAGAGAGGGATAAATTAGGAGTTTGGGATTAAAAGGTGTACACTGCTATGTATAAAATAGATAAGCAACAAAGACCAACAAAGTTCCATGTATGGCACATGGAACTATATTCAATATCTTGTAATAACCTATTATGGAAAAGAATCTGAACTAAATCACTTTGCTGTACACCTGAAACTAACACAACGTTGTAAATCAATTATACTTCAATTATTGATAAAAATTTTTTATCTATTTTAACTATACTTTATCTATTTATCTATTTATACTTTATCTATTTTAACTATACTTCAATTATTGATAAAAAAATTTTATATGTATATCCCAGGCTTCTCTGAGCCTGGTTTTTATGCAGTTTTCTCAAAAAAAGCCCACCAAACCCAGATAAATCAATCATGTCCTTGTCTTCCTATTTTGCCCAACAAGAATGATAAATCTGCAGAAGTCAGTTTTCTTTCCATCCCGCTCCGCTGTACACACAGAAAGGCCCAACCATTTGTGTCGGGCTTCATACACTGATCTTTTTTCAAAATCTCACTTATTTCATTTCATTTTGGAGTGAAAGCACAATGTGACTGAACTTTTGAGTTTCTGTTCCCAGGAGAACGATGAAATGATGAAAACATAGAGTAAAAAGAAGTCAGATTTGTGTCAATGAACCCTTTTGTTTCAGCCACATTGAGTTTTAGGTGAAAATAAGACATTGATGTAGAAAATGGAGATGTGATGGCTTAGAGAGGAAGATTAGAGGTAGGGCAGAGATGAAAGTGTATAGATTTTCTTTTTGATATTGACAGTAAGTAGCTAACAGCTATAGCTAGTAGGTACAAATTATAACCAGAGCACAGTTTTCAACATTATATAAATCATCCTGTGTAAACAAAATCACAAAAAGAATTACACTTAAGCCTTCTTGCTTTCTTCCTGAATGAAAGAACTCAGTAAAAATATGAATATTGCATGTTCTCAAATGAAATCTCCAGGATATTGTGAGATTTATAGAAAGCCCACATGCGTTGTTTTTAATGGGGCCATTTTGAAACTTCAGCATTACAAATAAAATACATTTTAAATTAAGGAGTTAAGGGCTTCCCTGGTGGCACAGTGGTTGGGGGTCCGCCTGCCTATGCAGGGGACACAGGTTCGTGCCCCGGTCTGGAAGGATCCCACATGCTGCGGAACGGCTAGTCCCGTGAGCCATGGCCGCTGAGCCTGCGCATCTGGAGCCTGTGCTCCGCAACGGGAGAGGCCACAACAGTGAGAGGCCCGCGTACAGCAAAAAATAAATAAAGAAAAATAAATAAATTAATTAATTAAGGAGTTAAACTTTTCGAAGATAAAATTTTAGCATAAGTGCTTTTGTCCCTCAAGTGAAATTATGACCAAATTTATTGTTATATTTTCACTTTTAAATTTTATTCAGTGATGGTTTGAATTTAAAAGTGAAATTTCTCACACTGTTTAGAACTTTAGGTTTAGAAATCAAACCATAATAGTGTCATTTGCAGCTGAGCCCCATACAAAACCTCATTGAATTGATTGATTAAGTTGGTGAAATTTCCAATTTTCCATTTGGCTCTATTTGAGGGGCTTCCAGGGTCTCTCGACAGTGAAAACACAGTTAATAATTGTAAACTCTGATTACTAATTTCATTAACCTAGGACCCAATTCAACCATGACTATCATAGATCAAAGCTCTTCTTTTTTTTCCCCCTGAAGTGGCAGCATTAAATTGTGCTAGGACTCCTTTATTTGTTCTATGCAAATATAGTTTTTCATGTTCCCTCTCAGTAAGCACATTACAAAATAAATGCATTATATTCATTTAATGTTCATGTAATATTGAATACGTACAAAAGATTATATGTCATATATTTCTAAGCTTGAAGCATGAGGTATACATTAAACCCATTATTCAACACAGGAATTGCAACATTACTGAAGCCATCGAAACAATGTGTGTCTTCCTGCCCAGTTCCACCTACTAACTACCTTGAATTATTCTGGAGTGTTCAAACTTTCTTTATACTTAAAATAATAAGCATAGGGATT
Organism: Hyperoodon ampullatus; assembly: GCF_949752795.1. Lineage (NCBI taxonomy): Eukaryota > Metazoa > Chordata > Mammalia > Artiodactyla > Ziphiidae > Hyperoodon > Hyperoodon ampullatus. Next base: position 75,287,407 of record NC_136926.1, read on the forward strand.
TCTTTTTACTTGTTAGAAATACATGAAATGGTGAAAACAGATTTGAATGGATTCCTGTCTCTCCATGTTAGGGAAGTGAGACTATCCAAGTGAGTATCACCATTTAACTTCCTCTGGAGTCTAAGCTCTGTCAACCTTTTGAGTGTAATTTGAATAACAGATACCTATAGTGACAAGCAGTATAGTACTCGATCCTTTCAATAGATTATCTAATTTTATATTATCTAATATTTGTCATTAACTATATGATGAGATGATGGATATTATCTTCATTTCAAAGGTTAGATTATAGATGCTCAGGATATTTGTCCAAAGTTCTAGAGCTGGTAAATCTGAGACTTGAACCCAATGTTCCCCTAGTCCAAACACTATGCTCGTTCTACTCTCAAGCATATAGCTTTGATCAATACATGACAAACTAATAATTGAGCATCAGGATGTGACTATAAATTAATCAGTTATGGTTCTTTCTCAAGGGTTTACATTTAATATCAACATCAGTTTAGATAATGTTATTCTTGTACTAACACTTCAATTGATGGCCTAAAGTTTAATGAGTATCGGTTAGTCTTTGAAGAAATGGGCTAATTGGTTATTTCATGTTTGGCACATTATCTTTCTAATTAGCCTTTTCCAGTATCGAATGTGGCAATGCAAATTTTAAAACAGCACTATTGATGATAAAAAGAAAAGTGTCCTTTTAGAATACAGGTATGCCTGTGTATCTACTATGTTTAAAATATATCCATTTATACCAAAAAATTCTGTCAAATCTAAGGAAATTATTAAATGTAGTTTAAGAAAACATATATAATTAAGCCCAAGACCTAGGTATATTTTCTAATAAGGTTGAAAGGTGGCAAAACTAATTTAAGTCTAAAACTAATTTAACCCATTCATGCATGGGTTTATTCATTTACTTTGTATTCTTAAAAATACCAATAATTAACATTTTTGAGTACCTATATGTAGTGGGCACTATCTTGTTGAACTTTAGTCGTTGATCTTATAATTGTCTTTTATCCTTTTAAGATTACTATCAGACGGGTATTGTTATGCACATTTAACAATGAGAAAACTACAGCAAAATCTCACAGCTAAACAGTGATGTAACCATAACTCAGTTATAGGTCTATATGATTGAGAAACCTGTACTTGTGTACAGAAGGAGGCCCTTAAAATGTGGTAGAGAAATCTGGAGTCAGGAACTGGGTCTCAGGTTTTGATGCTGCCACTGATTTCACGTGTGACATTAGACAGTCTCTCTGAGTCTTAGAGGGATAGAGGAGATGATAGCTAAGATCTGTTCTTGCTCAAACCTAACTTCTTGTATGTTTACTCTTTCTCCACAAATCATTGGTAATTTGGCAATGACATTGCCATCAACCATCTTTCTGTTGTATTGCGTCTGTGTGCTTTTTAAAAAATAAAACATTACAGTATGTTCATTGTAGCAAATTTACATAATAAAACACACTCAGTAGAGAAAGTAAACATGCTCCTAATACTATCACCCAAGAATAACGACTCTGATTGTTCATGAGTTATTGAAAGTAATATATAGGAGGTACATAAGTAGATTGGGGGTACTTTCTTTAGATAGTTGGTATCATACTAAATATTCTGTTTTGTGTATTCCTTGTAACATAAAACAGAAGTCGATATTTATTTACATGTTATTAAATAATTCTTTAAAAATGTTTTAGTAATTTCAAAATATTTAGTTTGGGCAACAAAGACTTTTTTCTGAAGCAGGTGGGGACTATTTGCAGCTTTGCTCTTAGAGTCTAAGTGTTAGGCCAGATGCCAACTGGACAGAAATGCAAGATGCAAACCTTGTTCATGATGGCGATTGTTACACAGCTTTCCAAGTCAACAACAGGTCTTGAAAATCACTCATTTCACCAATGAAAAATCATTTCAAGTATATTTTTTATTTCATTGAACTTTCTGGTGAAAATTTCAATAAAGGTACCTGATGCTGCTTATCAGATACATTTGGACTGTGTCCTCCTGACCAGCATACTGTAAGTGCTAACTAACCACCCTTAAAATATTAAAGGATAAACACATACATCACAGTATTTATACTAAAGTTTTTAGAGATTAATTCCTGGTCCTTGGTATAAATTAGAAACTTATGTCCACGCACAAATGTTTATAGCAGCTTTATTTACAATTGCCAAAATTTGGAAGCAACTAAGATGTTCTTCAGTAGGCAAATGGATAAATAAACTGTGTTACATCCATACAGTGAAATATTATTCAATACTATAAAGAAATGAGCTACCAAGCCATAAAAATACATGAAGGAATCTTACATGCATATTACCAAGTGAAAGAAGCCAATCTGAGAAGGTTACATACTGTATGATTCCAACTATAGGACATTCTGGAAAAGGCAAAACTATGGAGACAGTAAAAGAGTTAGTGGTTACCAGGGGTTAAGGAAAGAGGGACAAATAGGTGGAGCACAGAGGATTTTTCAGGCAGTGAAACTGTTCTGTGTGATACTGTAATACATGTCATCATTATACATTTTCCAAAACACACAGAATGTACAACACCTAGGAATGAGCTCTAACGTAAACTATGGACTTTGAGTGATAATGATGTATCCCTTTGGGAGAATATTGGTTTTACTGGAGAAACAGGAAGTAACATAATAGAGGACTATTTGGGGAGCAGGAAAAACTGAGTAAGACACAGTCTTAGCACTTAAAGAAACGGAAGCATAATATTGTTCCCTGGGCACATAGGGGAGGGTGGCAGGGCACACAGGTTCATGACTAACACTCACCCCATCCCTGTAAACTGCTCCAGGAGGAGGTGTGAAAGTCAGGATGAAGGAGACTGATTTCCTTTCAGTGGGAGAAGTGGGCTGGTTCTAAATGGACCAAGCAGCATCTGAAATGACACTGGGCAGAGAAATAGAATGGACTGGAAGGACAGCCACCACAGAAGATGGGGCATGCTACTAGGTCTCTTCTGTGTTTCCAATCTCTGGGATTCCTCACAATCACTACGTGAAAGAACGAGCAGGAATAATAGCAAGGACAAAAACACCATCTGTGTCCTGCTACAGCTTTGGTTCCATTATTTTAGTCTGTGTTTAAATCCTCACACTTATTTTTACTTCAGAATAGAGGCATTGCAGTGAATCAGGCTTCAGTATCACCTTTCATGTGTAAGCTTTAACTTTACTGATTATGTACTTTAAAGTAATGTTTCCACATAAATGTTGAAAGTGTTTCTCAGGACTTGCTGTCAATGTGTAAACACTTATATTTGAATTAAGCAGTACCTTTGCGTGTTATCCCTGCCCATGAGCATTTGAGGAGACTATAAATTAAATCAAAGGATAGTTTACTGGTAATACACAGCCTAATATATTTTCTCTCTTAAAGTACACACAAATTGGAAAGTACAGATTTTATTGTTCAGTAACCAAATCCATGGGATTATTTTGGAGCAAAGCAAGTATTGACTCTCTAAAATATACTTGTGGAAGGCTAATTTATGTTACGATGTTTTCTGGGGTTCAGGTAGTGCCTTTTTCCCTATTCATAATGTTCCAGCACAGAAAGTTGCCTTATTTTAGATTTTTACAAATATTACCTGAAAAAACGTATGCTATAGATTTAGTTTTCAAAGCTAAAATCTTTGATAGTGAGTATTTAAACTCCAGTTCAAAAAATAAGCAATAAGTAAACAGGTCACCTCCATGTGAAAAGTGAAAGAACTCAATATGAATTGTGTAGTTTTTTAGGGAGTAGAAGCCGGATCTCAGTGGAGCATCACCTTTTCTGGACATTTCAGCAGATTCTGGGTCCCTGGTTAAAGGGGCAGAACGGCCTTATACTCTGTTTTTATTAGTGGTGGTTGGAAATCGTTTGGTATCAGGAAGTTTAGCTTGCCATGTTAACTTAATTTTCCCAGGCCACTCTAATCCCCATAGCTGCTGTTTTTCTCTCCCAAACTGAATTGCCTGTGTGGAATATCAGACTCTTTGCTTAGGCAAATTAATCTCTCTGTCTTTGAGAAACACTCATGGTTTTCTGAGTCAAAAATATCCCTTTTTTAAAAGTAACTGTTTTTCTCCCAATAGAAGCTTCATTTCTGCTTCTGCACAAGCATAATGAGCAAGTTTTATTATATTACTTGAAATTTCAGCTTTTTTTTTTTAATGATTAAGCATCTGTTCTTCAATATTTCTCCCCTAACTGCTAGAATCAAATCTCTACACTTCAATGTTGTATAGTGTCATATAAGAAACCATTTATTAGAATATATTTAACGAAGCTGTGATTTCCATGTTACTAAAACAAGCAAAGTGTCAAATCCTTGTGAATAACAAGAAAGAAACACTGTTAAACTCTTCATAAGGACTTTTTTTTTATAAATCCAAAGTGCCTACAACCTGTAATATGGATTAACATTTTACAGCCCAAATCTAGCACTTTTTCACATCAAAAATCATAAACTTAAACTATACAATAGAATTTCTCAACCGATGCCTTACACAGAAGAAAAAACTGTTGCCGAAACACACTGTTCAAGTTGTATGTATGAGAAGGAGAAAGTCTCTTATGTTTGTGTTTAGCATCTCATCTGGCCCCACTTAGTATCTGCTAGACAAATCACAGAGGCCACCTAGAGGATAGCAACAGATGATCTCTTTGAAGGTTTTCCTCAGTTCTTGGCTCCGGAGTGCATATATTAGAGGATCAATGACGGAATTACACATGATTAGGATGAGATACAAGTTAAAGTGAGACATGAAGCACACACAGTATGGATTCTGGGGACAAGAGATGTAGAATATTAAGTGGAGGAAGAAGGGGGCCCAGCAGACAACAAAGACCCCAATCAATATGGTCAAGGTAATCGCCCCCCTCATGTTGGCACCTTGGTGGATGGTGCCAGTGCCTGGGAGGACGGCGATCCTCTTAATATGAAGTCTGGCCATGAGGAACATGTGGACATAGAGAGAAGCCATGAGAGCCAGCATGGTAAAGAACACGGTGATGAGGCAGATGATAACAGCGCTGCTATCTGAGTAAATGATGAACAAAATGCCCGACACTGTGCAAGCTGCCCAGATACAACTGATGATGATCGCGACCCGCTTAACTGTCATGATGTTATGGTACCGGAGGGCATAAAAGATAGTAAAGTACCTGTCCACAGCAATCGAAAGCAGGCTGCAAATTGATGCAAGCAAGGAGCTACAGATCACCGAGTCAATGACATTGTCAATATTCACTGTGAAACCTTGTGCGTCCGTGTCAGTGCTGTTTAACAGGGTGATGACAATGGTTTCTGACCCGTTGGAAACGCTCACCAACATATCAGCCACAGCCAGGCTGCAGATGAAAAAGTACATGGGTGAATGCAGATTCTTGTTCTTGGCTATTGCCACAATCACCAGAATATTCTCCAACAAGCTTATGACACCCAGAGTCACAAACACCTCAGGAGAGACAAAAAGTTGCTCATAGCACCCTCCGTCCGAGTAGCCTTTTGCAAGGGACTCACTGGCATTGCTGTGCAGTCCGTAGGTGCTGTGGTTCCAGAAGTGGAGAGAAGTGTGCATTCCATGGTGATGGGTGGAGTTCATCCTGCACCAAGGGGATTCAGATCCCCTCTGGATTGACTTAACCTCCTGGGTCAGGTAGCGTCAGCGATTTTCTCCACGTTTTTACGTGTCTGAAAGTTATAAGGCTGAAACTGGCATGCCTATGGTGAATAAATGTCACATGCTCCGAAGCTTGAAATGGAGTTTTTAGTCTCTTTCAGGTACGACTCTGATCAGCATCATTTTGAAATCTTAGGCTTCAAGATACTCATTCAGTCGAGTCTGCTGTTTGCTTTTTTGTTCTCACTTCCACTTTAACTTGAGTCGCATGCATTCAGGTCTTTTCAAAATAATTTGCCTAGTAGCTGCTGTACTATTGGGAGACAGATCTGTGTGCACATGCTCACATCAGCTGCCTCTCGGACGTATCAGTTCCCAACCTGAAGCTTTGCTTTGACTGTTAGTAGCTGCTGCTGATTTTTATGGTGTGTGAAGGGAAAAAAAATGTTCCGAGTGGCTCCTTCTCTGCTTCCTCTGGACCAATCCAAGTCCAGTGGAGTCTGTGAGACACCGATGATGTTCCAGAGATGCAAACTGCAGGCAACATTGATTCAGATGCAGAAGCCTGTGGAATCGGGAAGCGAGCAGGATGTGAGAGACTGAATTTCCCTTTTCAAGTTTTTAAGGAAAACAGCTTGGTTCCCAGAGGACATTCTTTGATTCACAACAAGTAATCTTGAGGCACCCAGGTTTATTCCTATTTAAAGGAGGTGTGTGTGTGTGTGTGTGTGTGTGTGTGTGTGTGTGTGTGTGTGTGTGTGTGTGTGTGTGTGTGTGTGTGTGTGTGTGTGTGTGTGTGTGTGTGTGTGTGTGTGTGTGTGTGTGTGTGTGTGTGTGTGTGTGTGTGTGTGTTCCTGAAATAGATACACTGCCTTTTTGGCCAGGACATTGAATTTATTTACCCTCTCAATTTCTTTGAATTAAGAACAAAGGCAGTAGTGCTTCAATTTAAAATAGTTGAAACACAGGGAGAATATGTAATAATACAGGAGACTATGCTGTGTATGGAAGGAATAGGTAGGTAGTTACAATTTATCACAAGCCTCAAGAAGGAGTTCATTTCTTATGCACTAATATCGGATATTTCTCCATAGCAGAATTTCTTTTATCATAGCTAGAAAAGCTTTATTTTCATTCACGATATTTAAAAACAATATAGTATTAATGTAAACTATGTTTACTCTGAACTCAGAAAGAAAAAGATCAGTAACTAGGCAATACTCAGGTTTTTTTAAAGAATTATTAAGGTATAATTGATATACAAAAGTTGCACATATTTAAGATATACATTTTAATGAGTTTGGACATTTGCATATATCCATGATACCATCATCACAGTCAAGGTACTAAGCATATTCATTACCTCCAAAAATTTCCTTGTATTCTTTTGTGTTTCCTTTTTTTGTGTGGTAATACACTTAAGGTGAGATCTACCCTCGTAATATATTTTAAAGTGCACAATACTATATTATGAACTATAGGCATTGTGTCGTACAGCAGATCTCTAGAACTTGTTCATCTTGCATAACTGAAACTTTATAGCCATTGGGCACCAATTCCTTAACAGTGGTCTTGGCAGTGATTTCTTGGAATTGACACCAAAATTACAGGCAACAAAACCCAAAATAGACAAGTGGGATTACAACAAACTAAAAAACTTCTGAACAGCAAAGGAAACAATCAACAGAGTGAAAAGGCAATCTAGGCAAAATGGGAGAAAATATTTGCAAACCATCTATCTGATAAGGGGTTAATATACAAAATATGGAACGGAATAACAAAAAACTGAATAGCAAAAAAACTAAATAACCCGATTTAAAAATAGGCAAAGGGCTTGAACGGACATTTCTGCAAAGAAGACATAGGAATGGCCACACAAAAAGGTGCTCAACCACACTCATCATCAGGGAAATGCAGATCAAAACCACAATGAAGGATCACCTCACACCTGTTAGGATGGCTATTATCTACAAAAGAAAAGATAACAAGCATTGGCTAAGATGTGGAGAATTCTGAACTCAGTTTTTTGGTGTGGTTTTTTTTTTTTTAAGGCAGCTTATCTACTTCATTAATCCAAGGCTTTCTAAATTAAACCCACAGATACCTTGGTAACTTTACTTATGCAAGCCCAGATGAGTGGATGCTAGTTATATATCAGAGTTTCTGAATGTTTTGCTTAAGCTAAGTTTGAAAGATTGTGAGAAAGTTACTTTTCAAATTTAAACTCCAGGTTATGACATTTTCTATAGTGTTTTTCCTTGCTATGACTATTTTTGGTTTTAGCTCTATATAATTTGTGGCTACTGACAGTAGGGACAACAAAAAATTATTATTTCAAAGTTAATTTTAAGTCTTCAGTTATTTAGGTAAGGGCTTTATCTTCTTCCCTTTTGCGACAGAGGCAATGTTAAGTATTATTCCTGAGCATTGAGTTAAATTAACATCTTCCATCCATCCCTGAAATTGGGTGGGACCAAATTCTAGCTAATGGAATGCCAGTACAGGTGAGAGCGTTGTTATCTCCTTTGTGAGATTCTACACATTTTCCCTCTGGTCTCCTCGTGGATGACGGCAGAATGTCTTTGAAGCCTCATGTTATAGATGTCAGAACCATGTCATGAAGGAGCCTGGGTCTCTGAATAACTGCACAGAACACAGCTCACATCTCCAACTCCCTCCACACCCTGGCCCACCAACTACATTGAACTGTGATGCAAGCAAGTGATAAATATTGCTGTGTTAAGCTGCTGAAATATTGATGTTTACCTGTCACAGCAGCTAGCGTAAATTACCTTGACTTTGAAACTTTTTAATGGAGCTGTTTACAAACCCAAATTACATGAACATCCTTTCTCCCATTTTGGATTTGCATGAGTAGTGAATTACCTAATAAGCAAGCAATAGGGAAGAAATCTGTTGAAATGTTTAAGCATCAGCTAGTCAACTCTGTATAACCTTCTTCCTGAGTCAACCTTGACTTTGTGATCTCTACTTCTCTTGGTGGCATAATTGTTCCATTTTCTTAGGCTTAAAATTCAGAATATCTTTGACTCGTTCATCTTTCTCAAAAATCCCTACATGAAATCACTTGTAAAATACCTTCTACCAGTGTGTCTGACTCCTCTTTCTCTCCCCACCAAACTCACTTCCCACTATTCTCCTTCATGGAAACCTTATTGCAATCAAAATTCCATGCAAGATTGCATGCACACTAGAGAGTTTCTCATGAGTTTACTCTATTCCCTCTGCTTGGAATGCTCTTTCCCTATATTTGTGAATGCATAATCATCATTATATTGTAAAAATTATTAATAGGCATATTATATATAATTATATAACAGGTAAAATTAGTACTTGAAAACAAAGCTCTCTTTTCTTTGGGTTTTCACCAAAAATAGGATTTAATTTACAGGCATTATGATCACACTGAAATCCCAGAAAACCATATACATTTAAAATCTCAAATTCAATTATTTGGTGTAGATTTTCTAAAACCTTGATTATATGGTTATTCATGCTGAAAAGATACCATTTTGTCATCTCCAAGGAGGAATTTTAATTGTCTGGTATAGTTTAGTTCTGTAGAAGCCAGAAGAAATACAACCAGCAATGCTAGACACATTAATGGTATTTTTAAAGATTTATTGCAGATTTCTTTTTTCTGAGTATACAAAAAAATGAGTTAGATCATAATATATTTCTCTTCTGAGCATAATCCTTGTTTTATATTTTATAACAATAAATATGAAACATTGCTAAAGAGAAGTATCTATCAAACTGTGCTACACAGAATACTATTTTTAGATGTTAATGTTATTCCCACCACAGAATAAAAGGTCAAAGAATTTTGGAAAACATTGCAAACTCATTGCCTTCTTGAAGTTGCAGAGTTTACATTAGCAGGTAAACTTTCTGAAATTTCTTACTAGAAAAGAATTCAATATTGCTTAATCTACTTATTTCCTGAACACAGACCCTATCTTCCCCCACTTTTAGTTTTCAAGTACCTATTACACTCAGTTCTATAACAGTCGTTTTGAAATGAGAATTTGTTCCAGAGTTGATTGATATATTAGAGAATATTTTGAGCATAATGCAAATATTGTGTTTGTTTTTATGTAGTTTTATGTAGGTGAATGTGGAAAACTGCACCCAGCTGATCCAAGAGACAAGAGACAAAACACACACACACATCAAACATTTACCAGCCACCTCAGCCCACAACATGTGTCACGACACACAACAATTTGGTGTTTCAACTTCTTGTGAGATTTCAGATCCTTCTTCCTCTATCACTTCCTTCATCTTAACTCACAAGCTGTAACCCTCCTGAAACTCACTTCCTCAAGCAAACTGCATACAGGTCTTTTTCTAGGTAAAGTTCCATATTTGCTGTACTGTTAAGGGTTGGTTTTTTTTGTTTGTTTGTTTTTGGTTTGTGTAGTTTTAACTATTAAGCATGCGTAATTCTGTTCTATTGTTTTTGTTAGGTTCCTGTCCTTTTTTTTAATGTGTCACTGATGAAGTTTCTGAGTGTTCTGTGTCTAACCCCATTTTTCCCCATAAGCCCTAGTTGTCATTGTGGTAGCATGATTTTGTGTAGCACATTGATTTTTAGACTACATATATCACATTAGAGCAGAACTAAAGGTAACATGATTTGGAACATACAGTTTGGGAAATATTCATGTAAAACAAATTATTCTGACTACGCAACTCTTACTTATTTTAAAGTGTTTAATGATTACCATATGCACCATGAAATAGAATCCTTATTTATAAAAATACATCTCTTATGTCTACAGGCTGATGTTCATGTCTTCCAGATTAAATAATTGCTGTCTCTATATAGAATATCCCAGTAACATGCATACACAATTCATATGCAGTATTGATATATTTGTAAGTTATTATTTTAGGGAATAGAAGATACAGACATTAATCAAAGCTGTTTTAGTTACTTCAAAGCCACATATGTTAAACTGTCTATGACCAGCACCAATGTGTTGGTGATAATGACAATTATATATGCAAGCTGTAAACATTTTTGGGATATGAATAAAAATAATAACGGATAAAAATTTGCCAATAATTCTTGTAGATTATTAATAATTAGGTAATGATGTACTTAATGTGAACATTTTATTCCCTGTTACAAAATAAAAATAATTTTTCTCTTTAGATTATATTTATCAGATATTTAAACATTCTCTAAATAATATATGGACTACAAGCAATTTTTGGTTGAAATCTGTGTTTATAATTATTTTTAATTGAAAACAAGTATTGTTCTCTATTGTGTTAATTTAAATATATCACTTGTTTGTTTTCAAATCTTGCAGAATTAGACAACACCAAGATAGTATAATAACTTTACCTAAAACACCTTCACTTCTAATAAAATATTATTAAAATGTTATTCTTTATAAAGTTGATACTATGACACATGAATTTATTTCAAAATATTAGAAAATTTTCTGTAAAAATTTCATTTTAATTTGGCTTATAGTAATAGCCTCTGTATGATTTTGCTGTCTTTATCTTAAATCCCTTCCCAGTCTACTTAATTTGCCTTTCTTCTTTCAATTCTTCTATTAACCAATAGTTTTACTGAGCATCTACTATATTCCAGGTATGGAGGTAAATAAGTCATGTGCTCTGCCACCAAGGAAATTTAGTGTAGATATAATCTAAATGGGAGACTTAATTGAAAGCTAATAATTCCTACATATTGTGACTAGTGATTAATAATTAGTAATTAACAGAAAGAATCTCTGCTTGGGCTGGTCTTAATTTGTTTATTGAAAGTGTTTTATTAAAATGCGAATTGGAGGAAGATAGGACATAGCTGGGTGAAAGAGGTTGAGAGGGCTAGAATTCAAGGCAGTTCTGCAAAATCAGATTGTGTGAAATAATATTATTAATTTGGGAAATAGAGAATACTTTGGCATGGCTGCAACACACAAAGGAGAGGTACAGAAAAGTCTGGAGATGTTAGCGAGGTACAGGTCACCTAGGGCTTTGCATGTCATACCAGGGGGCTAGGACTTTACATCCTTGGCCTCTATAACAACATGTAAAAACCTTGAATGAAGGCCACATTAAATTACCTTCAAGATAAAGAGCTTCAGTACTGAAGCAGTAACGTGATAAGATTTAGGAAAAGCAAGTATGGAATTATGGAGGGTAAAGGTCAGGAGTAATTACTAAGGTACTACTACAGTAGCCCAAATAAGAGTCTGTGAAGACCTGAGGTTAGCCAGTAGTTGTTTTGCTGCAGATGGGACTACTAATCAGTCATGAATGGAATGAGGAAGAGAAAGGAACGCCCTCCATTTTTTGGCTCCAGTGAATTGGCGGATGTTGGTGCCATTTACCTGGTAGACAGACACATGGATTGGTTCTCTCGGTCTCCATTTGAATCTCCTTCAGTTTGGAGTTCAGAAAGCTAAAATTTACATTGCCCAATTTTCCTTGCAGCCTGCATTCTGTATGTGAATTAGTTTTTCCCAATTAGATATTTTCTCAAGAGATTTGGAAAGCATAAATGAGACTGAAGTCACCTTCCTGTAGCCCTAGCAGCTGACTGAGGATCTGCCAGATGTCAGCTTTGGCACCAGGTGACTCCACCTTCAGGTGGCAGGTCACCCCCTCTGTGAATCAGGGATAGCAGGACCAGCAGCATGTCCTGATCTGTGGACTGCACTCAAGTGGTGTAAAATTGGAATAAATAAAATAGTTGAAGGTCCACAGCACCTATTCCAAAATTTTTGTAAGCACCTATTTCCTGTATTAAGTCCCTTTCTACTTGATATACTGAATGTCTGTTTTCCACACTGAACTATAATTGTTATACCTGATTAAGGAATCCTTTTAAGAGACAAGATGCATTTAGTTTTTAAAATTTTGAAATTGAAGTATTTTTGAGACATCTAAATGGACATATCTATTTAGCAAAGATGAGTATAGAATACAAAGGAACAATCCGGTATAAAGACATATATTTTGGTTGTAGTAGATATAGGCTGTACTGAAAGCTGTAGGCTTCTACTCGGATGGAAGAAAAAAGGGAATTATGAACAGAATCAGGAGGAACACATGTATCTGGGAGGCACGTGTAAGAAAAAGAATAGGCAAAGGAGACTGTGTTAGTCTAAGTCTTCTGGAAAGAAGATACCAAGATAGGATGAAGTGCATATGATTTTACTGATGAAAAGACTGTGAGAAAGAAAAAATGGGGAGTGAGCCAGGAGAAACTGAGAAAACTGTCAAATCACAATTCGAGCCTGACCTTGAGTGAGGAGAGAGGGAAGAAGGCAGAATGGAAGTGCCCTAGACCTGCAGTGAAGTTAGCCCTGCTGCACACGGTGATCGGCTGGGGGCACCTGTGGGAAGCGTGATGGTGGAGCAAGTGTGACAATGAACTTCAGAGAGCAATAGCGGGGGCTCATGGTCAGTTAAGCTCCCTGTAGTTGGAGGTCTCCTGGCATATTTTCACAGCTGCCACGGAGTCTGAGAAGTGGTAGAAAGAGAAGCAGGAGAGAGTCATTGGACTATCAAAGAATAAAGAGTATAAAGGAGATAAAAGGGCAGCAGGCACAAATCCAGCAGAGCTGTCAAGTGAAATCAGAATTGTTTCTTTTATACTGAAGTCAGTGTCACCCTTTTTGGAATGTATTTTGTTCACAGTATCTTTACTGATCAAAATATGACATAAAAATATAAACAGTTCCTATCAGATCAGTAAATTCTCAGTAATCCTAATAACACTTAAAAATAAAGGGCTTCCCTGGTGGCGCAGTGTTTGAGAGTCCGCCTGCCGATGCAGGGGATGCGGGTTCGTGCCCCGGTCCGGGAGGATCCCACATGCCGCGGAGCGGCTGGGCCCGTGAGCCATGGCCGCTGAGCCTGTGCGCGCAGAGCCTGTGCTCCGCAACGGGAGAGGCCACAATAGTGAGAGGCCTGCGTACCACAAAAAAATAATAATAATAAAATAAAATAAATTTAAAAAATAAAGTAACATGCTGCTAATTAGGTCTGTTATAATAACTTTATATTTGAGTGTGTGGATGTGTCAATTTCCTCTCCCTGAAGTTACAGTAATAGTAATAATAGTAATAACTTCAAAGCTTACCGTAAGAATTAAATGAATTAATATATATAAAGCATTTTGACTACTGCCTTGCACAGAGTAAATGCTATATAAGCATTAGGTATATTTATTTTATATTTTTTTAACCTAAGATTTTTATGGCTCTATAGTCTTTCTGGAAATTGCATACTAGTCAGAATCCACTTTTTTTTCACACTGTATTCAATGGGAGCCGTTTTTAAAGACACTTTGGTTATGAAATTTGATTTCTTATTTGTGTAGGCACTGAAAACAATTTCCCTTTGTTTGCAAACACTCAGTGATACCTCATGTATCATTAAACTCCTATTTTCAGCACAGCAATGGTTCAGAGTGGCACGATTTAGTCACTTCAGGCCCAGAAACACATAGGTCACATTTCTACACCCAAATGGGCTCATTTGCTTTTTTATCAATGGAGAACTGGGTTACAAACTCTATAGATAAATTCTCCTTTGCAATGAACTTGATGTGGCCTTTATCCCAATGAGTCATTTGAGAAACTTAGTTTTTGCTTCTTAATGGATTTTTAAAAATCCGGGTGTGGGAGAAGAATAGGAGGGTATTTAACACCTTTCTTGCCTTGGTGGGGAGATAGAGAATGCCTTGCTTCATTAAGCCGTAACTAATAAATATTCTAAAAATCAAATATTTATTTAGAGTTATAGTTTTCCATGTGTAGTGCATATAGTCTCAGAAATTTTCTTATAAATTTAATCTTTGAATTAGATTTCATTTGCTTGTGAATTGATTCTGAATTTTAATTGCTTTTAAATTGAAAGACGCTTCTGTCACTTCCTGCCCCAACATTTCCGTTAGTTAATCGACAATCTGTTTGGCTATTATAGTTGAACAACCTCTACTTAAATAAAATTATGATAAACAAATCTGTCATAAAACTTAGCATTCCTCCATTTCTGATTCTATAACTTTGGATTTTCTCATACAGCATGCCTCTGAAGGTGTCTGTGCTATTTCCCGGCTTTTGATTACATCTGGTGATATAGAGTTGATAGTTTTGTACAATATTATAATCAGGATCTCAGCTTTTCCAATGACTTGCAAAATAAGAGTTTGCAAAATAACTAAGTTTGGTTTACCTTAGTTTATCTAATATTATTAAAGAAGAGAAGCAGAAATATTATCTCACTGTGATGTTATAAGAAAATGTCTATAAATGCCCATGGAATGTTTTATAAAGTCAAAGCCTGTAAATGCTGAGTTTTGTCATTTCATGTATATGAGAGGTTTTAGACTCCCTAAAACGTCCTGCAATACCTAACAAACACATCTTGAAAATTCTTTCATGAATAATTTTTATTCAAGTTGCTTTTGCTTGTGGCCAGAAGTCTTTACTTCATTAAAATTTCAGAAGTAACTTTAAGGATATATGAAGTGCCTTCTCCCATTTAAGCTCAGTATATGTCTGACTGTGTACCTCTTACTAGGTTCAGGAGGTAATATGCTCCTATACCCCTTCAACTAGAGTTTTGCTTGGATGAAAGGGAAAAAAATAGTGACAGAATTTGGTTTTGTAGCAAGGTGTGGTGTGTCAGAAATGACCATTCCTGTGGTCCTGTGTGTGAGGTAACCAAAGACCGAGTGTTGGCTGGTTACTGCCACCCACGTTGTTTCTCAGGCAGGCTGTTTGGTAGCAAGGAGGAAAAATTTTACCCAAGTTACCTCAAGTAAGGGGCTTTAATTGTGAGGCTGTATCATGAATTGAACTGCTGTTTTAGAGACCAGCTGTTACCTCTTCAGTCTGTTCCAGACCCTGCATAGTTTCTATCTCTATGTTCCCCTTTTTCAACTATTTTTTTTTCTATCCAGACTTCTAATCCTGCACCTCTACCTTCTGTATAACCTCACTTCAGCCTGCCTTGGACCCCACAGGAACCTAACACTACCTGATGGAAACTTTGCATGTTCAGTACCCACTGGTAACTGTCAAGGTCTCTCCATGCTTCAGGTCAGATCCCTGAGAGGGTTTGGATGCCACAGCATGTCATAGGCCACAAAAAAGAACATGGAGTAGCTCATCTTATGTCAGGTGCCTTCTCCAGGTCCAGTTAGCTGGGATGGGCAGAGGGCCAAAGTGATACAAGGTAGCTTTCCATGCACATAAATGTGGTGGCCTGGATAACCTCATGTAAAAGGATGGTTGTAGGTGATGCGTCATGGATGGTGCCTGGTATAGGTGAAAAAAAACAACAAATTGTTCCAACTTATATTGGAGACATTAGGTCAGTGTACAGCAGGCCAATGTCATGGTGATTTATACTCTAAATTTCCTGAGATGCAAAACACAACAATATGCCTAGAGTATGTTGCATCATCTATATTATTTGAATTAGACTTTAAAGTTGCACCCCAGATTGAAAACTCAACAGTGATCTCAAATGATTGTTTTTCTTTTTTTACCAATGTTTTCATTCTTAGATGCCTGTTAGTCCACCATATCGATTTAGTATTATGTATGTATTGCATTCACCATCTTGATGCCTTGAGTTTTTCATTATATGCACCATCATTTTGCACGTTGATATGATTATTAGCTAATGAATTGAGAAAAAACTAAGCAGTTATTTCTGAACAAATCAGTGATAGTCAACTGTGTATGGAGTTCTTATACAAAAGAATTTCAATGAGTTTTTTTATATTTTAACATTATGTAAGATATTGTAATAAGTGTTGGGCATTTGGTCTCTTCAGTCAATAGAAAACTTTTCATTTTCTAAACTCTTATAGGAGGGAAAAATACACTGATTTTTTTCATTGTTTGCCTTACTCTCCTTTGGTTTCCTAACAGCCCCTCTGGTATTGTACAAAAGACACCTTAACTTTTTTTTTTTTTTTTTAGATTAGTGCCTCAAGTTTAATTGTTCTTTTCAAATGTGGTAAAACCACAATCTTCCAAAGCAAGTGCATAACTCTATTTATAGATTTTCTGTCTAGTTCCATCAGTGGGTTATAGTCTAAACAAGATGATTCCAACACTAGACTCAAGACCCTCTAACAAGTTTAATAACAGATTTTAGGTCTCTGGCAATTAAATAATATCCTTTGGCTTCAGTTACTCCTCACACTTCTCCAGTAAACATGCCATTCAGTGTGAATTCTTTTGCTCTAGGATATATGACTCTCATTTACCTTTAAAGTTTAGAACTTTAGAAACATATTACTCTGTAACTGGGTTTTGTGGTTATTCATAGCTTTTTTCTTGGGGAAGTTTCTGTACCTCAGATTATAAGATTAAACAAGTTTTGCCTCTTTCAAAATAAAGGATATATTGAACATTTATATAGTCTTTAATATTTTAACGTCCGCACACTCACTGGATATAAAATCACTGAAGGACTTTTTTAACAACAACAAACATGCATAGATATCCCAAGACTTTCACTCATCCATCACCCCATAAAATTTTTTATTTATGTATAGTTGGAAGGGCTGTATTTCCTATGAAAAATAAACTTGATCACAGCATATTTGATTGCTTCTCAGGAGTCTAAGTAGTCTAGTACCCTTGCAATCCTAGTTTGACGTATTATTCTCCATGTGATAGCCTTTGCCTCTATCTGGGATCTGATAGTCCCTGGCACTGAATCAAGCAACTAAAACAAGCAAGGTAACATTCTATTTATATGATCTTTCATAGATTCTATCAGGACTATAGGGTTTGATACAGTTCCACAGCGGTTATTTTAAACCCACGGAAGTTGTGAAGCCATTTTAGTTAGCCATCAGGGGGACCATACCATGTTTCATGAGCATAGCTTGATTATTGCTGCATGATGAAATTTAACATTTATTAAAAATTACATTTTTTTCCTAAAATGCTATGCAGTTATTATTGATTCATTCTGTTGGTCAAAAAATTCATTAAGTACCTCATATTAATAAATTAGTTTGAATTAGTTTCCTAGGGCTGCCATAACAAAGTATCATAGACTGGGAAACACAAACAGCTGACATTTATTTTCTTACAATTCTGGAGGCTAGAAGTCCAAATTCAAGGTGTCAGCAGGATTGGTTTCTTCTGAGGCCTCTCTCCTTGACTTGTAGATAGTCATCAACTCTTTACGTGTTTTTCCCTCTGTATGTGTCTGTATCCAAATTTCCTCTTCTTTATAGGACATCAGTCATACTGAATTAGGGCCCACTCTAATGACCTCATTTTAACTTAATTACCTCTTTAAAGGTCCTGTCTTCAAATACAGCCACAGTCAGAGGTACTGGAGTTAGGACTTCAAAATGTGAATTTGGGGAGGTTCACAAATCAGCTTACAACAGTACCTGCCGTGTATTAGGCACTGGGCTATCTGTTAACAGTCAAATATTTACTTGTTAATTCAATGTATGTTTAGTAAACCAGGGGCTATTCCAGGTGCTGGGGATGTAGTAAAGACCAAAACAGAAATAATATTCTAGTGGGTAGTATATAAAGGCTAAATGAATTAGTGCTACTCAGAAATCACTGCTTCTTTTAATATTAAATTCCAAAGGCGTGTAAATCAATATGGAAAGGTTTTGTGAGAATTTATAAACAAATCAATGTTTGGTTCCAATAAGGAACAGCTCACCCTGCCTGCTGGAAACTTCTAAATTTCTTATTGTTTCCTGGATGTATAAACTATAGTGAAGTTAGTTTTGAGTCAATGTAAAATAATGCTGAAGATTAAGAAGGATACCTTGATTTAGCTATTGTACAGTGGTAAGGCGTGAGGTATTTGGCAGAACTTAAAAATCTGAACTCCAGCTTTGTTAAAATTGTATTTCCTTGAAATATGTATTTTGTTACTGGTGACAGCTTTGAAATATCTACTGCAAATCAACTGCTATTGTCACAAAGCAAACATTTCTGATTTTTTGTTTTTTGCTTTTTTTGTTATGTGTATAAATCATTTATATATTTAGTATAAAATGCTAATGAAATGTGTGCATGTTAAGCAGAAGCTCAGATATTTGTGCACGTGTCTACATCTGTATAACTCAATTTCAGTTTTTTATCATGAGCTCTTATGTCCTCTCATTGTTGATAAAACTTAGAAGTCGTGTATAAATGAAAACAAACTAGGGATTCACTAGTCATTTTCATTGAAGAATCGAGTCCTATTCAATGGTTACCTTTCCTTCTCAGGGTTCTCTAGCTTTTGATCTGTCTAGTCTTGGCTTTAAACTCCCTTATGCACTTATTCAGTTGTCACACTATGTTACTGGGGCAGAAACAGCCCTCTTTTAATCCTCATTTGGCCAAGACCTATACTGACACTGGCTGCTGGTATCCTGGTCCATCTGTTTCTGATGTTTGAAGCTCAGGCCAGCAGTGACTGAGTAAGCTATAAGCATACATCACGCTCTTGATCAGCCCTCTGACACTGCATTACTTGGTGGGTAGATCAGGCCAACCTTTTGATGTGGACCATCCTCCCCTTTGTTGGGTAACCTTCTGATAGGTAAGTCCATAGTCATTTACAGCTCATCACTTTGCCTAACTGGGAGCTCCCCTAGTTTTTGGATTTTTTTCTTTTCTCATTCCGGGGATTCTATTTCTCTTCTTCATCATTGGTTTTCTCTTCATATGATGGTTGGATAAAGGGAAGCCGTTGGCCTTTTAGTAAGATCTGGAAGGGTGTGTAGGTCCCGCTTGTTTGAAGCTTTCTTTAGAAAGTGGAATCTGTCCCCAGCATTTGGTTCAAGCTCCAGAGAAACAGGAAATGTTCCACTCAGATTCTTGGGCATTTCTTTTGTTATTGAATTTCCTTTATGAGGCATCATTTGACATATTAAAAAAATGTATCAGAGTTTGTGGATTTATATCAAATCTGGAACAGCTATTCTATCAGTAGAAACATAATATTCTCTTGATCAGAGTAAGAGGTTTAAGTAGTTTGAGGTTTAAATTCTTGATCATGTTCCAGATATGCAATATGATTTCATTAAGTAAGTCAATCTAGTGATCCATGATCTTGTAATTCTTCAGGTATTTATTGACAGAGGATGAATTGGAATGAAGATTAGAAATGAGGGATTGTGAAATCGTTGAAAAAGGAGCTTCTCCATTATATTTGAAAGATGTGGGGGTTTTTTGGTTTGTTTTTTTTTTTGTTTTTGCGGTATGCGGGCCTCTCACTGTTGTGGCCTCTCCCGTTGCGGAGCACAGGCTCCGGACGCGCAGGCCCAGCGGCCATGGCTCACGAGCCCAGCCGCTCCGCGGCATGTGGGATCTTCCCGGACCGGGGCACGAACCCGTGTCCCCTGCATCGGCAGGCGGACTCTCAACCACTGCGCCACCAGGGAAGCCCGAAAGATGTGTTTTTTAATTACCAAGAAGATTTTAAGGAAAAGTTTCTCTAACTGATCAGAGTATGCTTTTATCGTATTTTGGCCAGCATACCAGGCTGTCCTTTGGTTGGAAAAATGAAATAGAGGACGTTTTCTGGGGATTGTTTTCCAGATACTAGTTATAAGTCAATAAAATTATAGCCTAATAACATTTATACTAAGAATCTCATAGATCTTCATTGCACAAAGGAATTCATATTCCCACTGTGTTATGAGGAGAGCAAACATAATTTAGCTGGGAAAGCACAGTCTAAGAATTTATTGCAAATTGAAAGTAAATCTATTTTATAACCACCACAGAGATAATTAGGAATTTTACTTGCTTAACTATCTGATGAAAAGCACCGGTTTACAAGAGAAATGAAAATACGTAGCTGAAAAAACTCAACGATTCTTTTTCTGCCTTTTGATTTATTTTGTGGAGATGGACTAAAGTATAAATGACCTTACCCCCAATATGCACTATAAATATAAATGCATTAGCCAATTAAAATGTTTGCTCATAAAAATGCACTGGAATTGCCAACTACTTAATATAATGCCTTAGTTAAAAACATATAGCTTATTTTTATCATCGCCTTTTAGAAAGCATCTAATTATTGTATTTGGGCTTGAATCACTAGTATTATTTGTTCCCTATTAAATTTCCTGACCAACTCATATACCTCTTTGGATTTCATTAGTTAAGGCCATTTTAAGGGTCTCCCCAAATGATTCTCTTTTTATTGTTGTTAAAAAACTTGTTTTCAGCAGTGCATCCCCACTAGACTGTGACAAAAATGGCTTCAGGAATTATGGTATTCATGGCTCCATCATTAAACATTCTGTGACTTTGGACAAAGAACAATTTATCTGAGCCTTAGTTTCCCCATCTGCAAATTGAGAAGACTAAAGCTACTTATGAGGTTATTGTGAGGCTCAAATGTAATGTATGTGTGTTGGGCTACACCCAGCAGGCGTGCAAGCCCTGTACCTGCCCAGCCTCGAGACTGAAGAATGAGCCTGGAGTCAGATAGAGACCTCAGTGGTTTAATAAATGGGAGATCTTACACGTCTGAAGCAAAAGGGTCCTAGAGCAGCACCCCACTGTGGATGGCAGAAGGCAGGCAGGACAAGGCAGCAGCAGTCTTTGGTGCCAGGAGTATAAGGAGACTACCATTTGTAGGGTGAATTGACCTCCGACTGGCTCATTGGTTACCAGGGAAACCAGCAGAGAGGTAGTCCCTCTTAACCCCTCAGGCTAAGTACCTTTGAGGGGCAGAGGTCTTCCTTTTGATAAACTATGTAGGGGGAGCCATTCTGATCTAAAGATTAGAACAACCACTAGCTGGGGCCAGGAGCAAGTATGTAGGCATTTACTGATTAGGCTCTAGGATTAAGAGGGAAGGTCAGTCCAGGAGCAGGTGTAGGTGAAGCAAGGACTAGTCGAGCAGGGGATGTACAGAGAGCAAGCAAACAGCCATCTTGAATGGCCTGACTATACAATGTGACAGCCCATTTTTAATCACAAAGCACACTACAAGTGGTTGCTTTTCTTAAAATAAGTTCAGTACCTTTAAGGAACATGGGGTTTCCTCTCACCTATCTTTAGAAGGTCGGTCTTAAAGCTGTGACAAATCAGAGATCATTTCTGAACCAGACCTTAGCATTCATGTGACGCTTTGTGTGGTATTCGGTCTCTAGACTGGTTCTTTCCACACTTAAGCCAATGTACTTTTCCATTTGTCTACAATGGGAAAATGAAATAGGTAGTTTCTCAATCATATACTGAATCCCATAAATGTAGGTAACTTGAATGCTTGTGACTCAAAGCTTTGGCTTCAATTTTTTTTCTTTATAATCTCAGTAATTGTTTCTCCATGATTATACTTATGAATTGATGAGTTAATGAAAGAAGATAAACCACATTTCAGCTGTATAAAAATTCATCTTATTATTTATTTATTTATAATCTAACCTTGATTAAATAATAAATAATAATATCATTATTATTTATTTATCATCTAACCTTGATTACTTCCTGAAACGTCTGTTTCCAAATATAGTCACATTGGTGGTGAGGGCTTCAACATATGAGTTTTTGTTCCATAACACCCATGGTATCACAGGTTGAGAGTATGCACACGTTTGATCACATTGTGCTCAGCTCATAATCTCAACAACAATTTGACACTTTTATGTCAGGATTTTAAAGGACTCCTAATAATTTTCTACATGACAATAAACAGCAGTTATCATTTCTGCTGCTGGTTTACTTCAGCCTAATATAGTGAAACAAATGAGTGTAGGATTCAGGAAACTCAGTTAGAATCCTAGCTCTGCCACTTGTGAGCCAAGTACCCTCAGCTAAGGTAGAAGGTTAAATGAGTTAATATAAGTTCAGGGCTTTAGATAGTACCTGTTCTATAGGTGTGACCTTTGATTGTCATTAGTATCACACTCATCAACCTCTGTAGGCAAACCTTCCTTATTTCTCTGTCATTTCTTATTTGACATGAATAAGAAACTCTTTAGTATTCTAGTCACTCACTTTTGGAGGCTTTGTAATTTGTCTATGTCGCTTTTAGGATACACTGACCCAGAACTGAACAGGTGATAGTATATTTCAAAAAAACAGCTAAAAATTCAGAATTGTTCAACCACAAAACAACAATAGTTCATGGGGAGAAACGTTATCAATGTGATTTTTCCTGATTTAATTTAATTTTCCTAAAAAGTCTTATCACTGAAATGAAATAGAAGCAGTGGTTTTTAAATATTGACTTTTGGGACCAAATTTTATCACTCATTATGTATAGTTAAAATTTTATTTTAATGAGAAAGTTGTGCTATCACATAGGTGGAAGTTTTAAGAAAATTCAGTCTATTAAAATATTCATTAAATATTGTAACTACGTCTGGACATATTGATAATTCAATATATGAATGTTGAAGTATATTGTTTCTTTGGACTCATTAGAATGGAAGCTCCATAAGAATGGCAATTTGTCTGCATTCTTAACTGCTATATTTTCACTGCTTGTCACAGTGTCTGGAACATACTATGACTTCAGTAAATAATTATTGAATGATCAAATGGCCAATAGTTCACTGTAACTACTGTGTATGTGTCCAAGCCTATGACATGTTCTAGAGATATAAAGAATACATAATCCTGCCCATGGGGGCACCGTTCAATGGGGAAAAAATGTGAAAAGTAAACAGGCACAATTCAAAGTATCTTGTGACAGAATAGAGGTATGAACTAGGTTCAGTAAGATCACAATAGAAGACATCTGCTGAAAGGTGATAAAGTCAGGAAATGACTCAAAGAATAGGTGATGGTCTAGTAGAGTGTTGAAAGATGTGTGAAATATTACCCATGTGCAGGGGTATGGGGGTGTTTTGAATGGAGAATAATTCAGTACAAAAGAGAATAAATAATAAACCTTAGAAATGGAAAGCTAATGGGCTCTGGGGAGCTTCATGTACCATACTAAAGTGCTTGAACTTTATCTCACTAGTATGACATTGAAAGATTTAAACAAGATGTTTTTTTTTTTTTTTTTTTTTTTTTTTTTTTTTTTTTTTTTTTTGCGGTACGCGGGCTTCTCACTGCTGTGGCCTCTCCCGTTGCGGAGCACAGGCTCCGGACGCGCAGGCTCAGCGGCCATGGCTCACGGGCCCAGCCGCTCCGCAGCATGTGGGATCTTCCCAGACCGGGGCACGAACCCGCGTCCCCTGCATCGGCAGGCGGACTCGCAACCACTGCGCCACCAGGGAAGCCCTAAACAAGATGTTTTTAGAAAGGTCACTGTAGCTGTAAAGAGTGGCTTGGAATCTGTGAGTCCCCAAACTGTGAAACTGCTCAGAAGTGTAATGGAATATTCTAATCCTCAAATCATATAGCTTTCAACTAGGGCAGTCAGAGTGGGATGGAAGTGAGGGGTATTTTGCTATTGCAGAAGGATTCAGATGCTAGAGTGAATAGGACTGAACAAGGCCACTGAAACATAAGGAAGACTGTTGAGTAATTCTGAGATTTCTGATTTAGGCAACTGAGTGGATGGAGGTGTCAAAAACTACAAAAGAAAACAACCCAAGAGGGCAAATTTAGTGTGGAAGTTGGATGGTACCAAGGTTGGTTTTGCTGAGTTAAAGTACTGGTGGAGGGCTTCCCTGGTGGCACAGTGGTTGAGAGTCCGCCTGCCGAGGCAGGGGACACGGGTTCGTGCCCCGGTCCGGGAAGATACCACATGCCGCGGAGCGGCTAGGCCCGTGAGCTATGGCCGCTGAGCCTGCGCGTCCGGAGCCTGTGCTCCGCAATAGGAGAGGCCACAACAGTGAGAGGCCCACGTACTGCCAAAAAAAAAAAAAAAAAAAAGTACTGGTGGAAAATCTTGGGTATAAGATTGGGGTTCAGAAAGGAGAAAAAGCTTGAATATTCAAAAAATATAGGTAACTGGTGAAGGCATGTGTTTTGAAAAGAATGTCCATGGAAAGTGGGAAGGGCTTAGAGGCAAAGATGAAACCCTGTGAAAACCAACAGTTGTTTTTCTAAATGTGGTGAGTAAGTAGGAAAATCTGTAGAGAGGACGGGAAAGGACTAGGAACAGATGACGTGGTGAGATATAGGATGCAAGGTTGACAAAAGCTCAAAGGCATTGGAGAAATCAAGTGAGATGAGGACAGCAGTGTCTATTGTGTTGTGCTTGCAGAGGGACCCTGGGGCTCCAGCAAGAAGAGCATTATGAGGGTGGGAGCTAAAGGCCATGGCGGGACTGGGCATGATTACGTGCAGGCAGAAATGTTACACTTGTAAGAAATTTGGTTGTGACTGGAAGACAAGGAGAGATAGGGCTTTGGTAATAATCTCTGAGCCATTGGATCCAGCCTTTCTGAAAGATGAGTCCTAATTCTGGATGAGTTAGGAATGAATTCCCTCTTTTGATTTTAATCTGAGCTAAGCATAAGGGCTACTCGCTGAGAAGAGGAGGGATTTGCAGAGATGAAAGGGAAGAAAATCAGAGGCAAGAATAAGGATGGCATATTTAGGGGCAAGAAAGAGAAATAACAGCGATCCATGTGGAATCTATTGGGAGACCTGGGATTGGTCTAGATGACAGAATCTCTTGAAAAAAAGCAACACTGCAGGGACAGGATATTTGTCTATTTTATTAACTCAACAATAGGCAGTCAGCAAATACTCGTGGAATGAACAAATAAGGGATCTGGTGTGTTTGGATGTGGTGAGTGGGGACAGTGATTTTGTTTTGTTAGAAGGGTGGTGATGAAAGTTTTAGCTTCAGCAATGCTGAACTTGAGACCCCCTATCTGATACCCCAGTAAAAACACCTACTAGGCTGGTGGAAAATTGTGGCTGAATCTTAAGCAAGAAGTTGTACATGGAGAAGAAAGATGAATCCACAAGTAGAGGAGAACTTCCTGGGACAGAAGTTAGGTTGCCAGGTTTACCAAATAAAAATATAGGACATACTATTAAATTTGAATCTCAGATAAACAGCAAATAATTTTTAGCAAAACTATGTCCCATGAAATATTTGACAGCCCTGGAGAGAAAATATGAAGAGAGAAGGAGGTATAGATCCTCTACATTTATAAACATATTCTGCAGTTCATAGGAAACTCTCCTTTATCAATACATAAAAGTTTATAACACAGAGAGAAAAAATGGAGGTGACAGGAGTATTGAGACCATCATTCTCTAAAAGGCTATTTTGAAATAAGAGGAGAAAAAAGTACGATTGTTCTTCTCATGTTCAGAGGAAATGGATTCTTTCACAGTTTTTGGAAACAACAAAAATGCTTCAACAGCTTTGCTACTTTAGCAGGATATATTATGTTCTAGGGAAGATTTGGGCAAAGACTGGTCAATAATTTAAAAATGTTTTAACATCTTTATTGGAGTATAATTGCTTTACAATTGTGTGTTAGTTCCTGCTTTATAACAAAGTGAATCAGCTATACATATACATATATCCCCATATCCCCTCCCTCTTGCGTCTCCCTCCCACCCTCCCTATCCCACCCCTCTAGGTGGTCACAAAGCACCGAGTTGATCTCCCTGTGCTATGCGGCTGCTTCCCACTAGCTATCTATTTTACATTTGGTAGTGTATGTATGTCCATGCTACTGCCTCACTTTGTCCCAGCTTCCCCTTCCCCCTCCCTGTGTCCTCAAGTCCATTCTCTACATCTGCGTCTTTATTCCTGTCCTGCCCCTACGACTTAAGGACCTTTTGTTTTTTTTTTTAGATTCCATATATATGTGTTAGCATACGGTATTTGTTTTTCTCTTTCTGACTTATTTCACTCTGTATGACAGACTCTAGGTCCATCCACCTCACTACAAATAACTCAATTTCGTTTCTTTTTATGGCTGAGTAATATTCCATTGTATATATGTGCCACATCTTCTTTATCCATTCATCTGTCGATGGACACTTAGGTTGCTTCCGTGTCTTGGCTATTGTAAAGAGAGATGCAATGAATATTGTGACACATGACTCTTTTTGAATTATGGTTTGCTCAGGGTATATGCCCAGTAGTGGGATTGCTGGGTCGTATGGTAGTTCTATTTTTAGTTTTTAAGGAACCTCCATACTGTTCTCCATAGTGGCTGTATCAATTTACATTCCCACCAACAGTGTATGAGGGCTCCCTTTTCTCCACACCCTGTCCAGCATTTATTGTTTGTAGATTTTTTGATGATGGCCATTCTGACTGCTGTGTTATGATATTGCGTTGTAGTTTTGATTTGCATTTCTCTAATAATTAATGACGTTGGGCATTCTTTCATGTGTTTGTTGGCAATCTGTATACCTTCTTTGGAGAAATGTCTGTTTAGGTCTTCTGCCTATTTTTGGATTGGGTTTTTTTTGTTGTTGTTGTTGTTATTGAGCTGCATGAGCTGCTTGTAATTCTTGGAGATTAATCCTTTGTCAGTTGCTTCATTTGCAAATATTTTCTCCCATTCTGAGGGTTGTCTTTTTGTCTTGTTTATGGTTTCCTTTGCTGTGCAAAAGCTTTGAAGCTTCATTAGGTCCCATTTGTTTATTTTTGTTTTTATTTCCATTTCTCTAGGAAGTGGGTCAAAAAGGATATTGCTGTGATTTATGTCATAGAGTGTTCAGCCTATGTTTTCCTCTATGAGTTTTATAGTGTCTGACCTTACATTTAGGTCTTTAATCCATTTTGAGTTTATTTTTGTGTATGGTGTTAGGAAGTGTTCTAATTTCATTCTTTTACATGCAGCTGTCCAGTTTTTCCAGCACCACTTATTGAAGAGGCTGTCTTATCTCCATTGTATGTTCTTGCCTCCTTTATTAAAAATAAGGTGACCATATGTGCATGGGTTTATCTCTGGGCTTTCTATCCTGTTCCATTAATCTATATTTCTGTTTTTGTGCCAGTACCATACTGTCTTGATTACTGTAGCTATGTAGTATCGTCTGAAGTCAGGGAGCCTGATTCCTCCAGCTCCGTTTTGCTTTCTCAAGATTGCTTTGGCTATTCGGGGTCTTTTATGTTTCCATACAAACTGTGAAAGTTTTGTTCTAGTTCTGGGAAGAATGCCATTGGTAGTTTGATAGGGATTGCATTGAATCTGTAGAATGCTTTGGGTAGTATAGTCATTTTCACAAAGTTGATTCTTCCAGTCCAAGAACATGGTATATCTCTCCATCTGTTCATATCATCTATAATTTCTTTCATCAGTATCTTTTAGTTTTCTGCATACAGGTCTTTTCCTTAGGTAGGTTTATTCCTAGGTATTTTATTCTTTTTGTTGCAGTGGTAAATGGGAGTGTTTTCTTAATTTCTCTTTCAGATTTTTCATCATTAGTGTATAGGAATGCAACAGATTTCTGTGCATTAATTTTGTATCCTGCTACTTCACCAGATTCACTGATTAGCTCTAGTAGTTTTCTGGTAGCATCTTTAGGATTCTCTATGTATAGTATCATGTCATCTGCAAACAGTGCCAGCTTTACTTCTTCTTTTCCAATTTGGATTCCTTTTATTTCTTTTTCTTCTCTGATTGCTGTGGCTAAAACTTCCAAAACTATGTTGAATAATAGTGGTGAGAATGGACAACCTTGTCTTGTTCCTGATCTTAGAGGAAATGGTTTCAGTTTTTCACCATTGAGAATGATGTTGGCTGAGGGTTTGTCATATATGGCCTTTATCATGTTGAGGTAGGTTCCCTCTATGCCTACTTTCTGGAGAGTTTTTATCATAAATGGGTGTTGAATTTTGTCAAACGCTTTTTCTGCATCTATTGAGATGATCATATGGTTTTCTCCTTCAATTTGTTAATATGGTGTATCACGTTGATTGATTTGCATATATTAAAGAATCCTTGCATTCCTGGGATAAACCCCATTTGATCATGGTGTATGATCGTTTTAATTTGCTGTTGGATTCTGTTTGGTGGTATTTTGTTGAGGTTTTTGCATCTAGATTCATCAGTGATATTGGCCTGTAGTTTTCTTTCTTTGTGACATCTTTGTCTGTTTTTGGTATGAAGGTGATTGTGGCCTCGTAGAATGAGTGTGGGAGTGTTCCTCCCTCTGCTACATTTTGGGAGAGTTTGAGAAGGATAGGTATTAGCTCTTCTCTAAATGTTTGATAGAATTCGCCTGTGAAGACTTCTGGTCCTGGGCTTTTGTTTGTTGGAAGAGTTTTAATCACAGTCTCAATTTCAGTGCTTGTGATTTGCCTGTTTATAGTTTCTATTTCTTCCTGGTTCAGTCTCAGAAGGTTGTGCTTTTCTAAGAATTTGTCCATTTCTTCCAGGTTGTCCATTTTATTGGCATATAGTTGCTTGCAGTAATCTATCATGATCCTTTTTATTTCTGCAGTGTCAGTTGTTCCTTCTCCTTTTTCATTTCTAATTCTATTAATTTGTGTCTTCTCCCTTTTTTTCTTGATAATTCTGGCTAATGGTTTATCAACTTTGTTTATCTTCTCAAAGAAGCAGCTTTTAGTTTTATTGATTTTTGCTATTGTTTCCTTCATTTCTTTTTCATTTATTTCTGATCTGATCTTTATGATTTCTTTCCTTCTCCTAACTTTGGGGGTTTTTATTCTTCTTTCTCTAATTGCTTTAGGTGTATGGTTAGGTTGTTTATTTGAGATGTTTCTTGTTTCTTGAGGTAGGATTGTATTGGTATAAACTTCCCTCTTAGAACTGCTTTTGCTGCATCCCATGGCCTTTGGGTGGTCGTGTTTTCATTGTCATTTGTTTCTAGGTATTTTCTGATTTCCTCTTTGATTTCTTCAGTGATCTCTTGGTTATTTAGTAGTGTATTCTTTAACCTCCGTGTGTTTGTATTTCTTACAGATATTTTCCAGTAGTGGATATCTAGTCTCATAGCATTGTGGTGGGAAAAGATACTTGATACGATTTCAATTTTCTTAAATTTACCAAGGCTTGATTTGTGACCCAAGATATGATCCCGGAGAATATTTCATGAGCACTTGAGAAGAAAGTGTGTTCTGTTGTTTTTGGATGAAATGTCCTATAAATATCAATTAAATCCATCTTGTTTAATGTGTCATTTAAAGCTTGTGTTTCCTTATTTATTTTCATTTTGGATGATCTGGCCGTTGGTGAAAGTGGGGTGTTAACATCCCCTACTATGATTGTGTTACTGTCGATTTCTCCTTTTATGGCTGTTAGTATTTGCCTTATGTATTGAGGTGCTCCTATGTTGGGTGCATAAACATTTACAATTGTTATATCTTCTTCTTGGATTGATCCCTTGATCATTATGTAGTGTCCTTTTTTGTCTCTTGTAATAGTCTTTATTTTAAAGTCTATTTTGTCTGATATGAGAATTGCTACTCCAGCTTTCTTTTGATTTCCATTTGAATGGAATATCTTTTTCCATCCCCTCACTTTCAGTCTGTATGTGTCCCTAGGTCTGAAGTGGGTCTCTTGTAGACAGCATATATATGGGTCTTGTTTTTGTATCCATTCAGCCGGTCTATGTCTTTTGGTTGGAGCATTTAATCCATTTACATTAAACATAGTTATTGATATGTATGTTCCTATTCCCATTTTCTTAATTGTTTTGGGTTGTTATTGTAGGTCTTTTCCTTCTCTTGTGTTTCCTGCCTAGAGATGTTCTTTTAGCATTTGTTGTAAAGCTGGTTTGGTGGTGCTGAACTCTCTCAGCTTTTGCTTGTCTGTAAAGGTTTTAATTTCTCCATCAAATCTGAATAAGATCCTTGCTGGGTAGAGTAATCTTGGTTGTAGGTTTTTCCCTGTCATCATTGTACATATGTCTTGCCACTGCCTTCTGGCTTGCAGAGTTTCTGCTGAAAGATCAGTTGTTAACCTTATGGGGATTCCCTTGTATGTTATTTTCCCCTTGTTTCTTTCAATAGTTTTTCTTTGTATTTAATTTTTGATAGTTTGAGTAATATTTGTCTTGGCATGTTTCTCCTTGGATTTATCCTGTATGGGAATCTCTGTGCTTCCCGTACTTGATTCACTATTTCCTTTCCCAATATAGGGAAGTTTTCAACTATAATCTCTTTAAATTTTTTCTCAGTCCCTTTCTTTTTCTCTTCTTCTTCTGGGACCCCTGTAATTCGAATGTTCGTCCATTTATTGTTGTCCCAGAGGTCTCTGAGACTGTCCTCAAATATTTTCATTCTTTTTTCTTTATTTTGCTCTGCAGTGGTTATTTCCACTATTTTATCTTCCAGGTTACTTATCCATTCTTCTGCCTCTGTTATTCTGCTATTGATTCTTTCTAGAGAATTTTTAATTTCATGTATTGTGTTGTTCATCACTGTTTGTTTGCTCTTTAGTGCTTCTAGGTCCTTGTTAAACGTTTCTTATATTTTCTCCATTGTATTTCCAAGATTTTGGATCATGTTTAGTATCATTACTCTGAATTCTTTTTCTGGTACACTGCCTATTTCCTCTTCATTTGTTTGGTCTGGTGTGTTTTTACCTGTCTCCTTCATCTGCTGTTTGTTTCTCTGTCTTCTCATTTTGCTTAACTTACTGTGTTTGGGGTCTCCTTTTCGAAGGCTGCAGGTTCGTAGTTCCCGTTGTTTTTGGTTTCTGCCCTCAGTGGCTAAGGTTGGTTCAGTGGGTTGTGTAGGCTTCCTGGTGGTGGGGACTGGTGCCTGTGTTCTGGTGGATGAGGCTGGATCTTGTCTTTCTGGTGGGCAGGACCAAGTCCAGTGGTATGTTTTGGGGTGTCTGTGACCTTATTATGATTTTAGGCAGCCTCTCTCCTAATGGGTGGGGTTGTGTTCCTATCTTGCTCGTTGTTTGGCATAGGGTGTCCAGCACTGTAGCTTGGTGGTCATTGAGTGGAGCTGGGTCATACTGTTGAGATGGAGATTTCTGGGAGAGCTTTCGCCATTTGATATTACGTGGAGCAAGGAGGTCTCTGGTGGTCCAGTGTCCTGAACTCAGCACTCCCACCTGGGAGGCACAGTAGTGACACCCAGCCCGAGCACCAAGACCCTGTCAGCCACACGGCCCAGAAGAAATGGGAGAAACAAAAGTAAGAAAGAAAATAAATAAAAAAAATAAAATAAAGTTATTAAAATAAATTATTAAAAATAAAAAAGTAAAAAGTAATTTTAAAAAAAAGAAAGAAGAGAACAACCAAGCCAAAACACAAATCCACCAATGATAACAAGCACTAAAAACTATACTAAAAGAAAAAAAAAAAGCAGGAAGACAGAACCCTAGGACAAATGGGAAAAGCAAAACTACCCACACAAAATCACACAAAGAAGCATACACATACACAATCACAAAAAGAGAAAAAGGAAAAAAAAAGTATATATATATATCTTTTGGGAAGTCTGAGGTCTTCTGCCAGCATTCAGTAGGTGTTCTGTAGGAGTTGTTCCACATGTAGATGTAGTTTTGATGTATTTGTGTGGAGGATGTTGATCTCCATGTCTTACTCCTCCACCATCTTGAAGGTCTCTCTCCAATAATTTAATTTTAAGAAATAGTGCTTTTTGCTAAACACTTTGTCCTCTGTCTTGATCAAATCTTGCTATCTTGCTGAAGCCATAAATCATACATCATGTAAAAATAAAACAAGTAATAGAAGATCTTTTGGTTACCTAAAATATTTATGCTCACTGAACAGCTAATGAAAGAAGGAATGTAACTGTACAACTACAAAATTTGCTGTTAGGGCTGAACATATACATAGAAGTTAACATAATTTTCACTTACCTAGTACAAGCATTTGATATGCATGTCACAATTTATTTTGCAGGATCCTAGTGCTTCATCTATTACTGAGGAGGACATAATTTATATGTAGAGCAGGGAGGCTTTTTTTCCAACTAATTTTTTTTTCTCTTTTTATGTGAATTGCTATGAAAATTATCTTAACTGTATCATAAAATTTCACAGAGACATACTTTTACATAAGCGCACAGTTGTAATTGTAATAGACAGTATTTTTGATGTTTGACTTCTGAAAACTTTCAATCACCCCTCCCCTTTTTCCTCTGCCAGACATCTGTGCAATCTGATAAAAAAGGCCAGTGCCTTCCTTCTCTTGGTGCTGGTGGGAAATTCAAACAAGACTAGTTCCTGGTGGGTACCCCATCCTAGCTCCACCCAGTAACCACTGCAAACACACAAACCACCGTCTTCCTTTGCTCTTGTTTCCCTCCTGTTGAAACCTGAGCCCTCCCTGGGGAATCATTTTGTTGATTGTTACATGAATAATAAACTATATTGTATGCATGGGTGCCTATGTGTCATTTATCCAGACATCTGTAAATTTCTGCAGAGGGTGGGGAGGGGGGAAGAAGTGCTGCTCAGCCTCCAGCAGGAGATGCTAGGTGCCAAAATAAAGTCGTGATCATATACATCTCTTTTCTTAGTACATTTATTTTGTGTGGTTTTGCACCTCTCTCCCACTCTCCCCGTTCCCATATCAGCAGCCCCCTCATAAGGTACTCACCATCTTCACTTCAAACACCATGGATTAGTTTTGGTAATTTAAAAATTATATATACATAGAATAATACAGTATGTGTTCTTGCTGGTGTTATTCAACATGTTGTTTGTGCGCTTTATTAATAGTAATGCTTTTAGAATAGTTAGTTGACTATTCTAAAATGACTATCCCACAATTTATCCAGTGTTTGTCTGTTATGAATAGTGCTTCTATCAACATTCTTGTCCACACATCTTTTGGTGCACATTTCTGTAGGATATTTACCTAGGAGTGGAATCACTGGATCATTGGATATGTCTACGGGTTGTAATAGATATGGACAAATAGTTCTTCAAAAATGTTATACCAATTTATAGCTACTGTGAGGTGTTTCTGTTATTTATTATTTATACTGGTAGCCAGAATCAACCTTTCTCATACATTTAAGGCCATGAATGAATATTTTATATAATTCCAGTATCTTGAATTATTTTAGTGTTAAGATTCAAAGTTTATATTTCCTTGTTATACAGATAAAAGGTATTAACTGATGGAAAGGTCTTTGAGGTGCTGTGACAGTTTCTCAGATGTACTGTAATTATTTCTGTGTAGCATAGTTTTTATAGAAGAGTTTTGATCTCGCCTTTAGTCTACAAATTGGAGTAGTTCCCAGTGAAAGGTTGAGAAGCAACTGATGGTTCAACTAATCCTCATATCTCTCAGAAAATGAATTTTGTGTGTTATGTTGACCCTTTAGCCAGACTTCTTCATTTACATGTCTTGAAATGCATTTATATTAGAAAAGGTTGTTTTAGAAAAAAAGTAGGGACATTCTCTTTTTCTTCTGCTGTCAGTATCCAATTTAGTCCAGGCACATTATTTTCACCTCCTGTTTGGGAACTTAATTAGGTATGATGATCACTTATATAAAAAGTTTTGAGACAAAATGTACAACTCTTCAAATTAAATGCCAATTGCTATATTAGGCTGTTTATTCTTCTTATGAAGCATTATATGCTGACCATAAAGTGATGATGTTGGTAATAAGCACAACCTCAATTACCATTTGAATGCATCAGTTTAATCTAATCTATTACAAACTAAGCAAAATGATGATTTAATGATGACTCAACGATTCCATAGATGATTCAATGATCATTCAATTAAATGTGTTGAGAACATTGGCAAGGCAGCTGTAAGGGAAGTATTTAATTTTTTTTCTTTGCTCACACCCTATTTCAAAATCAATTCGAGATGGATTAAGTAGTCAAATGTTTAAAAAAAAAGGAAGAAGAAAGAAAAAGCAAAAATACTCTGAAAAATGAAATTTTACCTTATTTTGAGGTAGGATGCTATTGCCTAGATAATTTTCTTTATGATTTCTTCCACTGCACTCATGTATATATGTTTACATGTGTGACTGTTCACTGTATTAGTCAGGGATCTCCAGATAAACAGAAGCAATAGGGTGTGTGTGTATTTTTACATACATGTATATATATAATATACTGAATATATAATATATATAAAATGACGAGTAGACACATAAGATGATATGGAAGCTGTGAAATCCCATGATCTGCCGTCTGTAATCTGAAGACCCAGAAAAGCCAGTGGTGTAATTCAGCTCAAGTCCAAAGTCCTGAGAACCAGGGGATCCTATAGCATAAATCCCAGACCAAGGGCAAGAAAAGAAGAGATATGTTCTAGCTCATGCAGTGAGGCATGAAAAAAGGCCAAATTCCTCCTTCCTCTGTCTTTTTTTCCAGGCCTTCAACAGATTAGATGATACCCACCCACACAGCATAGGGCAATCTACTTTACTGACTGCACCAATTCAAATGCTGATCTCATCCATAAACACCCTCAGACACCTAGAAATAATGTTTAATCTGGGCACCAATTGGCCAGTCAAGTTAACTCATAAAATTAATAATCACATTTACCCAATGGAAAATTCATGAAATTGAAAAGTCAAAAATATCCGATTGAAATTTTGATACAAATATGGCATAAAATTAAGGGGTTTACAGCCTGCCTTAATATATAGATGATACATATAAAATTTTCTTATTCAAAATATCTTAAAGCTAATATGTAGAACTTAAAAAAAGAAAAAAGCACAAAAGAGAAAACACAAATGCAAAGGAATTTATGAAAACATATTTAACTGATCTCGGATGGCCTTGGCCTGCAGTGGCTTGAAGTAGGAATTCGGTTCCTGGCCAGAGATTGAAGTCAGCCCACAGCAGTGAGAGCGCTGAATCCTAGCCACTAGACCAGTGGCCAGTGACAAGGCCCTGGCCCATCAGCTGGGTAGAAATGAATTTCCACAGAGAGGCAGAAAGCAGTGAAACAAGTAATAGTGTTTATTAGGAGGGAAAAGGGTACGAATGGATAGACATATGGGTGGGCTCAGAGGGAGAGTCGCACCCTCATTGTAGTTTGAATCACTTTTATGGGGCATTTCTTCTGGGTTTCCTTTGGCCAGTCATCTTGCTTTACCTGGTTCTGAGTTCGTATTTGGTGTATCTCAGGGTCCTCCGGTGTGTGCGCGCATCTCTCAGCCAAGCTGGATTCTAGCAAAGAGGCATGGGTAGGTTGACTTCACCTACTATGTGGTGGCGTCCCATCGCTTTTTGACATTCAAGGAGCCTTTCTGCACATGTGTAGTCAGGAAGGTCTCCTTGACCTTGAGAATGAGAAATATGTGATCTATTATTTGGGCAGGGCTTAGCTTCTCTTCCCTCCTGCTATTTTGGAGTATCTGTCCACAGGGGACGAACTCCAGCTGCTCGGCCTGGGGCCCATCTGTCTCCTGCCCCATAACCACTCTAAAAATCAATGAAATGTACTTTCAACCAGTGTTTTGCTGACTGTTTTGTTTATAAAAATGGAAAATATGAATGATGTGGTTTCAATCAATACCAGCAAGGGTATTGATTAAAACCATCAGCCCCCTCATGTTCTTCCCATGGAAATGTAAATTGGTCCAATCTTTCTGGAAAGCAATTTGCAAGATTACCAAGACACTTTAAAGTGTCTTTTTAGACTTCGTTTTCCTCTTTTGTACATTTTGTCTGAGGAAATGAGTTTATGATAAATCATAATTTATGTATAAAAATGTTCATAGCGGGCTTCCCTGGTGGCACAGTGGTTGAGAGTCCGCCTGCCGATGCAGGGGGCACGGGTTCATGCCCCGGTCCGGGAAGATCCCACATGCCGCGGAGCGGCTGGGCCTGTGAGCCATGGCCGCTGAGCCTGCGCGTCCGGAGCCTGTGCTCTGCAACGGGAGAGGCCGCAACAGTGAGAGGCCCGCGTACCGCAAAAAAAAAAAAAAAAAATGTTCATAGCAGTGTGATTTGTAACACCCCTAAACTTGATAAACTGCTAATTGAGAAAATAGCTTAGTGTATTACTGTATGTTCACATGATAGGATATTGTGAAGCTACTGAATGTGATTTGCTCAAATAAAATTTGCAAAAGAGGGTAATGAATTAAGAGAGAAAAAAACAGGATAAGTTTATGACAGCATCTGCTAAGTGTTAACCAAAACCCACTGTATCCTCTTTTCTGGTAACACAGCTAGAATATATTTGTAGTTAGGTAGGTTCAGGTAACTAAGCTCTAATGGAATATTTGTAAAAATTATTTTCTTATTCCACAAGACCCCCCAGGAAAGATGATCTGTGCTTTTTCCCCTTCCACTGAGTAGACAGAGGTGACCATGGTGACTTTAGAATGGACTAGTTGATGATGGAGAAATTTGCCCCTGAATGAACACTCTTCCTACACCCAAAACACATACATGCAGTCACTCAGGACTCTGAGCAAAAAAATATATTTTACAGCTGTTGTTACAGACTTATGTTTTGCTTTTTTAGGTAGCACAGGTTTTTCTAAAACTTAGCAAGGGTACAGATGGGGAGATAACATTAAGAGCAATAACAGTTCTCCTGCATTCTTTCCATATTTGCTTATGGAAAGGAGAATGCTGCTCATGTATTTTTTGAAGTCCCCTGGAGTTGTCTTCACCTGTGTCCTGTACATAAGCTGTTGCTTCAGCTGTAGTGGCATCATCCATTTAGGCCCTTTTTGGAGCTCTGGGCATCTTCAAAGTGCATTGCCATGGCTACCAGGTACCCTCATCTCTCTTAGAGCATCTTTGAGGTCCAAGAGAGTGAGGAAAACTGAAATGATATTCAGGTACAATCTTGTTATTTTATTCTTTCAGCCTCAGCCCTGCAAATAAACCAAAACATTGTTTACTGTTTCAAAGATGGTATCTTCTTTGGGACACTGAGATGTTTCTTTATTAAGGATTTAATTTTGCCAGACAATTATTTTAATCAAATTAGCTGCTCAGTTAATATAGCGTGGTGATTTTATTGAAACATATCCAAGATTTCATTATTTCTACTTGGAATTAAAATGATTATTTAAAAAAATAGCAGTACTAAAAGTCTTTTTAATGAAGTGGAGTGAGAAAATTTTATTGTGCCCATTTTATTCTTCACATAATTAACATCTATGTTTTATTACATTTGATCACATTTGATCTTTAAAATCAAATTTGGCTACATTGCAATATGAATTTCATACTATTCCTAATGATAATCTGTATAATACTTTTTAGAATTTATCATTTTTATTATAACCTGAATAATAATATTCTTAAGCAGTACAATTATTCTTAGGGTACACATTTTATAGAGAACTGAGGTCAAATAATTTTTGCTCAACCAAGCCTATGTAATTTTGGTAAAGTCAAGCTATGATCTGTATTAAGCTGGCTCCCAAGAGGAAGCAGTTAGCATACTTGGAATAGGGTAATTCACAGAGAGGTTAATGATTAAAGAGGTTTTTTACAATGACATGGGCATAGATAGTGCAGGAACTGGAGCTGTTACTTCCTCTGGACCTGGAGGGGTAAGAAGAGGGTTCCAGTTACTGGATCCTGGAAGGAGAGATTCCTGAGGAGTGAGCTGCCTTGAGAGAATCAGTAGCCTTCAGAGAAGGGAACCTGTCTGCTCTCAGAGGGAAGGTGATGGGAAATAAATACACGAACCTCACCTTCTCCCTCCATCTGATCTCCTGCCAAGTTCGTCTTTGACCAAACCCAACCAAAAGCCAAGGGAAACTTTCATATGGTTCATATAATTCAGCCCCCTGAGGTGGGAGGGGCAAGGCATCTGCTACCAGACCTCAGGCTCCATCTGACCAGCAGCTGCTCCTTCTGCCTTCACAGCAGAGAAGATCTTGTCCTGTTGACTATCAAGGCTTAAGTGATGATTCAGAAAGTGTCTATTTCGGTCCTTTCCTCCTCAGGTCTTATTGCATAGCCATTGGTAGAAGAGGAGATGAAGACTAAATTACTGGCTCCTGAGGATTCTACTGAATCTAGTGTTATAAATAATACTAAGTAACCAGAGATTGAAAAGAACTTTGTACTGGGTATTTGTTATTTTTTGGCAGCTCAGCTTCTAAATATCCTTGCTATACACACGGTCTAAGTCAAATATATGCTTCCACCAGACTTCACATCTGGAGAAGGATACACGCACACACACACACACACACAGTCATAGGAGAAATTACTTGAAGCCACAGCAGTGGAGTCAAGAGTCCTACCGCAGTTGCCGTGGCTATGAAATGATGTGCACTGCCAGTGGATGACCAGTGGGGACAGCACAGTAGCTGTACCTTAACCAGACAGTTGCAATGGCATGACCTTGACTTTTCCTCTCTGCTACCCA
The DNA here is from genome assembly GCF_949752795.1 of Hyperoodon ampullatus. Lineage (NCBI taxonomy): Eukaryota > Metazoa > Chordata > Mammalia > Artiodactyla > Ziphiidae > Hyperoodon > Hyperoodon ampullatus. The sequence goes on from NC_136926.1 coordinate 75,326,218, forward strand.
GAAGACTCCCTTAATTTCTGTTACTTCTTTGCTGATTCCATGTGATATCTGGTATCCTGTTCATAAATTCATTTTCTACTTAAATTAGCAAGATTATCTTTCTGTTATTTTCAACAAAAACTCCAGTGGGAAAAAATCCTTTCAATGCAAGCATTATTCTTCAAACTGCAGGTCGAAACCAGTCGTGAAATAATAGGTAGCCAGCAACAGTTAAAAAAAGAATTTGAGTGTAATAGATGAGAAAATATAATGCATCACTTCTATTAAATTTAAGTATTTTTTCATTAGAACTTTGGGGGTTTTGTGTGTGTTTGTTACTGTCTGTATATATGTTCTGAACTCAATGTAAAATCAATATTTTTAACGTGGGAAACTGTCAAAGAAGTTTGAAAATCATTATTCTAGAGTATATTACAAGATTCTGGTTGTCCTTTTTTTTTTCAGCCATGATAGGTGAAGGAATTCATGGCCTCACTACAATATAAACAGAACACTAATAATTTTTTTTTGCGGTACGCAGGCCTCTCACTGTTGTGGCCTCTCCTGTTGTGGAGCACAGGCTCCGGACGCGCAGGCTCAGCGGCCATGGCTCACGGGCCCAGCCGCTCCACGGCATGTGGGATCTTCCCGGACCGCGGCACGAACCCATGTCCCCTGTATTGGCAGGCGGACTCTCAACCACTGCGCCACCAGGGAAGCCCCAGAGCATTAATAATTTTTGAATGGGTTCCAGAAGCTTAACATTAAGAACAAAAATGAGTGTTCACCACGAGCCAAACTGAAGTCTTAGACTGTGTGCTTTAAAAAAAAATTGTATCCTACGCTTTTATGTGGCATGGTAAATTTGTCTCCAGCATCAAAAGCTTTGAAAGTAGACAGAGAGAAAAATATAAGAGAGTGTGTGAAGGAGGAAATCAACAACTGATTTTTGTACTGTATTGTTCAGTTTACGAGTTGCTTTCAATTCCACTGTATCATTTGATTTTCAAAACAAACCTGTAAATAAGTAATGTTATCTGATCTTTATGAGAAAACTAGTACTCAGAAGTTATACCTTGCCCAAACTTATGTATAACACATAGAGAGATCAGAAGTGGCTTAGCTGGACTTCAAATCAAGGTCAGTTGACTATCCAACAAATAATATTATCTTTAGATTTCAAGATTTATTCTTTCCTTTATTCTCTTCCATAATTAGAGAGCCAAGTGGGCCAATTCATTCTTTTTTATGATCTCTTCTCTGAGATAGTCTGTAGTAACTCAGAAGATGATTAATTTGATTTAAACATTTCAATATTAGCCCTTTGCAACTGTGTCTCTAAGGAGTTCATGCCAAAATGTAGATATATCTGGATTGCCAGATGATTTAAGCTATATGGGATTTATTTATGATAAGACTTGTGGAATTTCCTAGAAAATAATGTATTCAAAAAGCATGGAAAATATACGTACACAAACTGGGTCCAAAGAAGATGAATCCATGTTGGAGGGAAATGTGTCTTCTGATTATACGGCCGCATGCGTCACTGAAGATTTCCTTTATTCCAGCTTGTTTAGATCCATGTCCTAATCCCACGGTTAAGGGGTTGCATTGATGAGTGCATTAAAGCTAATGTCACGTAACAGTTTTGCTTTCCAGCCTATGATATAGACAATACATAGACCCTGTGTAGGAGTGTGTAGCCCTGTCCTTGATGTGGGGTAATTGCTGGAATGCACTGGGTACAATAGTTCACGCTGGTACATATGCGATGAAAACAAAGTGGGAGAGAATATCAACCTGTGTTGAAAGGAATCAACAAGAACAGGGAGGGCTTCCCTGGTGGCGCAGTGGTTGAGAGTCCGCCTGCCGATGCAGGGGACACGGGTTCGTGCCCCTGTCCGAGAAGATCCCGCATGCCGCGGAGTGGCTGGGCCCGTGAGCCATGGCCGCTGAGCCTGTGCGTCCGGAGCCTGTGCTCCACAATGGGAGAGGCCACAACAGTGAGAGGCCCACGTACCACAAAAAACAAACAAACAAACAAAAAAAGCCAAACAAGAACAGGGAGGCTGCTCAGATGAAGAGCACCACAGTGAACTAGGAGACCTACTGCAGTAGCTGGAGTGCAGGGTGAAAAATGTGGGTGCCGCAGGGTGCGGAGAGCACAAACTCATAGGAAGCTTAGCTACTCAGGACCCTTGATTCATGATACACTTACTTATTCAACAGACACTTACGACCACAGTGCAGTATTAGTTACCAGGGATATAATGATAAACTAGACAGACAAGGCTCCTGCCTCCTCACCACCAACCCCATTCAGATTAGAATCTATCCAAGAAAACAGAAAAGTGAGGAAATAATATCACCACCCGGGTTGTTTGTATATAATTGGGGTTGAGTGACTGGACTTCCTGTAATCAAGTGTCAGGGCAGAGCCAGAAGAGAACGGTTTATTACTGATAATGTGGTCCTGGTGTATGCTCCAGATTAGTGTGACCTGAGGAGAGTTGATCACAGCTCTATGGCAGCTCTTACTTCATTCTGTATCTACTATGGTGATTTCTATGTAGGTATCTTTTCCCCACTAGTTTCAAATGTAATTAAAGATAGGAAGAATATAATCTTTGTGTTTCCCGCAGCAAGAGGCCTAGAATAACTTAGTGCAATGGAGTTTTGTTTAATTAAATAATGAGACACCAGGTTTTTTGGTTTCAAGAGTATGTGCATTTGAAATGGACTTTAAAGTTGTATCCTGATGATTTATACACCTGGTAAAAGAAGATTATTGCAGAGATGAAAAACGAGGCACTTCTTTCCGGGCTAGGATTCCTGGAAGACATGAGATGCAGTGCTTATGCCTTTCCTTAAGAGAAGCAATTTTGCCATTGTCGTGATTAACAGGAACAAGTTTTTTGTTTGTTTGTTTTTGTTTTTGTTTTTGCGGTATGCGGGCCTCTCACTGTTGTGGCCTCTCCCTTTGCGGAGCACAGGCTCCGACACGCAGGCTCAGTGGCCATGGCTCACGGGCCTAGCCACTCCGTGGCATGTGGGATCCTCCCAGACCGGGCCATGAACCCGTGTCCCCTGCATCAGCAGGTGGACTCTCAACCACTGTGCCACCAGGGAAGCCCTGATTTTTGTGTTTGTTTTTGTTTTTTAAATCAAATTCCAGTATATTTGAAACCATTAAAGTATACTGTCATTTATCAGTGTGTACCAAAAATTTTTATTAAACTAAACCATCTTATTTAAAACAAATCATTTTTCTTGCCAATAAGAGTATATTCAAAGGTATAGTCTTTTATTTTTTTTTAACATCTTTATTGGAGTGTAATTGCTTTACAATGTTGTGTTAGTTTCTGCTTTATAACAAAGTGAATCAGTTATACATATACATATGTTCCCATATCTCTTCCCTCTTGCCTCTCCCTCCCTCCCACCCTCCCTATCCCACCCCTCTAGGTGGTCACAAACCACCTAGCTGATCTCCCTGTGCTATGTGGCTGCTTCCTACTAGCTATCTATTTTACGTTTGGTAGTGTATATATGTCCATGCCACTCTCTCACTGTCACAGCTTACCCTTCCCCCTCCCCATATCCTCAAGTCCATTCTCTAGTAGGTCTGTGTCTTTATTCCTGTCTTACCCCTAGGTTCTTCATGACCTTTTTGTTTTGCTTTGTTTTTTCTTAGATTCCATATATATGTATTAGCATATGGTATTTGTTTTTCTCTTTCTGCCTTACTTCACTCTGTATGACAGACTCTAGGTCCATCCACCTCACTACAAATAGCTCAATTTCATTTCTTTTTATGGCTGAGTAATATTCCATTGTATATACGTGCCACATCTCCTTTATCTATTCATCTGATGATGGACACTTAGGTTGCTTCCATGTCCTGGCTATTGTAAATAGAGGTGCAATGAACATTTTGGTACATGACTCTTTCTGAATTATGGTTTTCTCAGGGTATATGCCCAGTAGTGGGATTGCTGGGTCATATGGTAGTTCTATTTGTAGTTTTTTAAGGAACCTCCATACTGTTCTCCATAGTGGCTGTACCAATTCACATTCCCACCAACAGTGCAAGAGTGTTCCCTTTTCTTCACACCTATCCAGCATTTACTGTTTCTAGATTTTTTGATGATGGCCATTCTGACTGGTGTGAGATGATATCTCATTGCAGTTTTGATTTGCATTTCTCTAGTGATTAATGATGTTGAGCATTCTTTCATGTGTTTGTTGGCAATCTGTGTATCTTTGGAGAAATGTCTATTTAGGTCTTCTGCCCATTTTTGGATTGGGTTGTTTGTGTTTTTGTTATTGAGCTGCATGAGCTGCTTGTAAATCTTGGAAATTAATCCTTTGTCAGTTGCTTCATCAGCAAATATTTTCTCCCATTCTGAGGGTTATCTTTTGGTCTTGTTTATGGTTTCCTTTGCTGTGCAAAAGCTTTTAAGTTTCATTAGGTCCCATTTGTTTATTTTTGTTTTTATTTCCATTTCTCTAGGAGGTGGGTCAAAAAGGATCTTGCTGTGATTTATGTCATAGAGTGTTTAGACAGTTTTAATGATATCTTACTGGGCTTTGATTTTTAAGCCTAAGGAATTCAGTTCAATGTGTTATTGTTAATATAATGTTCTTAACCATTAGTGAATAAATTAACTTATTAAAAATTTATTTTTAAATTAGGTAAAAAATAATATGATTTAAAAAATGTAACTACTCTTTATAACCTCTCCAGAAACACCTCATTTACTTGACAGATAATGTTGAAATTTCTGAGTTAGGAACTTATGGGATTTTTTTGTTTTGTTTTTTTGTTTTATAAATTTATTTATTTTTTGTTTATTTATTTTTGGCTGTGTTGGATCTTCTTTGATGCATGTGGGCTTTCTCTAGTTGCGGCGAGCAGGGACAGCTCTTTGTTGCAGTGTGAAGGCTTCTCATTGCAGTGGCTTCTCTTGTTGCGGAGCACGGGCTCTAGGAGCACAGGCTTCAGTAGTTGCAGCATGTGAGCTCAGTGGTTGTGGCTCGCAGGCTCTAGAGCGCAGGCTCAGTAGTTGTGGCACATGGGCTTAGTTGCTCCACAGCGTGTGGGATCTTCCCAGACCAGGGCTCGAACCCGTGTTGCCTGCATTGGCAAGTGGGTTCTTAACCACTGTGCCACCAGGGAAGCCCAAACTTATGTTTTTACGTGGATATTATTCTTGATTCCATTTCAGTGATTCTGATGTATGAACTCACTAAATTCTATTGTACATCTCCTATGCACAAAGAATTTGGGGTTTTCTTGTCCATAATGAACTTATAGCCTAATGCATTTTATCCTCATGATTGGCAAGTGCCACGAGGAAAGCAGAAATAAAATGCTGTAGGAGTTCAGAGGAGCTAACATTTATTTCAAGGAACATTTTAGAAAATAGGAGGCATTTGACCTGGATCTTATGAAAGCGTCAGATTAAAACTGGCAGACTGGGGCTTCCCTGGTGGTGCAGTGGTTGAGAGTCCGCCTGCCGATGCAGGGGACGCGGGTTCGTGCCCCGGTCTGGGAAGATCCCACATGCCGCGGAGCGGCTGGGCCCGTGAGCCATGGCTGCTGAGCCTGCGCGTATGGAGCCTGTGCTCCGCAATGGGAGAGGCCAGAACGGTGAGAGGTCCGCGTACCGGAAAAAAAAAAAAAAAAAAAAAAAAAAACTGGCAGACTGCAGGGAAGGATATGTCATTTTAGGAGAGAAGAACATTAAACATTCTCACTGAATCAACTGCTATTTCTCAAAGTATAATCAACATTCCAACCAACCTGGTTTGGGACATTAGCTGGTTCCCAAATGTACTTTTACCTTTACAGTTTCTGTGCTTCTGTTTATTTTTATTTCTTTAATTTATATTTTTCTATAGTATTCGCCACTTATTGTTGCTTTCATGATTCTCCCACCTACCTAGACTCTACATAATTTTTCTTTACTCTAGTAATACCTATTTGTCTCTCTCATATGGCATTTTACTTCCAATATATATTCTTAGATTTGTTAATGTGACTAAGACTTAATCCAACTCTAGGTTATAAATACTGTGACTTTATCTCTGAATTATATTGGTACAGTATCTTGTATGTAGTACACGATTGATAAATAGAATTTTATCTTAAATTGTTTACTTAGGAAACTATCAGAATTTTAGAATGGTTGTCATCATCTCATAAACAATGCCCACTTTAACATGGGACCAAACAACTTGATATGATTGAAAAATACATAAAAAACTCCCTTGGGCACAATTATTCCCTACTAGCCTACTACAGTACATTAAAATGACCATGAGAATTTATTCCAAAATCTAAGCCTGATGCATTAAATATACCATGTACTCAACCTATAATTGATAGGTAACCTGTAATTGAGGTAATATAGCTGCAAAGGAGTCATGTTTTCTCAAGGGGGCTATATGACTCATAAACTGTAAGAACTGAAGAAATTCTAGAGCTAATGGTTTAGTCTGCAGAGTACATAAATAACTCTTGCAACTCAACAACAAAAAGACAACTCAATTAAAAAATAGGCAGAGAAATTGAACAGAAATTTCTCCAAGTAAGTTATACAGATGACCAATAAACACATGAAAATATGCTCAACATCATTAGTGATTGGGGAAATGAAAATCAAAACCACAATGAGATACCACTTAATTCCTACTAGGATGGCTGTCATAATTATTTTCTAAACCCCAGAAAATAAGAAGTATTGGCGAGTATGTGGAGAAATTGGAAACTTCATACTTTGCTGGTGGGAGTATAAGATGGTACACCTGCTGCGGAAAACAGTTTGGCTGTTTCTGTAAAAGGGAAACAGAATTATCATATGACCCAGGAATTCCACTCATAGGTTTATACCTAAAAAAATTGTAAACACATGTCCAATCAAAAATCTGTATATTAATGTTCATAACAAAAAAATTAGAAACAACCCAAGTGCCCACCAACTGACAAATGAACAAATGTGATATACCCATTCAATGGAATATTATACAGCCATAAAAAAGGAAGTACTGATACATGCTACAGTGTGGATGAGCTTTGAAAACATTATGCTGAGTGAAAGAAGCTAGACACAAAAAGCCATATATTGCATGATCCTATTTTAATGAACTGTCCAGAATACGGAAATTCATAAACACTGAACGCAGATTAGTCATTGCCAGAGACTAAGGGGGGAAGGAAATGGGGAGTGACTGCTTAATGGGTATGGCATTTCTTTTTTGGCACAATGAAAACATTCTTAAATTAGAAAGTGATGATGTTTGTACAGCATTTTGAGTGTACTAAATGCCACTAAGTCACAAACTTTAAAATGGTTAGAATGGTGAGTTTTATTTTATTTCAATAAAGAAAATAAATGTGAAAACCAGTCAAAACACCTTGCCTATTTACCTGGAAGAGGTATGGTGTGCTGAGATGAAGGTGACCATCTCTTGGGCTCTTGAAGAAATGTACTGGGTTCAAATTCCCATGTTTAAACTCACTCCAAAGTGAATCCCAATGAGAATCTTCTTTATGAATGTTGGAAGAATTTGTGACTTGTGTGTAACCAGTAGGCAAACATGCAGCCTTGTGAGACACTGAGAAGACCCAGCTAATAAGCCTTTGAGAGTAAAATGGGATGCTATTAATCATTATGTGACAACTGGTGAAAACTGGACTATCCATATCCTGGGCAAATTGGAATGGCCCTAAGACTGTGCATCATCTGAACCCTGACATGGATGAGATAAAATTATAGAGCAGAATTCAGCCGACATTTCACGCCTTCAGTCATTATGCTTTATGGCTGTTTTAGTCATCTATTCATTCATTCACCAAATATTAATATCTACTGAGCCCCAATTAAGTGCTAGGCGACAAATGTATTATCTGAGTGGTAAGAAACTTACAATGCTTCTGGACTTTATATTCCACCCAAAGGTTGAATTGTCTGTCATAAAGTAATTTCAACAATAACCACAGCTCTGTTGATGGATGCACAGGATGTAATTGAGTTCTTTGCAGTTTCAGCTCTATTATACCTTTGAAGGGTGCTTGTCAGTCCTGTATGAAGATGCATGTAGTATAGCTAGTTCTCTGGCTCTGTTCTGCCTTGTTTGCTATTGTCCTGTAATAGTTTGCCTATCAATGGCTCTCTCCTTCTCTGAATGTCTGCTGTTGGAGGAGTCACTACTCAAACAGTACTCAAAATGGATTTTCCTCTTTCATCTTCTTATTTCTGTGTTTCATATTGCTTGTATATCCTGCCTCTTGATGCATCTTTAAAGAGTGCTTTTGAGTGCTTCTGGGCTAGAGTACTAAAAGTCTGAGAATTCCGGGCATTTGTTCTCTGTGGGTCATGCTTTAGGTTGTATCTAGGGAGTGATCTAACATATGAGCATTTGAGCATTCAATATGATCTAGGCACTACAGTGCTTTACATATATTATCTCTTTTCATGACAATCCTGTTAAGTAAGATCGTCATTTTTCAGATGAAGAACTTGAGGTCTAAGCATTAAATACATTGCAAAAAATAAAGTCCAAACTCAAATCCAAGTTGTTTTAACTTTAGAGTCATGACTCCCACAATGCCTTGCTTTAAATATTAGGAAATCTAAGAACTATCAAGTTAACTGTATGTTTTCTTGATGGAAGATCATTAAAATTTTATTTATAGGATTTTCAAAATCAGAAAAATAATAAATGTACATTAATTTCATATATTAAGGCTTTAGAATTTTATTGGAGATTGTATTTGGCCTTTTTGCTTTTTTCAGTTTTCTTTCTGATATTTGGAAAACCATGAATAGATTTTAACATACATTCTTAACTTATTTTTTGTGAGAGCAAGGCATGGGTTACACTTTTCCAGGGGCTAGTACTCTAATACTTTCTCTATGCTAATTTTCACTTGGTACAATTCTAGGTCATTGTCAAAAACACAAGAATTGCTCTTACTTCTAAATTTTAATGTATGATGGAATCTCAAAACTTAAAATTAATATGGTATTCATTGGGATAGTGGGATACTAAATTAAGAGACTAGCCATTTAAAAACCTCAGGAGTTTTACAGTAGACCTATAGAATTCAAAGACATTGTTATTTCATCCAAAAAAATGTTTTGAGCACCTATTATATGCCAGGAACTCTTCCAGCACTGGAGATAGGAAACTTTCTTGCACTCATGGAATTGTTAGACTTTTTAGGAGAAAATGTCCCTCCCACTCTACCCACCACCACCACAAAAAAGACCATAGACTGGGTGAAGATTTTGCAATGCATATAGTGACCAAAGGTTATTTTCCAGAGCATGTAAAGAACTTGAACAAATCAATAAGAGAAGGCAAACAACTCATTTAAAAAACTGGTTAAAATACATGAAGAAGGACTTCCCTGGTGGCACAGTGGTTGAGAATCTGCCTGCCAATGTGGGGGGACATGGGTTCGAGCCCTGGTCCAGGAAGATCCCACATGCTGCAGAGCAACTAAGCCTGTGCGCCACAACTACTGAGCCTGCGCTCTAGAGCCCGCGAGCCACAACTGCTGAGCCCGAGTGATGCAACTGCTGAGGCCCACGCACCTGGGGTCCGTGCTCCGCAACAAGAGAAGCCACCACAATGAGAAGCCCATGCACTGCAACAAAGAGTAGCCCCCACTCACCACAACTAGAGAAAGCCCATGTGCAGCAACAAAGACCCAACGCAGCCAAAAATAAATAAATAAATAAACATTTAAAAAATGACATGAAGAAATAATTCACAGAAGAGGAAAGCTCAATGGCCTATATATATAAAATAGTCTCACGGGAAATTGAAGTGCAAATCAAAACTACAAGATACTATTTTACATCAACTGTATTAGCAAGATTTTAAAAAATGTATCTAACAAGTGTTGTCTAGAAGGGAGAGGAATGGAAATTGCTGGTTGAAGTATAAAATGACAAGATGACACAAAATACTTTGGAGAACACTTTTTCAGTAGTCTTTCAAGTTGAAAATAAAAACAGGAATAAAGACACAGACGTAGAGAATGGACTTGAGGACACGGGAAGGGGGAAGGATAAGCTGGGATGAAGTGAGAGAGTGGCATGGACGTATATACACTACCAAATGTAAAATAGATAGCTAGTGGGAAGCAGCCACATAGCACAGGGAGATCAGCTCGGTGCTTTGTGACCACCTAGAGGGGTGGGATAGGGAGGGTGGGAGGGAGACGCAAGAGGGAGAAGATATGGGGATATGTATATGTATAGCTGATTCACTTTGTTATACAGCAGAAACTAACACACCATTGTAAAGCAATTATACTCCAATAAAGATGTTAAAAAATAATAATAATAAATAAAGGGGTTTGATCAAGGAGATCAACTGAAAAAGTATATCCAATGAGGATGACGTTTTAAGTGTCAGACTTACAGTTTAGACTTTTTTTGTTAAGTAATGAGTAATAGATGTTTTGATTAGGAACTGATACATAATTTTAGCTATGCTTCATAAGGTAAACCCAGGGTAGTGTGAGGATGGACATTGGAGAGAAAAACTGAGGGCGAGGAGTTAGTTGGAAGGTTAATGTGATGATCTAGGTTAAGGGGTACTGAATGAGGTCCTAGGAGAAGTTTCAAATGTACTAAATAAAGTTGGTATCAAAGGCAAAAAAAAAGAAAAGAAAAATAGACTTCAACCAAGGAATTCGACTTCAAGATACATATTCTGACTCATGTGCATAAGACGACATCATAGCAGCAAGCTTTATAATAGAAACAAAAATCACTCTGAAACACTAACAAGAAAATGTGACTAGAAGAAAATTATCGTACTAGAAACTGAGCCAATTTTGAAACTCTGTTTGGGGTAGGTGATTACGAATGTCTTATTGTATGCCTATTGCAAACGTTGCTCAGCTTCTCAACTGCATATATAGAAAACCCGTCGTCTATATGGAAATAATTAAAAACAAGGGTGCAAGGAGTTTCAGTTTCAATAATTTCAATAAATGATGAATCACAGAATTTCAGGGAGAGGAGAAAGCAAAGGGCTAATAAAAGAAAAGAATTACGAGTCAGTAAAAGAGGCCCTGAAATTAAAGATTAGTCAGAGTATGTCGCTAAAGAAGCGGGCTAGAAGGAGAGGAAGGTGTGGTCAGAGTCTGGGAGGTTTGGATTAGTGATGTTGAATGTGGAACAGTTTTGGGAAACAATTTGTTCAGGCTGTATTGTGGTCATAGGGTGAAGAGGAAGAAGAGAGAAGATCGTAGGAGATGAGAAAAAGAAGAAGAAACCGAGGGGCAGGGTGCTGTGTGGGCATCTGGATTGGTGTTGAGTCACTTGAGGTAATGACAGAAGTTGGAACAGAGGAAAACTGTGAGCTACCGTCACTTCTTAAATGGATGAGGTGGTGTGACCATGAGGGCGAATAGTGACAACGAAGAGTGGATGGTGGGGGCTTCCCTGGTGGGGCAGTGGTTGAGAGTCCACCTGCCGATGCAGGGGACACGGGTTCGTGCCCCGGTCCGGGAAGATCCCACATGCCGCGGAGTGGCTGGGCCCGTGAGCCATGGCCGCTGAGCCTGCGTGTCCGGAGCCTGTGCTCCACAACAGGAGAGGCCACAACAGTGAGAGGCCTGTGTACCGCAAAAAAAAAAAGAGTGGATGGTGGTAAAGACCAAAAGAGCAGGAGTTCTTCTTTTTTTCATAAAAAGATCATAGAGAATTATCTGCTTTATGAGAGAGTTGTAGTGATTTATCTTGCAATTCAAAGAAAAGAAAAAACATAGATCTTACCTTCTGATCTTGAGACCCAAGTGTATGACTTCACCAAATTTCAGGGGATACTGTGTTCTCAAGTTCAGTTAAGACAAACCAGTACAGTAAGTACTCTCTGAAAGATGAGGATGTTTGGGGAGTTTGCTGATAATGGATCTATATTGGCCAAGGCACAGTGAAAAACTTTCCGAAGGGGTGGTTGAGTCAGAAGCAAGAATATACAGAACTTATTGGGAACAGAGGTGTGGATAAGATCTAATGACCAGGGATTATGATTTAGGTGTTAATGGATAAAATGAGTGAGGCTGCTGTGGAGTAGTTTCAACAGCTCACTTGAAAGAGAGTGAGCCCCAGCCCTTGACCAGGGTTAAGTAAAAATAGGTATAAAATTTAAGGAGTATCTTTCTGTCAGGTTCATACACATACAGAGTTGGCACTTGCACTGCCCTGAGAGTGAGTGCTTCCTTAAATTTTATGCTCTAGAGTCCAACTCTTTCTTCACCCTAGTCTTTGTCAAGGTGACTTCAGAAGAATTATCGCACTTGACCTGCAACTGGGGTACTATTTGTCACAGTGGTTACAGTCTCTGCACACAAATGTTAGCTACATTATGAACAAGTACAAAAATCTGTGTATTTATTTTCTGTTTTGTGCCACTATTTTTTTGTGTGTGTACTAGTATTACACTCTTTTGGCTTCTATAGATTCATGGGGTGGTGCAAGTGATTTTCTGTCATTATTCTTCAAAACTGTTTGTGGCTAGGCTGATTCTTCTCAATCCCAATTACCTTTCAAATGGTTTTGCCAAGTCCTAAGTGCAATACCACTGAGGGTATTGACTGGAATCACAATGAATTTGTAAACAATTTCATAGAAAATGTTTACCTTGCCAAGCCTTCCCATCAAACATGACTTCCCAGAAACATGGAAAATGGTTTTCCATTTATTTAGGTGGGTGTTTTTTGCCTTTAGTAAAGTTTGGTAATACGCTTCATATGGGTCCTGAACATTTCTAGTTGAGTTGATTTCTAGACATTTTATGTATTTTATTGCTCATACGATGGAATAATTTTTCTATCATATTTTGAACATTTTTGGCTTCTATATAATAATAAGCATTATTGCTGCTTAACTGTACCACTTCCCATTCCTGAACCACGTTATCCATATTAATACTGCGTCGATAGATTTTCTTGTATTTTCTCCACAGACAGTAACATATATATATATAAAGGATAATAATTATTGTCTCTTTCCAATATTTGTACCAATTATTCAATTTCATTTTCTTTGTGCCCTGGACAAAATATCTAGTAAGATGCTAAACAGTAATGGCAATATAATGCATTCTGCCTTTCTCTTGATTTTATGTGAATACTTCTATTTATCTAAGTTATGTATCTCTGTGTCTTAATTTCCTCATCTGTAAAATGAAGGTAATAGTACCTAATACACAAAGTTAAAGGAAGATTAAGTGAGATAATTATAAATTATTATTATTTATACATAAATTGCTAAAAGTGTGTCTTGGCCTCCTTGGAATTCAAATAGTAGAAATATCTAAAAGTGCAGAACAAAGCTTCAAAGAAATGGAAACTATGTTGGAACAGATCATAGCTTTGGAGAATAGATTTAGGAGACCTGGAAGAAAATCCAAGGCAGATATGGGTGAGTTGTTGTTGTTGTTTTTTTTTTTTTTTTTTTGAAACTTTATATGTTTCATTAAAAAAAGTTTTAATATGAAACATTTAAAATATATAGAGAAGTAGAGAGAATAGCAATGAACTTCTGTGTTCCTATATCACCCAGTGCCTACTGTTATTAACATCTTTCCATTCTTAGCACAGTATTGTAAATCAATTGTACTTCAATTTAAAAAAATACATAAAACTGAAAAGCAGGAAAAAAAAAAAAAACCAAACAGCTTTCCATTCTTGAGAAACAGTCACATCTTTATCTTCAGAGATATAGAGAATTTGTCTTGAAGCAAAAGCTGATTTTTTTTTTCCACCTGGTGAAATTTTAGTTAAATTTGGCTTCTGTGTCTAGGCTCAGAAATCAATTGAGCTGGTTTTCAAGGAGGTTAACTTTAGACAAGTCTACTGTTTCATTTTCCAGTCACTAACTCACTGACTCAAGCTGAGTTTTCTGCTTTTTCTCCTTGTCTGCACAGGGGCCTGGTGCAGATGTAGCATTTTTTTTCCCTCAGTGTCCTTCTCTATGAAATGGTTGTAATAGAACTTGGCTCTAAGGCCAGCTAGGTAACATTCTCCTGCCTCAGGACTCCTCAGAGACCATTATATATAATCACCAAGTGTCACAGGCATGACATGAATGATTATGCAAAACTCTATGCCCAATTTCCAAGTGGCTCCATAATTTGATAAAATGATGTGGCCATTTGTGAAATGCAAGCAAATAAGAGGAAATGGAGGGTATAGGATTTCAGAAGTGACAGAGTTGTTCTTTACCGAGTATCTAGTGTGTGTTAGATAGTGTGTCTGAACAAGACCATATCCCTGTCCTCCTGCAGCTGACAGTCAAACTGGTAAGTAACACTCAAAAACTTTCTGTTCTCTATTTCTATGCTTAACTGTAATACACTACAAACAGGAATTAATTTCATCACTGGACATATCTGGGCACAGTAAAAGTGAATTCTCAAGACTTATAAGCTATATTAAATAGAGCTATAAATACAAAAGTATTTCATTCATAGAAAGATATAATTCTTGTCTCTGTGTAACACTTTCCTTTTTAATAGTCAAATTCAGGGCAAATGAAAGGAAGTATAACTTTGTATAGCTAGGAGAAATTTTAATACCAAACCTATTAAAAACTGAAAATAATAATAATATGTCTAAAAAGATTTTAATAAATTCACTGATATTTGTTCCTAATAACTCCAGGAAAATATTTTAGTATACCTTTGTTTTTACTTTAACTTTAGAAAAGCAATTTTTGTTGTACTTTAAATGTCTTTAGGTGATTCTAAATCTAAGATGAAAAATGATGATGGAAGATAAAGGAACTACCAGCCATGTTTACATTCTTAGAATGGTTTTCTTGTACACAGATGTTTTCAATTTCGGAAAATAATTCCCTTGAAATCATGTAGAAAAGATACATTTAACACTTTTTATTTCATATAGGTCATTATGCAAAAATCTATTTATCAGAGAGGCCAGTTTTAGTGAGTCAAGAACATGTGAAGATATAACCATCTATTGAAACGTTTAAATTGATGTTTAAATTACTAAAGTATTCTAAATAGTATTTTAAAATAAAAAGTATATTATAATATGCAGACATAACTATTAAAGCTAAAGCTACTCTTTTTTCCCTAGAGATAACTTCTATTTTAAGTATGGCATTCCAGAACTTTTTCCATGCATTTATAATACATGAATTTACACATAGAAATATTTTGTGTATATATGTTGCATATGCTTTATATAAATGATATCATATTTTAGATGTTATTCAGCAACTTCCTTTTGCTTTTTACTGAAATATATCCTAGTGCTCTTTCCAAGTCAGTATCTAGAAAATAAACTCATTTTTAAAATTACAACATCATACTCTATGATATGGAAATGCTAAGTCTAGAATCTTTGTTCTTTCTAGATCCGTTAAAGCTTATGTAGCTACTGATGATAATTTAGGGTAGAGCCATCTTAAAAAAAAAAAAAACTTCACTTAGCACTGAATATTGATTTTTCTCTTCCATGGCTGTATTTGACAAGCTAACAATAAGCCACTCTTCATCTTTTAAAGGCATTACTTTATTTCTGGTGAAACAAAATCAAAATGTTCCCGATAATGATCTAAGGTAGGAGTAACTTTTCTCTGTAGTAAAAGCAGCAGAGCTTTTAGGATCTTAAAACTATGCTGTCGCCAGTTAAGTAAATGCAGAAATAGTTTTTATATGACCACAAAACTTTTCTCTCTCTCTGTCAAAGTCCAATCTTCCTAGAGTAGAAACAAAGCAGTTCTTTGCAAGGAGACCAACTAAAATTACACACAAATGCAGAATGATTAGGTTGCCTGGTATTTTCTGTAATTTAATCTGAGCCTCAGATCAGGGTGGCCTCCAAAGCTGTTCCAGTACTGGTCATCTATGAAGGGTAATGGCAAAAGTGTCATTTTTCTTCTCTCTTTCTCTCACGTGCTATGCATTCTTAGTCTTTCTCTCTTTCTCTTTCCCTCTCTCTTCTGTTACTGATGGAATAAATACTTTAAAGAAAAAGTTTGCTGTACATTTCCTAGTTTACAACTTACCTTCTGCATTTAACCATCAAATCATATGTTTATTCAGAAATGTGATGGCAATTCCTTAGAAAATCATTTAACCATTTATTTTATCAGCTCAATTCTCTTCCCTTTGGAGCTTTTGGGAGTAATAGTAGCTAACATTGATTTAGCGTTCTCTATGTGCCAAGTGTTGTCCCTGTAACCCCACGAACAGATTGTGACATTATCCATAAATTATAGATTAAACAAATGAAGCACAGATTGGTTAAATAGCTTGTTTAAGACCACACAGCTAATAAGTGGTAAAGATAGTATTTAAATTCATATTTTGTTTTTCTCGGAGACCACATAGGCAAACTTTGCATTTTATTACTCTACATGGGATACAACTAATGGATGGAGTTACGGTTTCATAGAGACATTCCTTGGAAACGTAGATGCATAAATCTGTACTTTCCTTTCTACATGGAAGGGCAATATAATACACATATAAATGTTTATGAAAATATTCTCCTAGACTCTTGCCAGTTTAACAATCCAGGAATGCCTTTCTCAAAGACCTGGGAGCCTTCTCTAGAACGTGTCATCACCAGGAAAGGTAGAGTCCCCATCTCCCAGTCCCTACAGGGGAGTAGGAGCCAAAGTTCGATAAGTGGCAATTTGCAGACACACATGGCCTCCACACTGAATTATGTCCTTCAGTGCTTCCCCATTAGCTCACCTCAGCATTTGAAGTTCCTCCTGCCTTTTGTTTCAGCAGAGTTAAGTTCAACCTCTCTCCCCTGTTGCAATTGTCTTGACTCGTTGCAATCTCAACTGTCTTGAATAAAGTCTTCTTGTCTCTTTAATTCGATCTGGTACAATTTTCCTTGACACCTGAAGAAACTTCTTTTTGAGAGGAGATGGAACAAAATGTGGATTAAAGTCTGCTGCTGTCTTCTGTCATCCACTGAGTAATCTTTGAAACATCAGCAAATCCACTGGCCCATGCACAGTGCCTCTTGGCCTATACCTCTATTACTCATTTTTCCACCAAAATGTTAAATTCGAGGCTGGCGGACGTTCCAAACAAGTGCCTATGAAAGATAGTCTGGTGTGATTAGCAGTAGAATCAGAGGTTTCAGGTCCATCAAATATTCTAGTCTCTGGATTTCCCTTTTCTCTACAGTTGGCTAGAGTAAAAAAAAAAAAGTAGTCAACTGTCTTCTGTGTAATATTCATTGCTGTTCATGCTGCCTGTCTTACCATAGGCTTTTTACATCCTTCACTTTCTAAATCCATACAGTTTCCCTGACAGTTGGAGAGAGTATGATAAAACGATCCTGTGGTTACTGCTGTAGATTACAGAGGCTGGTAATAAGAGCTATCATATAATAAAAACGAATTCTGTGCCAGCCAAGTGCTAACCACTTTACACAAATTAACATATTTAATCCTTACAAAACCATGTGAAGTAAATACTATTACTTCCCTCATTTAACAGATGATGAAATGGAGGTAATAGAAGGTAAATAACTTGCTTGGAATTACAGAGTTAGAAAATGGTCCTTTTGTGTCCACCAAGATCTTTCTTTATCCAGCGTTCTTACAAAGAACCACTGCATTTCAAATCCTGACTTGTCAATTATGAAAGTTTTGGGGGAGGTATTTATCCCTCTTAGTCTCAGTTTCTTCATCTTTAAATGTACATAAGAAATGCCATTAGCGTTTTGTTAGCTTTAAAGGAGTCATACATATTAAGTTTCTAGCACAGTAATCAACCAAAATAAACATTAATGGTATCATTTAACTTTTCAGTATTTTGGTTTATTTAACACATTTATTCCAAAATACTATAATATTTTCCCTATAAGATATTAGAGGTCCAAAAACTGTACACTCATATATTATTATTCACCCGACTCTTATTAACCAGAATGGGCTTTACCATGCCAAATCTATAAAAAACTGTCTTAATATTTGAGTTAAAAAGCCATGTAGAAAACGGGATGAGGGAACTAAGAATTTTTTAAAATAAATTTCTTTTTTTGAGAAGGCAGTCACGTGAAGCCTGGGATGCTTCAGAGGGGAGATTGGGACAGAAAGTCTGATACAATCCACCAGGCAACAAAATTCAGTGGACCTGATTCCAATGTTTGTGATTCCTGTCTTCCTGAATGCAAATGGGAAACTTCCCACATTAATTGATGAAGGGATTCCTTCTGGTATGGCTGAATTCCCCATTATTGGGCTTGACATTAACTCAAACTGGAAGCTTCAGATATTTTAAGGACTAGGGAAATGTTTGTTCTCTTACCAAATGTCAAGCCTCTTGCTGATATGTGAATTCCAGTTTTTCAAAGCATACTTTTCCTCTTCCTTTCTCAATGTAGTCATTCCAAAGAATGTACTTTTGGTTTTCAGTGCTGCTAAAATACCATCCTGAAGGAAATGGAGACGTTATTTCAAATAGCATGAATATTACATCAGAACAGCATTGCACAAAATGGGCTTTTCTCGAAGCTTTCTTTTCGTTTGCTTAGGAGCTGAATATATGCTTGATTTTTTTTTTTTTTTACATCTGCAAGTGGCTTCAATAATTAAATGTCTTTTCTTTGAATCTGTAAGGCGGGATATAGTTGAAACTCTGCTGCTGTTAAATAGCGCTCTATTTGCCCGTGTCTGATCATTGAAAGAAGGAGGTTCACTGATCCAATGCCATCTGTTTCCTTGTCTGTTATTAAAAAATACTGTACATAAATGGGTTTGAAAATGTCTTTAAGTACCTTCAAAACACACATACAGCTGTTTAAAATAACCTGCACACACACACACACACACACACATATAAGAGAAGCAAGTAAGGAGGAGTGAGGACAGAATCTGTTTTACTATCTTTATATCATATTCTGTTGCCCGCATCTACTTGACAAGACCTTTGCTTTCTGAGAACTTTGGTCTCAAGACATTAACTTAATGTTTGTGCACACACATATACATAATTAGGTACATGTGCATACATATATGTAGACATACATTTGTGTATGTATAATGTGTTTACATATGATTTATATATTCATACATGTTTGTACATAGACCTAATTTTTCAAATGTGTGAATAAAAGTGTTTCCTTTTATTCATAAAAGTAACACGTGTTCGAATGTACAATTAGGAAAACTATGTTATTTGTTAGTTAATAAAATACTCTGGAATCTGGTTGACTACATCTAGAGTGACCTTCACCAGCTGTGTGACTTTGAGAAAGTCACTTCACCTCTCTCAGCCTTAATTTCCTCATTAAAATGCAAACAATAACAGGACCTATCAAATATGGTTGTTGGGAAGAGACATTGTAATTAGATTACCAATAAAAGCATAATATTCAATGAATGTGAGCTGTTTAAAAAAATTACCCTTGGGGCTTCCCTGGTGGCGCAGTGGTTGAGAGTCCGCCTGCCGATGCAGGGGACACGGGTTCATGCCCCGGTCCGGGAAGATCCCACATGCCGTGGAGCGGCTAGGCCCGTGAGCCATGGCCGCTGAGCCTCGCGTCCGGAGCCTGTGCTCCGCAACGGGAGAGGCCACAGCAGTGAGAGGCCCGCATACCGCAAAAAAAAAAAAAAAAAAAAAAAAAAAATTACCCTTAATCCCACATTCATAGACAGCTACTATTAATATCTGGGTAGAGATATAGTTATAGCTGTCAATACAAACATAGATATAGTGATAGATTATTTCAACTGTATGTCCTTAGATTTTGCATTTGTCTGTTTGGCATCCATTCATCACAGGCTCAATTATATTAACTATATTTTCTTATTTTCTGTATTCTTGAGATTCTGGCATTTGTGGTCTCCCTGGTGGGGAGAGTCTGCCCCTCCCGGTGCTAGCCAATTCTTAGAGATAGCAAAGGGCTAAACCCAAAGCGTGCCTTTCATATGCAAACCAACCAATAATTTGATGCTATGCTCCACTTTTATAATAATTTCTATATACCTCTGTTTGTGCAAGTTCAAGCTGAGTGACCTGGAAATTGTTTCAGAGGTTGAGCATCAGAGGACTTTTTCCATCAGGTGTGTGTATGCATGAGTGTGCACTTTTGAATAAAACTCCCTTAATAACTTAGGCTGCTTCAGAACTATTGCCATCTAGATAATTTTAAGAGGGTAACAAAACCAGGATTGTTGTATGTATAGGTTTTGAAGATAGTAACAGGCCTTAGAAGTATAAAATTCCATTTTTAATACAAATTTATTATTATTGTTTTGGATAGGTTATAGCAGGAGACATTTAACCTAGCGCTATTGCAGAAAGGAGGCCATAAAGCATCATTTTCTTTGGAGAAGGTCTCCCATAACATACTGTATCTATGCTGATCTGGGTAGGAAATTTATTTGGGAATTTTGACACTTGTCACCCCAGTGACTGTAGTCAGCCTGAGCATGTGGCAGCCATCTTGTCCGGGTCCTGCACTGGGGACCCATCATTGGTGCCTGGAAGCTGATGAAGGGATCATTCCCCAAAGAACCATGAGATCATGTCTTTTTTGCAGGCATGATTACCTGGAAACGGTGAAGTGGGAAGTACACACACAGTTTTATTTTGCCACTAGAACTTAAATATGCTAAATGTTGGTGTGTTTTTTTTAAATCATAAAAGAAAGTCTATTTTTTTCTTAGTTTGGAATTCTTTGCTTGCTTTATACTTTGTTTCAAGATGAGTAACAGGGACAATCAATTCATACAGTTAGGAAGTAATTGTGCAGCATTTTAATGATTCATACTTTTGTTTCTCTTATCTCTGTTTTTATCATTTACTTCTCCTCCATTCATTGAACCTTTGGTTAAAGCATAGATCACAGGTTCTGCCAAGACTGGGAAAAAAGTGTAATTCAAAACACCTTGCAGAGAGATTTGCAACAATGATCATCCATAGATTCAGTCTATTCCCATAGGTAACAAGGGGTGCTTTAGCAAAGTACAAAAAGAAATTGATTTCATATTATTTATTCATAACTTCCTTCTTCCACGAAGTATTTAAGGGAGCCTATACATGAACACATATACTAAAACATAGCTAAGAATACAGAATCAGACTGAGAGTAGAAATAAAGATCTGGGAAAGAAGCACATACATGGCAGCCTTAAATTTCACTGCTGCAGGCAACTTCAGATTTATTTTTGAAGAAATGGAAACACAACTGTCTAAGTCCCATTAACACAGAAGAAGGAACATACCAGTTCATCATATGCTGTAAATTTTAAAATTACTCTGACTCACTGAAGAAAAAACTCCTCAAAACAATTAGCCCTCTGGCTGAAGCTGGATTGACAAGATAGCATGCACGGTGCAGGGACATTTTGGAATTAGCAACTTGGAGGTTTTGTCATTAGGCTGGCAAATTTTTCACACACATCACTGATGCACTTTGGTATTGTTCTTTTTTTTTTTTTTTTTATTAGTTTCTGCTTTATAACAAAGTGAATCAGTCATACATATACATCTGTTCCCACATCCCCTCCCTCATGCATCTCCCTCCCTCCCACCCTCCCCATCCCACCCCTCCAGGCGGTCACAAAGCACCGAGCTGATCTCCCTGTGCTCTGCGGCTGCTTCCCACTATCTATCTACCTTACGTTTGGTAGTGTATATATGTCCATGCCTCTCTTTCCCTTTGTCACAGCTTACCCTTCCCCTTCCCCATATCCTCAAGTCCATTCTCAAGTAGGTCTGTGTCTTTATTCCCGTTTTACCCCTAGGTTCTTCATGACATTTTTTTTTTAAATTCCATATATATGTGTTAGCATACGGTATTTGTCTTTCTCTTTCTGACTTACTTCACTCTGTATGACAGACTCTAGGTCTATCCACCTCATTACAAATAACTCAGTTTCGTTTCTTTTTATGGCTGAGTAATATTCCATTGTATATATGTGCCACATCTTCTTTATCCATTCATCCGATGATGGACACTTAGGTTGTTTCCAGCTCCGGGCTATTGTGAATAGAGCTGCAATGAACATTTTGGTACATGTCTCTTTTTGAATTATGGTTTTCTCAGGGTATATGCCTAGTAGTGGGATTGCTGGGTCATATGGTAGTTCTATTTTTAGTTTTTTAAGGAACCTCCATACTGTTCTCCATAGTGGCTGTACCAATTCACATTCCCACCAGCAGTGCAAGAGTGTTCCCTTTTCTCCACACCCTCTCCAGCATTTATTGTTTCTAGATTTCTTGATGATGGCCATTCTGACTGGTGTGAGATGATATCTCATTGTAGTTTTGATTTGCATTTCTCTAATGATTAATGATGTTGAGCATTCTTTCATGTGTTTGTTGGCAGTCTGTATATCTTCTTTGGAGAAATGCCTATTTAAGTCTTCTGCCCATTTTTGGATTGGGTTGTTTGTTTTTTTGCTATTGAGCTGCATGAGCTGTTTATAAATTTTGGAGATTAATCCTTTGTCAGTTGCTTCATTTGCAAATATTTTCTCCCATTCTGAGGGTTGTCTTTTGGTCTTGTTTATGGTTTCCTTTGCTGTGCAAAAGCTTTGAAGTTTCATTAGGTCCCATTTGTTTATCATTGTTTTTATTTCCATTTCTCTAGGAGGTGGGTCCAAAAGGATCTTGCTGTGATTTATGTCATAGAGTGTTCTACCTATGTTTTCCTCTAAGAGTTTGATAGTTTCTGGCCTTACATTTAGGTCTTTAATCCATTTTGAGCTTATTTTTGTGTATGGTGTTAGGGAATGATCTAATCTCATACTTTTACATGTCCCGGTCCAGTTTTCCCAGCACCACTTATTGAAGAGGCTGCCCTTTCTCCACTGTACATTCCTGCCTCCTTTATCAAAGATAAGTTGGCCATATGTGCGTAGGTTTATCTCTGGGCTTTCTATCCTGATCCACTGATCTATCTTTCTGTTTTTATGCCAGTACCACACTGTCTTAATTACTGTAGCTTTGTAGTATAGTCTGAAGTCAGGGAGCCTGATTCCTCCAGCTCCGTTTTTCGTTCTCAAGATTGCTTTGGCTATTCGGGGTCTTTTGTTTTTCCAAACAAATTTTGAAATTTTTTGTTCTACTTCTGTGAAAAATGCCAGTGGTAGTTTGATAGGGATTGCATTGAATCTGTAGATTGCTTTGGGTAGTAGAGTCATTTTCACAATATTGATTCTTCCAATCCAGGAGCATGGTATATCTCTCCATCTATTTATATCATCTTTAATTTCTTTCATCAGTGTCTTATAATTTTCTGCATACAGGTCTTTTGTCTCCTTAGGTAGGTTTATTCCTAGATATTTTATTCTTTTTGTTGCAATGGTAAATGGGAGTGTTTTCTTGATTTCATTTTCAGATTTTTCATCATTAGTGTACAGGAATGCCAGAGATTTCTGTGCATTAATTTTGTATCCTGCTACTTTACCAAATTCATTGATTAGCTCTAGTAGTTTTTCGGTAGCATCTTTAGGATTCTCTATGTATAGTATCATGTCATCTGCAAACAGTGACAGCTTTACTTCTTCTTTTCCAATTTGGATTCCTTTTATTTCCTTTTCTTCTCTGATTGCTGTGGCTAAAACTTCCAAAACTATGTTGAATAAGAGTGGTGAGAGTGGGCAACCTTGTCTTGTTCCTGATCTTAGTGGAAATGGTTTCAGTTTTTCACCATTGAGGACAATGTTGGCTGTGGGTTTGTCATATATGGCCTTTATTATGTTGAGGAAAGTTCCCTCTATGCCTACTTTCTGCAGGGTTTTTATCATAAATGGGTGTTGAATTTTGTCGAAAGCTTTCTCTGCATCTATTGAGATGATCATATGGTTTTTCTCCTTCAACTTGTTAATATGGTGTATCACATTGATTGATTTGCGTATATTGAAGAATCCTTGCATTCCTGGAATAAACCCCACTTGATCATGGTGTATGATCCTTTTAATGTGCTGTTGGATTCTGTTTGCTAGTATTTTGTTGAGGATTTTTGCATCTATGTTCATCAGTGATATTGGCCTGTAGTTTTCTTTCTTTGTGACATCCTTGCCTGGTTTTGGTATCAAGGTGATGGTGGCCTCGTAGAATGAGTTTGGGAGTGTTCCTTCCTCTGATATTGTTTGGAAGAGTTTGAGAAGGATGGGTGTTAGCTCTTCTCTAAATGTTTGATAGAATTCGCCTGTGAAGCCATCTGGTCCTGGGCTTTTGTTTGATGGAAGATTTTTAATCACAGTTACAATTTCAGTGCTTGTGATTGGTCTATTCATATTTTGTATTTCTTCCTGAGTCAGTCTTGGTAGGTTGTGCATTTCTAAGAATTTGTCCATTTCTTCCAGGTTGTCCATTTTATTGGCATAGAGTTGCTTATAGTAATCTCTCATGATCTTTTGTATTTCTGCAGTGTCAGTTGTTACTTCTCCTTTTTCATTTCTAATTCTACTGATTTGAGTCTTCTCCCTTCTTTTCTTGATGAGTCTGGCTAATGGTTTGTCAATTTTGTTTATCTTCTCAAAGAACCAGCTTTTAGTTTGGTTGATCTTTGCTATCGTTTCCTTCATTTCTTTTTCATTTATTTCTGATCTGATCTTTATGATTTCTTTCCTTCTGCTAACTTTGGGGGTTTTTTGTTCTTCTTTCTCTAATTGCTTTAGGTGCAGGGTCAGGTTGTTTACTCGAAATGTTTCCTGTTTCTTAAGGTGGGATTGTATTGCTATAAACTTCCCCCTTAGAACTGCTTTTGCTGCGTCCCATAGGTTTTGGGTCGTCGTGTCTCCATTGTCATTTGTTTCTAAGTATTTCTTAATTTCCTCTTTGATTTCTTCAGTGATCACTTCGTTATTAAGTAATGTATTGTTTAGCCTCCATGTGTTTGTATTTTTTACAGCTCTTTTCCTGTAATTGATATCTAGTCTCATAGCATTGTGGTCGGAAAAGATACTTGATACAATTTCAATTTTCTTAAATTTACCAAGGCTTGATTTGTGACCCAAGATATGATCTATCCTGGAGAATGTTCCATGAGCACTTGAGAAAAATGTGTATTCTGTTGTTTTTGGGTGGAATGTCCTATAAATATCAATTAAGTCCATCTTGTTTAATGTATCATTTAAAGCTTGTGTTTCCTTATTTATTTTCATTTTGGATGATCTGTCCATTGGTGAAAGTGGGGTGTTAAAGTCCCCTACTATGATTGTGTTACTGTCGATTTCCCCTTTTATGGCTGTTAGTATTTGCCTTATGTATTGAGGTGCTCCTATGTTGGGTGCATAAATATTTACAATTGTTATATCTTCTTCTTGGATCGATCCCTTTATCGTTATGTAGTGTCCTTCTTTGTCTCTTCTAATAGTCTTTATTTTAAAGTCTATTTTGTCTGATATAAGAATTGCTACTCCAGCTTTCTTTTGATTTCCATTTGCATGGAATATCTTTTTCCATCCCCTTACTTTCAATCTGTATGTGTCTCTAGGTCTGAAGTGGGTCTCTTGTAGACAGCATATATATGGGTCTTGTTTTTGTATCCATTCAGCCACTCTGTGTCTTTTGGTGGGAGCATTTAGTCCATTTACATTTAAGGTAATTATTGATATGTATGTTCCTATTCCCATTTCCTTAATGGCTTTGGGTTCGTTATTGTAGGTATAGTCCTTCTGTTGTGTTTCTTGCCTAGAGAAGTTCCTTTAGCATTTGTTGTAAAGCTGGTTTGGTGGTGCTGAACTCTCTCAGCTTTTGCTTGTCTGTAAACGTTTTAATTTCTCCATCAAATCTGAATGAGATCCTTGCTGGGTAGAGTAATCTTGGTTGCAGGTTTCTCTCTTTCATCACTTTAATTATGTCCTGCCACTCCCTTCTGGCTTGTAGAGTTTCTGCTGAGAGATCAGCTGTTAACCTGATGGGGATTCCCTTGTGTGTTATTTGTTGTTTTTCCCTTGTTGCTTTTAATATGATTTCTTTGTGTTTAATTTTTGACAGTTTGATTAATATGTGTCTTGGCGTATTTCTCCTTGGATTTATTCTGTATGGGACTCTCTGTGCCTCCTGGACTTGATTAACTATTTCCTTTCCCATATTAGGGAAGTTTTCAACTATAATCTCTTCAAAGATTTCCTCAGTCCCTTTCTTTTTCTCTTCTTCTTCTGGAACCCCTATAATTCGAATGTTGGTGCGTTTAATGTTGTCCCAGAGGTCTCTGAGACTGTCCTCTGTTCTTTTCATTCTTTTTTCTTTATTTTTCTCTGCATCAGTTATTTCCACTATTTTATCTTCCACCTCACTTATCCGTTCTTCTGCCTCAGTTATTCTGCTATTGATCCCATCTAGAGTATTTTTCATTTCATTTATTGTGTTTTTAATCGATGCTTGATTCATCTTTAGTTCTTCTAGGTCCTTGTTAACTGTTTCTTGCATATTGTCTATTCTATTTCCAAGATTTTGGATCTGGGAAATAGAATCTTGGATCAGCTTTACTATCATTATTCTGAATTCTTTTTCAGGTAGACTGCCTATTACCTCTTCATTTGTTAGGTCTGGTAGGTTTTTATCTTGCTCCTTCACCTGCTGTGTGTTTTTCTGCTTTCTCATTTTGCTTATGTTACTGTGTTTGGGGTCTCCTTTTTGCAGGCTGCAGATTCGTAGTTCCCGTTGTTTTTGGTGTCTGTCCCCCGTGGCTAAGGTTGTTTCAGTAGGTTGTGTAGGCTTCCTGGTGGGGGGGACTAATGCCTGTGTTCTGGTGGTTGAAGCTCGATCTTGTCTTTCTGGTGGACAGGTCCACGTCTGGTGGTGTGTTTTGGGGTGCCTGTGGCCTTATTATGTTTTTAGGTATCCTCTCTGCTAATGGGTGGGGTTGTGTTCCTGCCTTGCTAGTTGCTTGGCATAGGGTGACCAGCACTGTAGCTTGCTGGTCGTTGACTGAAGCTGGGTGCTGGTGTTGAGATGGAGATCCCTGGGAGATTTTCGCTGCTTGATATTATGTGGAGCTGGGAGGTCTCTTGTGGACCCGTGTCCTGAAGTTGGCTCTCCCACTTCAGAGGCACAGCACTAACTCCTGGCTGCAGCACCAAGAGCCTTTCATCCACCCGGCTCAGACCAGGTATGTGGGGAGTTTCTTGCCTTTTGGGGGGTCTGAGGTCTTCTGTCAGCGTTCAGTAGGTGTTCTGTTGGAGCTGTTCCACGTGTAGATGAATTTCTGATGTATCTGTGGGGAGGAAGGTGATCTCCGCGTCTTACTCTTCCGCCATCTTCCTCCGGCTCAGAAGGTTTTTTTTGAGGTGATGTATGACGGTCATACAGATCTGTGAATACACTTTTTTCTTTTCCTTTGCGCTTGTCTAGGTTCATTCGAAGTGCACCCGGCTCTTCAGACCAGAGCTCCTAGTGTGAAACAGCGGCGCCCAACACCTCAGCTCGGCAAGCCGTGCGCGTGAGCGCTGCGCTCGACACTCTGGTATTGTTCTTAAAGAACATAGTAATAGCATAACAATACCATGTCCACTAACAATAGCCCTCTTATAACAATTCGTGCACCAATACATTATTCTAGGCACTTTACAATTTTTAAATTTGTCAAACTCTGTCAGTGACCCTATGATATAAGTATCATTTAGAATCCCTGTTTTATGGATAAGAAAACTGAGACACAGAAAGGTCAAGTATGTTGCAGGAGCAATCACTCAGTGAGTGACAGACCTGAGATCTCAGTTATTATTTATCATGTCCATAATTTACAGAAACACTCTCTGGAACATGCTTGACTTTTACAGAATGGAGATGAAAGAGAAGATGAAAATGTACATTATTGTTTACATTATTATAGTCACTACCTTGTAGAAAACAAATTGAGGGACGAAAAGTGGAGGTAAAGCCATTGTCACTCAGCTTGGGCACCACAGAGCACAGGTTGTAGGGTCTATAATTGTTTGGACCAGTTAGCATTGTTTTATTTTCCAAACTGCCTGGAAGGGGATTGTATAGAGTGAACAAACCAGTGTGTATAGAGCATCCCCAGGAAAGGAAAAGTCATTCAAATTGCATTCCTGGCTGTGAGTAAGCAGCATCTTCCTCGTGGATACAGTAACATGTACCATCTATGACTTTGTGTCTTAAGTGTAGTGTTGCCCAATCTTTTGTCCACAGGTGAGCATTAGATCTGTTACAGCAGTGCTGAGACAGTGGGAAATTATAATATGGGACAAGAAAATGTGTTTGTAACAGGATACTGAGGATTATTTTATTAACTAGCTTGCAGGTAGCTCTTTAAAATGAAGCTAGATCCATAATAAAGAGCATTGGGCTTTCTGCTTAATTAAGGCAATAGATTCACCCCTCTTAGAGAAATGAGGTTGTGGGTTACTTCCCTTATTACTCTACCACTGAACAGATTATATAAATTATACAACTTCCAACTTTCATTTTTTTTCTATCTTTTAATACTCTCCTACTTAGAATATACCTGTGTTTCTGGAATGTAATATCACCACTAAATACTCATGATTTTGTCTTTTATCCTGTAATTGTAAGAGAAGTTTAAAAAAGCAAGAAATATCTGGTAAGAAATTTTATAAATTGTGTATTTTTAATGCAGTGCTTTAACTTTGTTTTTGATTTAACAGAACAAAAAGTTATATAACAGTATGAATTAAAAAGTATAAAACAGGTAAAGTAAGACTGGGGGGAAAAGAAAAGCAAGTATGCCTCTGGTAAATGTTAAAGTTGCTATAATTGAGCACAATTAGCTCTTACCTCCTGTAGCTAAGGCAAAAATGGAAATGTAATTACTTATAGTACTTATCTTGTTTCCATAGCAACTTATGTATATCTCTTGCTTTTTTTTTTTTTTTTATTTTTTTTTTTATTTTTTTTTTTATTTTTTGCTTTATCACAAATTTAATCAGTTATATGTATACATATGTTCCCATATCCCCTCCCTTTTGCGTCTCCCTCCCACCCTCCCTATCCCACCCCTCCAGGCGGTCACAAAGCACCGAGCTGATCTCCCTGTGCTATGCGGCTGCTTCCCACTAGCTATCTACCTTACGTTTGGTAGTGTATATATGTCCATGCCGCTCTTTCACTTTGTCACAGCTTACCCTTCCCCCTCCCCATATCCTCAAGTCCATGCTCTAGTAGGTCTGTGTCTTTATTCCCGTCTTACCCCTAGGTACTTCATGACCTTTTTTTTTTTCTTAGATTCCGTATATATGTGTTAGCATACAGTATTTGTTTTTCTCTTTCTGACTTACTTCACTCTGTATGACAGACTCTAGGTCCATCCATCTCACTACAAATAACTCAATTTCGATTCTTTTTATGGCTGAGTAATATTCCATTGTATATATGCGCCACATCTTCTTTATCCATTCATCTGTCGATGGACACTTAGGTTGCTTCCATGTCCTGGCTATTGTAAATAGAGTGCAGTGAACATTTTGGTACATGTCTCTTTTTGAATTATGGTTTTCTCAGGGTATATGCCCAGTAGTGGGATTGCTGGGTCATATGGTAGTTGTATTTGTAGTTTTTTAAGGAACCTCCATACTGTTCTCCATAGTGGCTGTACCAATTCACATTCCCACCAGCAGTGCAAGAGTGTTGCCTTTTCTCCACACCCTCTCCAGCATTTTATTGTTTCTAGATTTTTTGATGATGGCCATTCTGACTGGTGTGAGATGATATATCTCATTGTAGTTTTGATTTGCATTTCTCTAATGATTAATGATGTTGAGCATTCTTTCATGTGTTTGATGGCAATCTGTATATCTTCTTTGGAGAAATGTCTATTTAGGTCTTCTGCCCATTTTTGGATTGGGTTGTTTGTTTTTTTGTTAGTGAGCTGCATGAGCTGCTTATAAATTTTGGAGATTAATCCTTTGTCAGCTGCTTCATTTGCAAATATTTTCTCCCATTCTGAGGGTTGTCTTTTGGTCTTGTTTATGGTTTCCTTTGCTGTGCAAAAGCTTTGAAGTTTCATTAGGTCCCATTTGTTTATTTTTGTTTTTATTTCCATTTCTTTAGGAGGTGGGTCAAAAAGGATCTTGCTGTGATTTATGTCAGAGTGTTCTGCCTATGTTTTCCTCTAAGAGTTTGATAGTTTCTGGCCTTACATTTAGGTCTTTAATCCATTTTGAGCTTCAGAATAATCTTTAAAGAAGGTATTAATCTCTACGAGGTTAACAAGGTTTTCTAACTTACCCAAATTCACACCATAAACCCCTGTTTCTTTTTTGTTTTTAAAGGAATTTTGCCTTTTTAAAAATTTTTAAAATTTTTAAATTTATTTTTGGCTGTGTTGGGTCTTCGTTTCTGTGCGAGGGCTTTCTCTGGTTGCGGCAAGCGGGGGCCACTCCTCATCGGGGTGCGTGGGCCTCTCACTATCGTGGCCTCTCTTGTTGCGGAGCACAGGCTCCAGATGCGCAGGCTCAGTCATTGTGGCGCACGGGCCCAGTTGCTCCGCGGCATGTGGGATCTCCCCAGACCAGGGCTCGAACCCGTGTCCCCTGCATTGGCAGGCAGATTCTCAACCACTGCGCCGCCAGGGAAGCCCAAACCACTGTTTCTTGAACCATCCTCCAAGTCGGGAACAAGAGTTCCTGTCATTGTAGAACAAGGTTGCTGTGGATGTGTCGGCAGTAAAATCTCTGATTGGGCTGTTTTTCTAGCAGGTAGAGACACTGTACATCCAAGGTTACGGGAAGTACGTTCTCCTACCTCCTTCCTATGAATTAGTGGTGAGAGAATTTGAAGATTTTTTCTTTGGAGAGTCTGCACTCATTTCTGTATTCTGTTTATCTTCTCAGTTAACAGAAAACTAAACACAAAGTTTATTTGCTTCTATCTGCTATCATATAATGGAAATATATCTCCCTCAGGAAGTCAGTATGTATGAGCATGGGGCGTAATTGAGGCCCTGTGATATGGGCCAATAACTTCTCTTTAGCTCATGTGTGAATTTCAGGTTAAGTGTTACTCTGTTAAATGACATTTAAATTATTAATGTAACTTTTAGACATGTGTATTTTAGTAGTGCCCTCTCTATTCTCAAAGGCTTTAGGTAGAAAATCATACATTTACCTTACCTAGTGAGGACCAGCCCAGGTGAAATACCAGAGTGAGATAGAGGCCTCTCGCCTGGTGGGAGAGGGATGAGGACGTGATCACAGGTGGAGGGTAAAGGGTGCTGAAAATGGAAGTTGTACAAATTATGTTCCATTTCCCCAAGTAGGGCCTTGCCTGGGCCTTTGGTTGGGAGGGCTCTCACCTAAGTCTGAGAAGCACAGATTGCTGACCTTGTTTCTGAGTTCTCTAGACTGAGGCTTCATGACTGTGGCTCTCAGGATTCTAGTAAGAGGGTGACACATGCTCACAAATAACTGTGATAGATGATAGAATGTCCCTGTGAGAGAAATAAAGAAAATGATTAGATTTCCTTTCAGGAGAGAATTTGTAGGTCATAGGTACCAAAAGACTTGGGGATTAGGGTGGAATTTTTCATGACTGTTAATCACTTGGCAGCATTTTTGATGTAAGGAGAAGAAATGGAATAAAAAATACACTCATCTCAATCAAAAGAGGCAATTAGATTTCTAACACCTGCATCAAAAAATGAGTGTTAAAAACAAACTGAGGATTACTGAGTGTGGATAAAGAAATAATTTCTCTTATTGTGGGAGTCCTGGATTAATCACATCTAAAGCATATTGCTTTTCCTTAAATTTGACCTCTCCAAGCCAATACATATCTTCCCCAGAGCTGAAAAATATTTACCACCTGACATTATAAATCTCTCTACCTGATTTTTAAAATAATTTTATTAATGATTTTGTTGTATTGTAAGAAAATTCCTGTATGAATAATACAGCAATCTGATTTTCTTAATACACTGTAAGAGGAAAAAGTAGCATTTTGGACTATCAGATATTTAAGAAAATACTTTTGTTCTCTAGTCTGGTAAACAAAGTGAGAGAAACGGGTCCTGCTGAGTTAATTCCTTGAATTTCATCCTGCACAGGCTCTCTACCTCTGACTTTAAGTCCAACAGTGCCCTCTACTTCCCATTCTCTGTACAGAATTCCAGTGTTTGAAAAACGCAGAATGATCAGGAAGACGAAACTGCCCTCAGATTTATGACTGTATCCTCAAAATAAGTATAACAAGAAAAATTTACTCATATACTCTTTAATCTAAAGTACATAATTCTCAATATTTTCTACTTCTAAATCAGCAATATCTTCTGATCTTCTAAGAAGATAGATGTCAGGCATAGGTTGCTGGAAAAATATTAAATCTTATATATTATATTCACATATTACTTATGATATTTTCAAAGCCATAGTTGAATTATCAGTAATTTTAGAATTTCTTTTTTTTAAAATGTGATCTCTAAACGTTGTCACTGCTTGAAACTAGATTTCCAGAAAACTGGCTCCTATTCTAAAATGTTTGTCTTTGATATCAAACAACTCTCAAGTTGCCAGCTGTTAAAGTGTCATTAGTAATCTTGACTTAATAACTTGATATATTTAGAAACAGCATGCTTTTCTAACTGATTTCTCCTAATAAAAGTAACAGCAATTTCATTTGAAGGACTCCATTTTTATTAACAAATGTTCTTATTCAATTTGATTTTTAAGGATTTCCATGTGTGATGAAGAAGTTTGTTAAGCAGGACCAATTCAGTTACTTCTGAACTTGGTGCACCGTCACTGTGGCCTAATTTATATGTATCAACAGAGTTTCCATTAGATGTAGAATTTTACTTTGTGATTAAAGGTGCTATTTCATAGGTAAACATTTTGAGTCCTGAAGAAGAATTTCAGGAATGTAAATGTTTTTAAGAAAAAACAAACAAATAATTGATTTATTCCAGATCATTATTAGCTACGTAATATATACCACCACATCTTGGGAACCAGAGATAAAGAGGTGAATAAATTGAGAACATCACTCTCATGGGGAAATTAGAGGAGGGTGTCCAGACAATAACACAGTCAAGAATCAAATTAATTTTATACTTGTAGATAGTTTTGAGTGCTCTGAGGAATTACAGCACAGTGACATGAGAGTTATGGGTCAGAATGATGAGAAGCAGATAATTTACACTGGGTTGTCTCAGAAGACTTGTCTGAAAAGATGAGGTGGTATAAATACTCAGAATTACATCAAAGCTCATATAACTAACATCATTAGTGTGAGAACTTATAATAGAGGGAAATTCTTATTCTCTGCTCCACAGGATGAATGCAAGGACAAGGTGGGGACCGACATGAGGAAAACTTGGGATTATAACTGGGTGCTATTTTTGATATTGTACCATTGGATTTATCATTTGGCACCTCTGGACATACACTAGATTTTGAAAAGAGAGAGACAGACAGACAGACCAAGCTATCATTTACCTCTCTTTGAAGAGTTGATCTAATTAAGTTCTCTGAAAGTAAATGATAACCAGATTTCTCACATCAGAATCATAATATAACATATATTACATATATGACATACATATATGTTTATATATTATAATCCCTATATATATAACATGTACAACATATATAACATATATAGAATATATATAGCATACAATAACTTTTAATTTTGTAAATATAAATAGAACTCTGAATACTTATTCTGGCAATGAAAGATTATCAAGATTTGACTTATCCTCCACCTGTAAAGTAATAAAAGTCGAGACGCCAAATGTGAAACAATAGTATATTTTTAACAAAAGGAAGAACAAGAGTGTTACCCTTGAGAAAAAGAAAACAGCCATGTGAGCCCTACAATTTTGTCAGTTTCCAGCTTTGAGGCAACCTGAATTTCAGGCACAGAAACAAAATACTTAAAAATTACCCAGAAGATATATGTATACATATAGCTGGTTCACTCTGCTGTACAGCAGAAACTAACACAACATTGTAAAGCAATTATACTCCTGTAAAAGTTAATTTAAAAAAAAACCCCAGCTGTGATGTACGTGAAACCAAAACTTACGGAACTGAAAGAAGAATAAATAAATCCACAATTATAATTAGAGAATTTAACTTTTATTTTTCAGTATTAGGAAGAACTAGATGGTGAAAGGAGACATATAAAAGACATGAATAACACAGTCAACCCATCTGAAATAACTGATTTTTAGAAAGTACTCCACTGAGCCAAGAACAATACAACTTCCTTTCAAGTGCTCATGGAACATTCACCAAGATAAGCATTATACTGGGCCATAAAATGTCTCAAAATTAAAAAAAAAATTGAAATCGTACAGAGTATGATTCTGACCACGATGAACTTAAATTTTAAAAAAATCTGGAAGTTCCCCCCAAATTTGGAAATTAAGCAGCACACTCCCACTGGGAAATGGAGAAATCACAAGAAAATTTTTGAACCAAATACAAATGACTGAAAACACGTTATATAAAAATTTGTGAAATGTAGCTAAAGTGACACCTAAAAGTATATTTGTAGTTTTAAAATTTTAAAGTAGGAAAGGAGAAAGATATAATGCAAATGATCTAGTTTCTATCTTAAGAAGCTAAATAAAGAGCAAATTAAACTCAAAGAAAATAGAAGGAATGAACTAATAATGATAAAAGAAATCAATGAAATAGAAAAAGAAAAGAACAGAAAAATCAATGAAATAGAGAGCTGATTACTTGACAAGTTCAGTAAAATAATAAACTTTGGCTAGACTGATCAAGAAAAAAATTGAAGAAATTACTACAGATTCTACAAATATATAAGGGATGGTAAGAAAATATGAAAAAATTATGATAGCAAATTTTACAACTTAGATAAATGGACAAATTTCTTGAAGAATGCAAAGTATCAAGTTCTCAAGACTTACTCCAGAAGGAACAGAATAGCTGAATAGTCCTATATCTAATAAAGAAGTTGAAATTGTAAGAAAATTCCAAGTTCAGATGGCTTCAAGCATGAGCTTTGTCAAACATTCAAGGATGTTCTGGATGTTTTGTCTAGACAAAAAAAAAAAATGGATGAATATCAAAAATATAATGCTGAATGAAAGAAGTCGTACACAAAAAGTACATTTCCCATGACTCCATGTATATGAGATTCTGGAAAATACAGCATAAACTACAGTGATAGAAAACAGGTTAGTTATTTCCTAGGGCTAGAATCAGGAGATGATGATTCCCTGGGTCTGGACACAGAGAAACGGGCACAAGGAAACTGGAAATTGTTTGTATCTTAATTGCTGGTGAAATGCAATATATAATTTGTTAAACTCATGAAAATATACACTTAAAATTGGTGAATTTTATGATGTAAACCATGTCTTTGTCAAGTTGCTACTAGAACGTAAAATACAAAATTATCAAACTCAGACTTTTTTCTTGGGTGTGGTATTTCAACTTAATGTTTAGTTCTCACTTCTGGTGGATTAGAGAAAAGTGATTTTAATTTTCAATCTAGTAGTTCACTCACTAAAAAAAGAACCCTGTTATTAGCATTTCAGTTGACAGGTATACATGTTATTGGGTGGGGAGGAGATAAAAGAGGATGTAGCAGATGCAGATACCTTTTTAAGGCTATTTGCCAGGTGTAACTTTATTTTGACTGATAGTAGAAAGGACACTGGTTCAATTCAGCAAGATATTTTGTTTGAGGCTTATTGTGCGATAACCAGAACAGCTGGATCTGAATAATGAAGGTTCTGAAACTACTACAATACCATTTGTCTAAATTTTATTTGAATCACAGCTAGTTCCTAGATATTAAAATTCCTAATTGTGATTTATCTGAAAGGCTTAAGTGAGGGTAGGAAGAGAGAGTACAAAAAGGATTTAAGTATTTCCCATCTAAACAATCACCATAGATTTTTTTTTTTTTTTTGCAGTACGCGGGCCTCTCACTGTTGTGGCCTCTCCCGCTGTGGAGCACAGGCTCCGGACGCACCCGCTCAGCGGCCATGGCTCACGGGCCCAGCCGCTCCGCTGCATGTGGGATCCTCCCGGACCGGGGCACGAACCCGTGTCCCCTGCATCGGCAGGCGGACTCTCAACCACTGCGCCACCAGGGAAGCCCTCCATTCTATATATAACAGTTTGCATCTGCTAATAGCAAACTCCCAATCCATCCCTCCCCCCACCCCCCTCCCCCTTGGCAACCCCAAGTCTGTTCTTCATGTCTGTGAGCCTGTTTCTGTTTCATAGATAAGTTCATTTGTGTCGTATTTTAGATTTCACATATAGGTGATAGCATATGGTATTTGCCTTTCTTTCTCTGAGTTACTTCGCTTAGTATGATAATCTCTAGGGACTTGATGTTTTAATCAAAAAATGGATAAGGAACTTTGGAGGGAAAATTGTTTTATCTTTTAGGTGGTTGATCCCCCATTCACTGAGGTAGCTTTACACA
Source organism: Hyperoodon ampullatus (assembly GCF_949752795.1). Lineage (NCBI taxonomy): Eukaryota > Metazoa > Chordata > Mammalia > Artiodactyla > Ziphiidae > Hyperoodon > Hyperoodon ampullatus. The sequence continues at coordinate 75,362,578 of NC_136926.1, forward strand.
CCGCATCCTTGGTCTGCTTTAGGTGGGCTCCTCACTCTGGCATTGGCATTCAAGCCCTTTCTCAATTCAGTGCCTTCTCATAGCTGTTCCTTGTGCTCATAATAATCCTCCTCCACTGTTTGGAAACCAACCAGATTGTCCCTGAAAAATCACCTCCTCCAGAAGTCTTCTCTGGAGATTGCTTCTTCTGCTCCCCTGACTGCTGTGGATGCCCTAGGAATGGTCTTATAACACCCTGATCCTTTCCTTTGTAGTGATTTTTACTATAATTAAACACATTTGTGTCATTACTGGATTATTGTCTTTTTCTTCCACCAGTCAGTGAGATCCCCATGGTAGCGGCTATGTCCACCTTGTATGCCCACTGGATCCCAATACCCAGCATTGTCCCTGCATATGATAATTGCTCAGGAATATTTACTGAATGAAATAAGTAAAGTGTGCTTGATCCATAATACCTGTTCACTGAGAAACTGCTATAAAATTTAACTGCTTTTTAGCCTTGTGTTTTTACTTTGACACATTTGCAATTTTGTCTTTTTTTTTTAGGACATCCATGCTATTTTAACCAGCTCTCCAGTGGGCTAGATGTGACTGGACTTGCAGGGGAATGGTTGACAGCCACTGCAAATACCAACATGTCAGTATCCTTCTGGGTCTAAGGAATGTGAGACTATTAGACACATAAGCAAGAGTGAAGATGTCAGTTGTGGAAGTTACATTTTGCTGGATAGGATGTTTGCTATATCAGAAACAAATAGTTGATACCCCGAGAGAGATGCAAAGAAGATGGTTCCTGTTCCCTGGGTGACATTTTGACTGGTCCTCTGGACAGTCTCTCTCTAGAAAATCTCAGGATCTGAATTTCCTGGTAAGTAGTAAAGTTCAGTTTTTTAGTCTGAGTTATTAGTGTGCAGATTGGGAGTCCAGCTCCAGGATTGAAATCATTTCAACACTATCCAAAACAGCCCAGAGCACATAGTTGAAAAAAGACACAGACAAGTATGTGAAAAGTTTCCTGAATATAAATTAGAACTTCAATCTACTCGAAGGTGAAGAAAGTAAACTATCAAGGGAAAGTTAAATTGAACTCCAATGTGATTCCTTAAAAATTTTGAACTTTGCCACAGCAAAACTTACAGTTATACGAAAATTAGATACACTGCTGCAACGTTTTGAAGTAAAATTAATTTTAGGGCAATATATTTCAAGGTTAAAGGGATAGGGAAATGATTAGATATGAAATTGAAAGGATCAGTCTGTCAGATGTTAATATAATTTAACTAGCAATCAAAAGAGATTGGTGGTAGAAATTTAAACTTTAAAACCAAGAACTAAACATTTATGAGAAGTGACTGCTTTGCTATGTGGGAAAACTGTGGTTTATTTTAACTGTTTAGTTGTCATTGGGATTTTAATTGATGCACAGGGATTTATAGATGTGAAATGCATGTAAAAATAACCTGCACAGTTTACTGCTAGTTTTAATTTTTATTGCTTGATTATGGCCCTTTATTTAAACATGCGTAGAGTAATACTTTAAAAAACCTATATCTTTTGAGACTATATGATGCATTTTATATGTTATATAAATTATTACACAAAAATCATTTTATAAATTTGCTTCATTATTTGGAATCCCATTGTTATGAAACTTAATCATTTTCTGTGTGAAGAAAACATAGATTCTTGGTTTAAACAGAGAAATAGTGGAAAGAATACATGGAAGATGCAAAGATAAAGGATTTAAGAGAGGGTTCTTTACCTTTGAATTTTTCTCATTTTAATGAATGGATATCTCCTACCATAATCTGAGATAATGGAAAAGCATGCGAGATGGAATTAACGAGAACCAAATTTAAGTCCTAATTCTACCATTTAATGGGTCTCCGTTGTCTGAAAATAATAATGTCTACTCCATGGAATTGAAATAGGATCAAAAATGTAATGTGTGTAGAAGCTGAAATTGACAGAACACTGGCAGAAATGAGCCTCATTGAAATGGACATCGGTAGGCTTGCTATGTAAACTTTGTTCTTCTTGGAACTAGAAGCCTAATTCTAATAGGTAATGGATTTTCTTAATCTGTGTTTTTGTGCAGAGCCCGGGGCCAGAGTTTATAGATTAACACTTTATTAGGGCATGCCCTGCAGAGGAGCAGGACTGGGGGGAATGAAGGGAGTCAGGACAGGGCAGAGGGTAACATGAGGGGCATTTTAGACCTGGCTACCACTTAGTATAAGCAGAAGTGAGTGCATGATCTCCTGGGATGTATGCCCCCCTGTAAGTGACTGCTTCTAAGATCAGTCCCTCTGGAGGGAGCAAGGGAAACAAATTTATTCTCAACCAGGTCTCTTACAGCCAAAGGACTGCACGATGGGATGTTAAGTTCCCCACACATAATAACTGGGGATTCTTGGGATTACCAGCTGATTCCATGACTTGTGATACTAAGGGCAAAAGGAAGACCCTGGGGCTGAAGGTCAGAGACTGCAGGTGTGGGTGGGAGGCGACTCTCCATTGTGGGTGAGTCTGAGTGAAAGTGGTCACAGTGGTGGCTGGGCCTGAATAACATCCAAAGGCCTTAGAGACAGAGAAAGCTGAGGACATCTGAAGTGGCACATACGTGGTGCCTGATACCGGCATCATATATAATTACACTTAGAGAGGTCTTTACAATTTTTTGAGGACAAATAAAAGGATTTCTTGAGAATAACTGGACCCACTTTTTTATTTCAGAGCTCATTGCACATACATCACTGTTTATTGCATAGGATACATATAGAGAAAAGCTTAGAGCCTTCTTTTAAATCCCAGCTTCTTTCTCTGGAGCTAATTTCACAGGGAGACTCAGAGCAGAGTCCCCATAACAGTGCTCTCTGAATTCTTTTCCATGGGGCCCATGTGGTTCCTGTAACATCTGCTTGCTTCAAGCTGTTATTGAAAACATAATCATATTTAGCCTTTTTTGGGGGTGTGTTTGCTCACAGTACAGTCTTTAGGTGAAAAATGTTTATCAATCAGTTTTTAGAAAAGGCTCTTTCAGGTTCTTCAAAATATTGTCTGTAGCTCTAGATATCTGTCTAACTTGTCCCCTAGGAAATTTGTAAATATTTTCTTGATAACTGGGCATTTTCTGTCCCAAACAGTGTTGTGTGTGTGCTGAGGGGATGGAGCTACTTTCAAATTCTTTTTGGTGGAAAATGAAATTCCCAGCTACCTCACAAAACCATGGAAACCTTGATATTTCCTTTGTAGAACTAACGCACTCTAGATCTGGAAGGGACCATTCAGAACATATAAAATTTAACCATTTCTTGCACAGTCTATTATAGCATACAGAAATGTGTAGAATCTTATCTAGCACATGATTTTATTTATCCTCTTCCATGTAATATAATTCACAGTAGAATTTCTATATTATAGGTTCACCTATGAAATAGCTCCAGTATTTACTGTCATGGAAACAATTCTTCTTAAGAAAATGTGTGAAATTATTGGCTGGAGAGAAACAGAAGCAGATGGAATATTTTCACCTGGTAAGAAAAATGTTTATGAGCGAAAAGAAATATCAGGAGACACTCAAAATATATTTCAACTAATATGACTGTTTTTGAGAGATAAATGTTCATAAGCCGTTGTGTTGGTTATAATTATAAAGAAAGTTTTTAGAAAGCTTAAAGTTGTGAATTGTGTTGTTTGAGCTTTCTCTTAACACTTTCAAGGAAGGCTATTTTAAAAATGACATCAGTAATTTGGCACAATTTTAGTTTCAGAAAACTCTCAAATTGTCATGATTTCAATCAACATTTCTGATTTTTGAAACTAGATTAACAGTCACGATTTCTCTTCCATAGGTGGGAGTATATCAAACCTCTATGGTATATTAGTAGCTCGTTCTAAGCAATATCCAGAGATAACAACAAAAGGCATGACAGCACTTCCATGCATTGTATTATTTGTTTCTGAACAAGTATAAAGTTTAGATTTTTCCAACTTTTAAGAGTCTTCTAAGATACACTGATAAAGTAATTGAAAGACTGAGAATATTAGCTTCATTTTTCCATTAAATATATTCAGTAATCTCTGTCTGGATCTATGGATTAATATTGGAAAGGGGAAAAACAACTTTCCAGTTGGTATAGACTCTCTAGATTAGCAATACAGATAAGTCAGTATTAAAATTTTATTTCAACATAGGAGAAACTAACAGAAAAAATGTGATTATAAATATAAAACATTTTGCTACCTTTACCAAAAAAAAAGCAAGACAGAAAATTCAAAGATATAATGGTTCACTTTAAAGTTGAATGAAAAGAACGATAATGTGTTTAAGGTTTTCTTTCTCCAGTTAGGACTGTAAGAGTCGGTTGACAAGAAAGCTTTATTTTTATAGGTCCTCAGCCAAATGTTTCTGATACTGACAATATACCCATTGAGGTCTCCTTTAGTTTTAATGTTCCAACCCTGTGCCTAGTAACAATACATATTTTTAAAAAATCAATTCATCCCTCTAATAAATCCGATCACTTTTTTCTACCATGGTAACATTTATAATCTTAAAGTGTAATTGTAGTCCCAGCTTGAGAATTCTATCTAAAAGTACTTGGAAACACAGGGTTTTCTTTAAAATGTCCCCATATTTGCAATGTCTTTCCTTTGCCAAACTCAAGTTGGCATTATATAAATGTATATTATCAAATTAGAGACCACTGCTGCATATTTAATGTAATTTACTATAAAACTTAATACAGTTGAAGATGCTTGTTTACAAATGTCATTTTCATCATTTCACATATACGTTTTAAATATAATGAGCAAATAAGCTGAAATTCCACAATGCAGATTAAAAAAAAATTCCTATTTCATCTATGCATTCTCCATTGAAATGAAAATATGGTTAGGGTTTTAAATTTCTCTACTTGTTTCTCTCATATATCTGGTCTTTTCCGGGTAGCTAAAAATAACCCAGGCCAAATTTATCTTTGAGCTGTCACCTCCATCTTACTGATACTGTTTACATTATGCAAATGATACAAGGAGATAGTAGTCACCTAGAAGGCAAGAAATCAAAGTTGATGTCAAAGTCAAAATTAAAAACTGCAAGCAGAATAAGAATTGATTCATTTCTTCAGGCCTCACTCTTTAAAAAAATAGTTGGAAATTCAAGACTTAAACCTGTCCATAACATGTAAGGATTTACCTGGTGGATATTGTCACTAAATTTATAAATGACACGATTCATGTGTATACAGAGAACGAGAATATTCAAACTCCTGCATTTAAAGAGTCGTGTTCTGTGACAGTGCCTCCTAGAAAGAGGTACTACAACCTTCTTCATCTCAACAATGTCATGATAAGGGTCTGGAACTATGCCTTCAGAACTCTACTTGCATGTGTATATATATATATATCCATGCACAAACCTGTGCAAAGCTATGCGTATAAGCCCTAGTGTGAGTGATGCACTAGTGTAAGTGATGATTTAAGGCGGGAGAATTAATACCTTTCTTGTTTTCATTTTTGCCCAAGGGTCAATATTCAGTAAAAAAAAGCTGCAGCAATCCTTCGTATGGGAACTGATAATGTAATTGAAGTAAAATGTGATGAAAGGTATGTTCCTTAATACATTCTCAAATTTTTTTATTATCATGCTTGGTATGAAGATTAAAATCCCATTTTTCTATCATCCCAATTTTTAGCAAGAATACTCTCCCATATTAGTTTCAATAATTTTAACTAGAAGTAATTATGAAACAAGCACCAAAGGTATCCTATCCTACTGTTAAGACTTCTTTACTAAGTATAGTCCTAAATCAGTGAGACTGTCACATATCCGTTCCTTGTTTTAAGTAGATCCAGTTAGCAATATAATGATGTTTAGAGATGAAAAATTCAACTGCATTAGAAATCTACAGAGTGAAAATATATTTCCATTTGTCTTGAATCCTACTTTTCATAAATAAACTACATTACAAATACATATATTCTGGAAGATCATTTTGATGCATATCAAATGTATTTATACATTTATGCATATCAAATTCTGTGTTATAATCTGCAACTTATTCTTTTAATTTTTTTGGCTTTAGAATATATCTTAGGAATCTTAGCCCATGAATTTACACAGACCTTCCTTATTCTTTTTTAATTACTTCGGAGTTTTCCATTTTATAAATGTAACATAATTTCACATATCTTATTTAAAAGGGTTTTCACCTAGATTTTAGTATTTAAGAACAATGCTTAAATGAATATAATTATAGAAATATATTTGAGTGTCTGTGTTTGAATATTTCTCATGTGAATCTCTAGAAGTTGAATTATTGGTTCAAAGAATGTCTGCACTTATAATTTCATAAAGATTTTTACTTGCCCTTCAAACATTTTTCAGTTAATTGATACTCTTATCTACCTTGTGAAGCCTGAATATTATCAATACTTCTATACTTAAAAATTCTGATAGACAAAGATGACATTTAGTTATTTGGGACAACGTATATCCAATATATGGACCAGCCAATTGTGTATTACCATGATCTGTCTGTTCATGTTCTTTGCCCATATTTTATTGGTGGTTTATTATTTATTGGCTTGTAAAAATATTTATATATTGAAAAGTTTTGAAATATAAAATATATGAATATAAAATATTTTGCAAATATGTTTTATAAGTTTATAATTCAATACTTATCTCAAGTCGTTTGGTTTTCTTTATATAAATCCTGAGCATTTCCTGAGAACCCCTCCCCCAGATACTTTATATCTTTTTTACTGCTATGAATAGGATATGTTCTATGTTTATTCAGAACAATTAGTTTTAAAAAATAGGAACCTAATTGACTGTTGTAACCACCCATTTGCTCAACATTCTTATCATTTTCAAGAGTTTTTCAATAAACAATGTTAGGAATTCCAGGTATACAACCATATTACTCAAATTAGGTTTTTTTTCTCCTCTTCTTTTTATCTATCTATCTATCATCATCATTATAATGATCTAGCTAGCTAATAGGTATTTCCTCAGAAAAAAATACTATAATATTGATAGTAGTGAGCATCCTTATCTTATTCCTGACTTTAAGAGAAATGCTTCTTGTGAATCGTCAATAGACAGGATTTTAGTCTGAAAACTGGACGGAGTAAGAAAATATTGGCTTTTGGGTTTTTTTTCCCAGAAATTCTCTGTGAAGAAATGTGAGGCCACCTGAATTTGTGCCATGTTTTTCTCCCACTCCCCCAATTTGGATACTTGATTTTTCTACCTTGATACTAAGAAGTCTTTATAATTAAAGGTTAATAATTAGGTAGATGAAAGAAAGAAAGAAAGAAAGAAGGAAAGAAAGAAAGGAAAGCAAGGAAAGAATCATCTGTATCTTTCTTAGAAAAATCAGAATCTTCTGATTTGTAAGTAATGCTGATTTTAAGATGATTGAATAGTAAACTAAGCATTCTTTAACTCAAATAACATGATATTTAACATTGGTTTTAGAGAATTAAACATTAATAGCTGTTTTTACACCTATAAATACCTGTGGGAGACAATAAAAACTAATTTTTTAATCTTGAATATTATGTATTCTTCTAATTGGTAGAATTGGTTTGTTTATTCACTGATAAGAAATCAATGTGTATTTGCATTTTTCAGGGGAAAGATGATTCCAGCTGAGTTAGAGAAAAATGTATTACAAGCTAAAAGGAAGGTATGTTCTGAAGTTCCATATTTAACACACAAGTGCATCTTAATTTTCTTCACCTATTTTTTTTCCTTTTTTTTTTTTTTTTTTGTGGCATGCGGGCCTCTCACTGTTGTGGCCTCTCCCGTTGCGGAGCAAAGGCTCCAGATGGGCAGGCTCAGTGGCCGTGGCTCATGGGCCCAGCCGCTCCGCGGCATGTGGGATCTTCCCAGACCGGGGCACGAACCCGTGTCCCCTACATCGGCAGGCGGACTCTCAACCACTGCACCACCAGGGAAGCCCTCTTCACCTATTTTTGTTAGTGGAAAACAATTGATAAGATAATTGCTAAAGGAAATAAAATAATCCCTAAATGTAGGAAATTTCTTCTAAAACTGACGTGAAATAATTAACATTGTAGTATTTCCTGATAATTTTGTTTCTGTTAACTATCAAAAGAAAAGTTATCAGGATATTTACTAATAAAGGGGTTTGGTCATCTCTATTGTTGTAGTATGATTTTCTGAAAATAAATTCAGAGAGAAATAACAATAAATGTGACTCAGAGGTAGTGGTATTAGTTCATCTTATGGTTAAGCTACTTTTTCCATTACTGTAGGTACCTTTGAGTATTTGAAATTTTTAAGTACTTAATGCCCTTAGTCAAAGTTATCCAGCTTCCTGATGTCCAGAAGTGTAATGGTTAAGTAACAATATTAGCATAGGAGTGGACTTCATGAGATTGTAAGAATGGTGCAGCTTTTGTCATCACCAGGGCCAAACTCCTTTTTATGTCACTGCCACAGCTGGCAGCACAGTGTTCGGGGCCTGCAACCGACTCCACGACATCGCAGATATTTGTGAGATGCACAAACTCTGGATGCGTGTGGATGTAAGTCACATCCTTGAGTCTGGATAATGATTCACCTATTTAAAAAGATGTATCCTATGAATAGTCCTTAAAATTTCTTAATTGACATTGCAGGCAAGAGAAAAATTTCTGTAACCCTAATTTTTATAAAGAATAAATATCAAGAAAGAATAGTCTTATTTGCATAAATTATCTTAAATTAGACTTAATACACTATCATGGAATGAGCTACAAATGTATCAAGTGTTTAAAAAAAGTCTAAACCTCTATTAATATTCAACCAACAATTTAGAAAATCAGTTTAAAGAAATAGTTAAAACAATTTTAAATCAAAAGGACTTAGCCCATTACTCTAATATACATTTCTTAATTAATAGCTATTACGGAAATCAAAAGTTTTGATGCTATTAGTTTGGTACAGTGACTTTGGGCAAAAATGTCTTTGGCTTTGACTAGAGTTGGACAAATTTAAAGTTATATAATATGGTAGATACTTTAATTTTTCTGTAGTATTGCCAAATCTGATGCCAACTTTTAAAAATTTCTGTCTCTGGAAATTACACAGAAGGTATTTCTTTGAATTAATTAGAAAAAAAACTTTACTTTGTCATGAATAGACAATGAAAACTCATAGGAGGAAATTTTTAAATGCATTGTTCTTCTAAGTAGGATAATTATAGCCAAGTTTATAATTATCTTGAATAACAATTAAATCTTCATCAACTTTTGAAATAAATTTAACATAGGAAAAAGCAGTCAGTGCTATTTAAAAAGAAATAGAGGGCTGCCCTGGTGGCGCAGTGGTTTAGAGTCCGCCTGCCGATGCAGGGGGCGTGGGTTCGTGCCCCAGTCCGGGAAGATCCCACGTGCTGCGGAGCGGCTGGGCCCCTGGGCCATGGCCGCTGAGTCTGTGCATCCGGAGCCTGTGCTTCGCAACGGGAGAGGCCACAACAGTGAGAGGCCCGCGTACCGCCAAAAAAAAAAAAAAAAAAAAAAGAAAGAAAAAAGAAATAGGAACACAAATCCTTTGTATCTGTTACAGGCAGCTTGGGGAGGTGGATTGTTGCTGTCCAGAAACCACTCCTATAAACTCAGTGGCATTGAAAGGTGAGACCCAGGCCATTGCTTGTGCAAGCAAAAGAACCTATTTAGGCTTCTATTTTCTTTCATTAGACAGTGAGCACTAACTGGGGCTGTTTTGTCACCTAGGGCCAACTCTGTGACCTGGAATCCACATAAATTCATGGGTATCCCCGTTCAGTGTTCTGCTATCCTGACTGGGGAAAATGTAAATAATTTCTATTTTCAAGTAGTGACATAATGGACGTCTTGGTAATGACTAGCTTCATTGTGAATATTCAAAACCAAAATAATTGTGGCCTCATTGAATTAATGTAGTGCAGCACCATTTGTCCTGTTGAAGAAAACTGATCCTTCCCCTTTGATCTTTTTTTTTATGATATAGTCCTTATATTTACGTTAAAATATTGCAATTATTTTTTCCCATTCAAATGCTAACTGCTTTCTTAGGGCAAGTTTGAATTGCTCTTTAAAAAATCTAATTAAGATATTCAACTCTTCTTATTTCTTTGAACCTGTCTTCTCTGTCATAGTTCAAGTTTTCATCATCTCTGATTGGAATTGTTTCCCCTAAATATCTTTCAGCTTTTAGGTAGTCCTTCATGTATGACCAGTGTCATTTAGCAGGGAAGATGGACCTGAGTGTTAACCTCATTCATTTTCAAATCTTTGCTCTAACATGTATGAGCTTTATGATCTCTAACCTCTGCTATACTCTCCAACTTATCCGTTACAATTCCTTCTTTATTCCCTTATAAATTATCACCAATTAAGCAAGAATTGAAGAATTATAGGTTTACAGTCCCTTATTTACAATTTTAAAATTTAAAGACATTCTGAACAGTTAATTTTTTTGTAGTTCATCAGGTGACAAAACCAATCCTGACCTGTTGTGAGGCTCATATTGACTCTATGTACCCACTTAATGTAGATATTCATACTTCACTATAGAAATGTTAATGTATTTGATTATGACCTACAGCCCCAGACCCCAATGAAATGTTGCATAATCTTCTATATATGGACTAAACTACTTATTATTAAAAAATCTGTATTTTGACACCCACCTGTTGGCAAGGGTTTCAGAGAAAGGATGTGAATTATTTATTTATTTATTTTTAACATCTTTATTGGACTATAATTGCTTTACAATGGTGTGTTAGTTTCTGTTTTATAACAAAGTGAATCAGTTATACATATACGTATGTTCCCATATCTCTTCCCTCTTGTGTCTCCCTCCCACCCTCCTTATCCCACCCCTCTAGGTGGTCACAAAGCACCGAGCTGATCTCCCTGTGCTATGCGGCTGCTTCCCACTAGCTATCTATTTTACGTTTGGTAGTGTATATATGTCCATGCCACTCTCTCACTTTGTCACAGCTTACCCTTCCCCCTCCCCATATCCTCAAGTCCATGCTCTAGTAGGTCTGTGTCTTTATTCCCGTCTTACCCCTAGGTACTTCATGACCTTTTTTTTTTTCTTAGATTCCGTATATATGTGTTAGCATACAGTATTTGTTTTTCTCTTTCTGACTTACTTCACTCTGTATGACAGACTCTAGGTCCATCCATCTCACTACAAATAACTCAATTTCGATTCTTTTTATGGCTGAGTAATATTCCATTGTATATATGCGCCACATCTTCTTTATCCATTCATCTGTCGATGGACACTTAGGTTGCTTCCATGTCCTGGCTATTGTAAATAGAGTGCAGTGAACATTTTGGTACATGACTCTTTTTGAATTATGGTTTTCTCAGGGTATATGCCCAGTAGTGGGACTGCTGGGTCGTATGGTAGTTCTATTTGTAGTTTTTAAAGGAACCTCCATACTGTTCTCCATAGTGGCTGTATCAATTTACATTCCCACCAACAGTGCAAGAGGGTTCCCTTTTCTCCACACCCTCTCCAGCATTTATTGTTTCTGGATTTTTTGATGATGGCCATTCTGACCTGTGTGAGATGATATCTCATTGTAGTTTTGATTTGCATTTCTCTAATGATTAATGATGTTGAGCATTCTTTCATGTGTTTGATGGCAATCTGTATATCTTCTTTGGAGAAATGTCTATTTAGGTCTTCTGCCCATTTTTGGATTGGGTTGTTTGTTTTTTTGTTATTGAGCTGCATGAGCTGCTTGTAAATTTTGGAGATTAATCCTTTGTCAGTTGCTTTGTTTGCAAATATTTTCTCCCATTCTGAGGGTTGTCTTTTGGTCTTGTTTGGGGTTTTCTTGTTCATCTTTCTCTAATTGCTTTAGGTGTAAGTTTATTTGAGATGTTTCTTGTTTCTTGAGGTAGGCTATAAACTTCCCTCTTAGAGCTGCTTCTGCTGCATCCCATAGGTTTTGGGTTGTCGTGTTTTCATTGTCATTCATTGCTAGGTATTTTTTTGATTACCTCTTTGATTTCTTCTGTGAGCTCTTGGTTATTTAGTAGTGTATTGTTTAGCCTCCATGTGTTTGTATTTTATACAGACTTTTTCTTGTAATTGATATCTAGTCTCATAGCGTTGTGGTCGGAAAATTACTTGATATGATTTCAATTTTCTTAAATTTAACAAGGCTTGATTTGTGACCCAAGATATGATGTATCCTGGAGAATGTTACATGAGCACTTGAGAAGAAAGTGTATTCTGTTGTTTTTGGATGAAATGTCCTATAAATGTCAATTAAGTCTATCTCGTCTAATGTGTCTTTTAAAGCTTGTGTTTCCTTATTTATTTCCATTTTGAATGATCTGTCCATTGGTGACAGTGGGGTGTTAAAGCCCCCTACTATGATTGTGTTACTGTCGATTTCCCCTTATATGGCTGTTAGCATTTGCCTCATGTATTGAGGTGCTCCTATGTTAGGTGCATAAACATTTACAATTGTTATATCTTCTTCTTGGATTGATCCCTTGATCATTATGTAGTGTCCTTTTTTGTCTCTTGTAATAGTCTTTATTTTAAAGTCCATTTTGTCTGAAATGGGAATTGCTACTCCAGCTTTCTTTTGATTTCCATTTGTATGGAACATCTTTTTCCATCCCCTCACTTTCAGTCTGTATGTGTCTCTAGGTCTGAAGTGGGTCTCTTGTAGACGGCATATATATGGGTCTTCTTTTTGTATCCATTCAGCCAGTCTATGTCTTTTGGTTGGAGCATTTAATCCATTTACATTTAAGGTAGTTATCAATATGTATGTTCCTATTACCATTTTCTTAATTGTTTTGGGTTTGTTATTGTAGGTCTTTTCCTTCTCTTGTATTTACTGCCTAGAGAAGTTCCTTTAGCATTTGTTGTAAAGCTGGTTTTGTGGTGCTGAATTCTCTTAGCTTTTGCTTGTCTGTAAAGGTTTTAATTTCTCCATTGAATCTGAATGAGATCCTTGCTGGGTAGAGTAATCTTGGTTGTAGGTTTTTCCCTTTCATCACTTTAAATCTGTCCTGCCTCTTCCTTCTGGCTTGCAGAGTTTCTGCTGAAAGATCAGCTGTTAACCTCATGGGGATTCCCTTGTGTTTTTTGTTGTTTTTCCCTTGCTGCTTTTAATATGTTTTCTTCGTGTTTAATTTTTGACAGTTTGATTAATATGTGTCTTGGTGTATTTCTCCTTGGATTTATCCTGTATGGGACTCTCTGTGCTTCCTGGACTTGATTGACTATTTCCTTTCCCATATTAGGGAATTTTTCAACTATAATATCTTCAAATATTTTCTCAGTCCCTTTTTTTTTCTCTTCTTCTTCTGGGACCCCTATAATTCGAATGTTGGTGTATTTAATGTTGTCCCAGAGGTCTCTGAGACTGTCCTCAAATCTTTTCATTCTTTTTTCTTTATTTTGCTCTGTGGTAGTTATTTCCACTATTTTATCTTCCAGGTCACTTATCCATTCTTCTGCCTCAGTTATTCTGCTATATTTATCCCTTCTAGAGAATTTTAGATTTCATTTATTTTGTTGTTCATCATTGTTTGTTTGTTCTTTAGTTCTCCTAGTTCCATGTTAAACGTTTCTTCATTTTTGCCATTCTGTTTCCAAGATTTTGGATCATCTTTACTATCATTGCTCTGAATTCATTTTCAGGTAGACTGCCTATTTCCTCTTCATTTGTTAGGTCTGGTGGGTTTTTACCTTGCTCCTTCGTCTGCTGCATATTTCTCTGTCTTGCCATTTTGTTTAACTTACTGTGTTTGCTGTCTCCTTTTCACAGGCTGCAGGTTCTTAGTTCCCGTTGCTTTTGGTGTTAGCCCCCAGTGGCAGAGGTTGGTTCAGTGGGTTGTTTCGGCTTCCTGGTGAAGGAGACTAGTGCCTGTGTTCTGGTGGATGAGGCTGGATCTTGTCTTTCTGGTGGGCAGGTCCACATCCAGTGGTGTGTTTTGGGGTGTCTGTGACCTTATTATAATTTTAGGCAACCTCTCTGCTAATGGGTGGTGGGGGGGGTGTGTTCCTGTGTTGTTACTTGTTGGGCATTAGGGTGTCTAGCACTGTAGCTTGCTAGTCGTTGAGTGGAGCTGGGTTTTAGCATTGAAATGGAGATCCCTGGGAGAGCTTTTGCCATTTGATATTACGTGAGGCTGAGATGTCTCTGGTGGACCAATGTCCTGAAATAGGCTCTCGTACCTCAGAGGTTCAAGCCTGACACCTGGCCGGAGCACTGAGACCCTCTCATCCACATGACTCAGAAAAAAAGGGAGAAAAGGAAGGAAGGAAGGAAGAAAGAAAGAAAGAAAGAAAGAAAGAAAGAAAGAAAGAAAGAAAGAAAGAATAAAATAACGTTATTAAAATAAAAAATAATTATTAAAAATAAAAAAATTTAAAAAAGCAAGCAAGCAAGAAGAGAGCAATCAAACCAAAAGACAAATCCACCAATGATAACAAGCACTAAAAACTATACTAAAACAACAACAACAACAAAAAAAAAACCGGACAGGCAGAATCATAGGACAGAGGGTAAAAGCAAACCTATATGGACAAAATCACACGAAGAAGCATACACGTACACACTCACAAAAGGAAAAAAAGGAAAAAGAATTTTATATATATATATACACACACACACACACACACACATATAAAGGAAGAGAGCAACCAAATCAATAAACAAATCTGCCAGTGATAATAAGCTCTAAATACTAAACTGAGATAAACATAAAACCAGAAACAAATTAGATGCAGAAAGCAAACCCCAAGTCTATGGTTGCTCCCAAAGTCCACTGCCTCAATTTTGGGATGATTCTTTGTGTATTCAGGTATTCCACAGATGCAGGTACATCAAGTTGATTGTGGAGATTTAATCCGCTGTTCTTGAGGCTGCTGGGAGAGATTTCCCTTTCTCTTCTTTGTTCGCACAGCTCCCTGGGTCCAGCTTTAGATTTGGCCCTGCCTCTGCGTGTAGGTCGTGTGAGGGCGTCTGTTCTTCACTCAGACAGGACGGGGTTAAAGGAGCAGCTGACTAGGGGGCTCTGGCTCACTCAGGCCGGGGGGAGGGAGGGGTATGGATGCAGGGCGAGCCTGCGGCAGCAGAGGATGGCTTGACGTTTCACCAGCCTGAGGCGCGCCGTGTGTTCTCCCAGGTAAGTTGTCCCAGGATCACGGGACCCTGGCAATGGCGGGCTGCACAGGCTCCCGGGAGGGGAAGTGTGAATAGTGACCTGTGCTTGCACACAGGCTTCTTGGTGGCTGCAGCAGCAACCTTAGCGTCTCATGCCCGTCTCTGGGGTCCGCACTGATAACTGTGGCTCCTGCCCGTCTGGAGCTTGTTTAGGCGGTGCTCTGAAACCCCTCTCCTCACGCACCCCGAAACAATCGTCTGATGCCTCTTCGGCAGGTCCAGACTTTTTCCCAGACTCCCTCCCGGCCAGCCGTGGCACACTAACCCCTTCAGGCTGTGTTCACGCCGCCAGTCCTCTCCCTGCGCTCCGACCGAAGCCCGAGCCTCAGCTCCCAGCCCCGCCCACCCCGGCGGCCGAGCAGACAAGCCTCTCGGGCTGGTGAGTGCCGGTCGGCACCGATCCTCTGTGCGGGAATCTCTCCGCTTTGCCCTACCCAGGTACGTGGGGAGTTTCTTGCCTTTTGGGGGGTCTGAGGTCTTCTGTCAGCGTTCAGTAGGTGTTCTGTAGGAGTTGTTCCACGTGTAGATGCATTTCTGGTGTATCTGTGGGGAGGAAGGTGACTCGGCGTCTTACTCTTCCGCCATCTTGAAGGTCCCCCCCCCCACACTCACTCTTGAGTATTAAATACCCACCTCGTCTCCTCTACCTTAAGAGAATCTTTGTGCTCTCCTAGCTTAAGCCCTTCTCAGCATCTCAGGCTGGAACCATTAGCTCTGCTTCAGATTCTGCTCAGTTGGCTGCATGGCAACAATATCCCTTCAATATCCCATCAATAAAATGGCAGCTGCCTTGTCTGGAAACCTGCAGGTTAACAGTCGAATTCTTCCCGTCCACTGCTGTGTGTCTGGTACTCGGAAATTACAGTGCAGCTGCATGCTTTTCTTCTTTAAAAAGCTTTGGGATTTGCTGTTCCTCCCCTTTGCTAACAGTTCTATATTCAATTTTCAGATTTCTGATATTTTTATGTTTAGGGCTCAAGAGCCAGTTTTCTGCAGGCTTTCTTGATTTCTTCACTAATAATGAGTATTTTGAAGTAGCCCTTACCCACCCAGCCTCCTGCAACCCAGAATGTAAACTCAGTGAGGCCAGCGTTTTTCCCACCCTTTTTCTTATCACAAATCCACGGTTCCAGCACAGAGTATGGCAGATTTTAGGTGCTATAAATATCTGTAGCTTAATCTTTACCCCAGAACTGACAGTTAAAACTCATATTGAGTATACCATTTTAAAATATTTTTGTCTCCATTTCTTATCTAACAAAAAATTAAAGTGGAAGTTCGAAGTAAACTAGAGAGAAAATATTCTTCATATGTAAATATGACACTATATATTATATATATATAATATATATATAACATATATTTACACATACACACACACACACATAAAGTACTCTCCTTTGCAAGGTATCATTTTTATTCCATTCCCCCCACACCTCATTGTGATTCTCTCCCTAGATCCATAAGCCACTCCTACAAGAGTGTGAGTTTTCTTCCCTCAGAAATTGGATTTTTGCAGACTCCCAGACAAACTCTTTTGTTAGATCTGAAACTTATCACTGTATAGACATATGATCTTGAAAATTACTTACCATGGTAAAGTTTTCATTTCTTCAATCTATGAAAATGATATAATAGTAGTAGGTATGCCATAAGTCTTCCATAGGATCAAATGATATAATATTTGTGACGTGTCCAGCATATAATAGACACATAATAGATACATGGTCATTTTCTTCTTATTCAGAAAGTTATAATTGGTATTTATTTAAACTATACCCGGTCAATGCACACAGGTTTAGCCTTTGTTACGCTGTGGCAACACACATCTTTTGAGAAAAGCCTCTTTTCAACTGGGTGATGGAAAACATTGCTTTTGTCTAGTGATTATCTTTTAATAATATTTCTCCATTCTTAACACTGAGGAGGAATGTTTTCAACATCCTTTATATGCGAGGAAATGGCTAGGAAAGCACAAAATTAAATAAACGGGTTATTTTATTCTGTACCTCCTGTGGCCATCAGAGCACCTAGATGGCTGATTTATGAGAGAGTTTAGTTAAAGTGAACCAGCACCCAGTTCTTATTACCTTCAGTACACGACAGCCACGTAACTTCAGAAGAGCAGAAAAACTTCAAGGCTTTTAAGAAAAGGTAAAGAGAAATAGACAAGTAGTAGTCTAATTACACCATCTACTGTTCCAAATAAATCCAAAGAACTTAATACACTAAATTCCTAAGAAAGTAACATAATTTTTTATATAAAATAAACAAAAATTCTATTTAAATGTGCATGTAAGGTAGAAAAGCTAAGTGAATTGAAATAAATAATTGTGGTTTTTTATTGAAATGAGTATGACTTACATAGTAGATGTATCATTCCTTTTTCAGGGTCTTCTGGGAGCATGTAACCAGATGCAAGCTGGATACCTTTTCCAGCCTGATAAACTCTACAATGTTGACTTTGACACTGGGGATAAAAGTATTCAGTGTGGCCAACATGTTGATATCTTTAAGCTCTGGTTAACGTGGAAGGCAAAGGTAGGAATTTGACATCTCTTTTATTAGGTCTTATTTATTTGGATACCCAGTATAACCAATTCCAATTTTTAGAGCTTTCTTTGGGTGCCTTTTCCCAAATTATAGTCTTTTATTGTCTTAAACATTTCTCAAAGAAACTGCTCTGTTTCTAATTGCAAATGGCAAGCTTGGTTTCTGAGCTCAAAATTCTACTTGAGGTGGAAAAATTTTTAGCTTGTTTTACTGTTACTATCAAGTGGCAGGAATGAAATCTGTTAGGAATATAAACTTGTTTGCAGCTTCTGTTAAAAAAAATACTGCTTTTTTCTAATTGTAATTGGAAATAGGTCAAGCTACTTGAAGTCAATATAGATTCCCAGATGTGAACACTTATTAATTGCCTGAATGTTCAATCTACCTTAGAGGCAGGAGCAGCATATATTGTCTCTCCAAACACTATGACAACAGCAGGACATGTCTACACCCTCATTCTGCTCCTTATTTATAATTTTTAACTGCCCCTTATTTAAAATTTAATTTAAATAATTGACATGCTTTTAGGAAGCTATTTCTATCACCCTCTTCCCAGTACTCTATAGGAAGATGGGCATTAGGTTCTGTTCAGATGAAAGCTTTGCCATGAACTAACAGCATCTTTACTATATTGGGGATCTGGTCCTCTACATTACATTACCCACCCTGTGGACCCTAAGGGACTCTTCTCAGATGTCAGTATCAGAGGCAGTTAGAGCTGGTTAGATTTTTATTTGGTAGATATGGAATTCCTAGTACAAAACACTAATAGAAAAATATGTTCTGTAACATGAATCACACAGACAAATTCATGATCCTACTTTGGTTAGTCTATAATATATTGGCAATAATATATTGGTTAGTATATAATATATTGGCAACATTTTCTCTTCTAAATTTATCTCTTTCATCAACTGCTTTTTCCTAACCTTATAATCACCTAGTTCAAAATAAGCATTAAAAAAACCACTTTGAATAGTGTATCTACATTGGTAACTCACCTTAAATTCTTTTGATAATGAGGCATTGAAATAATGAATACATTCATTCAATAGTAATGGATCTACCATTTATTGAACATGTATTAGGTAGAAAGCTTTACGTGTTATTTAGCTTATGTTTCCCAACAGTTGTGCTGGTTATGTCTGTTAAATAGGTAAAGAAATTAACTTGCTAGTGGATGAAGAGAACTAAATCTAAGGAGCAAAGGTGACAACTCACCTAAATCCAAAATATATTTTTTTCCACAAATTCATATTGTCTTTCTTAATACAATTCATAGCACCATGGGAATACCAAAACTCACATTGGGTAGTGATGAAAAGCAGGCTCATCATCTTTTGCATATGGAGACTACTTCATAAAAATGGTGTATAAACAGATGTTATATAAGTAGGGCCATTCCTGGGAATAGGAAAAAAATCTCAGCATACTGTGAAATGGGAATTCTTTTATATTATAGAACATTTTTATATACTAGAAATCAGGTTCAGGTAAATATCCATGATGGGCTTGAATGGGAGGAGTTGACTTGCAAGTTTGTAGCATGATTTGTAACTAGTAAATATTTAAACATTTGCTATGTGAATCTCCATCAGTACTCTTGACAAAATAATGGGCATTAAGAATGAAGTCCAGAGATATAAATGAAAAATTTAATAGTTTTTCTCATTTGCTATAACTACAGAATGAATACTTCATTGAGAGTAGAAAGAGGAGCCATCTTTAATGAAATTCATATTTCTTAAAAATAAAATTAGTTACATAAAATACTGTGATAGGTTACAAAAGTAAGTAAGAAGGAAATCATATAGTAATATAAGATTCTACAAACATCGATTATTATGCAGAAGCAAATCTAATGCAAAAGCTTCTTTTTGGTTGGATTTTCTACATGGGTTGGACTGGTTTTATATTCAAAAAATGGCTGTGTTTGGCCAGGAGAGAGCTATAGGGAGCTTAATTGTCCAAGAGCCCATCTGCTTCCCTTAAATTCATAATTGCATTTGCCCTGAGGCTGTGCTTTCCAAAGTTTTCTCCCAGTCAATGACGGATTGAGCATGGCAGGGATTCTAAGGCATTCCCATTCCTGAGAGACACGAGACTCTCTTGATAGCTGACTTGGTGTCAAGAGTTCCCAAGGGCCTTTCTGAATTTTACTTAGATTTCATCATAGTCCAGGACACTTCTTCCCCACCTTTCCCCACCTGTTTCCTTCACTTAGGATCAGACTTATTCACAGTCTGAAAGCTCTCCCAGTCTGACTGGCTCCTTCCCACTGTTTTTCACACAGGTACTTCACTAATTAAGTCCTTGCACCTTTAATCTCATCTTGGTGTCTGCTATTTGGAGGACCTGGGCTAACAGAGTCCAATTAAGTTCAGAATAGAAGTGCCATTGTCTTTACTATTCAATCTTTGTAGATTTTTTTCAAGAAACTTAAAGATACATTCACAAGGAGGATGCATATCCTGATTTTTGTGGTTTTTTTTTTTTTTTTGTGCGGTACGTGGCCCTCTCACTGTTGTGGCCTCTCTCGTTGTGGAGCACAGGCTCCGGATGCGCAGGCTCAGCGGCCATGGCTCACGGGCCCAGCCGCTCCGCGGCATGTGGGATCTTCCCAGACCGGGGCACGAACCCGTGTCCCCTGCATCAGCAGGCAGACTCTCAACCACTGCACCACCAGGGAAGCCCCCATATCCTGATATTTTTCACTGCCAATTTAGTATGCATTGAATGCCACCAAAAGCTCTATATGGAAAATTGCTGAAGGGTAATAAACTCTATGCCAAGTATTTCAATGATATTTATCCCCATTTCTTCAGAATTCAGAGTAGGAATATTCTTCATCAATAATCTCTATTAACTTTTCTGCAATTTTTTCTTCCTCTAATTACTTACAGCTTCCCCCTGAACCAGATTGCCCTCAAAGAAAAATATCAAATGATAAAGTGGTTAGCTCAAAATATTAGTCCACTGATATTTAATCATGTCTATTCTTAAGCATTTCAAAGACTAGTAATGCCTTCTCCAAACCAATATTTGTTCAAAATTGTGAAAGTTCGGAGCATCTGACCAAATGTTCATACAATCAAAGCTTTTTACACATTTTGATTCATATATATTTCTTGTGGAGAAAAATAAGTCTTTGAAAAAGGATAAAAAGTTGCATGCTAGGGGTAAGTATTTATAATTTTAAATAGTATGGTAATTGTCAATAAGAAGGTTATATTTGTGCAAAAATCTGAAGAAAGTGAAGAGGAGATCACGCTAATATTTAGATGTGTAGCAAGAGGGAATCTCAATTCAAAATCTTTGAGATTGAAGCACACCTGTTGCATCTAAGGCACAACAGGGAGATCAATATGGCTAACGTGGAATGAGCTGGTCATACGAGGAAATAATGTAAGAAAGAAAATGAAAGGTTCCTCCATCATTACTCTTTCTTAGAACTACATCGCCTTCGGTCTCTGTTGAAAACAAGTTCTGATTTAAACAGAAAGTGTAGCCTCTTGGGGGCTCCGAGCATCCCCACTTACTTAGTTGTAGGTGTACCTCGTGCTATTTGCATTGTCACTGAGTTCCCACATATGGTAGGACCAGTGGAATTCCATGCTCATTATGCAATGCAAAGGCTAGGTGTGCCTGGGGAGGCAAGGAGTGGCAGACGTGTATGTTGCCTGTATCTCCTTAGCTCATAGGCATGATCCATTGTCCCACTGGACTTCACGCTCAAAACACAAGTCCAAAGTAAAATTTTACAGAATTTCAGAACAGCGACAGCAGAGCATTAAGTTAAGCCTGAAGCCCTTCTGAATATGGGCCATGTGTGACTGCACAGGTTGTATGCTCATGAAACCAACTCTGATCACAAAGGCTTAAGTATTGAGAAGACACTGAAGTACCACCTCATGGTTGTAAAGGCTCTACACTACACAAGCCTAGAGTAACTATGAACACATACCCTCAGCATGGACATACATGGAACATATGGACAGAAGCAAAGAGACCAGTTAGGAAGCAATTTCAGTAATGCAGTGGAGAGTGATTGGGCCAGCATAGTGGCAGTGAATAGGTTAAGATATATTAGATTCTAATTACGTTTTAAAGGTAAATCCTATGGAATTTTCCAAAATATTAGATGTGGGGAGTGAGAAAAAGAAGAGGGTCAAGGATAAGAAAACTTTGATGTTTTGGGCCTTAGCAACTAAAGGATAAAACTCATGTATTACTGAGATTGGGAAGACTGGGAGAAACAAGTTTGTGCAGACAGGTCAGGAGTTCACTTTTGGACATTGATTTTGAGATGTTTATTAGTTATGTGAAGCAGGAGACTGAGGTTCAGAGATGAGGCCTCAGATGGAAATGAAAGTGGGAGAGTCATCAACCTGTATATACTGCTTAGAGCCATGAGACAAGTGGAAATCACCAAGGGAAAGAAGGTGAGTGGAGACAGACTGGTCGATTTTTCTGTGCCTCCGTTATCCACTTTATAGGATTCTTCTAAGAGTAAATTAAACCAAGAGTACAAAGCACTAAACTACATACCTGATATACTACTGAAGCTCAACAATTGTTAGTTTTAAGATGCACTATGCCAGCCAGTATGCCAAGGGCTTTATTTGTCATATTTCTCCTATTCCTCACTACATTATATATAATTTTTAAAAATTTGCTCTGCATACTAGACAGATAAAAAATTCATGTCAAAATATTTATCAAACATTTGTAGATCTAGGCAACCAAACTTAGAAAGGCTGAGTAACTTGCCTCAAGTTCCACAGACAGTAGGGAGTAAAAGCAAGTTGAGGGGATAGAAATAAGAAGACAGTGAGAATATATAATACCTACTGTTAGTAAGATAATAATCACATTTATTTAAATTAGTATATTTAAATAAATTTAATACATTTCAGGAACTTCTTCAGTGTAATTTAAAGGTACTTACTTGAATGAAGCTTTTGATTGTTTTTAACTACAGGGAACCTATGGCTTTGAGGCACAGATCAACAGATATATGGAACTTGCAAAATAGTTTTATAAAGTTTTAAAGAGAAAAGGTAACTTTAAGCTAGTATTTGATGCAAAGGTAAGGACTCTATTAGTGGGCTTTTTTTTTGTGAGAGAGAGTTTAAAGTATACTTTCTTTGCTGAGTATTTTTTTACTTGAATATGTTACCTATCCAATATTTTGAGATAATTTAAAAGTTGTATGTAATAATTATTTTAAATATTTTATTTTATCTAAATGCAAAACATTTAGGTTTTAAAAACTTTTCCATTTAAGTTCTCTTTCTTACAGGCCGAGGGTCCAAAAGATTAATTTGTTGATTATACTCAATTTTAAAATTTTTAAGATGAAACTCTTCGGTTATAATTGCTTTTCTGATTTTGATGACACTGAATTAAGAGTAATTTAATTGTTCCTAGTTTTTTTCTTGTATGTTAGAGAATGCAGTTGGGTTTCTGGATAGTAGATGACATAAGAAAGAGTGGGCTTTAAATTATATGATAATCCTTGGTTAATCATTATTAAAGTACTAAGTAGATATTAATGAAAAAATGGAGAGTTTTGCTAGTATTCTATCCATCTTTCTCTTCAAGGCCCAGTCAGCCAACCCAGTGGCATGCTTTAAGTCATGCTAGTAAGAGTAACTATTAGGAAACAAAGGTGGTTGGTCTTTTTTCTACATTGTCTCCCTCTGATTGTATTATTTCTATTTTTGGTTAGTCTCTCTCAGTCTTAAGTTGAAACTAGAAGAAATTTGTTTGTTTGTTTTTAATACTGTACATTCTCTGATCATTTATCTGCCTCTCTGAAATGAGCTTTCATAAATTGATTTAAGTAAAGTTCTCTTATACCCCTTTATCTATATAAAAGACATCTAGCCACTGAAGCCAGAACCTTGAATTCATCTTGAAAACCTAGCAAAGATCAATTCTATCTTTTGAAGATTTGGGAAATGTAAACTCTCCTATCTGTACCCGTGGCCACTGCTTCAGTGAAGTCCTCTCCATTCTCTCCTGAATTACTATAACATTCTATTAACTAATATTCTCCTCCCCTCAATTGTTCTCTCCCCTAATCGATTGTCCATACTACAGCCTGAGTGACCTTACTCAAATATAAAATTGGCACTGTCATTAAAATATTTAATATATTTTGAGGAATGGGTATGGGATGGATGGCTGAAGACTGGGCACTCCGTGAGGACACCATTTCCTTTATCTCTGTATTTGGTGCCTGATATATGTATTAGATCCTCAAAAACTATTTTAAAATATATTAAAAGTTAAATTAAATTAAATACTTCTGGGATAATTAAGGAATTAGGTAGGGCTTTGAGGATACTTATAAAATTACTAAAGAATTAGGTAAAACTTTAAGAATACTTATAAAATTTTAATTTTTGATTTAGCCTGAGTTCACCAATTTCTGCTTCTGGTACTTCCCACCAAGACTTAAACATATCCCAAAAAGTTTGGAAGAGATCAAGAACAGCAAAAGGTAAGTTTGTGTGTATGGTGTAGTATTTATCATTTTAATATTGCCTTTTAAATAATGTGTCTGGGTTAGTTTGATTGGTTAGTGGAAGGCGGTAATGTGGTCTTAAGCCATTTTTTTAATATTTGTATGGAACCAAGTGAAATCTCAACCCACCAGTCATTTTGCAAATTAATCGTCATCATTTATATAATTGAAAAATATTTTTTGAATGCTTAATATTCAATCTACTGAGTTTTTTACCCTTTGGTTAATTCATTTATCAGTTAATGCTTGCCATATGTTCCAGAGGATTTAGAGGTATAAAATGAATAAGACAGAATCTGAGTTCTAAGCTAGAAGGCTTAGTGGGGAGAAGATAAGAATAGAAATAATTACAATTTTTATGAGCAATAGAAGACGTACTTGGAGAAGAATTATCACATTTGAAATATTTATCATAAGGTCATCTGAGCAAGAATCTAGGAGAGATTTTATTACAGATCAGTGATCAATACTGAAAAAAATCCAAATAAATGTCATAGCAATGAGGAGATTTAATCTTTACCCTAAGA
This sequence comes from Hyperoodon ampullatus, assembly GCF_949752795.1. NCBI lineage: Eukaryota > Metazoa > Chordata > Mammalia > Artiodactyla > Ziphiidae > Hyperoodon > Hyperoodon ampullatus. Next base: position 75,387,408 of record NC_136926.1, read on the forward strand.
ATGTATATTAAAATAAAGAGAATCGCCACTATTACGTGTTATTTAGCTATACATTTACTGTAAGTTTTTAACCTATTTTAAGCATGCATCATATACATACATTTTATAATAGTATCACCACCACTTTTGAGTTGACCAACATCACAACTACTTATCTTAGGCAATGTGATCTGCCCTAGGAGAAGGTGAACACAAACTATCTGATATCAGTGTTTAAGGGCATCAACTTTTTATGTCATCAGAAAATTTCACTGGGCTTATAAGACTTAAGAGAAAATAGAGAATTTTGTTGTTTGTTTTTTTTTTGCGGTACGCAGGCCTCTCACTGCTGCGGCCTCTCCCGCCGCGGAGCACAGGCTCCGGACGTGCAGGCTCAGTGGCCATGGCTCACGGGCCCAGCCGCTCCGCGGCATGCGGGATCATCCTGGACCGGGGCACGAACCCGTGTCCCCCGTATCGGCAGGCGGACTCTCAACCACTGCGCCACCAGGGAAGCCCCTTTGCTTTTTGATAATACCCCTTGTTTAAATATCTTGTGGTTTGAGGCAAGTATTGAGCGAAGCTCTTAATTTTTTTTCTTAACATGTAAGTGTTACCTTTTACTAGGTAATTACTACCAGCTGAGAGTTAGTGGAGTACATGTTTACAGAGAGCGAGCTATTTCCTGGAGATACACACACTCACTCACCAGAGAGCCGTCCCTCTCAGAGATCTGCACATGCTCCTGGATGGGGGGCAAAGGGGAAATATAAAGCAGTTTTTAACAATATTGCAGGCAATAACTAATACCTTTTATTTTATGGTCATGTTGATTAATTAAAATATTAAAGGACATTAAATGAAACGTCTGACCATATAATGACTATATAAGCAACATATATGTATATATGCCCTGCCATATATAAAAACTTATGGGAAAGTTAAGTAATGGAGAGCATCTGTAGCACTTTAAAGGTAAACTGTGTGCAGGACTAGAAGTTTCGAGAAGAGGAGCACATTCAATAGTTATAGAAAGCCCTCCTCTTCCTTTCCGAGTCTCAGTACCACTTTGCCTTATAATAATAACCCAAGGGCGTAATGTGATCTAATGTCATGTGCATGGTATTGTTTTAGGAGCTGTGCAAGACAATTAAACAGATAGAATTTGTCTCTGTAAAACTTACAAAGAAAACTATGTTTTGCTGCAAAACAGTGACCTTGTAGAAAAACTCAAGATGTACTGTAGGGCTTCCCTGGTGGTGCAGTGGTTGAGAGTCCGCCTGCCGATGCGGGGCACACGGGTTCATGCCCCGGTCCGAGAAGATCCCATATGCTGCGGAGCGGCTGGGCCCGTGAGCCATGGCCGCTGAGCCTGCGCATCCGGAGCCTGTGCTCCACAACGGGAGAGGCCACAACAGTGAGAGGCCCGCATACCGCGAAAAAAACGATGTATTGTAATAATGCAAAGAGCGAAAGTTAGAATATCAAAAGATACTACTACTTTTCCATTTTCTATTTCATTTTACCTCTCCCAGATACTTCTACTTGAATTGCCATGTAAATAAAATGTCACACAACCTTCTTTAATATATTCTAGCGCACTTGCATTATTTTGTGAGTTTGGTAGTCGTGAATCATGGAGTAACAAGAGCTACAGTATGAATATAGAACATGCTGCCTTTTCTCTGTACTAAGCTGCTTCTTAAAAATTATCCCTGACAGTTTTAAATTGCCTGCAATTTACTTCAAGCTAATGATAGTTATGTAGCCATCTAGGATGTGGAACAGTATTTACTTGTAAAATTTCCTTTTAATGATATTTGCATTTATACACAGATTGCTCCAAACATTAAAGCATAAATGATAGAGGAAGGCACAGCCATGCTAAACTACCAGCCTTATGGGGACAAAGTAAATTTTTTTCGAATGGTCTTTTCTAATCCTGTCACAAGACAAACTGATGTAGACTATGTTACTGATGAAATTCAAAGACTTGGGAAAGATTTATGATACTGCAATAGGATTTTGAATACCAAATGTAAACACCGACTTTAAAGATTTACTGCTGAAGATAATAAGAAAGGAATATTATAAATGATATTCTTTCTTCAGAACCTTTGACTCTCTTTTATCCTATGTTATGCAAGATGAATAAAGAGCAGTGGGTCACTGAAGATAGATAGATAGATAGATAGATAATAGATTCAATTTTGTTTATGTATTTGTTGTTTTCATTAATTCAATGAAAGATTATTGAAAATCCATTAACTGTCAGGGACTTTTCTTGGTGTGTTAGAATACATCAGTAAATAAGAAAGACAAAAATCCCTCCTCTTGTAAAGAAAGAAGTTCCACTGTGAACATTTGGTAAGTTAACCAAATTAGTTGCATAAAGCCTTCCCGAGGTGAAATCATTTTCAATAACATATGGTAGTGTTCTGTTTCATAATACTTGTGATGTTTCTCTATTTCAATAAATCAGATGAACAAAATGTTCTGTATTTTGGAGCAGAGAGTCAGGGAAGAGAATGACAAGGGCTGACATATTTGCCTTTTGATCCCTGCATTTTTATTTAGAAGGAACTGTGGCTTCTACCAAGCTTCTGTGCAATGATTTAATTCATTTTTTTCTGCAATGCCATTTTTAATGTCTCTAAAGATCAACAACAGTGGCATCGTTTTATAATTCTCCAAAAGTATATTGGCCCTAGTTCACAAAATGGAATCGGGTAGCGCCACAGGGATGATAAAATTAGTATTTTTCAGCTCCTTTTTTGAGATAATAGAGTTAACATTAATTGAGCACTTATGGTATGCTAAGCATCTTAACTTGCATGGTTACATTTATTTCTCTCAATATTATGATTTAAAGTGATTTATTATCCCCATTTCATGAATGGGAAGATGAAGATTTAAAGAGTTTAAATAATGTCTAACAGCATGCTGCTGATAAGTAATAAAACCCAAATTTGAAGCTAGCCAGGTTTTTTCTCAAGTGTGTATGACAAAGAACCTGCTAAATGCCTTGATGCAATTCACATACACTACCTACCAGTCAAGCCATTTGTCAAATCACTTGACTTATGCAGATCTCTTTCCTCTTCTCTGAAATAGGAATAATAATTGTGCCTATAATGCAGGGACATTATTAGAATAAAATAAAATAATTGTGTTAAATATTTTTTAAAACTTTGAATCACTCTGTGTGTGTTAGTTTTTTCTTTCACAATGTGTACATATATCAAATCATTATGATGTACACTTTAAATATCTTACAATTTTAATTGTCAATTATAACAATAAAGCTGAAAAAATTAAAAGATATTTTCTCAATATAGGAAAAAATCAAATAATTTTGTAACTTCAAAGAGAGCTGAGATCTTAAAAATTAGTATTACATGATGAGAAAAATAAATGGAAATATAGAATTGAATTTAGAGAAAAATACAAAGAGGAAAAGGATTTAATATAGTATATATATAACTCCTTCTTTATAGCCCATTAACAATTATTTCCCACCAATAGACAAAGAGGAAGGCAGACCCAATAAGAGCTCTGTAGGCTTGGCTGTGTATAGGCTCAGTGCATAATCGTTAGTTTTGCATAATTAATTTTTTATTATGTCAAATAAAGCCAGAGATTTAAAATACTAAAATCTCCAGCACAAAAATTCACAAACCACTTTTGACACATTCGATCCATCACAGCACCTTCTCCATACACTAAACAAATCTTTTGTGTTTCGGTTGCGTTTTTACCTTTCTTGAAATAATAAAGCATAATATGCTGAAAATGTTGCTTTTTTTCTTCTATATTCAATATTAAAATGGCTACACAAAAATTCACCAATTTTGATGTTTCTTTTTAAATGCACACTGATATGACATCTGTCACAATACAATCTAACAAAATTGTTTTGAATGAAGTTAAAGACAACTAAGCACTACTAGAGTCATCTTATGGAAAAAAACTCAACGAACTTCTTGGCCAACCCAGTAGCTAGACTAGGTAAAAATTAAGTTCCATAACATTGGTTTTATCTTTATTAATCATTCAGGGTGCAATCAAATATTGTCATGGTTCTTAATTACAGAGGAGATTGTACCCTTCTGTTTTTCAAGCTCTGTTGCATCCATTCAAGTTAAATGTCTGAAAACTTTTATATTTTAGAAATAAAAACACATGAATTGGGATAGAGATTCTTTTCAATTATTCTTCTACCATATAAATAAGACATTTCATGTCCAAAGTTTTTCTCAGAGGAAACATAAAATTGATTATGCTACAGACTTTGATAGTTTTTGTGTCTTTGTGAAATACAGGGAAGAGCAGTTTAATTATCTTAGTGCAATGTATCCTTTGATAAGAATTACTGCTCTATATGGGAGGGTTTGTTCCAAATGCTATCTGGTTTGTCAGACTTAGAAACATAAATCTGTTTCTTCCCTATGCATTATTCATAACTGCTTATCATTACATAAAGTTTATCACACATAGATTAAACATTTCCTTTTCAAAAAATATGCCTCAAGTTTCTTTGTCCCTATAGCCACAATTTTAGGTATTGGTTTTATTTCTTAATGAACACTTTGAAATAAGAATATACTAAATCATAAGAATACTTTTTAATATATATTGCATAGGTTATATAAATTAGTTAAAACAGTGCTTTCTTCCAATATCAGTTCTGTGAATTAAGCAAGTATATGTTGTAGAGTTTTGAGAAATCTACAGTCTGCTTTATTCAGTAGTGTCTTGCTAATAACAAGGAAACTAATAAGAATTGTTCTATTTTGAGGTATACAGCATTTTCAATTATTTGCATACCTATTTTACACATTGTTGAAAAACTGTAACATTTAAATTAAAGAAAGGATAATACTCATTAACCTGTGTCATCCCCCCACCCTTGAACTTGGATTATTTTTTATTTCATGGCCAGTCAAAATTATTTTAGCCACAGAACACTGTTTCCTTTGCTGTGTTCTCTCAACCAAGGTTCTGACACAAACCTTGTATTACATGAAATAATATGTGAGTTTTCTTTCCATAACTTACAGGAATTCTATAAAATGGGCTCCTTTCTTGCTGTTAAGAGATTTAGTTTAACATAAAATTCTTAAAGGGATAATACTAACTTTATCTTTTTCTTTTGAACTTTTTCCAAATATATGACATATAATAAGTAGCATTGGTTTAACCAACAGAGATGACTTCCAGAGAGACTGTGTCTCCTGAACTTAGGGTAGAACAGGGTAGACCAAAAAGTGAAAATAATGTGTTTTTAAATTTTATTTTCAATTCAAAGTGCTAGTATAGAATTGTGCATAATATATAGAGGAAACTTGAAACATATAACAACATCCAAAAGGGGTTCTTAAATATTTAGATTCTTACCAGGCAGATAAGTGGAGCAATGATAATCAGAGTTACATGGAAAATCAAAAATACTTGAAATAAACAGTTTGATATTGCTGGAGTAGAGTGTAGAATTATGGAGTTCTGCTTCAAGTAGCTAGAGAATTACAGGTCCTTAAATTTAGCATTTTGACAATGTGAAAACAACTAAAGTGAATGCAATGGGGGTAATAAAATAAAACTTGTATTGATGAGGGGGGAAAAGACATTGATTTTGATGGCAGTTTCAAGGACTGATTGGAGGAAGAGCAGGCCTTAGAGGCCATTGCAATAATCCAAGAGATAAGAATTTAGCAGTGCAAGGTAATAGGGAATTAAGTTTCGGCAGTAGATTTGCCAAAGTGCATTGAGAAGATAAAAGTCCACAGAGCCTGAAGTTTCTAGCTTGAGAGACAGCTTAGGTCTCAGTAGCTCAAGAATCCAAAAGGGAGACCCATATTAGCACAATGTCATTGTTATTTAACTTGCATATAGAAAACAAGATAAAATGTATGGATTTACAGGGCTTAGCTCTCTGGAAAATATCACACGAGTTATATAGCTACCTGAATATAAAGTAGAGATGTTTCATGACTGAAAAAGCTCCCTTCCATGTAATTAATGTAGCATGATACATTACCTAGAGACTTCATATGTTAATGTAGTCTGAACCAGCAAGAAAGGACCTGGGGAACTCTTTGACAATCCCATGCCTCTCTCTACTTTATGCTTTGCAGTTACTTGTGTCCTAGAAATTCTTAGTAAATCTTCGTACTGAACAAGATCTCTGAGTCTGATTTGACAATTCAGATCCTTTGTATTAGCTCAATGATTATCTGACCCAGGAGACTGAGAAGGAATGCTTGAAGACCCTGGTCTAAGTTAATTCCTTCACTGTTTCCAGTGCAGCCCTATAGAAGTGGGTCTGGAATGGAGAAAAGTCACAGTGGCACAGGACTGACTCTAAACAATCTCTCTTTTGCTGAATCATAATTACTTTATACTCTTGGGGTCTTCAGTTTTTTGTTTGGCATTTGTCTGAGCTCAGTTGGTCCCTTAATTCCTTTTGAATGAAGAGTCAGGCTTTTTTTTTTTTTTTGGCTTGTTTGTTTTGTTTTGTTTTCCCTCTAATGTCTGGCTTTCACATTAGTCCTCCATCTAGGACACAACTTTTAATGTTTATTCTGCCCAATCAGCCCCTTGCTCTTCCCCTGGGCTGCTTGCTCAGCCTTCATCAAGAGATGAGGAATATTGGCTCTACCCAGAGGCTATGCACAACTGTCACCTTTGTTTGCTATATTTCGAATGGTATCTAACCCTTTCCGTCTGAATTGTCCATCTAAATATACCTGTTTTTTCCTAATCTAAAGCCCCCCCACATGGAATGTGGGTACAAATTCAATAAATATTTTTACAAGAATATTGGAATTTTTCCCATCTCATGTGAGATTTCTTATGTCTAGGTCCCCATTATAGTTCTCCTTTCACAAATATAAGAATGAATGGGCATTAAATCTTTCTAATCTTCACTCCTACACAGAATGTCTTTTCACATAGAAAAAAAAAAAACTTTGCAAGACACTTCCTTGATAAAGTGATGATAGTGGCTATGCTGATATGTTATTTAAACTATCTATAGGAATAATAGATATCCCATTAAACCATACCTGTATACTCTCAAACTAATGAGCCATTTATAAAGAACACTGTTGTGGGACTTCCCTGGTGGCACAGTGGTTAAGAATCCACCTGCCAATGCAGGGGACACGGGTTTGAGCCCTGGTCCAGGAAAAATCCCACATGCCACAGAGCACCTAAGCCCGTGCGCCACAACTACTGAGCCTGAGCTCTACAGCCCGTGAGCCACAACTACTGAGCCCTCGTGCCACAACTACTGAAGCCCACACACCTACAGCCTGTGCTTCGCAACAAGAGAAGCCACCACAATGAGAAGCCCGCGCACGGCAACGAAGAGTAGCCCCCGCTCGCCGCAACTAGAGAAAGCCTGTGTGCAATAATGAAGACCCAACACAGCCATAAATAAATAAATAAAAATAAATAAATTTAAAAAAAACCAACACTGTTGTGCCTTAAATTCTATAGTTCGCTGGATATTCAAACAGTCTTACCATCTCCAAGCTTCCTCTCAATACTCTGAAATATCCTGTTAAGAATAACTTGTAAAATTTCTTAAAGAAGCAGCTTTGGTACATCTAGTTGCAAACCTTACCATGTTTTAACTTATAAAATAATTAAAATAGCTTTGGTTAATAAATTCTAGCAGTACATTATGAGCCTATGGTCCTTGAAAGGCTATGAATATTTTTGCTATTTTTACTTTGATTACAAACAGTCTAATTGGGTTCTATAACCTCCTAAGTTTAAATCACTGGTAAACTGCACTATGAAAATCCTATGAAAGCATTTGTTGAAAATGAGATACTAGCTAGTAATAATCTAATTTTTGATAGCCATTTTCTAGCTTAAAATCACTTTGGCATATTTTATTTTAGCTGATTCTGTTTTCTAAAGAAGGCATAGTCACAAACTTTGTGAAAATAAAAAGCATGAGAAAGAGCTTAAAGAGCACAGATGCTGGAACCAGGCAAACTGCCCCTTACTAGCAAGTTCCCTGGTCTTCCTGTAGTCACTTTCCCCATCTCTATAATAAATAATAAGAATTCCTCACAGGTAAGTGAATTAGTTTGTTTATATTAAGTTCTTTAGACAGTGCCTGGAGTCTTAAATATAGACCCTAGATACATGTTAATATTATTAGTACTACAAACACAAGTTTTAAAATTGTTTTTTTGAGATAAGTTTTTGAACTCAGTGTTCAATACTCATTTTCTTTCTACTTTGTCATTCTGCCTTTCCATGTGCAAAGGCTTGTGTCAGAAGCACAATACAGAATAGACAATAGTTGTGCCTAAAGTGTGTGTAGATGTTTGATGGGGGCAGTAACAAGAAAGGTATGATCTGAAACTATTTAAAGAAGAACGATATAAAGATTATGAATCTATTGCTTAAGTAAAGTATTTCAAATAATTTGACAAAATGAAAAAAAAATTGAAACATTTTTCAATTATACTCTGGTTTCATAATTTTGTTTTCTAAGTGCAAAGAACACCACCTATCTGATAAAATGACCAGACTTTATCAGAAAATGTAACATTAATCTAGAAGGAAGAGTCATAACTTTAGCAGGAAAAGAAGTTTTATGTAAATTTTATCCATGAATTATCCCTGATCCACGGTCGGTCAGTTTTCCTATCTGTCTCCTATATATAGCATGCCCCTGGAGCTCAGTGTCTACCAGGCTGAAATACAGCAAGAATAAAGGTTATTTTTGTGGCTCCTACTCTCCATGTTTACCAATATAAAGAGATATAGAGAGAAATTTATGAGAGTCGGAAATTTTTGAGACAGCAAGCAACACATCTGGATCAAAACGATGAATGTTATGTTTGCTGAGGTTGGTTCTGTATTCCCAGGCAGACCAAATAATCTTGGATACAGAGACCTCACATACATTTGGATCTTGTACTTGGAGCTGACCCATGATTTCAGATTTTCTCTTGGCAACTCTGCACCCCGTCTGAGAGTTTCTTACCATTGTGGTCCCTTGGGGATATTTTATGGCACATTTAATTTTCCAAAGGTACTGAACACAGTATTTCTAAGTATCAGCTCCCCATTTCCATTTGTCAAATCATTTAAACGTAAATAGAAATAGAAATGAAGCCATACATATGCAAATTATCTTTGATTTAGCCAAGAGCTAGAGGTATGACATAATTCATAGTTTACGTTAATTCCCTTTGCCCAGATCACATAGCTCAGGGAATAATTGGCATAATTAAAAGTACAACTTTGTTCAACAATCTAACTTTAGTACATGCACTTCATTTCAGTGATTTATGGATAACTCTGAAAATCAACATTACTCAGCCCCTCTCAAATGCTATGGATCGATCCATGTATAATTACAGCAAATGCATTCATTAACGGTGTTATAAATTAAAATTTTTCCTTTGAACAGATGATTTACTATGATCATTCAACAGTGCTGGATTTTTGTTCCAATGACTGTATTGAAAAGTTAAATGCCTCCAGGAAGTAAGATGACAAAAATATGAAAATGCCAACTATATAGAGTTGTTTTACAGCTGTATTAAATTTGGTTTCTACTTTTTCCTTGACTCTTAAAGCAAAGAACATTTCTGTGGGTTTTTTCCCCTTAAGTTAAAAGAGCAATTTTGCATCATGTTGCTCTAAATTTTATGCTTACCTATCATTCCCTAACTCCAAGGCCATTAAAGGTAGAGACTTTCTTAATATTGTGAGGCAGGGATCAGTCTAGGACCTGGTATATGTTAGGGACCAAAAGGAGCTGGATTATTTGGTGATTGATTTATACATTCACAAATTCTCACAATAATGCACATACCAAATGAGATCTCATGCAAGTAAAGATAGTTTTGTGAGACCTGGCTAAATGTTACTACTTATTTGTGACATTTAGAACTTGTTATGAAAATCAGCGAAATTTAAGTTTCTGTTTTCTAAGAACAGAAACACACTATATTGCAGACTTTTGGGTCAGTACTGTAAATTCTATACCCTGAGTCTCCCAGGCTTCTCTGAAGTGCATAATTATTGCCAATCAAAAGTATCTTGACTGATCTCATGCAACCCAATTACAAGACCTAGTATAAAACTACAGTAATCAAGACAGTGTGGTATTGGTGAAAGGATAGATACACAGATTATTGGAACAGAATAGACAGTACAGAAATAAACCCACATAAATATAGGAAATCGATTTTTGACAAAGATCCAAAGATAAATTGATTGAGAAATGATATCTTTTAAGTAAGTGGTGCCACACACACACATACACACAAATCTTGACCCATAGCTCACAACTTATACATAGAAAATATAGAAGAAAAAACTTGTTGGGTCAGTCAAAATGTTTTTAGCAAAATTCATAGAAGAAAAATTGGAGCTTTATCAAAATTAAAAACTTTAGGTCTGTGAAAACACAGTTAAAAGAAAGAGAAGACAAGCTATAAACTGGGAGAAAATCATGTTTCGAAACATGACAAAAGGCTTGTTTGCAGATTATTTAAGAACTCTCAAAACTCAGCCATAAGAAAAGAAACAACCTGATATTAAAGAATAAGCAAAAGAACTGAACAGGCACTTCATCAAAGAAGATATGTGTATGGCAAATAAGTGCACAAAAATATCAATATAATTATTCATTAGTAAAATGCCTGTTAAAACCACAATGAGATATCACTGCATACTTATTAGAATGAAGAAAAAAATTGGCAATACCAATTGCTGGCAAGAATGTAGACCAACTCTAACTCTCCTGCCTTGGTGGTGGGAATGCAAAACAGTGCAGCCATAGCAGAAAACAATTTGACCTTTTCTTATAAAGTTAGAGATAGACTTCCTATAAATCTCAGCAAATTCCACTTCTAGTTATTTGTCTAAGAGGAATAGAAACTCATATTTGTATAAATCCTGCATGCAAATGTTTGTTTATAGTAGCTTTATTTCTTATCATCGAAAGCAAGATACAACCTAAATGTCCTTCAGCCAGTAAACGGATAAATCAACTGTGGCATATATTCCATTGTATACTCTCAGTAAGAAAGATAAAATTTTGACTCCCGTAACAACATAATGACTCTCAAATGCATTCTGGTAAGTGAAAGAAATTATGCACAGATTGTAGGAAAAGGCAAAATTATTGGAGACAGATCAGATGAGTGATTCCCAGGGGCTGCAAGTCAGGGGGAGGGATTGTCTATAAAAGGGCAAGGGATTTGGGAGGTGATGAAACTATTTTGTGTCATGACTGTAGTGGTGGATACGTTACTCTATGCCTTTGTGAAAAGCCACAGAACTGTACACCACAAAAAGTAAGTTTTACTGTTTGTAATTTCTAAAATAAAAAACAATAATTTGGAAAACTAAAGCAAAGTAATGATTACTTTGTTCTCAGTTGCACTTCCTCTGAAGTAATACAATGATTTGATTCAATGGTTAGAGAGTTGATTTGAGACAAGTAGGAGTTACAAAATACCATGCACCAGTAAATATTTCAAGATATTTTCAAAATATTTCAAAATATTATCCTGTTACTATACTACTAAAATTTGGGGATTCACCATGTTTGTTATAATCGTTTTACCAGATGTATTAATTGCTGTAGCTTATAACGTGGATGGACTTTACTTTTACTTTGTTCCGTCGGCAGAAACTTCAAGATGCAAAAAAATGTTAGAATCCAAAAGTTCATGATGGATTCATCCAGGAAGTAATATCGATTTTAGGTGCCGTTTCCATTGTGTTTGGGGAAAAGATGTCTATAATTGCTTCTATTGCTAAAAAATGAAATTTGCAATGATCTATTGATAGATATTCCTTCATAGTAGAATCACTAATGATAAGATATATGGAGACAAATAATTGACTTGAATATGTCCATTAGACATAAATCAAGGAGAGAAAGATTTTACAAATATCATTAAAAGAGCCTATATTTTACAACTAGAGCCACATGGAAAACTTCTACTTTGGCAGAAAATCTGAACATCTACTTTGACAGATGATCTGAAGTCTGAAAATAAGAGTGAGTCACAGAAATTTGGGAGAAATCAGTATTTAATAGGATCCCATTTAATGGGCTTCTGTCTGGTTCTTCTCAAGCAAAGGAAAATAGAGAAGTTCATATCAGACTTTCCTTCATTTCAGGTGACTGATCACTCAGTGGGTCTTCCACATTTGTTGCCATGACAACAGAGATGTGGAGATAGAGAAACTATTAACTATGGCTCTTTAGAAACTCAATTATATGTTTGATAGGATGATGTGGCTGATAAAAAATGACAGTGCAGCACATTGCTCCATAGATTCAATCTGAGTTTTCTTTTTGTACAAGCTGTCTTCTGAACCATCCCATCAATTTTTATATCAAACCCTGGTAAACTGTTTTCTCTTGATCCAGTGGTCCTCATAGGCTATTGCTTCTTCCAACTACATAAATTTCCACAATATTGTCCACTGACAACTCTACTGTTGTGCCCAATATACACTTATTACCAGTTTGCTGGTCTTCCTGTTGCTTGTTCATCTACAGCAGAAGAGAAAATTCTTGCTCAACTGGCCTGTGGACACAATCAACTGAGTTATAAATCTTAACTCTGTCTTTACATATATATCCCCACTCATAAGAAATTTTTTTCTGAACTAATAATGCCTCCTTCAATAATAGATGCTTATATTCAGTTAGACAATTATCTCTACAAGGATAGGGACTACTTATGGGACTACCATTTTGTAACCAGGGCCAATGACATGAGTGTCAACAATACAATTAATGTATGTTTACTGACTTGGATAGTGCATTAGTTGCAATGACATGCTTGGCAAACTGGCTCTCTTGCTGGACAGTAACCTCTTCTGGGCCAGGGATGATTCTATTCCTGGCAAATAATGGGTGTGCAGTGATGCCTAGTATATCAATGAGTGTCATACACTTAGCTCTACAAATGTAATGCTTCAAGGTTTTGATAGCTGTAGGATGAGGGAATTTAGAACTGTTGTACTCTATGTTATAACAGGTGTCATTTCTCATTCCCTGTTTACAGTAGAGAAATGGTACTGAATAATTTAAAACAAAGAGCATATATTACATAAACCACACACATATAAAAATGACATAAAATCAGGAGCAATTACATAAAACAAAAGTTAATTCTTTCGTTATTATATATGGCCCTAAGCAGGTCATTAGTATCCTGAATTCCAAGGTTTCAGGTGGGTGTATCATGAGGAAACAAAAGCAGAATATTAAAAACACAGTGACATTATTCAATTACTATTCACACATTATCTTGCCAAGGTCTTAATGGCATTCTTCTCATTAAGCAGTCTTCTACAGTGTTCTACTAGAGAAAGATCACTTGGCTGGAACTCAGTGCTTTGGGTATTTGAAGCTTGTTTTGTCTAGTAGTTCTTAAACTCTGGGTCATGACTCCATATGTTGGCCCATTTCAGTGGTTCTCCAAGGGATCTTTTGAAAAAAATACAAATGCTTGGACCCACCCAGACAAATTAAATCAGAATTTCTGAGATTGTGATCAGAATATTTTTTTTAAAGTATCCCCAGTGATTCTGAAAAAAGTTACAGTTGAATCACTGGCTTATCAGCCAGTAAAGTTAAAATAGAAAAGTCTGACCTCACTGAGTTCTATCCCCTGAACAGCCATCAATAAATTGGCTAGTTTTTTGAAAGAATGAATGTTCACATTTATTGTACATAATGTTTTGCCCCACCACAACATTTGATGAAAGATCATATATTTACTTTGAGCTGAAATAAAGTATACAATTGACCCAAAGAGCTCATTATCTGAGCATTGAATATATTAATAGTATGATGTATGTTATTTGGATAGATATTCTAAGTAGAAAAATATGAGATCGTTGAACAAGGCCTTTTGATATTGAGAGAAGCAATTATTCATTCTGGAATGGAAGTAGCTGATTTATTTTAATCACATCTCTCCCCAAATAAAAAAGAATCATGCAATTTGTAAAACTATAGAATATAAGTAAAAAATTATTTTAAGGATACTTAAAGGTCTGATGTAAATGACTTCTAGTTCAGTTACAGGGATTTTAGATGACCTATTTTATTTCTTTATAATCTAATGTGTATCATCTAAACTGAGACAACTTAAAACCAACTACTTAAAAGAGATTGATGTTCTTAGGGGCAGGGAAAGAATAAGAAAGTGGCAACAACTCTTCCTCTTCTCTATAACTTATTCACCAGGTAAGGATGTCTCAGGATTGGTTTTTCTCTCCCTCTGGGTAGACAAGGCATGCAACAAAAGTAGAGTTAATCCAGTCTTTGATTTCAACTAAATACAGTTAGAGGAGCTTGTTGGAAAACATCCTTCTATTTTCAAGGTACAAAGAATAAATCTAAATTGGAGAAGTCTGGAATGTATGTCACCTGTCTGTATCTAAAGGTCAAACCTCTAATAATATATCAGGCTTTGATAAAAGAAATATTTATATAAAAATTTTGACCTCCAAAAATTCTTGACTCCTATGTTGCTGGTATAAACTTAATATTAAAAAAAAAGAAATTCTCTTGTCAAATGATGTATCCTCAAGATATTCTAAATAAGTAAAACCTTTGGCAAAATGATCAATAAAAAGATAGAAGTACAAGTTAACACTTAAGAGGAAACAGGGCTTTAAATACAGATTCTATAGAGATTTTTAAAATCATAATAAAATTCAAAGCAAAAACTAATGCTAGTAATTTTGAAGGACATACTACCATAATTTTCTTAAGAAGAAGTAGAAAAATAGAAGAAAATGAAAACATTAAATGAACTGACTCAGTAACTTTGCTGCCCTATAATAGAGACATACAACAGGTCTTAGTAATTTAATAGATGGGTTTTATACACCCTCAAGGAACAGGTAATACCAACTTTATCACAGAATAAGAAAAGAGAGACCCCTCAATCCATTTTATATATGTATTCTAACTTTTAATAAGACCAAAACAGAATAGTATAATAAAATTACATTTTATACCAAAACGCTTGTGAACACTGAGGTGTATGTTCTAAATAAAACACCATCAAATCATAGTAGGCACTTCCCTGGTGGCACAGTGGTTAAGAATCCGCCTGCCAAGGCAGGGGGCATGGGTTCGATCCCTGGTCCAGGTAGAGGCCACATGCCACGGAGCAACTAAGCCCGTGTGCCACAACTACTGAGCCTGCGCTCTAGAGCCCAAGAGCCACAACTACTGAGCCTGTGCACCACAGCTACTGAAGCCCGTGTGCCTAGAGACTGTGCTCTGCAACAAGAGAAGCCACTGCAATGAGAAGCCCGCTCACCGCAACGAAGAGTAGCCCCCGCTTGCCACAACTAGAGGAAGCCCGCGCGCAGCAATGAAGACCCAACACAGCCAAAAATAAATAAATAAATAAATATAACATTAAAAAAGAAATCATATTTAGCAGTGTAGGCCCATCTAAAGAAGACTCAATATCTTAAAATAGAATGCTCTTTTAATTAATCTTTGCATTCAAAGCAATTTTGATCAAATTCTCAGCAGGTGTTTTGTGTTTATTTTTCAAAAATTCACAACCTGATCTCAAATAACAGAATAAAGAACCACAAATAGCCAAGTCATTTTGAAGCATAAGTATTGGGAAGAAGAACTTGCCTTACAGAATATCAAAACTTCCTGCAAAACTCAAGTAATTCAGACACGGGTACTGGCAGAGGAGTAGATCAATAACATACTGTACGACTGGAACTGAAAGTGAGAATTCACATACATGTGATAGAAAAGTGACTGTGAGTGAGCAAGATACACACCAATTTCAGGATGCATAACTTCCTTCTTGAGACAGGAAATAGTCAGAATAGCATTTCAACAAAACACGGAAATTTATATTTCGTTTTTTCCCAGTTATATTGAGAAATAATTGGCATACATCCCTCTTTAAGGTGTACAGCACGATGGTTTGATTTACATACATCGTGAAATGATTACCACAGAAGGTTCAGCTAACATTCATCATCTCATATAGATGCAATAAAAAGAAAACGAAGAAAAGGAAGAAAAATTTTCTCCTTTTGATGAGAACTCACGATTTACGCTCTTAATAACTTTCCTATATATCATGCAGCAGTGTTAACTATCAGAGGAAGGTGGTAAAATGTACAGACTTCCAGTTATAAGCACTAGGGGTGTAATGTACAACAGGATGACTGTAATTAACACTGCTGCCGAGTACATAGAAAAGATGGCAAGTCACATTTCTTTCATCTTAGGCAAATACAAAAAATAATATTAAGATTTGTTTATGTGAATGATGGGTGAATGGATATTTGTTAAATCATCTTCTATACGACTGAAATATTTCATATTTAAACAAATGAAAAAGTCATTTTTAGTGTAGTTGAGAAACGTAAACTGAAAGTCAGAAAACTGGAATTTTAGTCCCTTTAGCCTTTAATCATCTCTATAACTTAACTTTCTAAGGATCAGTGTTCTCGTTTATAAAATAAAGCCGCTAGAATAGATGTGTGCCTTTAATCACCAGATGGTAATGTCCCTGGCTGCTCTAACCCATGTAATTCCCAGGAATTTCAATGTGTTTGAATTTCAGCTGCATTTATCAGCCAGCCTGTATTTGTCAAGTAGGTGATACAGTTCCTAACCCTCCTGCTTAATCCTCCGAGGAGGCAATTATGATAATACCATCAATGAATGCATTAACTGGCTCTTAATGTTTATCATTTTCAAGTCCTTCCTCATCTAATTATGACAAATGCCAGTGAATTCAAATATCCCAGTGGGAAAACAGTAAATGTATACTGGGTTCCATCCAAAAGAATGCAAAGTGAGACTGGCTGGGCTCCAATTTTCCTTGGAAAAGAAGGCCTTAGCCAGGTCTGTGAAGGCATACGGTCCCTGCTGGCTGGTCTGTCTCTCCTGTTCAGTCTTTCCACATTCCAGACAGCAGGAGCAATCAAAGACATCACCTTACGTAATTCTCTAAACTCTTAACCTTAGAGTGTCTGCTTTACATGCTGACCAGACAGGCCTGTTAGGAGGGGATTTAGTAGAAACAATACTCCTGCTTCAATCATTTTCCTAACAAGAGTCGTGATCTCTTGCTGCCCTCCCGGCAATTCTCAAAGTTGTCCTTTAGACTGGTCAGTTACCATTGGGCTCCAGGCAGAACTAGACAATAGGAAAAAGGGTGAGGATGACACCACTCATTATACCCACACCATTCATGTATTTGGAAAAAGGCGATGAGAATTCAGAATAATCCTTCCAGTTACATTTTCCACTTTGTAACCCAACTCACACCTTTCTGTCCTCTCCAACACAGAACCTCCGTACTCTCCCTCCCCGTTTCATTACTGAGCCTCTCAGAACATCATCGCTGTCCCTCATGCCTAGCAAAGCCAAAGCATTTTGCATGTACCACTCCCTGGCTGCTTCACTCAGACGGTTACCTAAGACCTAAGATCTAAGACCTAAGATCCCCCACCAGGGGTAGGATGATTGGGTGAGCAGATCATGGGCTTTTAGTGTTTTTCAGATTCTATCACTTTAACTGAGACAGTGAACTCAGCTCTCGTTCAAATGTTTTTCATTCCAAACCCAAATCCTCATAGGTGAGTTTGAATTCCTCAAGTCCTTGGAGGCATAAGGAGACTAGATACTGTCGTCTTCATTGAAAGAGTGCTGATTTTTGTTTGGACAGGCACTTAGGTTACTGGTGTTATACTTGACCTTGTCAGGCTTGTTTTATTCTTTATCATGGCAAATCTATTTCAGTTTTTAGCTTAGTCCTAGGGCACTGGTTCTTTATTTTGGAGCTTTGTCCTTAGTCTGAAAGCTTGGTCTTTCTAGAGTCTCCACTGAATGCCCGGGGCACTCAACAAGGCCTCTTCACTCTGCCTGGACTAGAGCTCTCATCACCAGTTAGCCCTAGGGCAGTTGCTCTCTGCTAAGCTTCACGGAATCTCCAGCTGTTCACGCATAACCCAGCCCAGGAGACCCACGGTGAACCCATGTTCAGGCTTCCTGAACCTTCTGAACAGCAGTAAAAAAAAAAAAAAAAAAAAAAAAAAGTAAAAACTGTTAACGTAAAGAAGGAGATCAGAAGGAATGAAAGACTTCTCTTGACTACTGCTGCATAGCAAGGAAACAGCCTCCAAAAACGTTGCTTTGAGTCAATTAAGCAGGCAAAGGATTTTGTAAGGTTTGGGGGAATGGAGCTACTGTGATAGCAAGTGGCTGAGATGTTGAGATGTAAGACCCAGAGCAGACTTCCAAGCTCTCTGGCTTATTTTCAAAATAAGATATGTGGTTAACATGAGCAATAAAAAAAGATCCAAGTCGTTTCCCTGAGAAAGATATCAGTGGTTATTTCTTAGCAGCTCAGCGTTAATTTAGGACCAAAAAGAATTTCCCAAAGTATCTAGGTAAAATTCTGTTTGATCAGAGGAATTCAAGATAATTCAGGAATATCCTGTCTTTCAATGGCATGGAAGACTAAATAAATCAGTAACTGTGTGTAAACTCTCTAACCTAGATTTAGAAACATAATAACGAATGCAACGTGCAAATCTTAACTGGATCCTTAAAGAAATAAAAGAAACCAACAAAAATAGGCATCTTGAGGACAAGTAGGGCAATTTAAATATGACCTCTATTATATATCATTGAACTAACATCAATTTTCTTAGGTGTGATAACAGTATTATAGTATGCAAGAAAATGTTTTATTATTAAGAGGTTGTATGGCGGGGCAGCAGCTGATGTATTATACTAAGAATATTCAGATTATGATTTGCTGAATGTGAAAACACAAGCAGGGAGCCCCCTCAGGATCTGAGCTCCCACTTTGGAGAAGTCAAGTTGAAAACCTTGGGGTCATTTTGAACGAAGGTGCAGAGAAAGAAAAGCCACAAGATCCCCGAGTTACAGACCCTGGAAATGGGTTTGGGGTGGGGAGTGGTGTGCGGCGAGCCAGCGAAAGGGCAGTGCTCTGACCGAGGTCATGAGTGAGCAGGGTAGCAAGTACCTATCACTTTTAAGGTGGGTGGGGGAGAGGTCACTAACTCTAAGTGGTTATTTTAAAAGGTGCCTCTGGGGCTTCCCTGGTGGCGCAGTGGTTGAGAGTCCGCCTGCCGATGCAGGGGACATGGGTTCGTGCCCCGGTCCGGGAGGATCCCACATGCTGCGGAGCGGCTGGGCCCATGAGCCATAGCTGCTGAGCCTGCGTGTCCGGAGCCTGTGCTCCGCAACGGGAGAGGCCACAGCAGTGAGAGGCCTGCGTACGACAAAAAAAACAAAAACAAAAACAAAACAAAACAAAAAAAAGGTGCTTCTGGAGGAGCAAAGTGGGAACTTGGGGCAGGTGTCCTAAACTCAGGTCCTTATTTAAATGTATAGACTTTGGGTGTGAGCAGAATTGTCGGCAGGTAAAACGCCTAAGCAGCAACTTCAGAGAGTTGTTTTCTCATCACTGAGATGTGCATACAGAAATATTTAAAAGTAAATGTCATAATGGCTTTAATTTATTTTCAAAAATTTTACCAGAAAATATATACCTGTATAAACATAGAAAGGTCAAGGAAATATGGCAAAATTATAACAATTGGTCATTCTAGGTAAGGGTATCATGTGTTCATAGTACTGTACTTTTTTCTTTACTGTAGGTTTGAAAAATTTCAAAATAAAAATGAGCAGGGAAAAGAATGAGTTTTGAACTGATTCTTGATGACCTCCAACATCAAAGATCAGATGAAGTCTGATCCAGCAGAGGATGAGAAATAGCTAGAGAGGTATAGTGGAAAGCAGAAGAGTGTTGTGTCATTGAAGCTAAGAGAGAAAAGTGTACCTAGAACAAGGGAGCAGTAAAAGTGTTCAGAGCCCCTAAGAGATCATATAAGATGTAGGCTAAGGAATAGTAACTGGATTAAGTAACACAGTTGTCACTGCTCATAACACACAGCTCAAAAGTGAATTTATAGTTTAAAAGAAAGGAGTGAGGTATTCACCATGAATTAATTTAAAAAATGGAAATAACACCATGATGGAATGTGGAAAAGAGATAAAGATGACTCAGGATCAGGAAATCTGGTGTCTCTACAGAGGAGCACAGAATTGAAAATGCCCAAATAGGAAGAACTAAAAAATTTTGCTGAAATGCAGACTACTAGTTACATTCAAAGAAAAAATGGACAGTTGTTCTCATCCATGGTTAAAGTTGTGCTATGAATACAAAAGAAAGACAAAAAGGCAAAGAGGGCTATTGTCAAGATTTTTTTAAAGCAGGGGTATTGGATCTCAGCTGAATAGACAGTGTTGTGTGCAAAGCAGGCATCTTAAAGGATACCGGATGAAGTAGAGGTATCTACGGACTGGATGAATAGAAAGAATTAGTGATTCTCAGTTTCTTGAATTAGTGATTTTGGAGGTGGAACAGTTTTCAATGATGACAAAAAGGAAGAAGTGCAGAGTAGATATGAAATTGTATGAATGAAGGAATTTCAGAATTACGGTGTTTCTGTTACTGTGGCTAACGCAGTCACTCCCAAGGGCTACCTGAGGAAGGAGTCCACTTGGGAATGAATTATATGAGCCATTGTATCTTGTAGAAATTCAGGAAAAATTCTTGAACAAATACAATTGGAAATTTGGGGAAAAAAAGATATGGAAAAATATGACATACAAAGGATATTCTTGGATTGGTTAAAAGTATCATTTACCTCATCCTTGTCTATCTAAGTTTTGAAACAAATTATTATAATTCCAATCAAAGTTTTCCTTAGGTTGATTCCTAAATATGAACAAAATGTTTTGTTTTAAGGAAAGAGATAATTTATATAAATTTCTTATCTATGAAGAGCAGGTTGGGAAAAGGCATGTATTTTCATGTTGAAAATACAGAGTATATTTCTGCATGTAAAAAATACAAAGAAAAGCACTTTAAACGTAAAAGGAAATGTATGAATTAAATCGATCTTTGGTTTTTTAGAAATGCAATTTATGTTAATTAAATCATTTATATTTTAACTTTCAAGTATAAATAATTAGCAAAATGGGAGTGCCAAGTCAAGGTAAAATTCAGCAATATTTAAATATATGTATTTATGGTATTTCATCTTAAATTCTTTTAACCTTGGATTTAATTACACTCTGACTACATACAGTCTAGCAATATCCACAATGTTCTTAAATTTAATCTTTCATCTTACTGATTAAATCTGCTCTTTCATCTACAGAAGCACAAAATAGATTTATTTGAAGCTCTAGAGCATTTGGTTGATTTAACATTGGGCAACCAATTAATGTAATCCATCGTATCACCGGGCTAAAGAAGAAAAATCATATGACCCTATCAATAGATGCAGACAAAGCATTTGACAAAAATCAACATTCACTCATGACAGAAACACTTGGCAAACTACGAATAGAGGGGAAATTCCTCAACTTGATAAAAAACTTTTACAAAAACTCTGCAGCTCAAAAGAATGAGACGACAAGCCACAGACTGTGAAAAATATATTTGGAAAAGACATATCGGATAGAAGACTGTTAGCCAAAATATACCAAGATCCACACCCTGAGGGATAGAGAGGAAAGAGTCCACAATACAGGTTCCTCCTACTCCAGTGATCTCAAATGCCCTGCTCAGGCCAAAGCAAATAGCAGCTCCCCATTCTTTCTTTTATCTTCCTTTTCCACAAGATGTCATCTTTTCCCTAGAGACCTTCATACTGGCTTCTTATTGTAGTTTATGTCCAAATGGAGGTCATATCACATTGGGTGATGTCTCTGTTTATAGAAATTCTGTGTATTTAAAATAGAATGAAATACAGACCGCTTTCTATTTATAAGAATTTCAAAGAAAACTGAAGACCATGGGTTTTTGTGTGCCATTTAACCAAAATTCTAATAAATGAAATAATATTCAAAGGCTTAATAAGCTGGAAGAATTAACTGCTATAGAATGCCTAATTTTTTCAAGCCATAGAATTTGATTTCTCTTTCTAAAAATATGAGAATACTAATATACTCCTCGTAATGTTATCTTGTGAGAATTAACTGATATTATGAATGTAAATTAACTGAGACTCAGAGAAATTAAGCAACTTGCTTACATTTACCCTGTATAAATGACAGGTGAGGGGTCTGGTACTAATTAGTAGAACTTGTTAGATATATTTGGGATGAGTTTGGATGCCATGACTCTTAGAAGCTGATCTTTTTATAGGTTCAATTGAATATGTCACTTTATTGTACTAGAATTTACTACAATTCCTTTACCACTTTCCTAATAGAACACACATACGCACACGTACCAAGAAACCTTCCTTGCATTTATTTAATTTGTCCACCAGATGGCATGATTAGCCCACAGGTTGTCAAATAGTCTAGAAAAAGTTCTAAAACTTTGACATCCTTTATTTGTGCAGAGTTAAATAAACGTATGTTTGGACGCATTTGTTCCCATTTATATTCATATTCCTTTTTACCATTCTCAAATGAAGCAGTACTGAAAAAACCAACATGTACGTTGTTCGACCACATTACCATGGGTGAGCCCGGGGCCACTCAGGGAAACAGTGGGATGGACTGCCAGGCAGAGGGAGGGAAGTGAGCTCTGGACAGGCGATTTTACTGTAGTTTTGTGGGGGAAAAAAAGGGGCAGGGGGCTTCCCTGGTGGCGCAGTGGTTGAGAGTCCGCCTGCCGATGCAGGGGACACGGGTTCGTGCCCCGCTCTGGGAGGATCCCACATGCCGCAGAGCGGCTGGGCCCGTGAGCCATGGCCGCTGTGCCTGCGCGTGCGGAGCCTGTGCTGCGCAATGGGAGAAGCCACAACAGTGAGAGGCCCACGTACCGCAAAAAAAAGGGGGGGGGGGGAGGGGAGGGCGGGAAAGCAGGTTTAGGATGGGCTAATTTGAATAACTTCAAGAGGCTCTGGGGGGCAGGGGCTGTCCCTGGTTGTCTGGTACCCGGCCCTGGGGCAATGAGGGAGGTCCTTTGAGATGTGGACTTAATCTACTGCTCAGGAAGGAGAACTGATCTCAAAACTGGGTCAAGACCACACACACACACACACACACAACTACAGTATATACGTAACCTTTAAATTTTGTGGCAAGTCTCTTTATATTTCACACAGGTGAAAGTTCTCTCTATCCTGTTGACAATTGAAGCTCTTTTCATTCACCCCTAAAATAACGTTCATGAAGGAATTCTGGCAGCCACTGCGTAGACTCCTCTGCCTAGCAGTACAGTGGGGACGGGAGGAATAAGCCTGGGAATTTCCCTCCCTTGGGGTGGCCTTTGTTCCCATTTTGTGTAGGTATTTACCTCTGTGTCTTTTTTTCTTTGTGTATAAAATTAAAAGGTTGAACTAGGTAACAAAGATTTCTTTCTCCTCTAAGTCAGAATATTTGATGCACAGAGCTTTAAAGAAGAGTCAGAAAGAATGGTGGGGAAATTATACAAGTCCTGGTTAGTGAAAATCAATTAAATGATCATGTATTATATAAAAGAAAGCAAAAGTTGTGGATCCAGATAATAAAATTATTTGCAAAATGTGAGGGGTAAAATTCAAATGGAAAGGATACAGTCAGGCAAAAGGTGGCACATATATTAAAATTTGAAAACTGAAAGCCCAGAAGCAGTAGCCCAAGTCTGTCTCAATACCCCCAACACTTCTTCATCACTCCCCAAATCAGAAAAAGCTGCTACCTCCAAGCAAAAGTAAATAATCACCTGGCAAGAGGACCCTTTGGGAAGGCTCTCCACTCTAGCCACCACTGTCATGGTAAAGAAGTGATGAGAGGGAGCATTCAAGTTTACACCTACCTGTGTGTGTGTGTGTGTGTATATATATACACACACACACACACACACACACACACATATATACACACACACACACATATATATATATATAAAGATAACTATTGGAATTCCGTGGCGGTCCAGTGTTTAGGACTTGGCACTTTCACCACGGGGCCTGGGTTCAATCCCGGGTCAGGGAACTAAAATACCGCAAGCCGCGCAGCGCGGCCACAAAAAACAACAACAACAACAAAAACCCAAACAAAACAAACAACACCCTGGTTTTGTTTTAAGAAGAAATAAAGGTAACTGAACTGGTATAGAATTTGGTAAGGATAGTTTTGCTAAAAGAATTGAACATAAATTCCTTTAGAAAAGGCACTTGACCCTTTGGTTCCTTTTTGTTTCCCCAGTGCCTGGACCAGTGCAGAGCGTGTGGTACATGTATAGTAACAGATAAGTGACTCCAAGGAGATTAAGGATGGATGTTTGAGGGCAAATAGATGGCCTTTCCTTTCTAAAGCTTATACTAAGGAGAGACAGAAAACACTATTCTGAAAACAAAATAATTGGATTCATAGTTTGGAACTCTCTTGGCAAAGTAGCAGGAGAATGAGGCCAGTAATGAAAGGGAGGTAAAAGGTTGATTAATGAACATATTTTTAAAATAATAAAAAGTCCATCAAGGGTATTGATCAATTGGGGATACCTAAGAAAGACTAGGATGGATTGATTGGATTTCTAATTTATGTCATAAATTCCTTGGGTTTTAAAAATCCCCTATGACAATATTTTAGACTTCATTAAGTTTACATCTTCAGTGTTTGTTTTTCCCATTTCTTCTAAATTTGGGCATTTCTGTGCTAGTGGATCTTCCCCCGACATTGTGACAGCTTTTCTCTGAGGCCAAGGCCAAATTATACATGCATCTTTAAAAAGACAATCGTTCTGTAGTTGCAGACTAATTACTTTTCTAACTTCCATAGTAAATTTTCTCTTAAAATACTATCTACAGTGTGAAATTGAGTAGACATCTGACGGAGCTCAACCCATTTATTTCTCCCCTCAAAAATCATTAAGTTTGAGTCACACTGAAAGCTGTACTGACATTAAAGAATGCATTGTATTGCTTTAAATTGCTTTTCTACCTACACATTATCCAGGGACAAAAAGCACCGAACAATCTTTCACATTTTGAGCTGTGTGTTTTAAATACACACACACACATACCATTTATAATTAATAGGTAATAGTAACACAAAGAAGAGAACAACCTAACTTATAGTTTTGGCTTCCTGGGTTACAATAAATAATTCTTGTGATCAGGGATGTAATTTGGTACTCTTTTCCAACAAAAGTGCTGTTAAATTATCATTTATTTTGCCTTTTATAAAATTTTCTTAATTATGCAGAAAATGGTAGCAACTCTGGTTAACTTTTTTAAAAATTTAATTTAATTTACTTTTTTATACAGCAGGTTCTTTTTTTTTAAACATCTTTATTGGAGTATAATTGCTTTACAATGGTGTGTTAGTTTCTGCTTTATAACAAAGTAAATCAGTTATACATATACATATGTCCCCATATCTCTTCCCTCTTGCATCTCCCTCCCTCCCACCCTCCCTATCCCACCCCTCTAGGTGGTCACAAAGCACCAAGCTGATCTCCCTGTGCTATGCGGCTGCTTCCCACTAGCTATCTGTTTTACATTTGGTAGTGTATATATGTCCATGTCACTCTCTCACTTTGTCCCAGCTTACCCTTCCCCCTCCCCATATCCTCAAGTCCATTCTCTAGTAGGTCTGCATCTTTATTCCTGTCTTGCCCCTAGGTTCTTCTGATAATTTTGTTTTTGTTTTTGTTTTTTTTTTTTAGATTCCATATATATGTGCTAGCATACAGTATTTGTTTTTCTCCTTCTGACTTACTTCACTGTGTATGACACTCTCTAGGTCCACCCACCTCACTACAAATAACCCAGTTTCATTCCTTTTTATGGCTGAGTAATATTCCATTGTATATATGTGCCACATCTTCTTTATCCATTCATCTGTGGATGGACACTTAGGTTGCTTCCATGTCCTGGCTATTGTAAAGAGAGAGGCAATGAACATTTTGATATATGACTCTTTTTGAATTATGGTTTTCTCAGGGTATATGCCCAGTAGTGGGATTGCTGGGTCATATGGTAGTTCTATTTTTAGTTTTTTAAGGAACATCCATACTGTTCTCCATAGTGGCTGTATCAATTTACATTCCCACCAACAGTGCAAGAGGGTTCCCTTTTCTCCACACCCTCTCCAGCATTTATTGTTTCTACATTTTTTGATGATGGCCATTCTGACCAGTGTGAGATGATATCTCATTGTAGTTCTGATTTGCATTTCTCTAATGATTAATGATGTTGAGTATTCTTTCATGTGTCTGTTGGCAATCTGTATATCTTCTTTGGAGAAATGCCTATTTAGGTTTTCTGCCCGTTTTTGGATTGGGTTGTTTTTTTAATGTTGAGCAGCATAAGTTGCTTGTAAATTTTGGAGATTAATCCTTTGTCAGTTGCTTCATTTGCAAATATTTTCTCCCATTCTGAGGGTTGTCTTTTCATCTTGTTTATGGTTTCCTTTGTTGTGCAAAAGCTTTTAAGTTTCATTAGGTCCCATTTGTTTATTTTTGTTTTTATTTCCATTTCTCTAGGAAGTGGGTCAAAAAGGACCTTGCTGTGATTTATGTCAAAGAGTGTTCTGCCTATAGTTTCCTCTAAGAGATTGATGGTGTCTGGCCTTACATTTAGGTCTTTAATCCATTTGGAGTTTATTTTTGTGTATGGTGTTAGGGAGTGTTCTAATTTTATTCTTTTACGTGTAGCTGTCCAGTTTTCCCAGCACCACTTACTGAAGAGGCTGTCTTTTCTCCACTGTATATTCTTGCCTCCTTCATCAAAGATAAGGTGACCATATGTGCATGGGTTTATCTCTGGCCTTTCTATCCTGTTCCATTGATCTATATTTCTGTTTCTGTGCCAGTACCATACTGTCTTGATTACTGTAGCTTTGTAGTATAGTCTGAAGTCAGGGAGCCTGATTCCTCCAGTGAATAATCACTCAGAAATGGTAATTATCTAAAACACTGAAAAATTCAGCCATCATTGAAGAGGTTTCAATCGTTTGATATTAAATAGAGGGACAGTATTTAAGTGGCATTAGAAAGAAAGAAAAATTTCATAGTTGGCATAAGAGTTTTTGTTGTATCAATATTTCAAATTCTCCAAAAGATTATCAAAATAACAAATTATGACAAATTAAGCTTGAAAACTGTGAAAAGACTTATTCCATATCCACAATAATGAGGATTAAAATGAAGGTCTTTTTACACAACATTCTTTGTTCTCTGGGTTTTATACATCATCGAAATCAGAATAAAAAGTCAAGAACATTTCTGGTCATTGCCAAGAGTTGCAATGAGGATTTCCAGTTCTCTTGCTGCTTTTATTTTAAGCAAGTAAAAAGAATCTGTGCTATTTCTTAAATTCTAAAAGTTGCTCTCAACCACATCTGCTCTACAGTGTTTACAACAGAAAGTCTAGTTTCTTTATCAAATATGCAAATGGTTATTTTAATTTAATGTGGTGTTTCCAATTCAGTTAAGAGTCTCCCACAAGGGTGAACTGTTTTACGAATCAATTCTGATGCTTGCGCATTTCTTATTATTTTTGGTCTCACCATGTCCTTTAAAGCCGGAAGTGCGGTCATCCTACAGCAAATGTATGTTGCACATACTATTTGGGTCACAGTAGTCTTACCGTTTTTTGTATCACAAAAAATGCTTGGAGATTCTGATGATATCTATGTGAATCTATGGATCATTCCCCTTGATAACAAACAATAAATGACAAGAGTATTATACGTAATTTCAGTGGATCTGTATCCTTCTAACTGAATTCATGAACTGCAATTAAGGAACCTCAGTTTATTTTTTCCCTGTGGGTAGTGAATGGGACTTTAGAATATGCAAACAGGAAAAGAGAAGTGAGCTGTGAACTTTGAAGCATGATGCCTGTACCTCAGTCTCCTCTTTGGCAAAATGAGGTGATTGAATGAGATGATCTTGGACTCCATTCCCCCTCTGACATTCTATCATTATGTGTAACAATTAGAATGATGGTGATAATAATTTCTCTAGAACAGCCGTCTTCAAACTGTGCTCTTCAAGCCATAGGGATATTAGAAGGTGCTTAAGAGGTGTCATGAGGGTGTTAATCAATGAACTGGATTTAAGAATGCTCAGATCCTAAGCAGAACAGTTTCTCTTGAATTTGTTTAACAAATGATGCGTTTGTGGATGACTTTACTTAAAGAATACAGAGAGAGAATATATATGTATGTATGTATGTGTGTGTCTATATACGCTGTCCAAAACGGTAGCCATTAGCCACATGAGGTTATTGAGCTCTTGAAATGTGGCCAGTGAGACTGAATTTTTTAATTTTACTTAATTTTAATTTAAACAGCCACCTATGGCTAGTTTCTAAGATGTCAGACAGTACAACTATAGATTTTTTTGAGCTAAATAAACTGGTCTCAGTTTCTTATTATTAGCAGTCCTTTTTCTTTTAAGTTTTAGGCCCCAATTTACTATGCATTTATGCTTATTTATTTATTAAGATATAATTGGCATATAAATTAGTTTCTGGTGTACAACATAATGATGAGATATTTGTATATATTGCAAAATGATCACCACAATATGAAATACTATATAAGTCATGGGGATATAACGCACAGCATGATGACTATGGTTAATAATACTGTATTGCACTGCCGGGGTCCCAGGATCCAGGGACGGCTTCCATGGGAGAACGCACGGCGCGCCTCAGGCTGGGGCAATGTCACGCCGGCCTCTGCCGCTGCAGGCTCGCCCCGCACTCCGTGCCCCTCCCTCCCCCCCGGCCTGAGTGAGCCAGAGTCCCAGAAGTGGCTGCTCCTGTAACCCTGTCCTGTCTGAGCGAAGAACAGATGCCCTCCGGCGACCTACACGCAGAAGCAGGGCCAAATCCAAAGCTGAGACGCAGGAGCTGTGAGAACAAAGAAGAGAAAGGGGAATCTCTCCCAGCAGCCTCAGAAGCATCGGATTAAAGCTCCACAATCAACTTGATGTACCCTGCATCTGTGGAATACATGAATAGACAACGAATCATCCCAAATTGAGGAGCCAGGAGTCAGTGCTGTGCCTCTGAGGTGGGAGAGCCAACTTCAGGACACTGGTCCACAAGAGACCTCCCAGCTCCACATAATATCAAACGGTGAAAATCTTCCAGAGATCTCCAGAACCCAGCTTCACTCAACGACCAGCAAGCTACAGTACTGGACACCCTATGCCAAACAACTAGCGAGACAGGAAAACAATGCCACCCATTAGCAGAGAGGCTGCATAAAATCATAAAAACACACCCCAAAACACACCACCAGACATGGACCTGCCCACCAGAAAGACAAGATCCAGCCTCATCCACCAGAACACAGGCACTAGTCCCCTCCACCAGGAAGCCTACACAACCCACTAAACCAACCTAAGCCACTGGGGGCAGACACCAAAAACAACAGGAACTACGAACCTGCAGCCTGCAAAAAGGAGACCCCAAACACAGTAAGATAAGCAAAATGAGAAGACAGAAAAACACACAGCAGGAGAAGGAGCAAGATAAAAACCCACCAGACCTAACAAATGAAGAGGTAATAGGCAGTCTACCTGAAAAAGAATTCAGAATAATGATAGTAAAGATGATCCAAAATCTTGGAAATAGAAGAGACAAAATGCAAGAAACAGTTAACAAGGACCTAGAAGAACTAAAGATGAATCAAGCAACGATTAAAAACACAATGAATGAAATGAAAAATACTCTAGATGGGATCAATAGCAGAATAACTGAGGCAGAAGAACGGATAAGTGACCTGGAAGATCAAATAGTGGAAATAACTACTGCAGAGCAGAAGAAAGAAAAAAGAATGAAAAGAACAGAGGACAGTCTCAGAGACCTCTGGGACAATATTAAACGCACCAACATTTGAATTATAGGGGTTCCAGAAGAAGAAGAGAAAAACAAAGGGACTGAGAAAATATTTGAAGAGATTATAGTTGAAAACTTCCCTAATATGGGAAAGGAAATAGTGAATCAAGTCCAGGAGGCACAGAGAGTCCCATACAGGATAAATCCAAGCAGAAATACGCCAAGACACATATTAATCAAACTGTCAAAAATTAAATACAAAGAAAACATATTAAAAGCAGCAAGGGAAAAACAACAAATAACACACAAGGGAATCCCCATAAGGTTAACAGCTGATCTTTCAGCAGAAACTCTGCAATCCAGAAGGGACTGGTAGGACATAGTTAAAGTGATGAAGGAGAAAAACCTGCAACCAAGATTACTCTACCCAGCAAGGATCTCATTCAGATTTGTTGGAGAAATTAAAATGTTTACAGACAAGCAAAAGCTGAGAGAGTTCAGCACCACCAAACCAGCTTTACAACAAATGCTAAAGGAACTTCTGTAAGCAAGAAACACAACAGAAGGAAAAGACCTACAATAACGAACCCAAAACAATTAAGAAAATGGGAATAGGAACATACATATCGATAATTACCTTAAATGTAAATGGACTAAATGCTCCCACCAAAAGACACAGATTGGCTGAATGGATACAAAAACAAGACCTATATATATGCTGTCTACAAGAGACCCACATCAGACCCAGAGACACATACAGACTGAAAGTAAGGGGATGGAAAAAGATATTCCATGCAAATGGAAACCAAAAGAAAGCTGGAGTAGCAATTCTCATATCAGACAAAATAGACTTTAAAATAAAGACTACTAGAAGAGACAAAGAAGGACACTACATAATGATCAAGGGATCGATCCAAGAAGAAGATATAACAATTGTAAATATTTATGCACCCAACATAGGAGCACCTCAATACATAAGGCAAATACTAACAGACATAAAAGGCGAAATCAAAAGTAATACATTCATAGTAGGGGACTTTAACACCCCACTTTCACCGATGGACACATCATCCAAAATGAAAATAAATAAGGAAACACAAGCTTTAAATGATACATTAAACAAGATGGACTTAATTGATATTTATAGGCCATTCCATCCAAAAACAACAGAATACACATTTTTCTCAAGTGCTCATGGAACATTCTCCAGGATGGATCATATCTTGGGTCACAAATCAAGCCTTGCTAAATTTAAGAAAATTGAAATTGTATCAAGTATCTTTTCCAACCACAATGCTATGAGACTAGACATCAATTACAGGAAAAGATCTGTAAAAAATACAAACACATGGAGGCTAAACAATACACTACTCAATAACGAAGTGATCACTGAAGAAATCAAAGAGGAAATAAAAAAATACCTAGAAACAAATGACAATGGAGACACGACGACCCAACACCTATGGGACGCAGCAAAAGCAGTTCTAAGGGGGAAGTTTATAGCAATACAATCCCACCTTAAGAAACAGGAAACATCTCGAGTAAACAACCTGACCCTGCACCTAAAGCAATTAGACAAAGAAGAACAAAAACACCCCAAAGTTAGCAGAAGGAAAGAAATCATAAAAATCAGATCAGAAATAAATGAAAATGAAATGAAGGAAACGATAGCAAAGATCAATAAAACTAAAAGCTGGTTCTTTGAGAAGATAAACAAAATTGATAAACCATTAGCCAGACTCATCAAGAAAAAAAGGGAGAAGACTCAATAGAATTAGAAATGAAAAAGGAGAAGTAACAACTGACACTGCAGAAATACAAAAGATCATGAGCGATTACTACAAGCAACTCTATGCCAATAAAATGGACAACCTGGAAGAAATGGACAAATTCTTAGAAATGCACAACCTGCCAAGACTGAATCAGGAAGAAATAGAAAATATGAATAGACCAATCACAAGCACTGAAATTGAAACTGTGATTAAAAATCTTCCAACAAACAAAAGCCCAGGACCAGATGGCTTCACAGGTGAATTCTATCAAACATTTAGAGAAGAGCTAACACCTATCCTTCTCAAATTCTTCCAAAATATAGCAGAGGGAGGAACACTCCCAAACTCATTCTACGAGGCCACCATCCCCTTGATACCAAAACCAGACAAGGATGTCACAAAGAAAGAAAACTACAGGCCAATATCACTGATGAACATAGATGCAAAAATCCTCAACAAAATACTAGCAAACAGAATCCAACAACACATTAAAAGGATCATACACCATGATCAAGTGGGGTTTATTCCAGGAATGTAAGGATTCTTCAATATACACAAATCAATCAACGTGATACACCATATTAACAAATTGAAGGAAAAAAACCATATGATCATCTCAATAGATGCAGAGAAAGCTTTCGACAAAATACAACAACCATTTTGATAAAAACCCTGCAGAAAGTAGGCATAGAGGGAATTTTCCTCAATATAATAAAGGCCATATACGACAAACCCACAGCCAACATCGTCCTCAATGGTGTAAAACTGAAACCATTTCCACTAAGATCAGGAACAAGACAAGGTTGCCCACTCTCACCACTCTTATTCAACATAGTTTTGGAAGTTTTAGCCACAGCAATCAGAGAAGAAAAGGAAATAAAAGGAATCCAAATCGGAAAAGAAGAAGTAAAGCTGTCACTGTTTGCAGATGACATGATTGTATACACAGAGAATCCTAAAGATGCTACCAGAAAACTACTAGAGCTCATCAATGAATTTGGTAAAGTAGCAGGATACAAAATTAATGCACAGAAATCTCTGGCATTCCTATACACTAATGATGAAAAATCTGAAAATGAAATCAAGAAAACACTCCCATTTACCATTGCAACAAAAAGAATAAAATATCTAGGAATAAACCTACCTAAGGAGACAAAAGACCTGTATGCAGAAAATTATAAGACACTGATGAAAGAAATTAAAGATGATACAAATAGATGGAGAGATATACCATGTTCCTGGATTGGAAGAATCATTATTGTGAAAATGACTTTACTACCCAAAGCAATCTACAGATTCAATGCAATCTCTATCAAACTACCACTGGCATTTTTCACAGAACTAGAACAAAAAATTTCAAAATTTGTTTGGAAAAACAAAAGACCCCGAATAGCCAAAGCAATCTTGAGAACGAAAAACGGAGCTGGAGGAATCAGGCTCCCTGACTTCAGACTCTACTACAAAGCTACAGTAATCAAGACAGTATCGTACTGGCACAAAAACAGAAAGATAGGTCAATGGAACACGATAGAAAGCCCAGAGATAAACCCATGCACATATGGTCACCTTGTCTTTGATAAAGGAGGCAGGAATGTACAGTGGAGAAAGGACAGTCTCTTCAATAAGTGGTCCTGGGAAAACTGGACAGGGACATGTAAAAGTATGAGATTAGATCATTCCCTAACACCATACACAAAAATAAGCTCAAAATGGATTAAAGACCTAAATGTAAGGCCAGACACTATCAAACTCTTGGAGGAAAACATAGGCAGAACACTCTATGACATAAATCACAGCAAGATCCTTTTGGACCCACCTCCTAGAGAAATGGAATTAAAGACAAAAATAAACACATGGGACCTAATGAAACTTAAAAGCTTTTGCACAGCAAAGGAAACCATAAACAAGACCAAAAGACAACTCTTAGAATGGGAGAAAATATTTGCAAATGAAGCAACTGACAAAGGATTAATCTCCAAAATTTATAAGCAGGTCATGCAGCTCAATAACAAAAAAACAAACAACCCAATCCAAAAATGGGCAGAAGACCTAAATAGACATTTCTCCACAGAAGATATACAGACTGCCAACAAACACATGAAAGGATGCTCAACGTCTTTAATGATTAGAGAAATGCAAATCAAAACTACAATGAGATATCATCTCACACCAGTCAGAATGGCCATCATCAAAAATCTAGAAACAATAAATGCTGGAGAGGGTGTGGAAAAAAGGGAACACTCTTGCACTGCTGGTGGGAATGTGAATTGGTACAGCCACTATGGAGAACAGTATGGAGGTTCCTTTAAAAACTACAAATAGAACTACCATACGACCCAGCAATCCCACTACTGGGCATATACCCTGAGAAAACCATAATTCAAAAAGAGACATGTACCAAAATGTTCATAGCAGCCCTATTTACAATAGCCCGGAGATGGAAGCAACCTAAGTGTCCAACATCGGATGAATGGATAAAGAAGATATGGCACATATATACAATGGAATATTACTCAGCCATAAAAAGAAATGAAATTGAGCTATTTGTAATGAGGTGGATGGACCTAGAGTCTGTCATACAGAGTGAAGTAAGTCAGAAAGAGAAAGACAAATACTGTATGCTGACACATATATATGGAATTTAAGAAAAAAAATGTCATGAAGAACATAGGGGTAAGACAGGAATAAAGACACAGACCTACTAGAGAATGGACTTGAGGATATGGGGAGGGGGAAGGGTAAGCTGTGACAAAGCGAAAGAGAGGCATGGACATATTAAAAAAAAAAAAAGAATAATACTGTATTGCACATTTGAAAGTTGCTAAGATAGTATATCTTAAAGGTTCTCATCAGTATTAGCAGTCTTTAAACCTCAGCTGATGACTAATTAAGAGTTATTTTAGATGTAATTCAAGCATCAAATGAATAATTGCACTGGGTGACTGAATTCTGTTTCATAGTTAAAATCCTGAAATTCTTCTGCTCAGATTATGAAATGGGCACAGAATTTAAATCAGACAAATCTGGTTTGAATTCCAGCTTTCTAGCTTAGTAGCTGAGTGTCATACCTACAGGTGAGTCACTAACATCTGTAACCCTCAGCTTCTTTGGTCAAACAAGGCCAGTAATTCCAATCTCATAGGACTGCTGTGAGGATTAAAGAAAATAATATGTATGAAGTCCCTAATGCAGTGCCTGGCTCATGAAATTGATTTTCTACAAATGTTATGTCACCTCTCTATGTAGTTATATAACATATAACTGAGTCATGTTTAATTCACCTTTTCACCTCTTTAGTATTGAGGATGGAAAAGTAAAAAAATGATAAAAACCTGTTAAATTAGTTTTACTTCTCTGTGACTCTTAATTTGATCACGAACTATCCAGGTATATCCTAAGATTGGGGGAACCAGGAGATAGAGAATAAAGATTTACAGTTACAGCTTAATATAAAGAGTACAGATTTGAGTCTTGCAAATACATCTACTGCCACTAGCAATCATGCTACTGTCACCTCCAAAATGTGCTTGTCATTGAGTCTTTGAAGACTTGTGCATGTGCTGATGTGGACACAAAAGTCCTTCCTCCATTTGGGTTCCTCTCCAGCAGGAATATATCAGCTTTAGTGGAGGCAAACTGATTTTCAGGAAGAGTTCAGGCAAACAGCATTGTGGTAGCCACTGCCCAGAATCAACCGTAGGAGGGCAGTCTTTTTAAATCAGAAAGATATTTCTTGAGCAAAATTCTGAGTAAGGAACACTGAAAGGAGACTCTGTTTTCTGTTACCTAATAAATTTAGTGCTCTAAGTATGCCGATACCCAACACGAGACTTGAACACAAATTTCCGGCTTATGTATATTTTCCACTTATTCTTTTTTTTTTTTTTTTTTTGCGGTACGCGGACCTCTCACTGTTGTGGCCTCTCCCTTTGCGGAGCACAGGCTCCGGACGCACAGGCTCAGCGGCCATGGCTCACGGGCCCAGCCTCTCCGCGGCATGTGGGATCCTCCCGGACCGGGGCCCGAACCCGTGTCCCCTGCATCGGCAAGCGGACTCTCAACCACTGCACCACCAGGGAAGCCCCTCCACTTATTCTTGACACTAAATTCCAGTCCACAGATTTACACCCTAAATGTGCTTAAAAGAAAACAGTTCAGAAATTTTAGTCTAAGTTATATATTCCTGTGTTCCCTGAAAAACCTGGATTTCCTTGTAGTTGAAAATCAGAAGTATAAAATATAATTTTATTTTATAGTATCTAGTTATATACTGCTTTCCTTGGAAAGGACTCTTAGTTCTATATTTCTTTGGATAACTCCAAAACCTAAGTGCTAACTCCTTACATGGGACTCTCT
The DNA here is from genome assembly GCF_949752795.1 of Hyperoodon ampullatus. Classification (NCBI taxonomy): domain Eukaryota; kingdom Metazoa; phylum Chordata; class Mammalia; order Artiodactyla; family Ziphiidae; genus Hyperoodon; species Hyperoodon ampullatus. The sequence goes on from NC_136926.1 coordinate 75,423,365, forward strand.
TTGAAACCATTTGGCATAAAACAGATTTGTTCAATGAATCTCATAGACTCACAAGACATTTGACTAGGTCAACAAAAAAATAATATTTTTATGCTGGAGGAATGGTGCTTTTCAGCACTGGGTCTAGACTTATTTTACCAGTAAAGATGTATTAGTAGTTAGTGGCTATTTACAGAAGCAGACTTTCATTGACATTTGCGAAGGTGTGTCTAAGCAGACAGTTCCAATTGACTTCCAAATGCAATGTGGCCCCATGGTGAATTGCTGAATGATAAACCTCACCTCCTCCACCAAGGTGACTTTTATGTAAACATCCTGGACTTCTTCTGAGGAGGCCTGACCTGCAGGGAACCTGCCTAATTCCCACGCTTTGCAAAATTACATAATGCAAAGCCCCTTGCTTATTCTAAAAACAGTGAGTATAATTAGTCTTGAAAATCAATGTTTCCACTCATCAGGATGACAAAATAACTTGTTAAGAAGCGTGCTTAATTTACATATCCAAGAGTCCACAAAAGCTTCAGCTACCATTTATTTGATTATATCCTTCTAGGAGAAAAAAAATACAGTTCATTGGCTGGCTGCCACTCTCTAAAATATAAGAGGTAATTAGAACCATACTGTTGTCATGTTTTCATAGCAAAATACAATCTGCTTTCAGAGAGAATATGCCATTATCTTATCTGGAGCTCCTTTACTCATAATTATTAAGATATTTATGCTTATGGGTGAAATTAATAAAATATGAATAAATTGAAAATGGACTTCATATATAATATCTTGTGAATAACTCAACAAAAATTTTGGAAATTAAAAATATGTATACATATGTATATGTAAAAATACTTTTTTGTGTAATAAAGGACACAAATAATGTGAAAAAATAAAATGTTTTTTTAACATAATGCCAGTGACAAATCCTTAACTATTTTTTTAAGTGATATGAAACAACAGTAATTTAAAGAATTTTACTTATATTGGAATTGTACCATTACTACAATTTGCCATGGCTCACGGGCCCAGCCGCTCCGCGGCACGTGGGATCCTCCTGGACCAGGGCACGAACCTGTGCCCCCCGCATCGGCAGGCGGACTCCCAACCACTGCGCCACCAGGGAAGCCCTCGTTATCACAATATTTTGATGGCCAAGAGCAAAAACCTACCAAACTTATGAGAAAGTATGAAAAATCTAAAGGAAGGAATGAACTTTTGTGTCTATTACTTCTGTATTTCTACATTCATCTTTGGATGTGGGTTACTATTTTCTTTTTTCATTTTAAAACAAAGTTCCTATGGCATTTGTTTATTCCCCTAAGAAACAAAGTAATATTATTCCCCTAAGAAACAAAGTAATATTAATCTGTTTAGTTTTCAATCATCATGTTCAGTTCACTCAAATCTTTTGTGGATAGTAATTCTTCTTCAATCATCTGATTCCTCAAACCAAAATGTTGCATGCCTTTAAAATTTTCCCAGTAATAAATATATTTGTCAAGGAACTGGAATATTTGAAATCATTGACACCAGTGCATTCTTTCCCGGTTGATAGATCTACCTGGGAAGAAGTTCATTACAAGAAATTAGCTTTAGTTGCATGATCTTGGAATCAAGGATGCTAATTTTTTGGCATCTGGATAAAACAGCATCATAATATGGTGCTATTTATAGTGGAAACTATGAATTTAATTACATTTTAGATCAATAAATACTTGTTGAATAGATTCTGTGAGCTGGCCTCCTGTGTTCCAGACACCATTCTAAGGGCTGAAAAAACCAGTGATGAATAAGACCTAAATGGTCACTTCCCTTACAAAGCCTACATTTTAACAAGGAAAAGAGAAGACCAAAAATTTATAAATAATTTACTGTAGGGGAAGTACAGTACTTGAAAATATCTAGTAGAAGGAGCTGGGCTTTTCCAGAGGCCCTTTAAATTTTCTCTGAGGATATTAAATATAAGTCAAAGTCTGAAGGATTGTAGGAGTTTAAGAAAGATATTTATTTTACTTTTGCTTTTTCTTGGTTTAGTTGTTTTTTTTAATGTTTTATAGCAAATGTTGCATTATTTTATGTTTAGTTTAAATTACTATTTAGCCTACTCAGTAATACTAATAGCTTAATGATACTTTTGGATTATTTGAATTCACTAAACATGATAAAAATGAATTTAATATCTGAAGTTTGGAGAATGCATAAACCTTTCTAAATAGAATGTGTATAGCACAATGTTCTCACATCTTACAAGTACCTGAAGAAAAAGGAAAGGGAACCAAATGATTTAAGAAGTAATTATCCTACAGTACACCTTTCCTAGGAATTATAGCATCAGGATAAAATAGCAAAATGACAAATGTTATTATTTTTATAAATATACATATCATACATTTATATATAAATTATGTGGATTATAACCCATATATTATAAATGTATAATATAATAAGCACAAATGTTATTTCTATTTTACAGGAATTTTTCATAGATCATATAGATGGGAATTGGAATAAACAAGCTCAAGGAAATGAGGACCAATTTTCCATTTCCAATTAAGAAGTCAATGATATCATATATGTGGAATTTTCACTACATGCATGGTTCTATATTGTTTTATAAGAAATTAAAAATAAGTTACAAATCCAGTTTTCTATATATTCTACTTATAATTGCCCTTATATTACAATTAGGTTAATTCATTTTATCAACAATTAGATTGTGCCTATTTTGTGGTAGGCCCTGATATACAAAGAATCTAATCCCTAATACAGTCCACAAATACCTCAAAAGAGTCAGACACATACTGATTAAACTCATAGTTCAGGAATGAGCAAAAATGCTGGCTTTTGTAATCTCATTTGATCCTGAAAGAAAGCAAGGTAAACAAGAGAGATATTTTTAATCACATTAATTTTTAAAGGGAAGCTGAAATGACTTCCCTATTACCATGCATTTTGTAAATTATAGATGTGGCTTCTGTGGCCACAGATTAGAGGGACTCACAAAGCTAAATAAAAACCACTTGAATTAGGTCCAAAAATCAAAATAAAATCTAGAATTTGTAGTTAAAGTTTCTATCTAGATAACGGCCCCTCACGTAGCTTCTCCCAATTCCCCACTATAAAAACAATTAAAAAAAGAAAAAGAAATGGAAAAGAGATGAACATTAAGTGGCAATTAGCTATTGCCAAAATCTGGGGCTGGAGGAGAAATTCATTGATTATAAGATGTATGGATTCCAACTGACAATCATAATCAGAAGTTATCATTCGTTCATTATTAAATGTTTATTGTGAGCCATTTTGTTCTCTCTTGAAAGAGAGGTAGTGATATGACTTAGTTTTTTTCCCTCTACTGTTCTGGATCTGGTTTAAAAAAAAAAACAAAAAACATCTATACTGAGCAGAAAAATGGGCCTCTAGTCTTTCTTTCTGAAAAGGTCAATATGAATAGTCATTTTCAACTTTGCAGAGATTGCCACAGAAGGGCAAAGAGTATGAATGAGTGTTGATTGCATTGTAGGGGGAGTGGGCACTAATCCCAACATGGAGGTTGTAACACCAGGAATAAAGTGAGTGGAAGCATTAAAAATAATGGGTTTGTTTGGTTTGTTTTTGTTCTCTACTTTTTCATATCACCTTCAAAACAAGCACTAATACAAGCACTTAATGATAATATGAGATAATATTTCTGTCCAGCAATGTTTAACATGTTATATGCTCACTCATCTCATTCAGGTCACATACGTGGGTATGCCCTATAGTCCAGCCCTGCCATTACAAATAAGAATTAGATCAGGTTCAGAAACATCTCTCTTTCTGTTATAAAATGCTTGCATAATTCTAGTAAAACCCAAGTGGGTATGAGCAGGGACAAGGGGAATTTATATACCCTGAATGTATCACATCTTAACAGATTGCTTCTTACTCTAGAGGTAAGTAAACATATAAAAACACCCTTGAATTCTGCTTCTGCTTAAGATGCAGAAAGCTTCAAGAGAGTATCATTTTCAAACTAACAATGAAAGAAAAAAGCCAGGTAATCTACAAAATCATTACTTTTTACTGAGCTCACCAGAGAGTTAAAGTCAAAAGTCAAGTAAACTACATTCCCATGAGAGACAATACTTTTCAGTGAGAGCTGGGGCACAGGAACTCTTATCTTAGAGAATAGAAGATGTGAATGTCATACAAACAAGTAAGAAAAAAATTGGCTAGAACTGTAAAGCATTATGAAAGAACAAACGTGGGCTAGCATCAGATTCGAATAGCTAAAATCCCCTGACCCAAGGGGAGTTTATGCTCGCTTACAGTCTTTTTTGAGTAGCTCTCCAACAGGTGCTCATGAGAAAGGCTAGGGGTATGGTGGGAGCCAAGAGGGGCCCCATTTGGTGGTACAGGTATGGGAGGTGATTGAGTACTGCTGGGGCACAGACGCAAAATCCTGCCAGATTTCCTTGATCATTCACTGCTATGAAGCATAAACTTTAAAACCCTAGGATATCAGTAGCAATCACTCAACTCCCAGGGCTGATTAAAAATTCATTAACTCTGAGAAAGAAACAGAAGCAAAAACCCCTCTGTCTTTGGATGAGGGTAGAAAGACCTCTCACTCAGGACACTGGCAAAGATCAATTGCTTTGAGAGAAACCTTCTGCACCTGGGAGGGGGGCAGGACACCATGGTGGGTTCAGGATTCTGCATCCATTTCAAGCAAACGTTTATAAATAATTTACTACGGGAGAGTACAGTACTTGAAAATATCCAGTAGCAGGAGCTGGGCTTTTCCTGCTAACCCTGGAGGAGGAGCAGGGGCCTAAGACAAATCACAGACACACGTCTGAGCGCGCTGACAAAGCTTCATCCCCAAGGGTCAGATACACAGAGGCTGCCTAAGGTAGAGGCTGAGCAGGCAACAAAAATAGATCTGAGTGAAAGCGCTCCCACTGGGGAAGGAACAGAGCAAGCAGAGAGAACCTCTCTGCAGCAGGGGCTCAGGGACTACTGACAGCTGAGGGTGGAGCCAGAAAAATGAGAAAACCCCCTACACCAAGCCCTGCTCTAAGTACAGGAAGAGCAGAATTGGAAGAACAACAGAACTGAACAGAACAATATCAACGGTGAAACCCAAACCCACATCAACTCCAGATGTTTTTGGAATTGCATCTCTGTATATAATACATTTCTGGCTGCTTTTAATATGTTATTTGGTTTTGGTTTTCAAGAGTTTGACTATACAGTTGTCTCTGGGTATCTGCGAGGAGATTCGTTCCAGGACCCCTGGTGGATACCAAGATCCGTAGATGCTCAAGTGCCTAATCTCAAATTGTGTAGCAGAGACAGCTCTCTGTATTGTGGATTCCACATCCATGGATTCAACCAACTGCAGATTGGAATCCCGATGGCTGACTATGTCCAGGTGTTTTGTTTTTTCTTTGTTTTTGTTTTATTGTGAATTCTGATTAAAATTTGCTGAGGTTTTTGGATCTGTGGATCAATGTTTTCTCTATTTCAGAGAGTCCTCAACCATTTTCTTTTTCAAACATACATTGTTTTCTGTGCACCTTATTTTCTCCCTTTATCTTCTGGAAACCCAGCGATAAGAATATTAGACTGAAAGTACTGACAACAGATATCAGATGCTTTTTTCTATGTTTTTAAACACTTTGTATCACTTTGCATTTTAGTTTGGATTGGCCCATCTTCAAGTACACTGATTCTAAACAGCCTTCTATTTAATCTACCAGATAAATTCTCATATGTGATATTATTTTTTAAATTTTTAGCAATTCTACATGGTTCTTTTCTAGAGTTGTCACACTTCTGGAATTACCATCTCTTCATGAATGTTATCTACTTCTTCCAATAGATCCTTCAGCATTTTTTCTTCATAGTTGTTTAAAATCACTGTCATAATTTCAACAACTGAGCCATCTCCAGGTCTGTTTCTACAGAGTATTCCTTATCTTGTCTATATGTCATATTTTCTATTTTTGTTCATGTATATTTTGTAATTTGTGATTACATGCTAGCGTTTTCACATAAAAATGTAGACAGTAAATCAAATGATACTTATTTTCTGCACATCCATCTGATCTATAGTTTACCTGGGTCTGGGCTTTGTTGCTTATTGAATTTGAGTCAGTTCACCACTGATTTCAAATATTTTGAGAGTTGGATGGAGACGTTCCTATCTGCAGGGCATGAGGCTAAGAACTGGTGGCACAGCACTCTTGCCTGTGCTTCACAGCTGAGAGATCTCTTCCTACTTCACAGCCTGGCTGCTAGGTTTCTGGGTCACTGGAGTGTCCCCTTTGCTCCCTATCCTGCTCCTTGACTTCTGTGCCTACAAAAGATCTCTGCAGTCCTGATGTCTCTTCCTTCACAGGGCAGCCTCCCTGCGCTCTGCAGTGGCTCCGAATGTCTCTGCATTTCTCTCAGTTCTACTTCTGTGCCTCCAGCCTTTGGTTTCTGAAATACTGGGCGGTATCTGGGATTTCTCACAGTTCTCTCGCCCTGCCTCCAGACTTTGGTGATTAAAAATCTGATTCCTTTAGGTGACCCCCTTGGTCTACATGTTCAAGTCTCAGCTTTTGGCAGTTGATGGGGGGCTTGGGTGGATGTTTTCTAAACATCCCTTCCTCACTCTTTTCATAGCAAAAAACCCAGAGCATCTTTGATAGATGTCTACCCAATCGCCTGCCTTCCCACCACTTCCTATAGGTGATTGCTCTGCAATGGGGAGGGGGACACAGGTGCCCTAGGGAGACTCTTTCTGAGCTCTCCTTCTGTGTCCCAGCTGCTGACACACTACTCCCAAGTGGTCAGTGAAGCTGTGTGGGAAAATGTTGGTGTTTGAGTGCAGACGTGCTCTGTGGTGGGCATCCTTGCCATTCCAACATGACTTAGCCCACATGTTAATGTTAAAAGTTCATCCGTTTTTACCTTATCATAATCTGTGATGGATTCCTCTTCTGTCTGCTCTTTTGCCAGCGATAAGCTCAGCTGTGGGCTTTACATCTCCTGTAAAGGATTTGCCACTTTTTGGAATTAGGTCCTTTAGGATTCTTTGAGGCCTCAGCAAACTATTGCTTCTGTCTCTTGTGCTTGCTGTTTTACTTCAAATAGCTTCTTTTCACTAGATCTTTTTCATCTCTAAGGATTTACTAGAAAGTACCATCCTTCACTACCACATGCAATTACTACTCTTTACATGCCATATTCCATTACCTTACTTAAAAGTTGTTTTTCTTCATAGTCTTCTCACTCTATGAAATCATGTTATTTATATATTTGCTTACTGGTTCATTATCTAAGTTTCTCCCCCAGAATATAATCTACATGAGGGAAGGCACTTAGACTATTATAGTTTCAACATACAAATTTTGGGAGGGACACATTTTACTCCATAACAAGTACCTCTTATTTCACTGGCCATTAGGGTCTTTCTTTAGAAGTGCTGCTTCAAGTGTTTTGCCATTTTCTTATTGGATTTTCTGCTTTTTTTTATTGATAGTTCTTTATAAATTCTGCATATCTGTGCTTTGTTAAATATATGTATTACAGATATCTTTCTCTCATCTGCGGCTTGCCTTTCACTCCTAAATGCTGTCTTTTGATAAAAGGACACTTTATTTTTAAGTAGTCAAATTTATTAATGTTTTTCTTTGTGTTTGTTTTCTATTTAAGAAATATTTGCCAGGATTCCCTGGTGGTGCAGTGGTTAAGAATCCACGTCCAATGTAGGGGACACGGGTTCGAGCCCTGGTCTGGGAAGATCCCACCTGCTGTGGAGCAACTAAGCCCGTGCGCCACAACTACTGAGCCTGTGCTCTAGAGCCCGTGTGCCACAACTACTGAAGCCTGCATGCCTAGAGCCCGTGCTCCGCAACAAGAGAAGCCGCCGCAATGAGAAGCCCGCGCACTACAACAAAGAGCAGCATCCGCTCGCCACAACTAGAGAAAGCCCATGTACAGCAACAAACACCCAATGCAGCCAGAAATGAATAAATAAAATAAATAAACTTATTTTTTTAAAAAAGAAATATTTGCCTATCAAGTGAATGACAATTTTCTCCTGTTTATTCTAAAGGCTTTATTGCTTTATCTTTCTCATTTAGTAATCTATGAAATTATATTGATATAAACAGATAATGGAATGAGTGAATAAGAGAAAGCTCTTTCTTATAATTGAATACTAATGAATATAGAAAGAATGAGATAATTATAAAAAAAATCACCATTTGGTATCCATCATAATTATACAATTTTAAGGCAACATTCTCCAACGAACTGCTAGGTGAAATTTGACCAGCTAATAGGTGAAATTAGGATACGGGGTGAGATGTTTACATAGTACCAAAGTATCTCCATATACTTTTTAATTACATATGTAAAAAGAGAAATTTTACAGTGAAGAAACAGACAGATACCACCTTATTTAACTACTTACAGTTAACATCAGTAGTAAAGGAACACAATGAAATCCTAAAGCTCCAAAGGGGCATAAGAAGAATATAGAATCTGGGATATTCCTGCCAAAAGTACAAAGTCTGAATCTAATCATGAGGAAACACCAGACAAACCCAAAGTGAGGGTCATTCAACCTTCAAAATAATAAGATCACAGAGACCCAGACATGACTGAGGGACTGTTCCAGAGGTGAGTAAATAAGTAAATATATTGAGGATAGTAAGAGCCAAATTCTCAAGCAGAGAAGGTATTTATCAATATGAAAATGAGAAAAGCTAGAATGAACCTTGAGTTTTTTTATTGGAATTGCTGGTGTCAGTGTGAAGTCATGTTTTTGAATAGAAGGTTAAATGGATAAATAGTAAAATAGAAAGATGACAGATAGATAATCAGACACATACATACATACACACACACACACATATTGAAAGAGTCAAAAGAGACATGACAACTAAGTGCAATGCTTGATCCTGGATTGGATCATTCTGCAAAAATAGACATAATTGGACAATTGGCAAAGTTTGAATGGGGTATACAGATGAAGGGAATTTGGATTTTCTGAAAACTTATGGTTCTTTCAAAATAAAATTTTTTTTAAATTTTGAGAAATTTTGTACAGGATAAAACAACCAATACGTTGAACACTGTAATTTGAAATAGGCCAATATATCCAAATTAGTGTGTTTTAAAATACAGTTTTCCATTTTACTGTGTAATTACATGTTCTAATTATACAACTAATTCCTGTAAGCGTACTTATATAATTAAATGATATAATTACAGAGAGTAATTGCATAATTATAGTAACTACTAATTACAAAACATTCAATGCACAAGTAAAACAACCAAATTAATCTCTAATAAAATATCTCCATAAAAGCCATTTTGGATTTTAAATAAAAATTTTATTTACAGCATATTTTAAAACTACTATAGGGGCTTCCCTGGTGGCACAGTGGTTGAGAGTCCGCCTGCCGATGCAGGAGACACGGGTTCGTGCCCCAGTCCGGGAGGATCCCATATGCCGCAGAGTGGCTGGGCCCGTGAGCCGTGGCCACTGGGCCTGCACATCCGGAGCCTGTGCTCCGCAACAGGAGAGGCCACAACAGTGAGAGGCCCGTGTACCACACACAAAAAAATAAATAAATAAAAATAAAACTACAATAAATTTTAAACATATTCAGTTTTTATCTTTATTCAACATTTAGAAAGTACAGAACTATTCAAGAAAAATATTGTACATTTATTTACTGTTTAAAATGATTTGATTTCCTAAAATTTACTGAACTGTCCAGTCCATTATTTTCTCACACTTATTTCTAAATATTTGAGTGGAAACATGGAAAATGTTTTTTGAGAGTAAACAATTTTGTTGATTTTTTTTCTTGTTGGTTCTTAACAAAGAATTCTTCATGTAATCAGAGATTCATAAACATTTTTTTACTAATATCAGGGCAAATAGGAAATCCATACTACGTATGCAAAAGTGGATCCAATCTCACATTAGATAATTAATTATATAAATCACCAACATGAATGTTCTCAGAAGACTCCTGGACATGCCTTCCTTTACTAATTTTTCATTTGGATGAACATCTGAATGCGTGTGTGACCATCCAGGAATGTGGCTCTTATTTTACTTCTGTTAACACGTTAACTTGTTTAGTTTGTCAATGGCTCCCTTTGCATAGCCCTTCCTTACAAGTGTTTTGCAGAGTTAACTTTAGGCCATCAAGTACTAAGTATAGACACAAAAATCCCGACTTCCTTTTGATTATTTTGTTATGTACATTTGTGCCTTTCTCCCAACATGATTACAGACACGATTTTTTCCCTCTAGTATTTGTTTGTCTTATTTTTAGGAAAATAAGTATTTGTGTCTGATATTTCACTTTGATGTGAATGTACGACATTTGGTCGTGGATATCTGCATTATACATTCTTTTATTTTTGATTCCTGAAAGCTTTTGATGGGTGGAGCAACTGGCAACTTTTATCTGTGAGAGAAGTGGTTTGATAAAAAAACAGAATAACTGGTATTTCTGACATCAGAGTACACAGGTAATTGCCCTTTTTCAATATTTGCATTTTGATGCTAAAAAAATCCTGGCACCTACATGACTCTACGGTACTGAGAGCGGTTTAGCCCCATGAATGAGAGAATAGTAGATCTAGTTTCAGTTTCTGAAAGAATATTTTTTCCACATAACTCTGTGATATTGGGGTTATTTAAATTTTCTCCTAAATGCCATAATTAAAATTATAATTCAAGTTATATTATTTGTCTGAGAAGTTGAATTTTTTAGATGAAATTTACATAACATAAAGTTAATCATTTTAAAGTGAACAATTCAGTGGCATCTCTATTTCCAAAACATTTTCATCACCCCAAAAGAAAACCCAGTACCCATCATGGCTGCTGAGAAATATTTCCAGTCCACTTAGTTTCTACTGTCCTACTGGCATTTATTCCTCAAGTTGGAAAAACTTGGGATCAGTTTCCTTGGGACTTAAGAAGTGTGTCTTTGTCTTCTATTACTAAATTTTTCCACAGGCTGTAGACCGCTGAACCCTACCTTATCTTGACTTGCCTAGAGTTACATCCTCAACCTTAGCCCTCAGGGTTACAATTCCCTGCCCCATGTTTGTCCTGCTGACTAAATTCACTCTCCACACAAATAAGGACCTCTACTGGGTTTCCAGAATTATAAACATATTATTGTTAGGAGAGATCATAGAGAAGACAAGACTGCTAGTTGACCTGTGGGCAGAATCCTGGCAATCAGAGGTGCCTCACCCCCTTCTCTGTGCTTGGAATATGCACCCCCTTGCTTTCCCCATGCTAGAAGCTACCCAAGGACACATCCTTGAGATACTAATATGTTGAGACCATCTGGACGATTTATGTGACTGAGCCCAATTAAGGATTATATAAACTTTTAAGATTCTAGCAGATGGGTGTGGAGATCTACTCATCTTGTGGCCACCCAAGACAAACCCTGTATGTAAGTTCCTGCACTCATTAAACCTGCTGCCTACCAGTCTGGAGTGGTCTGCCTCTTTCTTCAGTCTCTCCCTGCCCTCCAAGTGGGTTGGTGGGTGGGGAGGTTATTGGCTGGCTTCAGATTACAAACAGGAAGCCCCTGAGGAGGTTGCAAGCCAACAATTATATGATCTTCAGCTATTCCATTGGATAGTATACACAGAGCAATGTTAAAACAAACAAATATAACAAAACAAAACAGAACAGTGGTGTTAGGGTGAGAATGAAGCCCTTGTCTTCTTCCTGATTTTAATGGGAGTATATCTAGTCTTCTTATTAAGCATGATGTGGGCTTTTGGTTTATATTGTTTGTCATGTTAAGAAACCACCCACTTATTTCTAACATGCTTAAGAGAGTAAACAGCTAGGAAACAGAAAGGTTAGAAATGGGAGATGACCCAGACTTTAAGAGGTCAACATGGATGAACTCCACTTAGAGCCTCCCAATATATCTTCTGTGCTGTAAACCATAGAAATTCCTCCAGGGCTCTAGGAAACTATTGTATGATGTTGTTATATTTTACTTCTGTTGTGTTTTACATCATGTGTAAAGCCAATTACCTGAAAACTGATCTAAGAAGTTAGATGATTTTTCCTAAATTGTGATCCTCAAGTAACTTGTTTGAATTCAAAATGCAGACTTGGATCATTGCAGATCCCTGGCCTCACCTCAAACCTACTGAATCATAATATCCATGCATGGCCACAAGGAATCCTCCTCTAAAAATAAAAATAAATCCCACATTACTCTTAAGTACAAGACAGGTTGAAAGCATTTATTTAGATGGGGTGATTTTATAATAGAAATCGTGTCTAATAAAGCCCATCTATGTGTGTTTGCCAAAATTATTCAATGAAAAAAATTGAAGATTCCAGAATCCTCTTGCCCATACAAAGACCATCACTTTTTCCATCATGATCTTTAGACAAAAAAAAAAAAAAAAAAAAAAAATGCAAGGTGAAAATGATATAATAGAAATATTAAGAGTGTGCCCTTAACCCTACTAACCTACTAAAAATATTAAGTAACCAGAGGGCTGGGATCATGTAGCAGTTGTCTGGGTTTCTAGTATATCACATGCACTTGACCCTTGAACAGCATAGGGGTTAGGGCTGCCGACCCTCCTTGCAGTAGACAATCTGCTTGTAAATAATAATTGGTCCTCCTTGTAATCTGTTCCTCTGTGTCTGCAGTTTCTCGTTACCCTTGGATTCAACCAACCTCGAATTGTGTAGTTCCATAGTATTTACTATTGAAAAAAATCTGTATATAAGTGGGCCCTTGAAGTTCAAACCCTCTTGTTCAAGAATCAACTATATATTGTTGAATGGATACATAATCTATTGTATTAATACTATTGTACTCATTTTTATAAGCTCCAAAGAAAATATTCTAGTTGACATTTTTATTCCATGCCATAGAATTGTTTGGTATTTAGAAATGATAAAACCTGCCAAACTGCATCTTGACAATAAATTTTAGAACAAAATAAGCAATCATGTCAATGAGGCTTTTAATAACTGCTCATGATACAACAGAGCATTTTAAATTATCATGAAGTAAGCACTTCATTTACATTTAACTAACTAGGCATGGACTGTATACTAATTAAACCATCACAGTGAGGGATACATCATCATGTGTTAAAAATACACAGATAGTTCTTAATTGGAATTCTTATACAGGCTTTAAAAAGGGGAATGAAGATTGCATTTTAATTTTAAATTGTTTTGTCAAGATGTCTGTTCTAATAGTTTTAAGAGACAACATTTTCAATCAGGGTTGGACAAACCACCACCACATCCAGTCCACAAGCTGTTTTTGTAAATAAAGTTTTATTGGAACACATCCACACCCATCTCTTTACTCATTGTCTGTCACTGCTTTTACACTCTGAGGCCAGAGTTGCATAGCTGCAACAGAGACTGTATGAACTGGAAAGACTAAAGTAATTACAGCCTGGATATTTATAGAAAGAGTTTGCTGACTTCTCCTTTAGATGAATTCAAACTCAATTCTGTGATATATTGTATGTTCTTGAATAATTTATTAAGCTTCTATTGGTCTCATTTTTCTAATGAACAAAATGGGAATTAAATGACCTAATGTTTATAAATTTCCTGGTGCATATAAGGCATTCAAATTATTCTTAAGGGAGTATTTGCTTATATCAATACATTCCCTACAGCTTTTTTTCCCCTGATTATTTGGCACTATTCAGATTTGCCTTGTAGATTACTAAATATTATGTAACTATGCCACTTATTCCATGAGTACACTAAAAAAAAAACTATTTATAACAGGTGCTGAGTTAGAGCCTGAGGATACAACTATGAACAAAAAAAATGTGTTTCCTGTCTTAATGGGACTTATAGCCTAACAGAAGATAAGGACAATTTGCATAAGCAACTACGTGACAGCCTGTTAACTGCATGATTGAGAACAGACAGACACAGTAGGAGCACCTAATAGTTTTGGCACAGTATAAGTATTCTAGGGCTTCTATAATGAAGTACTGAGGACTGGATGGCTTAAACAATAAAAATTTAGGGGATTCCCTGGTGGTCCAGTGTTTAGGACTCAGTGCTTTCATTGCCATGTTCCAGGTTCAATCCCTGGTTGGGGAACTAAGATCCCACAAGCCGTGCAATGTGGCCAATAATAATAATAAAACAATAAAAATTTATTTTCTCACAGTTCTGGAGGCTAGAAGTTTGAGATCAAGGTGTCAGCAGGGTTGGTTCCTTCTGAGGGCTCCGAAGGAAGGATCTGGTCCAAGCCTCTCTTCCTGGCTTAAAGATGGCCATCTCCTCTCTGTGTCTTCTAATTGTCTTTCCTCTGTACATGTCTATATCCAAATCTCCTCTCCTTATAAGGACATCAGTCATATTGGACTAGGTCCTACCCTGATTATTTCATTTGAACTTAAGTAAGAAAGACCCTGAATGCAAAGCTCTGAAGACCCTATCTTCAAATTTGGTAATATTCTGAGGTACAAAGGGTTAGAACTTCAACATTTGAATTTTTGATGGATCATGGTTTTAGGTTTTCTATATTCTTACTGATTTTATGGCTATTTATTCTGTCAATTTCTGAGAGATGGGTGTTGAAATCTTCAATTATTATTGTATATTAATCTATTTCTCTTTTGAGTTCTATCAGTTTTTGCTTCACAGTCATTTGCAAATAGGACTGAAAGCCAAGTATCACTATTCCAGAGTTCTTTAGTGAATGTAGCCTACCTACATTTATGAAGTATTCTCAAAAACAATATCAATAAAAGCCACTATTCAGATATCATGCATTTCCTTGACAGGTACTGACAGATTCCTGAGATGCTAGGAGAAACTCCAAATTCTGTTTTCCAATTGGCATATGGTATAAAATTTTTTAAAAGGAGTCTTCAATTAATATGGACATATATTTGGCTGTGAATCTAATACATCCAGTCTTTGTGTTGTCCTGCTCCCTCTGAGTTTTGTCCATTTGCATTCTTGAACTGCATATCAAGAGAACGATATTTTATTTTAGTTTAGTTTATTTTTATTTTATTTTATTTTTTTTGCAGTACGCGGGCCTCTCACCGCTGTGGCCTCTCCCGTTGCGGAGCACAGGCTCCGGACGCGCAGGCTCAGCAGCCATGGCTCACGGGGCCAGCCGCTCCGCTTCACGCGGGATCCTCCCGGACCGGGGCACGAACCCGTATCCCCTGCATCGGCAGGTGGACTCTCAACCACTGCGCCACCAGGGAAGCCCAAGAGAACGATATTTTAAAGTGAGTATTTTTTTCTGTTTTATTTCTTTTATGGTTAATTCAGTTACCCTATTTTTAATAGGGAATAATTACATAATTTATCCCCTAAAGATCCCAGCTAAGTTTAATATCCTGCCATTTGACTCGAAAGATACAGGTCCCAGTATCACATGAAGAACATATGAAATGACATGTGAATGACATGAAAGACCCTCTCTTATGCTTCAAAAGCCTCAGTTGTTACGTAATGACCTTTATAAAAATAGGATATATATTGAAAAATATCAAATTGCCCAATTTCTTTGGATTATGTTTACTTACCTAAGGTCATTCAGTAACTTAAATAGTTATTGCCACTTCTTTTCCCCTAAAATGAGTCTTTATCAATTTTTATAATATTAAAAGAAATTAAGCATTGGGGAATATTTTACAGTGTTAGACAGTGGAAGAGTCAAACAATATATTTGTACCTTTGTTTAGGGACATGACAATACAGTGTCACTCAAAAAAAGAAAAAAAAAGATTTTGTGTTTTTAAACGTATATGGCTTTTTAAAAGATAGATGGTATAATCATTTGCTACTAACATGTCATATAATTCAGTCTTTAATAAAAGAAACAAATTTAACAATAGCCATAGCTTTTTTGTTACTTTTTTTTTTTTTTTTTTGCGGTACGCAGGCCTCTCACTGTTGTGGCCTCTCCCGTTGTGGAGCACAGGCTCCGGACGCGCAGGCTCAGCGGCTATGGCTCACGGGCCCAGCGGCTCCGCGACATGTAGGATCTTCCCGGACCAGGGCACGTACCCGTGTTCCCTGCATCGGCAGGTGGACTCTCAACCACTGAGCCACCAGGGAAGCCCTTTAGTTACTTTTGAAAAATCGGATATACAGTACATTGTTATGTCTTCTAGTGGTATTCACTTAATATTTTCATGTCACATTTGAAAAAAAAAATGCATAAATTGAAAACGAACTTACTAAACTGGTAACCATATCTTTAAACTGATGGCCATGCCTGTTGGGATATCTCCTTTTGACCAATCTTCTTGACATCAAGAAGCTCTCAGGGCTAGATAGTGAGTTTTGCCCATGACTAACTTATGCTTGGGTGCATTTCTTTACAGTCAGCCAACAAGGGTAGGGTCAATCATCAAGTCTAACTTCCATTTTAAGCAAAAATATCCAAGATTATTCTAGAAATATTTGTGTTTCCTGACTCTTAGTATACACAGAAAACAAAAATAATTAATCCTGGCTTATTTGAAATTCTTAGCGGTATTTGCTAGAAGCCAGAAAGTGGAAATCAGCGGGATTCTGGGCAGCATATAAGAATAGCAGGAAAGGACTAATATTGAGCAGGTACTGTGGTCAGAAACACGTATAATTTACATGCTGTTATAACACCCTTGTGCAGCACTATCATTCTTTTTTTTTTTTTTCCCTAGGTAGAGGAGGAAACCAAAGTTTGAGGAAGTGAAATAAATGATCTGATATTACACAGAAACTTACAAAACTAGGACTTGAATATCATTCTAATCACAGCATTGTCTCATTGAAGCAAAACAAAACTATCATGTGAAAAAAATTCCAAAGACCCTCATTTACCATGAACATCCATTTTAAGGACACCAGAGTTTGTTAACCATAGATTACTCTTCCCAAACACTGTATTTTCCATCCAATCCTAATGCCAGCTAGAGATGACCATACTCTTCCCTGGGAGCTTTCACGTGGGGTTATGGAGCCATTTATGGATTCATTTGTGTTGCACAGTTGAAGTGCTTCCTGTCTAAGACCCAGTAGTATATATTAATGGTGAAAAATGAAGAGGAGTGACCTAATTAGAGAAGGATGTCATTAAAATCTATGTTTTTAGTTTTTCAGTTTTAAATGTTGCATCTGTATTCTTGGATATCAATTACTAGTTGTTTTTAGTTAAAATGTCCTTTTTAAAAAATTAATCTACATTTCAAATTGAAGTCATCTACATATAATACACAAATGTATTTTAGTTAAGAAGTATTAAGACACTTCATAATTATTAAGTTATCATAATCTAATTACCTTTAAAAAAATAATGCCAGGGATATGGTGAAAGTGCTACAGGATCACATAAATGCTGGAGACAGAGCATACTGGAATAAACCCTTTGTAAACAAATTTGGTAAAACCAAATTGAAACATGCTTGTATCCAGTGATACATAACCTTACATGTGACAATAAATGCAAGCAACTAGGAATCTGCACACATTATGTGGGTGCCTTAGTCAATTCAAGCTGCTACAATAGAATACCATACACTGGGTGAAGTAAACAACAAACATATATATCTCACAGTTCTGGAGGCTGGAAGCCCAAGATCAGGGTGCCAGAAGACTTGGGACCTCTCCTTGGTTTGCAGACCTCCATCTTCTTACTGTATCCTCACAGGATGGAGAGAGAGCTCTTGTCTCTTACTCTTCTTATCATGGCACTTATCCTATTGTGGAGGTGCCATCCTAATGAGTTCTTCTAAACCTAATTACCTTCCGAAACACCCCACCCACCCCAAATACTATCGTATTGGGGATTAGGGCTTTAACGTATGCATCTTGAGGGGGTGCAAACATTCACTCCATAACAGTTGGCTATTGCCACACTATCTAAAAAAATCAGTCCTTTACTGTTAAAGATTTATGGACTATTTTTAAATTCTGGCAAAGTACACCATGTTTACAAATTTGAAGAAATGTCATGCTACCAATAAATATGATAATTACAAAGTTTTTGGAATATTATCAGTAAATAATAACTGAAAAAATGAAATTTTATGAACTCTGGCTAAGACTATATATAAAGTATGTGTGGATATGGGCAGGAATTTAAAAAGTGGGAAAAAATAAACTTCTGAGATGAAATTATGGGTACTGTTTTTCTTCTTAAACATTTATTATTTTTGCTTCTTAAATTTTAATGTGCTGATGAATCGCCTGGGGATCTTGTTAAAATGTAAATTCTGACTCAGTAGATGTGAGTAGGGTATGAGATTCTTCATTTTACAAGCTCCCAAGTGGTGTCTGTGCTGGTGACCTGAGGATCACACTTTCTGTAGCAAAGGTCTGTACTAGTCAGTTAGGTAGAAATTGGGAGAAAAAAGTGATGTAATTATCTATTACCCCAGAAAGACTCCACTCCGTTTTCCCCTTGCAGAAAAATGGTTCTTCTGGCCACAATCTTGGGAGAAAAATCATTAGAAAGTGAGATAAGCTCTCCCCAGTGATGACTAAAATGTTTTACCAAGAATTTTGCCTATCTTGTTCTGCTTCGTATCCCGAGGCCTAGAAAAATTTTTGGCGGTGACAGGTACTCAGAAGTAGTTGTCCAAATTGAACAAAGAAAAGTCATTTATTTTCTTTAAATCTTAAACCTCTTTCTGGCACCATAGTCTGTGGCAGCCATTCCTCCATCTCTTTTGGCTACAATCACTAACAGGCTCTATTTTCTTTTCTTTTTTAGTTAAGGACAATACTCATGAAAGTCTTAAAACCCTTTCCTGATTTTTGCTTTTGTTATAAACCTCACAAATGAGACTAGCTTTGAAAATGACTTTTACCTAATTGATACACAGTGTTTTTAAAAGGGGACAGATGACCTCCTAAACCCCCTCTGTTCTAAATGTTATCCGATGATAGGAACCTTGAGCTATCGTTGTTTGCTGCTGTATTCCCAGCACATACAATATTTTTTGCCCTAGTTAGCATTCAATAAATATTTTTGGAATGAATGAGTGAATGAATTAATACCCATACTAATTTTGTCTTTAATTTATTAATATTTTATTCATGATGGGTTTTTGCATTAATTCTGATTTTTTAAAATATTATATTAAAATTATGTATCTTGACTACTGAGGGTTTTTTTTTTTTTTTTTTCAGTACACGGGCCTCTCACTGTTGTGGCCTATCCCATTGCGGAGCACAGGCTCCGGACGCGCAGGCTCAGCGGCCATGGCTCATGGGCCTAGCTGCTCTGCGGCATGTAGGGTCTTCCCGGACCGGGGCACGAACCCATGTCCCCTGCATCGGCAGGCGGACTCTCAACCACTGTGCCACCAGGGAACCCCCTGAGGGTTTTTTTGTGTGGGAAGGTTGTTTCCTTAAAATGTTGCACCAGAGGCAAGGGCCTCCCCTTAGTTCTGGGTCTGCATGTGCAGTATCTGCAAATGAAATGCTTAATTATTTAAAAAAAATTTTTTGCATCAGTAATTCAAAATAAAATATTTTATGCAATAAATATTTAGTTTCCTAAGGTGTCTAATAAGAATTGAAATTTCAATTTGTCAATTTAAACATGAGACAATATCTACCTTATTACAATAGAAAAAGATGGAGGTGGGAATAATAATTAAATAATGCTTTTCTGCACGTGAAGGTCAAATGAAGCCATTTTATTTGAATAACGAAGCATGGCAGGTTCAGAAGTACCTCTGCCTGGGCAGTCAGTATCCCATCAGTATCCCGTTTGGAGGGCAAGGGAATATATTGTCCGTTCCTATTGTGCGTATGAACTTTCAGGAGTTTCTCAATAACCACTTTGTGTGGTGGTAAAGCAAAGAATGGTTATTTCCACTGTGGTTTTCATGGAAAAATCTTGGGAGGGGGCTGCTTACATTTACTTGGTGAATCTGAAGGTGCAAACTAAACACTTAGGTCTGGGACTTTCTGTACCCCTTGAGCTGCTTTCGTCATTGTGCTTTCTCTCCAATTTTCCTCATTCCTCTTACATTCTCTCTTATCCATGAAACCGTGGCCACAGGAACACACAAGGTGAAAAATGAACAGAATCTCAAACCATTCAGTAACACTAAGAGCACTTTCTATACCAATAGCTACTTCTTACACCCCCTAGGCTGGTTTTCTCCTCAAATTATCCACTATGGTAGACAGCGTATGTTATTTATAGACTGAAGGACGTGCAGAAGGACACTTAGGTTGCAAATCCTAAATCCTGATCCCAAACTCTGCTATGGTTAGTAAAGTTCTGTGATATTCAGGACTCAAATACTAACTTGAATGATTGCACAAACCTTCTAACTCTACAAATCTTAGAGACTCATTCAGCAAGTAGATGTCATATCTAATCCCCGTTTACTGATATAAACATATGTTAAAGGCATAGACAAGTGTGCATACTCTTCCAGTGCTGGCATGGAAGCCCTCATGGAAAATTTTGTCATGATGTAAAATCAAGAAAATTATTCCTAGACTGTCAGCTATACATTATTCAGTATCAATTAACACGTTCCCCACTATGCTTTCTAATGGCATTTAGCATGCATTCATACATTATGAGGAATATTGCCTATGACTGCACATCATGCCATTTAAAGTCAGTTTCCATTAGATACTCCATATGCTGAATGTAAATGATAATATTAATTCAGAATCAGGCTGAAGATAGATATCAAATCACATTTGGATGTCATGACATAGGTCCCGTACATGAAATTTCCGGATGACTTCCTTTACATGGCTTCATACTGGCCCGAACACCTGGAGGGAAGGTCTCAATAATTTAGGGGCCTCCTTTAGAGAAATACACACACATACATACACACAAATGTTTTGGTGCTGGAACCTCCTCTATATGTATAATCAATTCTCATTATCTATGGTAGTTACATTCTATAAAGCCACTGTGAAAAATGAGTTAGTGAATACGGAACCATTGCTCCTAGCCAAAATACCTGTGAGCTTCTGATCCTATAGGATCAATACATAACCTTGTTTTATTCAGGTTTCTGTTTAAAGACACCTTATTTAATATATATTGTTGATTCACTAACATTGAACTCATGACCAACAACACAACTCCTGCCTGGATGAAGATTATCTAACACGTATTTTTTCCATAAGGCACATTACAGCCTTCTCCAGCTTAGGGACAGTAGACAGCACTTCAGCACTATGCTTGGGGGTCATTTTAAACAGAGAAATTGCCAACAAAAAGCACAAAATGAGAAAAACACAGCACTTAATAGATCATGAACAAGATACTTGTTTATAGTGTTAGAACTGAAACAAGAAGGCAGAGAGCTGCCTTGTTTGACTTCCACTGGGAATATTCATGGCAAGAGACTCTAGGTTTTTTTGCTGCTTTGCACATGTCTGTGAAGGACCATAAAAGCACCATGTGTATTAAATTGGGGGTTGCAATAAATTTTATTGAGTAGGCCCATTTGAAAATATGGAATATACAAATAATGAGGATTGACTGTGTATATTTATATCCTTGTCCTATTTTTATTGTCTATTGATATTGATGTATTCTCCTGGGAGACCACCACTGATAGTCCTTAAAGGACAACTACTCCCATGGTAAGTCTCCAAAATCAGTGCAGGAAAGTCATCCCATCAGGAGAAGCAACCATATTAGTACACCCAATACTGCCAGTAAACACATATGTTTGCAGAAATATAATTGTATAAATCGATCTGAAGGACCCCTAAACATGATCTAATTATTTTTCAAAAATAGGATAGAAGGACAAGATTACAAGGTCAGTTCCCAGCAATGTGACAACCAGAACGCAGCTCTCTCTTCTCCTAAGACATTTTTTTTTCTCACAAAATCACCTGAGCTTCCAAAGCTATGATCTTTTGAGCCACTGGGATTTATTTTTTTTTCGATACGCGGGCCTCTCACCGTTGTGGCCTCTCCCGTTGTGGAGCATAGGCTCCGGACACGCAGGCTCAGCGGCCATGGCTCACAGGCCCAGCCGCTCCGCGGCATGTGGGATCCTCCCAAACCAGGGAACGAACCCGTGTCCCCTGCATCGGCAGGCGGACTCTCAACCACTGTGCCACCAGGGAAGCCCCGAGCCACTGAGATTTTCATGCCGACAGCTTGCTGCTCAGCAATACACACATATTCCTTTAGTGTTGTGAATAGGTGTTTGGGCCATTTAAAAATCTGTACTAGTCATAACAGTGAAATGGAAACACTTCTCTAATCTGACATCCATAAGCAAGTAAATAACTTGCTAATAAAAGTGGTCGAGAGTGAGTTTCTTTTTGGCTTTTTTTTGAGCTCTGTAATTAGCAAATCATTTGCAAATGCAGAGATTATATTTTGTATATCCATCTTGTTGATAAATACAATCATTTTTTACACAGCAGAACAGAGTGAGCGTATCAGAGCAAGTGAACACAGCTTTTAGGACCTTACCTTTGGTTTTCCTTGGCACCCCAAAGGCCAGATTCTTTGTGACTTGCATTAGAGCTATTTGGAGTAACATTATTTTTGATCGGAGTATAAATAACCAAGATTAATTGACCATACATAGCAGGGTCAATAATAAATTATGAACCACCACATCAATTTGGACAAACAACCTTCTTCAGACTTCTCTTGGCCTTCATTCTAATGAGAAATTAAACCATTTATTTTTCCTATCTTCCCTTCTATAATGAAAATAATCCAATATTTCATAAACTCTCACCAAAATTGGGGTCACAGATTTCATCAGTCCAAAAGAATATGACAAATCGTATCCCGCTGCATCACTCCAAGCTGTATCCTTTAGTGTTCAAAGGAAATATCAGTAGGAAAAGCTGTCTTGCCCTAGAACCTTTCCCACATCTCACAAGGTCTTGATGCCAGCAGCCCAGATGAAAACAATGTGGAATCATTTCTTCTAGCCTCCCTGCTTCCTTGAGGACAAAATATATTTGTGTCTCTTAAAATAGCCATGTCTCCAATTACACATCAACAGGAAACTATGAATTTTCACATCCCAAAATACCATAACTCAATCCATAACCCTTTGGCTCTAAAATTCAGAGCATCTGTATGGCATCCCCTAAAGTATCAAGCAATTATACCGCCTCCCTTTAAAAATTTCCCTAGTTCATTTATTCATGTGGCTTCTTCCTCAACAGACAGTAAAAGTCATGAGCACCCAAACAGGAAAAGGTTGCAGAAAGCTCCAAAATTAGTGCCAGTTTCCACTTCTTATAATCAATTCAAGACCCCTAGTCGGTCTAAACAGCTTAGATTAAATTGTTAGCATTTCTCCATTATACAGATTTAAAAACAGCAACAACAACAACTTGATGTCCAGCTAACTAAGCTACTGGACCAATTTCACACAACACCATGCAGTACTGAGCCATAATTCCTAATTCCCAGTGCACTGTTCTTTCCATTCCTTTTACACAGAAGAAATTGAGTTTTATTCTAATTTTAATTAAAGTCTAATCTAATTGTAACTAAAATATAGGTAGCAATTATAACGTTAAGATAGAAAACAAACATCTACTTGATGGTCTAGTGACTGAGGCTGGGATTTCTCATCCTGAATGTCTGATAGGAGAACTTAAGCACTTATTGTAAAGAATCTCAGAAAATTCTGCAAAAGTGTCAAACCTCAAAGAAAAAATAAAGCTATAAAAGTGTGTCCTTATACATGCAAATGTACACATGGATGAAGGAATATTGTAATGGGATATAGATGTGTATTATAACCTAGTAAATGGAACTTTTCAAGACTAGACCCTAAATTTAGAGTCATAATTAGTCTTTAACAGGCCTCAGTAGGAATTAGAAATAGACCTCTCCTTCAGGTAAACTCAATCCAACAAGTCTTCCAATTTAGGGTACAAAGCATGGCTAGAATTTAGCACCATGTGACTCTTTGACTGGACACTCTTACACAGGACACTGTCTGCATGATGCATGTGTCCTATATAGGTCTACCTAAGTGAATGACTCCCAGCCCTCCAAAATTCACTTGCTACAAATTATATTTACCAGAGTAAAACATATAGATGGAATTAGAATATGCTGTTCAGATTTCTTATGCTGTTTTTAGGATTTGAATATGTTTTTTATTTCTCTATTCATGTGTGTATTATAAAGCCTTTGTAAGAGGTTTGAATCACCTCTTATTTTATGTATTTAAATAGGCTTGCTGGTATATCATAAAACATACCATCTTGAATTCTAGAGACTATAAACCACAACCGTTTTAACATGCTTTCTAGCTCCTGGACCCATTCAAGCTTTAGTATAAAGCCATGTGAAAGTGACATTCAGAAGCAAAACTATGAGCAGAAAACAAGTTAATACACATTTTTTGGGTTGGTTGGAATTTAAAATCATAGTAAAATTCTGATACACCTGAAGTTAGTCATTTGCCTTTTTTGAGGGAATCAAAATTCAAGATTATATACAGATATCATTTGGATTTCCTTAATTTTTCTTTATTACAACTGGAAATGAATTGTAAGTGAATTCATCTTTAATGCTCCAGTACTGCTTAGTATCATTTTGTAGATAATCTCCCAAGATGTTATCATCATCCATCCATTTGGTATCAAAAATATTTAAATGACATTCAGTCCAGCAACTAAAATGAAACTTATCACACACTTAAAACTGTAATCTCCTGGAAAGCAAAGAATTTATAGCTCTTGGCTTCCAGAAAAGTGAAATAGCAGCTTTATGTAAAGTTGATTCTATGGCTACAGAGACTGCAGGCATGATTTGAGGGAGAAGTGTTTAATATTCTACAACAAAATGTTCAGACATATCATTTGTTCACTTTCCTCTTTTACTTACAACAAGGGGATTGTCCATCAACCAGTGACAAAATGTTATCACTACCTTTCAAGTTACCTGTAAAGTGAATCACAACTGAGTGTGAGTAGGACCTAAATAAATTGATACTTGGCTCTTGGGGGATGGCATGCTAAATAATAATATTCCAGCAGGCAGTCCTTTGCCACAAGTATGCACTTTGTCATTTCAATGGTTATTTGATTTGAGAGAATAGAATCAAGAAATCTCTGGATTCTAATTTAAGACATTTAACAGAGAAGTTCAGCATGATGGTTAAGGCAACAGAACTTCCCGAAGCTTTCTGATTTAGAACTGCTAACAAATCTTTATTTGAATTGGAAAATTGTCCTCTTCGTAACTGGTGAAAGAAATTGGGGAAGATTAATAAAAGGGATTCTAGGTAGAATAAGGTGTGCTTTCATTCCAGAGAAAAGACTAATAAGTTTATATGTTGAAATAGCACATAAAAAGTAAATGATGAGCAAGACAAGATGGTAGAAATACATTTCACTTTATCTCTCCTGCCAATCACAACAAAAAGCCCTAGACAAAAATATACAAATGATCTGTGAGCAGAACTCTGACAACCTCAATCCCCAGTCAGTGCTAAGAAGCCTGTGGTAGAGTCCTGTCTTCTGAGTAACACATAAGTGAAGCACAGGCTCTATACACTAAATTGACATTTGAACTACAGCCCACACAAATGAACCAGGACTTCTGAACATAACAGGCTGACTACCTGCTTAAATAGAAGATTTTAATAGGAATCAGAGTCATATAACATAACAGTCAAAATGTCAGGATACAGTCCAAAAGTACTTGTCACTGGAAAGTCAGGAAAATCTCAAGTCAACTGAGAAACTACAAACAGCAGATGCCAACACTGAGATCACATGGATGTTGAAATTGTCAAGTAAGTATTTTAAAGCAGCTATCCTGGGCTTCCCTGGTGGTGCAGTGGTTAACAATCCACCTGCCAATGCAGGGGACGCAGGTTTGAGCCCTGGTCCAGGAAGATCCCACATGCCGTGGAGCAACAAAGCCCGTGTGCCACAACTACTGAGCCTGCGTTCCAGAGCCCACGTGCCACAACTAGTGAGCCCACGTGCCTCGAGCCCATGCTCTGCAACAAGAGAAGCCACCGCAATGAGAAGCCCGAGCACTGCATCGAAGAGTAGTCCCTACTCGCCGCAACTAGAGAAAGCCCGCACGCAGCAACAAAAACCCAACACAGCCAAAAATAAATAAATACCATAAATTTAAAAAAATAAATAAAGCAGCTAACCTAAAATTGCTCCAGTCAGCAACTACGAACATTCTTAAAACACAAATGAAAAATTAGAAAAACACAGCAAAGAGATGGAAGATGTAAAGAAACAAATTCTAGAAGTTTAGAACTGAACATACAATAACTAAGAACAAAGAAACTTAGTAGCAGAACGATTGTGAGAGGAATAAAAGAGTGAACCTGAAGATAGAAAAATAGAAATGATCCAATCTGAACAGAGAACAGAATTATAAAAAGTGTAACTGATAAAATGTAAAATAAATCACAATATCTTATCACATATGCATTAGATTCGCAAAATATAAGAAGCATCATTGTGTTGGTATATAGAGCAATAAGGTCTCTAATAAACATTGTGTTGGTGTATAGAGTAATAAGGCACTTTGGAAAGCACTTTGGTCATACATATCTGGTAGGTGATGACATGTATAGCATCTAGCATTTCTAAGATTCATATTCTACAGAAATTCTACCACATGTGCCCAGAGAAGTATATTAAGTTGCTAATTGGAGGATTGTTTGTAAAAATGAAAAAAAGCCCTGTTTATTAATTGAAAAGATGTATTTTAGGCCATTCAAACATTTCTTCAATACAGAGTAACTAAAATGAATTAGTTACATTTCCATACGCCAACATTTAATTTAAAGCTGAGTGAAAAATGCAAATTAAGTAACATTTCAGAGTATGAAATGTTTGTTGCTATTTACTATTAATGTAAAAAAATTTTAAATGATACCACATATTTATTATGAATATATAAAGATGTAGTAAAGTATAAAAATTATATCCTGATTAGTAGCTGTGTTCTGATTAGTGAGAACTTCTTGGCTGTAGTGAAGCTGACTGTGTTTGAAAAGGGCTTTAAAATACACTTCAAGAACTATGACTTGTATTTTTATTTTGAAAATAATTGAAGCCTAGCATAATATTAATAGTCTGTTAAATCTGATAGTCCAGGAATGTGTGTCATATTTCTCCTGTACTTTCTGTACACTTTTTATAATAGAGAGTTTAATACAGTACACAGTGTTTCAAATAGTTTATTTTTCTAAAAAGTATAGCTCTCTTGCAGGCCTCCTGGAGCACCAGGAATGAGATCTATGCCCTGCAGAGTTGAGATTTTCTGTGTTCCTTAGTCTCATTCTAATTTTCTCCTAACATGTACTTCTTGTTCATTTACCATCAAGATATCCTGAGTCTCATTAGAAATAGCTTAATTTAGCTCCTTCATTTCCAAGTAACAGACATAATTTTCCAGGAAGATGGAAACCCCAGCCAACAAGAAACTGATGTCTAAGAAGAGAGTAGCTCCACTTACTTTCTCTTTCTACTTAGAATATTTATTTTAATTTATAATAAAATATTTAGTTCAGACACTATAATGTAGAAATGTAGCTATTGTTGGGAGAAGCTAAAGGTCCATTCAAATCAAAAGGAGTACCTAATAGCCAAATAAATTTTAACAATTATTTTAGGACTAAAGATATACATCATAATAACAAAAATAATAAGTATTATTTATTGATTTTATTATAGTTAGATATGGTGCAAAATAATTTACAATGCATATCTCACATGTGAGAGAATTACAAACGGACCGGGTCTTATGAAAGAATAGAACACTAGGGGCTTCCCTGGTGGCGCAGTGGTTGAGAGTCCGCCTGCTGATGCAGGCGACGCGGGTTCGTGCCCCGGTCCGGGAGGATCCCACATGGTGCGGAGCGGAGCGGTTGGGCCTGTGAGCCGTGGCCGCTGAGCCTGCGTGTCTGGAGCCTGTGCTCTGCAACGGGAGAGGCCACAGCAGTGAGAGGCCCGCGTACCGCAAAAAAAAAAAAAAAAAAGAATAGAACACTGACCCACGATTTGTAGCGATGAGTCCAGAAGCCAAATCATAATCTCCGTAGCAATGAATCCCAAGAATCAGGACTTAAAAACTGCCAGCTTCCCTAATTTTTACCTTTGATTCCAACTTAGAGACAACTGGAGAAACCCAAACATGCTCTCCTCATTACAAGGATGCCCCACTTCTCATGAGTCTGCCTCTGGGTTTCCTGGCCAACCACACCCAACCAGGGCATACTTAAAATCTTCCGTTTTTTCACTAAAAAGCTTTTATACACTTCTGCCTGCCTTTGAGTCTCTGACAAATCCAGGTGATGGCGCCTGACTCCCTTCCTATCCTATGTATACATAGTCTTCACTTGTTCTTGTTGGATGGTCTTCATTTATTTCCATATGTGTGTCATGAAATTTACTCCTCCTGAGACCCTTATAAAGAAAGGCGTTATTGTTCCCATTTGAGGAAAACGAGGCAAAGGAAAGCATATGTAACGTGCCAAAGTACCACACAAAGAAACTAACGAGAGAGCTGTGGTTTGAACCTATACAGTATGAGTCCAGAGCCTCTACTCTTAGTACTATGAAAACTGTATTAAGCTATCTTAAATAAAATTACTAGTGTCAGTCAAAGGGGGAAAGCTGTGTTACAGTGATGCACAGACTCTAAAATCTCAGTAGTCTAATATCACAAAGATTAGCCTTCCCTTGTTCTCCATAAACATTGCCTATTGCTTGAAAGCTCTGCTCTGCATCTTTTCACCTGGAACCAGGCTTCTCACACTGCCATCATTGATGGCCAAGGGAAAGAGAGAGCAAGGCCATTGCACACTGGCTCGTAAAGCTTCCACCTGGAAGTGACACCCATCACTTCTGCTCACGTTGTTATTGGCCAAAGCAGGCCACATATTCACCTAATTTTGAGATGCAGGAGGTACTATCTTTCCACGTATGTGGGAAGAGGAATGATTAATTCAGCTACTGAGCAAAATAATATAAACAATCTTTGTTGTTTAAATCCCTTAATCATGTTATCAATGAAAAGGTCTCTGACTCCTCTTCAAAGTAAAGACAACTTCAATGGTAAAAATACAAATACTCTTTCTTTAATTCTCAGTGTACTTAAGCCTCAGTAATATGAGGGGATTTTCAGTAAAGTAGATTCAAGTGCTTTAAAGAGACAGTCGTGTCTTTGAATGCAAATAGACCTATAAATATATATCAACAATGTAGAAATTCTCATGCTGGTTATAAACCTCATAACAAGTGGTGTCTGTATACTTCCAAACTCAGCTGGTCCCTGACTTAGTGGCCTCTGATATATCAACATCATAACTAGTGATGGAAATAGAATTCCTTCTGGAGCTTCTTTTTATCTTGGGTGACTTAGTTCAGAAAATCGTTTTATTATTTTATCAAATAAATAGTATAGTTCACTGAAGAAGAAAAGCCAAAAACTGATAAGCCAAAAATTAAGTAAAAAAAAAAAAAAAGTTATGCATGATTATTCTACCCAGCAGTAATAGCTATTAATATCATGGTGTTCTGTAAACTTTTACTTCCCTGCATCACCACAATGCTTGCCATGTAGTAGGCCTTGAATGGATTTTGAATGAACAAGTGAATATGCATATTCACATTTAAATATATGCATTTCAATAAAAACGGGAAGATAATCTTTTAAACAGTATTCCCTTCCAAAATGGATCTATAAATTTTGAAATGTGTTCGAAAACTATACAAGGAATTGCTCTTAAAAGCAAACAAAAGATAGGTCTTTAGACAATTTAATTTGGGGTATGAAATTACCAATCTGAATATTTACATATATCAAAGATTCTCAGTAGTACTATATTAAAGAAAACTGCTTAATCTTGGTGAATTCAGGATTTCCCAACCTTACTAAACAGATTTTTTTTCTTCATATCAGCTGATTCTACAAATATAATCTTTTCTCTTACATCCTCATCACAAAAATCTCATCTTATCCATGATTGTAAAATAGGCCACTTTATGCCCTCTTTGACCTCTTGTACCCTGCAGCTACTGCTCATTGGATCATCTATGAACTTCTGATCCAAGGTAGACAAATGAGAGATGGCTCAAAAATATAAGAATTAGGGCACAGGCACTCATTTGGAAAACAAACAGAAAATCTTGGGGGTTGAGGCCATTGTTTAAGGACAATATGTAAGTAGATCAATGAACTGAAAAACAGATTAGAGAGAAAGTGAATAATGAAGCAGATACACAATGAGAAGCAAAGTCAAAGAGACAATTAACTATTTAGAAAGAGAGAGAGAGAAGTTACCTGACAACAACGCAATCCCCGAGCCTAGCATACATTCACAATTGAATTCCAAAGATTCCCTTACTTCTTTATGTTAAACATCATTTTAATCAAACTTATTTTTACCAGTAGTTAAACAAAACTACTGCCATTTTTTCTTAATGAGTGTATAATATTACACTGAGAAGTACCATAATTCATTTAAACCATCTCATATGTTTGAACATTCAGGTGGTTTCTGACATACCTCCTCATTCTGGACAAGTTCAGTTAAAAAAGAACTAAACCTTCAGGCCACTTGTCTCTCACACCTGTGCACCTGTGTGTCTCTCCCTTTTATTTTTTCTCTACTCCAATCAAGATGAAACAGGTTTGAACTCTGCTGCCTTTTGTCCCTCCTATCCTATGTAGCAACTCCAAAGCACTCCAAAGTTGTCATGGGAAAATAGGGCCTTATGGATGTACCTGTGTTATCTAAGACTGCCAGGCTGCATTCTGATATGGTAAAGAAAATCCCCCCTCTCTTGATAAAGCCGGGTTTTCAAGTTTATTGGCCTGCTGCCAATTTAAACAAACAAACAAACAAAGGAAAAAAATCTCGTTTGACTGTCAAAGCCGAAAAATGACTTCCTTGTTTTGAAGAGTATTTATTGAAACTCAGAAAGTCATTTCTTCAAAGGGGATCGAGGATGGGGAGAGGAAAGCCTCTAGAACAACAATATTTGCATGATATGGAAATATATCTGAAAATGTTTTTAAGCACTTTTTCTATTATACATAATTTATTATAGGTTTAAAGCAATATAGGCAAAAACACAAAACAAGTATGAAAAACAGAAGAATAGGAAAACATATAGGAGGATGTCCTAAAGTAAAAATAAAATAAAATAAAACTTTATAGAGGAAATACTGTACAGAGGGATAGCTTCTTAGCAAGGATATGAATATTTAATATACACTGACATACAGCTTTACTGCTGATATTCAAGTTTTTTTAAATGCAGAAAGAATAACTTAACGCACTTGATTTTTATTTTTATTTTTTTACAACAGAATAGAGATACGAGTCCATATAGTTTGTCAGCCTGAAAATCTTCACAGTTAGAAGCCAACAAAGGTTTTTAAATCAAGGCACATAACCGCAGGTTAGAGTTACATTGTCTTCCAGTAAGACATATGTGCATGCTTTGGAAAGCAACATTTTATCTTCTACCATCATGAAAGTGTTAAGAGATCTTTCCTAAAAAGATGCTGGACCTTTGGCAGGCACAAGAATGAGATACTTAAAGGCCCATGCTACTACTGTATTTTGCTTCTTTCAATCTGTTGTGTGAAGATCCCAGAGTGTATTTTTTATTATTTTGTGACCTGTTTTTGTATCACCGTGAACTAGTAACTCCTCTGGAAGATGTCAGACTCAAAATAAATTTAACCTCGTGCATCCCATTGACGATATAGTTCGTTTGTAACTTAGCCAGTCCTCTTTTCTGCTATTTAGCTCTTTACAAACACAGGGACAGGTGAAAACCTAAAAAGGGGAGGGTGTGCAAGAATACATTATCTTATATTCACCAAATTCCACAGAAAGCATGGCACTGAAGTACACTGTGAGTTAAAGAGGAACCACTAGACTGGTGCTTAACTTTATTACTGATGTACTAGGCAGCTTTAGCCACCTTATTACTTTTGCTAATTAATTAATTTGTTTACTTTATTTAACTTTATTTTCTAAGTAGAGTTGAAAAATATTACAATCTTCTTCTCAGCCAAACTTCTAAGGCATGAAAGTCTCCAATATTACAGATAATCAGAGATGGCAGGCTCCAGATTCTGAAATCTAGAGTTGAAAATGTATTTTCTATTAAGTTCCTTACATATTTACTTAATTGACCAAGAGCTTATCTCCCTTCCTGAAACCTTATAATTCCTTTACACCTGAAACATCCTTAACACTTTAACATAAGGCTTGCTGACTCATATCAGTTTCAATCCCAGGAGGATATTTTATAGGATGCTATATAAATATTAACTCTTTCTGCTTTAAAATATCTGGCACAGTGTCTAGCTCATATACTATAGTGAAGTCTTGAAGAAAGAAAGAATGTCCTTGCTGGATGAGAATTTAAGTACAATTTGAAACCTGAGCCTGACACTTCAAGGGATGTCCATATTCTAAAGCATCTGAAACTACAAATCTAAAATAATTAAACAATTCTCAGTTCAAATAAACTGTCAAAGGGTACATGTTGAACATTATCCAATTTCTAAACTTCCTAATTCGACTTCTCAAGAGAAAGAAGTTGAAGGAGGCAAAGGTTCTTGACTTTTTGGTATCCATGACCTGGGGTATTTCCCCCAAATCTAAAATGCTGTAAGAATGACAGAATGGGATTGGTAATTCTAATTTTCCCAGTAACTCTTAAGCAATTATGTCTTACTGAGCTACCTAAATACCTATACAATCTTATTTCCTGCTACGGCTCTTCGCGTGCCTTAAACCCAACTGAACTTTTACTGTTATTACATTCTTATCACAATTTCTCTTTTGTCTGTGCCATTTCCTCCTCTCTGAAATGTCTACTCTATTCACTGCATGTCTATATTTTATCCTTTAGTTAAGGTCCAGCTCCTCCAGGAAGCCTCCCCTAGCTTGGAGTATAAATGCCTTTGAAATCTGTAGCGATTAGCTGTCCATTTCCTGGCACAGTGCTAGATCCCGGGCTGAATCTCTGAACAACAGGAGCAAGGCTCCACTGCAGGGAGCAAAATTTGCCACCTCGAAGTGTGTCTCTTTGGCATGAGGACTGTCTGGAGCTGGTTCTTGAGAAATAAAAGACTCAGGAAGTTTTTCTTTTTATCTCCTCCTTAACTACCTAAAAGACTTTAGATGGGGAGCCTGCACCATGAAGACAGCTACTACTGAAGATAAATTCTTTTTACGTCGGAAAGACTTGCATGGCCTGGCAAATATATGTTTACCAAACCTTTGCTCTTTTCATCTGCCTATGAGCTGTCTTCCTCCACTTTGAAGTCCCAGACCCCTTCCCCCTCAACTGTCTAACTGTCTGTGGGTCTCATATTCTTATGGAGCCCCTCTATTGTATGTATGTATGTATGTAATTAAATTTTTTTTCTCCTGTTAATCTGTCACATGTCGATTTAATTCTTAGACCATCCCAAAAAGCCTAAAAGGGTAGAGGAAAAGCTTTTCCTCCCCAGCACCATCTTCCATAGAGTTTGTTATAGAACAAACATTAAACAAACTGTTGTATCATTAATTACGTAAGGTACACTTGACATAAATATCTCTGATATTTGCTTTGTTATTTTTAAATGTGGAGATTTTGACTGTTTTCATTTTGTGATTATCCTAAAGTTTTAGCTTCTATTAAAAATGTAATTTTTTTCTGGGGATGCTTTCATCTTATTTATATGTTTTATCATTTCATTTAAAACAAAATCTGTGTGCCTTTTGTACCACTCTATTTCTGCTTTATTTTCTTCTAAACTATACTTTTCATGTTTGTGTGAATGTATTGGGAATGGTATTCTTCAAAATGATTTCTCCATAATCACTGTATTGTCCTAAATTACTCCTGCAGTTCTTTGAATTCTTTTTTTCCCCATAAGAGCTTCATATATCTCATCAATAGCTATGTTTCTAGTGATTGCTAACTTTTACAATCATTTTTATTTAAAATCTAGCATTTGTATACATACTAGTTCTAAGGTGGCTTCAAAATAAATACAGTGCTATACTACCACCTAAAGTTATAGAATATTTTTTCCACTTTTTTTGGTTGAGAAATTGTATCTGCTCCAAATCCAGTTTTTGTGTTACTTCTATTACAAATTCTTCTCTTAGGATCAACCTATTATCCTGTTAAATTGATTCTTTCTACAGCTAGAGTAGCCTTTATTTGTCAATATGGTCTCTTCTCAAGTCAGAATTTCCACATTGCAGATGAATTTTTGAACAATGCAAGTAACATTTTCTTTTGCCATAGTTACCCAGCTTTTTATCAAATTGTAAATATGAGTTAGAGAATGGATTCTGGCATGGAAAGCTTACTATTAGGAGCAGTGAAGAAAAACAAGGTATGTCATTGAAGTAACTAGAGCCTCACAAAAGTATGTGGATGAGGATTTAATGCTATGAGGAAAAGTTTCAAAACTAATCAAATAAGATAAAGCATTGCCACTTTTCAGCAGAGAAAGAAACTGTATGAGAAAAAAATGAAGTGAAGAGGACTAAATAGCTCAGTCACTTGCTTGGAAATTTATTTATTCATGTGGATAATGGTAATTTTTAACTGAGAATGTGTATTACAAAGCACTTCCTCTTAAATGGATTCCACAGTGTTTAATATTTACTCATATTAATAACAAAGTAGGTTGAAAAGAAAAGTAGCAGCAATTGTTCAGCTGCTATAGTTATACGTGATAAAGAAAAGAGGAGAAATTATTTAACTAGAACGAATATAATAACAATAAAATGGTCATAAAATTAGGATTAAAAATGTCTTGGGGTCTTCCCTGGTGGCACAGTGGTTGAGAGTCTGCCTGCTAATTCAGGGGACACGGGTCCGAGCCCTGGTCTGGGAGGATCCCACATGCCACGGAGCAACTGGGCCCGTGAGCCACAGCTACTGAGCCTGCGTGTCTGGAGCCTGTGCTCCGCAACAAGAGAGGCCGCGATAGTGAGAGGCCCGCGCACCGCGATGAAGAGTGGCCCCCGCTTGCCACAACTAGAGAAAGCCCTCGCACAGAAACGAAGACCCAACACAGCAAAAATAAATAAATTAATTAATAAACTCCTACCCCCAACATCTTAAAAAAAAAAAAAAAGTCTTGGTACACAAGGTGTTCATATGAACAGAGATATTATAGAAGAGAGAGAAAATGCAAAGGTAATCTAAGAAAGTAATTGCAAAAGGCTATTTTTAAAATATTTTTTCTGAACTCAAGAAATAAGTATGGATAAACAGGATGATCCTTTTAGCGCAGGGGTTCTCAGTACAGCACTATTGACATTTTGGGCCAGTTAATTCTTCGTTGTGGGGTACCGTCCCATGTATTGTAAAATGTTTAGCAGCATCCCTAGTCTCTACTCATCAAATACTAGTAGCATCCCCAGCCCCCAAGTTGTGATGACCAAATGTTTCCAGACATTGCCAAGTGTCCCTGTGGATGGGGTTAGGGGGAGGTAAAATTGCTCATGGTTGAGAACTATTGCTTTAATACAATGTTCACATTAAAAAAAAATCAAAACAAACCAGCTTCCTTAGTCACAGTATTGATTTTACATAAAACAAACAAACAAAAACCCAGATATTGTCTATAGTTTTAAAGCCTGCTGGGGAGATATTAACCTTTACCTGTGGCACAGGTATTGCATGCTAGAGTTAAAGTATTACACATTCAATGCATATTTTACAAATGAAAGAGTTCATAGTTGTGCCGGCAAATCCTATGCTGTTTGCTTTTAGCAGCTGTAGCAAAGATAAATGTCTCAGCAATCCAGTTTTAAGGAAATCTCTCTACTTAGAATCATTCCTATTACACTGTTTTAAAAATCCCTATTGAAAACAACAGCCCAAAACATAAAAATAAAAAGTAAAACAGAAACAAAAAAGTGTATTGTTAAAGGTTCCTGGAACTTCTCAGCACTGATGACTACAGATTTTGTTGTTCTGATCTTGGCTGCCTACCTCTTACATCAGCACCTTACATTTCAGTGAGGTGGAATCTTCCAAATATTCTGGCTTCAGTCTTTTTGTTTTTTTTTGTGGTACACGGGCCTCTCACTGCTGTGGCCTCTCCCGTTGCGGAGCACAGGCTCCGGACGCGCAGGCCCAGCGGCCATGGCTCACGGGCCCAGCCGCTCCGCGGCACGCGGGATCCTCCCAGACCGGGGCACGAACCCGCGTCCCCTGCATCGGCAGGCAGACCCCCAACCACTGCACCACCAGGGAAGCCCTGGCTTCAGTCTTTGTCCTAGAACTAGCTGGGCCACAGACCTGTTAAGAATCAATTCAGATGTTGCAATAAAACAGTTTTTGTCCTGTTCTGTCTGGCCATTCTTCTAAGTGGCCTGAACTGAATGTGCAAGGCAGCTATTTCTCTAGACTTTTCTAATCAATCACAAAATTGAAATAAAAATTATAAATTTTTAAGATTTTTAAAGTTTACCCCAGTATATAGTTATTTATAAATTATACACCAATACAGTTTTACTAATATAATATGTATGTCATTACACACACAGAGATAGATATTTAAAAGGGATAGAATGAATATAGTATAAGATAGATTTTATATTTTAATGATACACATTTTTTTGATCTCACTAAAAATGTTATTCATCCTAATTTTTAGTGAAGGCAATGTGATTCAATATTTACCTTTGGAAAACCTTGTTTAAATACACTGAGATACAGCAACTCAAAAATCTAGCTTGAAGTTCAGTATTTTTTGATATATGATTCATAATGACCATCACTGAAAAAGATATATTACAGTAACACAATGTATAAAGAAGAAAATATATACTTGGGACAAGTTTGCAATTATCAATAGTAAATATAAATCTATACTGGAGGCACTTGCCTGGTGGTCCAGTGGTTAAGCTCCATGCTCCCAATGCAGGAGCCCTGGGTTCGATCCCTGGTCCGGGAACTAGATCCCACATGCATATTGCAATTAAGAAGCCTGCATGCCACAACTAAAAGATCCCACATGCCGCAACTAAGACCTGGCGCAGCATAAATAAATAAATAAATATTTAAAAAAATAAATCTATACTGGAAATAACATTTACAATATTTTGAATTTTTGGTTAGCTTTGTCAAACCTGACTAGTTTTCCATTATTGTTACCGAGTAACCTGGCTTAGGAAGAGCTTATACTAGAAGTAAAAATGGCATCTCTGAGGAATCAAATTATCAGTATTATTTTAAATTTTTCTTTTCTTTTCAAGAATTGATTTAAGCCACTTCTTCATTTTCTGAGATCAGTTTTAGTTAAAACTAGAAAATATCATCCATAAATCCACTTAACTGGCAACCAATACATTTTAATGCTTTGCAAAATATGGAAAACAGATGAGGGCATTGTTGATTGTATCTCTGAATTGTGGAACTTGTAATTTTCCTTGAAGATACCATTCTTACTCCAGTTGATGTTGGAGGGCACGAAAATCAATCTGTATATTAAATATTAGTAAAACCTAACTGCCATATGTTAGACTAAAATGAATGGAAATGGAAATGAACCATATTCTTCCTGCATACCTTTGAGTAGTCTTGCCCTTTCATTAGGGTTGTGCATCTTCCTTAAACCTACTGATTTATGGGTTTTTCCTCTTCCTAAACCTTCTAGTTGTAACTTAACTCCTTTAATGAAATACAACTATTTTCTAGATTCTGTAATTAGTGCAATTATTATTTTTTGTTACTCAACAAGTTTTTTGTGTCCCACATTCCAAACAGAAAATATACAAAGGCAAAACAAGACCCCATAATGACATAACATTTTGGCTGTTAACTGGACACTAAAAAGTCAAGACTGGAAAATGTTCTCTTGCTGTGGATGAATTCAGCAGTTTGTTTATCAAGATTCTTAGGGCCGGGCTTCCCTGGTGGCGCAGTGGTTGAGAATCTGCCTGCCAATGCAGGGGACACGGGTTCGAGCCCTGGTTTGGGAAGACCCCACATGCCGCGGAGCAACTAGGCCCGTGAGCCACAACTACTGAGCTTGCACTCTAGAGCCCGCGAGCCACAACTATTGAGCCTGCGCATCTGGAGCCTGTGCTCCACAACAGGAGAGGCTGCGATAGTGAGAGGCCCGCGCACTGCGATGAAGAGTGGCCCCCACTTGCCGCAACTAGAGAGAGTCCTCACACAGAAATGAAGACCCAACACAGCCAAAAATAAATAAATAAATAAATTAAAAAAAAAAAAGATTCTTAGGGCCTAAAATTATAAAATTATTGTATTGATAAACAATATAAGTATTTTAAAAGCTCAATTAACAGTAATTACATACCAGAGTAGTTCAGAAAGAATGTGCTATAGATTACACTTATGTCCTCAAGAAAATAGCAAAATCTATATGGTCTGCTAAATCTTTTATTCCTTTTTCCAACATCATAGTCAATGACTATCAGGTCACATCAGTCTGAAGACAATTAATTGATTCTACAGGTACAAGTCTAAAAATTGCCTAGGTATTTAACTACAGACCCAGCTAAACTCAATCCATATATGTTTGTATGCTAGCAGAGATATAGAAATCAAAAGTTTGGGGTATGTTGAGCAAAGAGGTTATAAGTGGAAGAAAACACAATTATCCAA
The DNA here is from genome assembly GCF_949752795.1 of Hyperoodon ampullatus. NCBI lineage: Eukaryota > Metazoa > Chordata > Mammalia > Artiodactyla > Ziphiidae > Hyperoodon > Hyperoodon ampullatus. Next base: position 75,461,997 of record NC_136926.1, read on the forward strand.
GTTAAAAATGGACAAACGTATATGGAAACAAGTCACACAGGAAATAAGATTCATAACTTTGTCACAGGCCTATGTTGCTAAGGCCATCTGGTTATTCCATTGTAGAGAAGTAGCACTGTATCCGATTTTTATTCTTATAATTAATGTGAACTTGAACTGGAAAGCTAGAAATTCTCTATGACAATTCATAAGTGCTCTTTTGAATTAATATTTTATATTTTTGCATAGGCATCTTTGCTCAGAAATCTTGATATGTTATAGAAATTGCCTTTTTTTCTATTTAAAGAATTTATTTATGGAGAAACCATATTAAAAACAAAAATCACTGTGTTTTTACGGACATCTATATTGAATGCTTCTCTAGTTTATAATGCCTGCCCACTTCCCATCTTTATCAAGCTAATTTAGACTTATCATTAAGGTGGCTCTTATATTTCTCTAGGAACAATTTCATGGATCATATCTTGCTCCCACTATTAACAGTTTTACGTGTTCCTTGTTTAGAACCCCTTCAGCCCTGTGTCTATCCCAGCACTGTACTACTGACCAGTGTCATGCCGAGCTATATTGGAGCTTGAAGCAAAAGGAAAAATCAGTAACAGTGATCTTGCTTTATTTAAAATGTTGATATTTTCTTCATGATGAAATTTTTGCATCAATTTTGATGCCTAAAAATATTACATCGAAATATGATTTATTTTGGTTATTGATTTTTTTTTGGCACTCCCTTCAATTTTATGCCTGAGGTGAGTGCTTCACTGGCCTCTCTGGTCCCTGCCCTGCTCTTATCTCTCTCTATTCCTGTTCCCTTGTATAGACTGTGGACTTTCTGAAAACAATGGTGAAGCCTTTCCATCTTTGAAGCATCTGGCACAGCCCTAGCATTTTGTAAGTGTGCAATAAGCACTTACTGAAAACAGATTACATACATATGCATGTTTTTAAACCCTATGTGCTCTTTAAAAAATTACTGTTCATGAGTCTACTTGGTTTCAAATCTAATTTTTAAAACCAGGAAAGACAGTCATCCTATATTTTTGACTTTCAGGGATAGCACTAATTCCAACATTTCTTTTGAAAATTCCGTTTGTTATAGCGTCACACTCAACCCTCATTGATTTCTCTTGTTAGAGAAAATTGTGAACTTTTCACTAATCGCTCTTCCATTTTTTTTCAGTGCTTTGCTAGCTTTTTGTCTGATTTAATTGAGTTTTAAATGAACTCCTGCTGAGTATTATTAGAGCTTGATGTACATCTCAATAAAGTGTGCACTCTCAAATCTGTTTGCACCTCAGAGCTTCAAATATTATAAGCAAGCTATTATTAACTGTTGCTTTCCATCTTCCATTTTTAAACATTTCTAGATTCTTCATCTCTTCTTCAAATAACACACATTCCTTATCCATTGTTAGTTTTTTCTGGATATTATCTTATTTTTCAATATTCTTAATTTTTGGTCAAAGATGAACACTGTACTATATTTGTAATCTGACTGCAGGAAGCTGTACTGGTTGGTAGAATCTGCAGATGCTGAACCTACAGATACGGAGCGCTGACAGGGCTATGCCATTTTACATGAGGGACTTGAGCACCCGCGGATGTTGGTATCCGTCGCAGCTCCTGGAACCAATCCCCCGCAGATATTGAGGGACACAAAGTATTTGAGAGGGTGAAAGAATAAAAATGAAAAGTGAGCTGGTTAAGTAATTATTGAAGACAGTGCCTGGAGTACCAAAGGAGGGCTATTCTGAGCAAATCAGGCCATTTTACTTAATTACCAATTCACTCATATATAATTTAATAACAGGCCAATTTCCCAAGCGAAAATCTTTTCAAATTTACTTGTTTCTTATAACTATTTAGTTTAACTTGGCCAGTTTCACCTTTTTTTATGGCTACATTTTTGGGAATATTTTCATTAACCTTAGTGCCAGCTCTCTCTTGTTGTGGCTGGAGATTTAGAAGCAGAGAGTGAATGAGACTGAATGCCTTAAAAATATATTCCTAGAACATATGATCTTGAATACTAATTGTTCTTGTTAATATAGTCCCTATTTATATTATCATAAAATACTATAATTTAAAAAATTAGTTATATTTATTTATATATCATAACTATTTATATATTTATACATATGATATTTGTATATAGTTGATAAGATACTTCTATATTTTTTGTGAATATATTTTTGAACTGTATTCTACTTGAATATATTTAGTAAATACATTTTTCGTAGAAGTAAATTCTTCTTATAAACCTCCTCAAGGATAATATATTCATGAAAAATGTATCAAAGCACTGCCCCCTGAAAGTTAATTCTGGTGATGTTTGATGAGGGATCACCTTTAGCAATACTGAATGGTGACAATATTGGAATAGAATTCACAGTCATAATTTATAGCGATCACTGAGTCTCTGTGAGGCCAGATGGTGCTTTTTGACAGCTAGTATTAATATATTTTCAAAGAACTTTTGTTTTTGAGTTGGGAAGACACCTGATCCTGCCCACATTGGTAGAGAAGCTTTGAAGCACATGATTATGATCATCTCCCTATGGCTGTTATTCAACCAGAACCTTAGCTTAAGAGCCACAGTATAGAGGCAGACAAGGTAATCACCGAGGGACATAGGCAGATATACTAGCAGAACACTTTATAACTAGGTGAAGAATTATAGAACAGCTGTGATTCTGGCAGGGACTGACATTCAGCATCACTGAGTCATTCCTAGGGTAAAGGTAGTAGATCATGGTTGCTTCATCCCTGAAACTACAGAACTGTACTGCTCAGCAGGTGACAAACCCCAGCCAGGTTCAGAAGCTGCAATGATCCTGGCAATCATTCATCTAGAAAAGACAATAAAGTTTCAATATCATTGAGGGATTTTTCTAAGATTTTCAGCCACAGCAGAGTTGGTGAAATAGATTTTTTTAACATCTTTATTGGAGTATAATTGCTTTCCAATGGTGTGTTAATTTCTGCTTTATAACAAAGTGAATCAGTTATACATATAATATATCCCCATATCTCTTCCCTCATGTGTTTCCCTCCCACCCTCCCTATCTCACCCCTCTAGGTGGTCACAAAGCACCGAGCTGATCTCCCTGTGATATGCGGCTGCTTCCCACTAGCTATCTATTTTACATTTGGTAGTGTATATATGTCCATGCCACTCTCTCACTTCATCCCAGCTTACCCTTCCCCCTCCCCGTGTCCTCAAGTCCATTCTCTATGTCTGCATCTTTATTCTTGTCCTGCCCCTAGGTTCTTCAGAACTATTTTTTTTTTAGATTCCATATATATGTGTTAGCATACAGTATTTTTTTTCTCTTTCTGACTTACTTCAATCTGTATGACAGACTCTAGGTCCATCCACCTCATTACAAATAACTCAATTTCGTTTCTTTTTATGGCTGAGTAATATTCCACTGTATATATGTGCCACATCTTCTTTATCCATTCATCTGTCAATGGACACTTAGGTTGCTTCCGTGTCCTGGCTATTGTAAATAGTGCTGCTATATTTTGGAAGAGTTTGAGAAGGACAGGTGTTAGCTCTTCTCTAAATGTTTATAGAATTTGCTATATTTTCTATTTCTTCCTGGTTCAGACTGAGAAGGTTGTGCATTTCTAAGAATTTGTCCATTTTTTCCAGGCTGTCCATTTTATTGGCATTACAGTTGCGTGTAGTGATCTCTTATGATCCTTTGTATTTCTGCAGTGTCAGTTGTTACTTCTCCTTTTTCATTTCTAACTCTACTGAATTGAGTCTTCTGTATTTTTTTCTTGATGAGTCTGGCTAATGGTTTATCAATTTTGTTTATCTTCTCAAAGAACCAGCTTTTAGTTTTATTGATCTTTGCTACTCTTTCCTTCATTTCTTTTTCATTTATTTCTGATCTGATCTTTATGATTTCTTTCCTTCTGCTAACTTTGGGGTTTTTTTTGTTCTTTCTCTAATTACTTTAGGTGTGAGGTTAGGTTGTTTATTTGAGATGTTTCTTATTCCTTGTGGCAGGATTGTATTGCTATAAACTTTCCTCTTAGAAGTTCTTTTGCTGAATCCCATAGTTTTGGGGTCGTCGTTTTTTCATGGTCATTTGTTTCTAGGTATTTTTGGATTTCCTCTTTGATTTCTTCAGTGATCTCTTGGTTATTTGCTAGTGCATTGTTTAGCCTCCATGTGTTTGTATTTTTTACAGATTTTTTCCTGTAATTGATATCTAGTCTCAAAGCATTGTGGTCGGAAAAGATACTTGATACAATTTAAATTTTCTTAAGTTTACCAAGGCTTGATTTGTGACCCAAGATATGATCTATCCTGGAGAATGTTCCATGAGCATTTGTGAAGAAAGCAGGGGAGGGGGGCTGTGGATAGTGACCTGTGCTTGCTCACAGGCTTCTTGGTGGCGGCAGCAGCCTTAGCATCCCATGCCCGTCTCCGGTGTCCACGCTGATAGCCGCGGCTCGTGCCGGACTCTGGAGCTCGTTTAGGCAGTGCTCTGAATCCCTTCTCCTCACACACCCTAAAACAATGGTCTCTTGCCTCTTAGGCAGGTCCAGACTTTTCCCGGACTCCCTCCCAGCTAGCTGTGGTGCACTAGCCCCTTCAGGCTGTGTTCACGCTGCCAACCCCAGCCCAGTCCTCTCCCTGCGCTCCGACCAAAGCCCGAGCCTCAGCTCCCAGCCCCGGCCGCCCCAGCGGGTGAGCAGACAAGCCTCTTGGGCTGGTGAGTGCCGGTCGGCACCGATCCTCTGTGCGGGAATCTCTCCGCTTTGCCCTCCGCACCCCTGTGGCTGTGCTCTCCTCCGTGGCTCCGAAGCTCCCTCCTCCGCCACCCGCAGTCTCCGCCCGCGAAGGGGCTTCTAGTGTGTGGAAGCCTTTCCTCCTTCACGGCTCCCTCCCACTGGTGCAGGTCCTGTCCCTATTCTTTTGTCTCTGTTTATTCTTTTTCCTTTTGCCCTACCCAGGTACGTGGGGACTTTCTTGCCTTTTGGGAGGTCTGAGGTCTTCTGCCAGCGTTCAGTAGGTGTTCTATAGGGGTTGTTCCACGTGTAGATGAATTTCTGGTGTATCTGTGGGGAGGAAGGTGATCTCTGCGTCTTTCTCCTCTGCCATCTTGAAGGTCTCCCGGTGAAATAGATTTTTAAAAACTCTAATCACAGTAACATAAATTATGGTTACATCATCTTTCTCTAGGGGCCAAGGATGTGTCACAGGGAGCAGAATGGGATAAGTACCTGGATCTCATATGTAACTACTGTATCTACATGACAACTGGGATACGTTGAAGTACAAAGAAGGAGAAGGTTTTGTACAAAACTTGAAGTGTTTCCTCTGTCATCTGGATGATAATGATTGCATCTTGATGACAGCATGTGCAATTTGATTCCCTGTTGCTGAGGTGGGAGATACGTATCATGCAAAGCAGGAACCCTCCTCAAATATGAAACCACAGATCACGACCTCCCGACTTCCTCTTCAAAACAAGAGAAGTCTGGTGCCTAATGTTGGGTGTTCTGGGGACTCTGAGGTTTAGAATAAAAAGATACTAAGTCCTGAATGTGAGTGGATTCTATCAATTAGTAAAAATAGAGAATGAACAAAGAAGTATATACATATGTACATACATACATAAAGTAAGCCATGGTTCAACCAAAGAATCATAGAAATCAACTAATTCAATTCCCCTATTTGTCAGTAATATTTATTTTATCTACTAAATATTATATTATTTATGCACTCTGCTCTATTAGATATCATATGAGTAATAGCAGTGATGCTTTGAGCATAATAACGTGTGCATCGTGGTGTTTCTTAAAATGACTGAATGAATAAATGAAAAATTGGACATTAGAGGTTGTACTACCTCCCAAATCACATGGCCTCCATTCAGGCCTGCCGCTTCCTTAATCTTCCATCTTGTATCTAACCACAAGAACGAATTTCAAACACTAAAGTTAGATGGCTTATAACTGATCCTTGACAGATTCAGAAGATGGTAAAGAATCTGTCAGTACTTCAAGACTTTAATAAGAATCTTTAGCTGTCAATTTAAAAGTAAATGAAATGCTAAATAATAGATATTTCTGGTTAACCAAATGATAAATACAATAAATTAGAAGCACATTGTTTAGCCCACTTTTTTAAGATCCTCATTATTATCTAGGGAAGAACAGAGAAATCTAGAAAACAGATGAAATGCACCAAAGGATCCTTCTAAACTCTATTCCCCAACAACTCTTTGAATCATACTCTAAAGTAATGCAGGTCGGTACATTCCTGAAAGTTCAGAATTATTTTCCCTGTGCTCCTTTGAGCTTCCGTTACTGAAGATGCTAGTTGAGAATTACAAAGAAAATAAATCATGATTAGTTATTTAAACATAAAGAAGTTACTTGTGGCTTAGAGGCTTAGAGGTAAATGACACTCCTATGCTGAATAACTTAGATGTTCAAAATAATAAAAAGCAAAAGGTCATTTATCTCCACTGCTGGCACTAAGGTGTCATTAATATTGAAAAGCCCAATATCAATAATAGAAATGATTTTAGCACTGAGACCTGGATTGTGTGGAAGCATTGGATTTCTGCAATTAAAATATCATGTGAGGGAAAAAACCAAAGCAGGACTCTGCAATGTCACTGGAAGAGTACACAGGATAAATGTGAGGAAACAGAAGACCATAAGCATGAGATGATGTGATTTACAATCCTGATGATAACAACAAGCATACTTCTGACCTCAGTCTTTCACTATGGTTTTCAATCTTGGCAAATTCACTTGTTTCATCAGTTAAATGGGTGCCAAAAGAAACTCCTTCCTTCTTATTTTGCATGTACCGTATATATCAAATGCAACTTATTCAGCACCTAGGGTACATAGCAGAAAAGATTTACACTGACTCTAGATTTATAGGGACTCTTAAGTCAACCAAGCAATGGTAGTCATCATCACGGGGCTGTTAAATCATGTTGCCCATGGATAGTGTTGACATATACCAAAGAGCTGTGGGTTTTAAGTCTTCATGAACAGCAATGATACTCTGGAAAATTAATACTAGCCACTCTAGGGCTCATTCTAATTTGTTCCATATTTCTACGTACAGTAAATTTGGATCTTTCTAAAGCCATCTTAAAGTTTTTCATATTTTAAGAAGACAGAGCAAAAACATTCTTGAATACATATTTTGTAACAGTTAAAAAGTTATTACGTCCTCTGTTTTTTAAAATGTTTGAAAGCTATGACTAAGGTCTAATATAGAATATGCTTTTCTATTTATATGGAGAAGAAACTAGTACATTTAAGTCAAATAAATAAAGATGAGAGAAAAAGTTTCAAATGGCAGGTTCTACTTTAATTCATCACAGTTATTATTTCTTATGTTAGTTTCTAAATTCTACTCTGGTTGGCTTTCTAACTTACCTATTGATTACAGTAGGTCTCTTAAAACTGTGTTCATAAGGTCAAACCAATACTAAAATATTAACAAATAGCACAGTCATATTGTACCCTAGTATATAGTTAAGTACATAATTAAGATTTCCTTAACAGAAATGAGCATATATTACTTCCTGTACTTGACTGTGTGAAGATTACCTACCAAATGCATTAGGACCAAAATTGAGGACTGTGTAGAGAACCAAAGGATAGCTCCTCTTACCTTGGCCATATATGGTTCTTCCAGTTATATATTGTTGTATAATAAATCACCCACAAACCTAGTGGCTTAAAATTTTTTATTATTCCCACAAATCTGCAGTTTGGGCTATCTCTACTCAATTTTGCAGCAGCTGGGATGACTCAAAGCCAGAGTCTAGCATCTTTTGTATGCTTGCTCACTCACATCTAATGGATGGGTAGAAAGATTCTAACACCTGAGTGATGGAAAAACAGAGCCTGTAACATTTTAGAAGTTTTGTCGTAATGATGTCAACCATTTGTTTTTTCAAACAAGAGAGAACAGAAAACTGAGAGTAGATACACCATGGGACAGAGGGCATAGTATTTGTGGTCTGAGGAAGAAAACCCAAGTCAAAGGTACTAACTATCGGGTTGGCCAAAAAGTTCATTTGGGTGTTACGGAAAAAACTGAACAAACTTTTTGGCGAACCCAATACTTAGTGTTCATTCTCTCCCCTACTTTTCCATCATATGATCATAAAATCTATTTAAAATAAAAATGCTCCATCAGAAAAATTAGTAATAATTAGAAAGGACATAATATAGGATAGAAAAATAAACACAATTCCAAAAAATAGGATAAAAGAATATACTAAACAAAATAAGGGTAAACATAACAGAAAAATTGCCACAGGATTTAAGAAAAACATTAAGATATTTTCATGAATAGATTTCTCAGAGAAAACCAAACTGAATCAGCTCGAAAAATATATATCAAAACCCGAAAGGGAATAGAATATGAGTGCTGAACTTAGAAAATAAGTGGAAAAGTGTTACATCATTACTAAAATGAATGCTACGTTAGAAGCAACAAAAAGTACAGTTGATAACAGTAATGGATGAGGCAAGAAGGCTAGACTTGAAAACAATCACAAAAAATTAAATGGAAATTAACAAAAAGATAACAGTGAAATGATGACTAGGGAAAATGAAATATATGAAAGATGGATGAAGAAATAGGACATACTGTATGCATAATTTATACTGCTAAAGAAGAGACTATAAATATGAAATTTAAATTTATATATACTTCTCCAAGTATAGAAAAACTAGAATTTTCAGTAAAAACCATAGTGAGTTTCAGGGAGAAAATGATATGGAATAATTATTACCGATATATATTGTAGTAAAATTTTTTAAAATCTTTGAAGATAAAAAAAGAATCCAAGAAACACCCAAAAAGAAAACTCATGTCACTTATCAAAGGGAAAATGTAAGGGTGATACCAACATTCCAAATGGCATATTTTGATACTGAATCACATTTCCAAAGAAACTGAAGTTTAACTTAAAAGTTTCATACTCAGCTGTATGTCATTCAAATATTCTGACATATACAATAATTTGAAAGATAAAACAACCATAAAATTTTTAGAAAACAAGAAACACCTTACCTAAATAAAAGTGATCAACAAAAAGTGGATTCAAATGAAATAAACAGGGCTGAGGGAACAGAAACTTTGACTTAGGATGTAGAAATCTGTGAAATGATGGTTTCTACCTTAACAGCAAGTGAAAGCCAGACATTCCATAAAATCAAACTTCTCTTGAAACCCTTGAAAGGTGGAGGTCTTACGGTAACAACTAGCCTTAAATTTAAAGAAAGGCAAGGACCTCGAAGGAGAGATGGAAGGGAGCTCTGATTACCTAGAGCAGAGCACAGGACTGCCATACAAAATGGTAAGAAGAATTCAGCCAAAAATTTTAATAAGTTGCTAGTGGCCAAGTGTGGGCTAAGATGACAATATAGAAGCTCTGGGAGCCACAGACGCAGGGGAGTTTGCACCCACTAGCAAATCCTTCTCCATGGACTGCACCAGGGGCTCAAGAGAAAGATGGCAAAATGCGGAGGCTGGAGAATGCCTTCTACAGGTGCAGGATCTGGGGAGGAGGTCAGATACTGCGACTGGAAAGCCCGCATCCTTCTCCCCAGTGGAACAGAAGACTTATGCCACTGGGGAAGGAGGGCAAACTCTGTGGTCCTCAAGGTTCACCTGAAGACCCATGGCAGCTGTGAGAATGAAAGGGAAAGAACCCTCTATCCTAGGGAGGGGCAGAAAAATGTCCTGGATTCAAAATTTAGAGAATCCTTCACACTGTGAGAGGGTGGGGGGACTTCTACCAGATGAAACAAGCCCTTTATTGTTTCAACCTCCACCATCCACAGGACTCTAATAATCAGACTCTAACAAATAACTCTTTAATTCAAAATACAGCAGATTCTGTGAAATTTTTTAAGAGAGGTCTTAAAGTAAGCATTCACATTTCTTATTAGAAAAGGAAGGTACCAGAGAGAAATAGAATAATGGTACAATTTCATATATTCATTTCTGCTACTTTACAGAATCAGAATTCTCAGTGAATATTACAAAGGGACGTCAGATAGTTTAGCTTTGATACAAGAAACCATTTTAAAATTCTAATTAGATGACAAAGGAATATGATTTTTTAAATTAAACTCTGCAATCACTTCAGTTTAAAATTTCCCTCCTGTTAAAAAAAAAAAGAAAACCTTACGAAGCGTGCTAATACTGATACTTTTTTATCTACTAGGTGCCAAACAACCCCTTTTTAAAAGAATGAAATTTCATCATAATAGGGAAATTTAATGAGTTCTCATGAACAATTAAAAAGATTATTTGCACATTTTTAGCCTATTGGAGGAAAAAAATACCAAGCAGTAAAGGTTTAGCAATAATCACATGCTGAGAAGGAGTGAAAAGGGAAACATTAAATGCTTTTCTTTCTTCCTGAAGCCACGGATAACATTTCAGGAGGCTTATTAGCATTCACGTTGGAGTGACCTGGTTACCAGTCCTCTGTACTTAGGCAGGTGTTTATTATAGGTGCTTCATCTTTGGTATTTTTATCGCTCTAGGAAAAATTAGGAATACAGAGAGTACCCACGTCTGATTATGTTCACAGTAGTGTCTATTACAGCAGTGGGAAAAGGGAAATTACACCCAAAGCAAATCTTGAGAAACATGTGACAAGCTCTCTTTGAAGAGTCTATTTTGTTCTTTGTCACCCAGTCTCTGGTACACAGAGCCATCAAAAACATCTGGCCCCCAAGTCAAGGCAGCAAAGGTAAGGAGCTGGAAAGAACATGAGCTTTCAGAGTCAGAAACGATTAGCCATTTACTACCAAGTGACCTCTAACAAGAAGTTTTTTTCTCTATAAATCTGTAGATTGCACATATGTAAAGTTTGTAATAACGTCTATCTTTTAGGGCTGTTGTGATCATCAGGGCAAGATGTGCTTTTCCCAGTACATTTTCCTATATATAGAAGGCACTCACTGCTTGGCAGCTAGGGCAAAACATTTGAATAATAATAAACACCCATTAGCAGACAAGCAGCACATCACTAATGGGGAGAATACTCAAGCTAGTATCTAACATGTGGAAAACAATACAGTCAATAGAGTCGTCTTTGATTCTGAAGACCAGCGATGATTTCTGTTACCCTGTATCTTTTCCATCTGCACCTTTAATTAACCCTGACACTGGAATATACTTCTTTCAAAATGGAACAGACAAACTGAAAACATTGGCATACTCCCACATTTCATCCCATCCACTCATTTTTATTTCAGCCACAGCTCTAGTGGGCTGTGCTGACTCATGCTGATATTGTCCCACTCCAAAGGCACTCTGTACATCTCTCTGTTTTTTCACCTCAGAGCTTTCTCAGCAGCCACCCAGCACTCTCAGACTATAAAAGCACAGCCTCTAAGTGCAAGAGGAGAGGGATGGGGAGGGTGCCGTCAATCTCTCAGGCAACTTTCAACCGATGGGAATAGGAGCCAGTGGATAAATTCCCCAGACTCCTGTCCTTTGGAAGGAAAATTCTAGAAGGCATTCCTTATGCTTTGTGTAGGTCTCTTCTGCACTGAGGCCCTGTTGCCTGCAGCAGGGATCTCTATAATGAGTGATTGGCTTTCATTCTTTTCTCTTCTCTCCCCACTCCCCTTTTTGAACTCCCTGGCATTGTCTACCAAAGAAACTTCCTGTTTCAGGCTCTGTTTTCAGGGGTGTCCAAACTAAGCCACTTTTCAAAAATGGGATGGATATCAGTTGTAATTTAGACCTGGACACACTCAAAAGGCACACACCTCATAACTTTGATATTATAATTTGAATAAAACAGCAGGTATCACTTTTCACAAGATCTTTCATACAGATGGAAGATAGATATACAGTAAGAAGAGGTGACAGATGGTCAGGAAGAAAAGATTTTGAAAGGAAAAATATGTAACTTAGTTATTTAGTATCTCACATTCATTTTGCTTGGTCTTATGTACATAAAGGCAATGAACTCTTAAGAAATATAACAGATTAAAATGCAGAAGAGAATCTTAGTTGAAGATGCTCTTTATAGTTTTATTAATATAATAGATTCAAGGATGAATTTTATATTTCACGATGGAACAAAATGTAATTTGCTGACACCTACACCATTAGTACCAGAGTTTTTAAACCTTAATTAAGAAAAATTTCCCCAATACATAAAATATACAGTATAATGAAATTCCCATGTAACCACAGCCCAGCTTCAACAATTGTCAAAATTTTACTTCTCTTATTTTATCTGTCTCCTTAATTTTTTCTTGAGTATTTTAAAGCACCCTTAAGATATCATATCATTTAACCCATAAATAGTTCAGTAGGCATCTCTGTCAAATAACCACAAGGTATTATCATGCCTAACAAAATTTAATATTAATATCTTAACATAATCTAGTGTCCAGTCCTTATTAAATTCTCCACTTGTCTCAAAAAAGTCTTTTTATAGTTAATTCATTTGAATAAAGATCCAAAAATGGCTCTAACTTATATTTGGTTGTTAAGCCTCCTAAATATCTCATGATTTATTGTAGTTCCTCTTCCACATAAAAAAAAAAACTTTAGTGAGATATAATTATAGTAAAAGGCACAGATTATACTATGAGTTCTGATAAATGTATACAGTACATTAATATAACCACTCCAATCAATGTGTGGAATATTTTCATCATGCCAGAAGCTTGCCTAATATTCCTTTGCAGCCAATCAACCTTCCACCCCACCACAATGGAGACAATCATTGATAAGATTTCTAACAATTTAGCTTAGTTTGACTGTTTCAGAGCTACATAGAAATAGGATCACATGATGGGTACTCTTTTGTGACTGGCTTTTTTCTCTCAACATAATGTACTGAGATGTATCCATGTTGTTGCTTTTATCAGTATTACTATCGAGGAACAATATTCCATTGAATAAACATGCCACTTACTGTTTATCTATTCACTTGTTGAGTGGTTTCCACTTTTTGTGAATAAATAAAGCTGCCCTGAATATTCTTGTACAGGCATTTTTGTGGAATTGTGATCATATTTTTAAAAAATTTTCTCTTGGGTAATACCCAGGAGAGGCATTTCTTGATCATACAGTAAGTGTATGCTTTAACTTTGTTTAAAAAATCATAAAACTGTTTTATGAAGTGCATGTAGTCTTTTAAACTTCCACCAACAATGTATGAGAGTTCTTGCTGCTCCACACTCTCACTAAATTTGATGTTTCAGTCTTTTAAAAATTTTGGCCATTCTAATGGGAGTCTAATGGTATCATACTCTGTTTTAAATTTTTACGTCTACGGTGACTAATGATGTTAAGTGCTTTTGTATGTGCTTATTGATCATTCTTGTTTTCTAAAATGTCTAATTCTTTCATCTGTTAGTATTATTTTTGGCTTCTGATTACTATGTTGCAGAAGTTGTTCATACATACTTGATACAAGTCCTCTGCAAGATATCTGTATTACAAAAATCGTCACCCAGTATGTGGCTTGCTGATTCATTTTCTTAAATTTTTTTTTAAGAGTAAATGTACCAAACTTTGAAAAAGTCCAATTTATCATTTTATTAGTGCTATTGTTCCTGTTTTTAAGAAGTATTGCCTACTCTCTATTACAAAAATATTCTCACATTTTCTTACAGTTTTATAATTTCAGCTTTTACATTTAGATCTGTGATCTATCTTAAATTATGGTGTGAGACTGGAGTCAAAGGTCTCTTCCTTTTTCAAATGGATATCCAGTTTCCCCAGAACCACTGGTTGAAAAGACTATCCTTCCTCCCACTGAATTAACCTGTTGTCATTGTGAAAATCATTTGACTGTATACATGTGGATCTATTTCTGAGCCCTCATTTCTGTTGCATTTGATCTATCTGTCCCCACATACACTGTCTTGGTTGCTATTATTTTATATTGATCCTTGAAATCAGGTTGATCAATTTCTCAAATTTTTACCTTCTTTACCAATAATTTTTGGCTGTTTTAGGTCCTTTGCATGTCCACATAAATTATAGAATCAGCTTATTAATTTCTACAAAATAGCCTATGAGAACTTTTGGGTGAACACATACAGACAAATTTAGGTAGAATTGATGTCTGACTACAAACGTTGAATCTTCCAATCCATGAGCATGGTATATCAATTTACTTAGGTCTTCTTTTATTTATTTCAGCAATGTTTTGTAAGTTTCAGCATATGGGTCTTACATGTATTTCATTAACTTCATTCTTAAATAGTTAATGGTTTTTGTTACTATTTATAAATAATCATTTTTATTGTATTTTTCTATTAATTGTTTCTTATGTTTAGAACTATAATTAATTTTTGTATATTGGGCTAGTGTCCTATAACCTTACTAAATTCACTTATTAGTTCTAGTGGAGTATTGTTTTGTTTTTGTACATTGCTTAGGATTTTCCAAAATAAGCAATCATGCCATATTCATTTTCCATTGTCCTCAGATGTTATTAATGTAAATGAGCAAAGAATGGAAGAATCACATTATTGATTAATGATTATGAAGTAACCAAGGAATGTGGAACAATACTTTTCCAGATGTGTTTCTCATTCACAGCACTACACAGATACTGTCAGATTTTAAATACAGAACAAAATAAGATTTCATTGGCTTAGTGCTCTTTAAATGTAGGTCAACTCTCACCCCATCGCTTTGACTGTATTTTAATCTTTTGTATTTTTTATTTTATGCCCAAAGAAATACATAAAAATATTATTTCATTACCAGCCAAGAAAAATGTGATAAGGACTTGCCAAGCACTGGTGTAACAAGCAAAAGAACTACCCAAAAATATCATACCTGCATATGTTGACAGAATGTTGTGGCATACACTATGTGTGATTTTGGTTGTCGGTAATTTCAACAGAGCTTTTTGCAGTGACAGGAGCAGAGCCTCTGATTGGAAATCGTCAAGAGCTACTAGAGGAATTACTTGCCAATTCAGATAAATATTTGGAAACAGAAAATTGGTCCTGTGGAGACTATAAAATTTCCTTCTTGCAAGCCACTGAATGATGTTGATGAGAACGGCTTTCAGCTTGTCATAAATTCCAGTTGTCAAATCTTCAAGTCAAAGAAATGCACAGTCCTTGTGATCACTCAGGTCAAGCTGTTCCTCTTATGAAGCACATCTCCAGATAAATCTTGCTGGTGTTAAGTTCTGTCTTGATTACCAAGGAAGCCTAGTCACAATGTGTCCTCTATGACCAATGGCCTAGCAAAAAGTATATGTGATGTTCACTATTAATCTTACTGTCATTTGAAAAGATTACATTGATGTAGCTTCGGGGATTTAGGCTCCAGAAAAGAAAACAAAGACGACATTTCAAACATTTCAGAATGCTCTGAATTTTACTTGTTTCTTGGTGATATTACTTTCATCTATTCTTAATTTGCAGCACAAGGGAGAGATACATCCAAAGATGCAAATTTCCCTATGTTAAATTATGAATGACATGCACAATATCTGTTGTCCACCTGATGTAGAGAGATACGTTAGCAATTAATTTCTAGAAATAAGAAAAAAATCATTCCAGTTCTAGAGGAAATAAAATAAGACAGGAATTTTGCATTATTTTTAATATAATTAGCATCACCAATAATGGTAAAGCAAACAAAGATAGAGTAAATTGTTTTCGAATTTTCCTTAGGAGAAACACTTCTTGTAGTACCTGGTACATGAAATAAACAGCAGATGTGTGATAAATGGAAAAATGATTAATGGCTGGGCTGATGCACAAGAGACATGGAGTCTGCCCCTAACATTTTTTTCTTATATTTGAGAGAGGAGGTTTATCTAAGTTATGAAGACTAATAAATAGAATGAACACTCATCTACACACTGCCCATCTTAAGCAATAGACTATTACTAATAATTTATGAGATTCCTGTGAGCTCTTTGTGATTCCATTACTTGCCTCTTCCCCTGAATTTCAGGTTCATCCTTCTCTTGCTATCACATTTATCTATTCCAAAAAAATGCATTGTTCAATTTTGAAGTGTTTTTGAACTTTATGTAAATATTAGTCTTGCTGTGAATAGTTCTTCAGCACAAATTTTTAAAGGATTTCTGAGATTTACTTTTGAACCTGTGGTTATATTTGATTTGTTGTTACTGTTGCATACTATACCATCACATGGAACTATGATAATTTATTTATCCCTCCTTCTTTGGTGGACATTTGAGTTGTTTCTGTTTTCTTTTTTTCTTTTTTCTTTTTTTTTTTTTGCGGTACACGGGCCTCTCACTGCTGTGGCCTCTCCCGTTGCGGAGCACAGGCTCCGGACGCACAGGCTCAGCGGCCATGGCTCACAGGCCCAGCCGCTCTGCGGCATGTGGGATCCTCCCGGACCGGGGCACGAACCCGCGTCCCCTGCATCAGCAGGCGGACTCTCAACCACTGCGTCACCAGGCAGGCCCCATTGATTGTTTTTTACCTTGAGAATTACTAGCAATTTCCTGGTTCTTTGTATGTCTACCATGTAACTATGTTGTGTAGATTCTGAGTTCTGTTATATTCTTCTGGAGAATGTTGAGGTTTCTGCTTTACCAGGCAATCAACTCAGATAGGCTCATACTACAAGTTTTTTTTTTTTTTTTCCTTTTGTGCAGTGGTTTAAAGCCAATTTCATTTTACCAAACCTTTTTTCTACCAGTTTAGAGCTGTCGCATTCATGAGTAGATCTTGTGTGAGCCTGAGCCTTTGGTAGATTCATATACAAAATACAGGTTCCCTCTCCCTGGATCCTTCTGCTCTGGCATTGTCACACACTCTGTGGCCCAAAGGGGTTCCTTTTCCTGGTTCCTATGTCCAGAATGATTTTTTTTCTCAGATTTTTGGCCACACATATCATCACCACTGCCAGGCTTCTCCATTATTGGAGCTTACAATAGAGCACAATAAATATCACATATATAAATAATATATAAACAATTATAAATAATAAACAAAGAACTCATATCCAGAATAAACAAATAACTCTTACAACTCAATATTAAGAAGGCGAACCACAATAGATAATAGGGAAAATATTCAAACAAATGTTTCACAAGGTATAAAAATAGCCAATAAGCACATGACAAAATGCTCAAGATTATTAGTTAACAGGAAAAGGCAAATAAAAAACCATAATGAAATAGCACTACCTACTCCCTAGAATGGCCTTTTTTTTTTTTTTTGAAAGATTGAAATGGTCAATTGCTGGCAAGAATGTAGAGAAACTGAAACTCTCCTACATTGCATGTAGAAATGTAAAACGGTCCTACCACTTTGTAAAATCATTGGGTAGATTCTTAAAAAGTTAAACTTATACTTACCATATGCCATACCCCAATTCATTATGCAGAATGAAAAACATGAGACATATGAAAAGCACATGCTTTACAATTCCACTTATACAAAATTCGAGAAAAAAAAAACTAACGTATAATGACAAAATGTGAATCAACTGTTGTGTGAGACTAGGAGCAAAGAATGGGGTGTACTTCTGAAAATGATGGATATGTTCACTATCTTGATTGGGGCAGTGATTTCATGCTGTGCACATTTGTCAGAGCTTACCAAATTGCTTGTTTTTAATGGATGTGGTTTATTTTACATAAATTACCTCTCAAAAAAGTTATTAACGATATAGTATATATGTAAACCTAAAACAACTTCATAAGTTAATGAATAAAAGTGCAAATCTCACATTTCGGTAACTTTTGGTAGAGTTAATTCTTAAAAAGAGGACTAATTAGGCAGGATTTGCCTTTATCTACTTTGCCAGACTCTGTCTTAACTTGTTTTCAGCGTCATAGAACATGATATAAGCATGCGTGCTTCTTTAACCTTTTATCAAGCTATTGCCTTCACCTGGAATCATCTTCCTTTCTCTGTACACTCTTTAGGATTCCCACTCATTGTTTAAAACCTGGCTATCAAGCATTCTCCTTTTAAGTTTTTCATTTGTACTTCTTGGATGTTAACAGCTCCTGCCTGTAAATCTCTTTTAGTTTTTTGCGTGTCCTCTCATAGAATTTACATTTTTCTTTGCATTATGCAGAGGTAGTTGTGTGAATGTCAACCTTCTTCACTAGACTCGAAGTTTATCAGCACCTGACTAAGTGCGCTGGGTTCTGAAACAGGCCTAGGACCTAAGGGATAGCTATTAAATGTACATTAAATTGTAGTTAAACTTAGGTTCAAATTTAATTTTAAAATAGACTATACTTTCCTATTATAAGCCTTGTAGAAAAAAAAAATGGACAGCAGTGTATGCTGTTAAGGTTAAAGAAAAACATTCATAAAGAAGGAGTCTCCAGAAAGAAATTTCAAGTTCAAGTTAACTGTGAAAAACATAGGATATTTTTTCCTCCCTCAATTAAGTTTATTCGCTTTGGCCTAAAAATGTAAATCATTTCTGAATAAATGGGGCTTTCCAAAAGATGAACTATTTGCTTTTTAAATACTACATAGAGACATTCAGCCTTTTAGAATTTCTGTGAAGAATTTTTGAAATTTCAGAAGTACCTTTCAAACATTTTTTGCAGATGTGTAGATGTCACTTTCAAAACCAAATTGCATGAAAGTTAAACATGGAAGGAAGACTTTATTCCAGTCAGGGGAGAAAGATCAGAACTTATTCTGAGATTTGGGCTGTGGGGCTCATAGGCTATCTGTGTTTGCTAATTGGTCTTACCCAAGGGAAAAGTAAACTTTCATGTGCCTTCATGATGAAAGGAAGTGTTACACTTGGAGCAAGGTGCTCCAGAAGGGAAGTTAGGCTCCTATCCTCCCACAGAGACTGGAAGGTAGCAACACTATCTTCTCCCATAATGTCATTTCAAAGAGATGGCCCCAGGTCCTTGAGAAAGACAGTCCTGGGTTGTAGAACTGGCAAGAGGCTTTTTAAAATATTTGCATTTCAAAGGGGCAAAGAAATATTTTACAATTACATATTTTCTAAAGTAAATGCTCTAAGAAAAGGCAGCAGAGGGACCTCTGTGGTTAGGCCACCTGGATTCTCTAAGGGCCTGGGTGAAAGGGCAGTCAGGGGCTTAGAGGCAGGAAGAAGCCTGTCTAAAGTGTAGTTAAGTAGAAGGAACTGTTAAGGCCATCTTGACCATCAATTCTTTAGCTACTGATTTCATGTTTCTGACATTCACTCTTAGCTTTGCCATAACACCATGGCAAGTGTCCTTAAGCAGAGAACTGGTTCTTTAATCCAGGAAACTGAGGCTCCAAGGGTATGTCATTTTGCTCTCTGCCAAGCTGAATGTGGACCATAATCGTTTCCTTCCAATACTTCAAGGCCAGAGCAAGGACAAGACAGATTCAAGTGGCCTGTACAGTTGTACACATTGTACTTTAACAGGGAAAATTGTTCTTAATTGATCAAGAAAATTCAACTCTCCTTCAATAGTAATGAAAATAGAATTGATAATGCTTGCTGTGCTCTAACTTAGATCTTTACCATACTGTTTGTCGAAAATATTCCAGCATACATATTATTTTGGGAGCAGAGAGGTTGAATTTAATCAGTGCCTTTTGTTTTCTTGCTATTTGCTTTGATTGCTGCAGTTTAGCTGTTTGGCTCTGTTGAGTCATTATCTCTTCCTCCCCCTTTTTCCTTACTTCTCTTTGTTTCATTAGCATCTTTATTTTATAATTTCTTTAGTGTTTGAGCTGTGGTGCTCAGTGTTTAAATGACTGTTTTGTTTCCAAATTCCTTTTTGCATCAGAAACTTTTATTTCAAACTAAAGTAGTTTGAACAAATCTGATGTCGACATTGGAATTATATTTCTTCATACATTTGTGAGAGAGTTGGTAGCATTCTATTGAATGGTGTGGGTAATTATGTAAATTAGCATAATACCCTGTAGGTAGGGTAAGCTAAATTGATTGCCTTGACAGCCCCAGTTCATGGCCTCACTCTATCCATGGTCTTTGTAGTGTGATTTTGCTGCTCTCCTCATCAAGAGGTAGAGTGTATTTCTCCACACCTTGACTCTGTGCTGGTCTTGTGACTTGCTTTGACCAACAGAATGCAGCAGCAGAGCTATTTGCCAGTTCTAAGTCTAGGAACTTTAGTGGATGCCTGCATCTCCCAGGAGTATTAAACCTGGACTAGCCAATGTAAGGCTCAGAGATCACATTGAAGAGAGATGAGTATTCTCAGCCAGCACCTGGCCAACCCACAAACTAACAAGTACCTGAACAAGACTACTCAAGATCAGCCACTGCTGTCCATATCATGCAAACCACAGATTGATACATAGACTGAGAACAAAAATAAATGTAAATGTTTCCCACCACTAGGATTTTGTGGTTGCTTGTTACACAGCACTGTTAGAGTATTAAGTAACTGATGCATCAACTTTCTTTTTCCTAGATGGCACACACTTCCTCCCACTTAATTGTTTCAAACATCTGTTGACTGCCATACTATATACCAAGGTACAGTGGCCAGTACTAAAGTCAAGAAACAAATATCAAGAACCCTTCTCTCAGTTGACATGCTCATGTGAGAGACAGAAGGAAAAAAAGTCAACACTTTATAACAGAGTGTGATGTGTTATATCCAATGAACACAGGGTTCATGGAGCCCCCATAATGGCATTTAACTCAAACAGGCATCAGATGGTCTTCCTGGCAGTGACTGACATGTGTGGAATCTTGAATTAGGGTGAATAGGAGCTAGGTTGGTTAAAAAGATGTGATAGAAAAACATTCTAGGAAGCAGCAAATTATTTTCTAAATCATTAGAGAGCAAAGGGTACTGCAAAGGTGTTAATTACTTAAAAATAATGACATATGTGGGTTTAGCAGAGATGATTTGGGGAATTTAAGTAAAGAACAAATTGGAGCATAAATATCTTTGTGTTCTAAAAGTTTGATGGCTATCTTGAAAATTATAGAAAAAAATGAAGATTATTAAAAATTACAGTTGATGTGGTTATTCCAAGCATTTCAGAAGCTCTTTGTGGCTGTCAGGGAGACAAATAAGGGAGGGTCAAAGATTACAGCCATGCAGTAAGAGGCTACTGCAGTAATTCAAGCAACAAGTGAGGAGGATGTGGTGTACCTGAAGCCATGGAGCAAATGCAAAGAAAGAAAAGAGTAAAAAGAATAGAGATTGGTTGTTCTAATAGTCAAGGAATGGATAGAGACACAATGAGAAATGAAAGAAAAGAAGAACCACTACATATGTAGAAGGAAATTAAGCTAGCAAATAGCATCAATTACATGGCTTGGTATCCCATGGGAACTTCCAAAAGTTTCTGAGGGAGTCTCTCACTAAGTGACTAAGTGACCACTGAAAGAAAGAGTAGCATGGGAGAAACTTTGAACTCAGAAGTGTTTGGGGACTAAATTTATGTCCTAAATTATGAATAACCTTTAATATCATGGTTGTATCTTCATTAACGAGAGTTCCTCAAAGGAGGTAGAGAAGATGGCAAAAATGGCCACATAACCTTTCCTTCCTTGAGGAGGTAAAATCTCTTTCTATACCCCTTCAATCTGGGCAGCCCATGCAACTTGATTTGACTTAAAAAAACAATGGAAAGGAAACTGCAAATTCTGAGCCTGACCTCAAGAAGCTTTTATATGCGTCTCACTCTTGGGACCCTGAGACCATCATGTGTACAAACATGGGCTAACCTGTTGGGGGCTAAAAGAGCAAATGGAATAAAGACAAGTCATTCTAGTTAACATCCCCTTTGACCAACTAGCCTCCATCAACCAGGGAGCTTGCCATAGGTGAATGAGAGAGCCCAGCTGAGATCAGTTGAAGGACTTTCCTAGCTGACTCGGAACAAAGTGCATATCCAATGACAAATACATGGCTATTATTTTAAGTCATAGTGTTTATGATGATTTTTTAAAGCTATAAAAGCCAACTGATAAAGAAGTTTTCCTAGAAAGATGGTCCCAGAATATCATGGCTTCCAGGTGGAAACAAGGTATTTCTATTGTTCATGCTCTACCTTCTGCAATAGTATCTGCATATTGAATTTGTGACATATGAATATAAAAGCAAAGAAAATGAAGCAGGGTGGAAAGAAAACGATGACTCTACTTAACTAAACTAGGCAGGGATAAAATTGATAACCTTTAGGGTTTGAAGTCATAAGCCCATTTTACCCTCAATTTAGTTTTATGTCTTCAAAAGCTTCTGTCCAATTTTACAGATTTCATAAAAGAAATAATTTTCTTTTGAAATTTCAGAATTTCTTTTTGGTTCAATTAAACCTTGATGCCAGGGCAACTGAAGCTGTAACCAGTTGACTGTCCTCCATATCTTGGCCAAGTGAATACATTCTGCATTTTTCCTTTATCTGCCTTGGATGAATTATTCATTGATTGAACTCACATTTCCAGGAATGCAGATGGAAAATGGTTTTTAAAATGTGCCCTTTAATAGAGTGTTCTATTTTTTTTCTCATTAAATGTCTTTCTATAGTCAACTATTGCTTCTAACCAACCACAGCTATGCCCTGGTGGCTCATTATCACTTTGGGTTCTTTTACTCTCCCACAATATTCTTTTTCTATACCTGAGTTTGCTATTCCAGAAATACCTGTGCAATCCTCATATTTGAAATCCTACATTTATGCTGTTTCTTCTGACAAATGAAAAGTATAAGATGCAATACATGGGACTGAGCAAAATGCTCAGTTTTTTCTTTCTTTTTTCTTACTACCTTTCCTCTTTTCCTCTATTCTTCCCCCCTCCTTCATCTTTCATTTATCAGAATACTAAACTATTTGATATACTGTTTACCAGTATAGCTTTATATCCAATTTATTCCTGAACTCCCAACTCTTTTAAATGTTTCATGTTTTGAATCCATAAAAATATTTTTTTTTCTTAAATGTTGTATAGTAGAAAGAGAAGCAATTTTGAAGTCATCCATTTTGTATTTAATCCAGACTGCACCATGTTCTTGCAAAGAAATGTGTCAAGTAACCTAGATGATTCTCACTACCTTACCTACAAAATGAGGTGAAAAACCCTATTTTAGAAGAGTGGTATGAGAATAATATTAATTGTGTATATTAAAAAAAAAAAAACCTTTGTAACATGAGTGGTGCTTTATACACTGTAGAATTGTGTGAGCATGTTTAGGGAGTAAAACGAATAGTAAGTTCCCAAAATGAACTGAAGTAGAGAAAAGTTTTTCTAGGATTTGAGATTTTAAATGACCCTTAAAGGGTTATAAAAATTGATAATTTTAAGAAAGGAGAGCTCTTCTAGGAAGAGACTTTCCAATCTGGGTTCCTAATGGTTATTTCTGTAGTCTTCTGAATATTTAAAATGGAAACTTTTGCATTTTTGTGATTACTCTACGTCTCATATTCCAAGACTGATATCATATGTATACATACTCTTAAGTAAGTAGCAGCAACGGCTACTCTTTTTCATTACAGCATTTTAATGTTCATAGAAGAAGAGTTGGTTTTATATAGAAAGAATATATTTCTAATTTTATATTCACAGCTTTTCTTCCATTTTCATCTTTTTTTTTTTTTTTAATTTATGGCTGTGTTGGGTCTTCGTTGCTGCCTGTGGGCTTTCTCTAGTTGCGGAGAGCGGGGGCTACTCTTCATGGCAGTGCGCAAGCTTCTCATTGCAGAGGCTTCTCTTGTTGTGGAGCACGGACTCTAGAGCACTGGCTCAGTAGTTGTGACACACGGGCTTAGTTGCTCCGCGGCACGTGGGATCTTCCCGGACCAGGGCTCGAACCCATGTCCCCTGCACTGGCAGGCGGATTCTTAACCACTGTGCCACCAGGGAAGTCCATTTTCATCTATTTTTAACAACATTTTTCACTTCACAAACTTCATACATATCTTATGCAAGAAAACAGAAAGTATTATCTGATGTACAAAGTCATATATATTTCAAATAGAGGGTGAGTAGACAAGAAGATTAATTTGCTTTTTGTCAACCCCATCCTCCACTTTTCCTTTGTCACTTATTTCTTTCTGTCTCCTTGGTAACTGGGAAAGGCATAGTGAATAAATGATAAGGAAAGAATTCATCACCTCGCAAAAATCTGTGTAATGGGGTGAAATTCAGATTCAACCTAACCCTGCTGTATTGGTTGTACTACCTTGGGTATTCTTGACTGTAAAGGTAAGAGATGACAGTTTATTTTCAAATTTGTAGCATTAAATACGCAGTTAGATGGGAGAATCACTTGGTTTGCGGTTTCGATTTGTGGCCTCCAGAGGGCAGTATTCATTCTTTCAGTACTACAGAACATTAATAGCTGTCTGTCTATCTATCTGTCTGTCTGTCTACTTATCTATCTCCTTTTGAATTTATGTTGGTGTTTCTGCCTATGGGCAAGGAATCCTCCACTAACAATGAAGACCTATGAGAAAGATAGAAATACACTATATACTATTGTTTAAAAAAATTAATTAGGTGCTTTCTTTGCATTTCTGAAAGAACAAATGCAATGTGGCCAACAAAGCAGAATTCTTCTCTATGAATTTTTCAGTAACACTAAATATCAACTACTTTCATAAGAACAAAATCCTATTTGATTTTATAAATAATCAAGTTTTTAAATAAATGCCAAAAATGACCCCAGTGCCTTCAAAAACCAGAAAACTAGCATAGAAAGAAAATCTGAGTTTTGCCAGGACAAACAATGAGTCTTTCCAAGAATAAAGAGTGACATGGTGGCATATGCTCGACAACACTCAGATCTCCTGATACACTGCAAGAAAAACTGAGATGCTCTCTCTGTAAAAGGCTTTCTTATACAGGTACTCGTTTAGATTTTTAACAAGTCAAGACCAGTAGGTAACCATTTATAAACTACCGGTATTATTCTAACTATAGAAGGAGTATGTGATATAGAATTATTTGGGAATGCAGGGAGATAAATGTGTGTTGCCCGACTAATGAGACTTTTAATGACCTGGCCTCCGATAAGCTATTCAAAGAACAATTCAGAGAAAAGGTGAAAAGAGCTTTATTCTAATTTATACTTTGTTAATTCCATATTTTAGTTTGTCTTTAATAAAAAAAAAAAAAAGAGAGAACAAAATGATCATTTTCACAGAGACATTTCAGTTAGTGATAGAGAAAAGAACACCAAACTTGGATTTAGTTCTGAAAGTCTGAAGCAACTAGGGGAGATTCTAGTTACAGAGAGAAACAGAGACCATGAATGAGGACCATGGAGAATGTAAAAGTACAAGCCATGTTATTAATAGTTATACATAAATCACAGCAACTAAATTGATCCACCCCTCCGAATTAAAGAAAAATAAAGTTGCTACTAAGGTTTAAAAATGTAAGAAACGGACATGTATCATTTTGATGTGCTACGCTTGCCCACTCACATTTGTCTCTGGTTATTTGCACGACCTGGTCACAGAAACTTTCACAATGATACCCATTTTTTTATGGAAGGGGAGCCCAGGATCCTAAAATCCACTTGCAAGAAAATTAACACTTGGGGGAAAGTGCAGAATAATTGGAAGATGTTCTTAACAAATCATGACATTTTTTTCTTTCTACCCTTAATAAGCAGGAAAGAAGCAACATCATCTACGGGATTCTTCTTTAACAGGAGCACTGTAATTTACACGCAAAATAAATGCAGGTGGAGCTTTTCGGGGAGTCTAGGCGTAATAGGATCGCCATTTGTCAGAGATTATTACTCTAGAAGGCTCCCTAGGAGAGGCATAAATTTGCCCTGAAAGAACACATCACATCATAACAGCAAGGAGCTTGTCTCTGCTCTCCTCACAAGCTGTTCGCCTGCTCAGAGAGACCTTCCTACTGAGCCTACAAGCCAACCTGCTCATTCATGGGACAACCTCAGCCCTTAGGAACTACTGGAGCAAAACCAGACCACCAAATCATCCACTAACATGTTGTCTTTGAGGCATAGAGAGGATAGATCTGTTTTGTTTGGAAACCTAAATATTTTAAGAAGGACAGAATGGTTACGTGGGAAGACAGGAGACACTGCAGGCAAATAATCCCAGTTTAAAATCCCAACAGTTTGGCCGATTTAGCTGTGAAGATCAGGGTCCTCATGTCTAAACTGGGAAAATAAAGCTCTCCTCATAGGGTTAGTATAAAGATTATAATTGCGTTAGGCCTGGACATATTGCATAGGGCTGGACATACTGAACATTTCTTTCTGTGTTGGAATCACGGGACCTTTTTTTTTTTTTTTTTTTGCGGTACGCGGGCCTCTCACTGTTGTGGCCTCTCCCGTTGCGGAGCACAGGCTCCGGACGCGCAGGCTCAGCGGCCATGTCTCACGGGCCCAGCCGCTCCGCGGCATGTGGGATCTTCCCGGACCGGGGCACGAACCCGTGTCCCCTACACCGGCAGGCGGACTCTCAACCACTGCGCCACCAGGGAAGCCCCTCACGGGACCTTTTACACACAACCACAGATGTTGTCTTTCATGTAAGATGACAGAGAACCCCACGAGCAGTGTAACCCCACGCTCTGAGCAGTAGCACTGACCTACTTCTGTTAGATGTCTCTGCCCACGTTTAATTTATGGATTGTGATTATTAAAGGCTGGGTGCAATATAGGATGATTCTGGCCATGGGACTGCAGAGAGCAAAGTGGGTTTTACTGGAGTCATACTTTGTGCTAGTTCAGTATCAAGTTGCAAATAACACCTTTATATCGAACTAGTACTTGAGCCACTTGCAAGGATGGTTTAAGGCAGAGATATCTCTTTGAAGATGGGAGCACACCTCCTTGCTATTGAGTACTGTTTTAGTTAATTGCATCATTAAGCCTTGTCACCTTTACCCATTTATAGCTCCACTGTCATTTTGTCATTTTGGAAGAGTGATCTGAGGGAGAGTACTCATTTACCAAGTGTATCCCAAGAGTTGGTAAATGTGGTTTTGCTAAAACTTAAATGAAAAGCTAAATTCAGCAATTTAATCCAAATAATGAGCTACCAATTATTTTCAGAATCTTAGAGCCCCTTCTGGTTATAAATTGCTGTTTGCAGATAGCAACTAGTCAATCATTTTCAACACAAAGCCTCTTATTGTGTAAAATGGTTTTAATCATTAAAAGTGTTTGGAGTTTCAGAAAGTCAGACAGCACTAAAATACCTAATAACACGCTCCAAGCCATCTACAATGAATTTCAACTTCATCTGGTTACAAAGAGAAAATTGACTAAAATATTTTTGGTTGATGAGTATCCGTGGGTTTCCACTGCATATATTATTTCCAGCAGGGATAACCATATGGTTAAACAGAAAAAGAACTGACTGATTTAATTAAAAGTTATTTTTCGGGTCTTCCCTGGTGGCGCAGTGGTTGAGAGTCTGCCTGCCGATGCGGGGGACACGGATTTGAGCCCCGGTCTTGGAAGACCCCACATGCTGAGAGTGGCTGGGCCCGTGAGCCATGGCCGCTGGGCCTGCGCGTCCAGAGCCTGTGCTCCGCAACGGGAGAGGCCACAACAGTGAGAGGCCTGCGTACCGCAAAAAAACGAAATAAATAAATAAATAAAAATTAAAAAAATAAAAAAGCAAGAAACTTCCTAAAATCTGGTTATTTTCCTGACTTTAAATTGAAGAATAATTTGTTTACAATAAGGTGCATAAATCCTAAATATTGAGCTCAATGAATTTATATACCTCTATAACTACCATACAAATCAACATTTACAGAACCCTCGGAAGGCTCTGTCACGGTTCATACAAATCAACAACCACACTTCAAAGATAATTACTATTTTAACCCCTATCTTGGACGTCATACAAATGAAATGATACCACATTCACTCTTTTGTGTCTGGCTTCTTTCAGTCAACATAGTGTCTATGAGAATTATCCGTGTTGTTGTCTTTTTCCATAACTGTCAAGTATTCTAGTATATGAATATCTTACAAATTTATTTATCCTTCTATTGATGGACTTTTAGATTGTTTCCATTTGGGGACTATTATGAATAAAGCACCTATAAGTCATTATAAACATTTGCATACGTGTCTTTTAATAGACATAAATACTCGCTGTTTGGTATATACCCAGGAGTGGAATTACTGAATTAAAGAGCAAACGTACGTTTAGCTTTTGTTAGATACTGCCAAACAATTTCATAAGTGGTTGAAACAATTTACACTCCTACCTAGCAATATCAAAGCCTCAATTATGCCACACCCTTGTCAACACTTGATATTGGCCATTGTGTGAGATTTAACTAATCTGATACGTGATTATTATTTTAATTTGCATTTCCATGACGGCTAATGAAATTGAACATCACTTTATATTCATCTTGGCCATTTGGATATTCTTTCTGAAGTGACTGTTGAAGCACTACGCCCATGTTTTAAACATTTCGTTGCTTATTTATTTACTCACTCATTTATTTGCTTACTTAAAAACTTGTTACCTTTCACATTAACCATCTATCATTCATCTCAAATCTGGTGTGTGATATGAATTCAGAATAAAGGTTTATATTTTAAAAATTTTCTGTACAGGTATCCTTTTGCTACCACACAGTTCATTGTATTGTGTTGGTACTTTTGCTGTATATCAGGTGTGTCAGTCTGTTTCCAGGGTCTTTGCTGATCCATTTGTGTGTGATATGAATTCAGAATAAAGGTTTATATTTTAAAAATTTTCTATACAGGTATCCTTTTGCTACCACACAGTTCATTGTATTGTGTTGGTACTTTTGCTGTATATCAGGTGTGTCAGTCTGTTTCCAGGGTCTTTGCTGATCCATTTGACTATTTGTCTATCCTTGTGCCAATACAACACTTCATTTCTATATCTTTATAGTAAGTCTTGATACTTGGTGGTGTAAATTCTCCAACTTTGTTTTTCTTCTTCCAGATTACGTCGGCTTTACTAGGTCTCTTAGATTTTGATATAGATTTTAGAATCAGCTAGATACATTCCCCAAATCATTCTATTCCTCTGTATCTTTGAGAAGCAGGTAGTCATTGAGAGATGTAAGCTTCCTAAGTTATTAATTAAATTCCTAAACTATGCTTCAGACATATTTTTCCAGCTTTATTTTCCAAGTACCCCTCTTCATTAACCTCTCACTGTCCCCCACATGTTTATTTAAATCCCCTGCCTCTGTCATTTGAGAGCTGTTTGCTCAGCTGGAGTGCCCTCTCAAGTCCTTTCTACCCATCTAAATCTTACTTCCGTTTCTGAAGTTTCTGTTCCCAGAATCAAATGCCATTTCCCCAGAGCAGCTTTCTCCTCTCCCTCCAGCCCACACTGAACTCTGTATTGTCTAACCTCCCGCTGTAGTTGTTTCCTGAACCAAATATATTTTGGACTAATCACATATAGCGTTATAATTTTAGTTCCTATTTTATGGAATAACTTTTGGCTGGATTCTTACTTTCAAATTTTGTGTATGATATAAATTCATTAGACATTGTGATAGACACTATGGATACAAAAGCCCACAAAAAAAGTCCATGCCATCACATAGTTAACTTTGGCTGTGATTTTGTTTCAAAAAATCCTCTAGACTTGTCTACACAGCCATAATAACTAGAAGGAAAATATACTCTGTTATAATATTCTCCTATATTCTTCATGAATCCAGAATCATGCAACAAAAAAATTAACTACAGATGTTAATTGAATTATGGATCAAACACTGTGGTAGAAAATAAGATGGATTCCCTCCCTTCAGGGAGTTTACTACCTACTGTCTTGCTGTGACTAAATCAGGACCCACAGCACTTCACGATATGGTGTGAATGGTGCCCTTTAAGTGTTGGGTAGTACTGACGACTAAACACGTGAGTTAGTACAATCAAAAGTAAATAAGTTCAGGTATTATTTGGGGTCGCCACTTTGGTACACAGGAAAAGTTCTATTTTGAAGAGTAGATATAAATGAACAGTTGCTCATGTAATTGTAGGTTTTAGGGGACTATATTTGATATACAGAAATAAAATCCTAACAGGCTTGCCTCTAGTCTGGGAAATAGAATCACAAGCAATGATGCCAGGTAAAGGCATTGCCAGTGAGAACCCATAGTCAATTAGTGATCCATCTCCTCAGAAACAGGACACAATAGAAATTGAAACAGATATGTTTTCAACACAATTTTTTCTTTGCTGTTATTATAGTCCTCAAGAGAAAGATGACAGTCTACCATTTAGAAAACATTTCTCTTAATGATTGCTTATTTGCATGAAATCTTAACATACTACATTCTATAACTGGGCAACTTCCTCCCTAAAATTACCTGACTTTATTTTTGCACAAAAATAATATGCCTATCATTTTGGAAAAACGTATCCCACTAATATCACTAATTAAAGACTTATTACAATCTTGCCTGCCAAGATAATGAAGGAAATAGTACACGAACCACTCTTAAATAACATATTGGTGAACAATAAATTTTCTTTCTATCAATCACGATTTTTCCTCAATGCACTATGCAATTTGTGGATCCATTCATTCCTCTGAGATGCTTTGCTATCACTAGTATATTCAAATTTGCCAGAAAGAATTGTATAGACTTTGGTTAGGGAGAAAGGACAGTGCTTCACATAATGATGTGTACTAATGAAAATGCGTTGAAAAAGTCATTATTAATTAACTTATTGAGGTTTTCAAGGGCAGAGAGAAGCAACACAGGGCTAATAATCATTGTATAATAATAAAATGTAATGAGTAATTCCTATTGTGTGGAAATTTTACGTAACCCTTTTTGCCCAGGCACCCAAGTGTGAAGTCATCTTCTAGGGCCATCGTTTGGAGGATTGCCATAATTGCCTGGCTAATACTTCACACTCCCCTCAAAATAAAATCAGGGGATTCATCCTTCTGGACAATACAATTCTCATCGGTTGCAAATTGACCAATTTGAATTAGTAAGAGGTTTATAAAGAAAGGGAAAAAATAATAGGCTCCCAACATTCTGTGACATGCATAAAATGATAGGTGGCACACCACAATGTCCTCCTCTCTCTGTGTTCTCACAGTCTTATTCTCTTCATGTCCTGCCATCTTTTCCTTGTTTTCCTCTTTGTTTTCTACAAGATCCTGTGCACTTCTTGAAAGCAAGATGTGCTTGAGTCATCCTTGTCGTTGCTCTAGTGCCCCTGTTTAGTGCCCTGAGAGTAGGTACTGAAGAAATACTGGTTACTCTGCTCACAGGGATTCCTGTGTTCTCTGTTGATGGGGTTTTCTCCCTGTAGCCTGTGGGTTTTACAATGAGCCTACCTTTTACACCAGTATGTCTCTTTCGTTCTTAAAGTATTTCACATGCTAATGGACTTATGCCTGCAAGCTAGCATCCTCTCTCCAGGATCTGTGGTGGTCACGAACTTGAAGTTGTTTCCTGCTGAGCCTCCCATGCAGGGTGTCTTTGCTTATCTTTCCTCTGCTCTGAGGCCTGTGACTTTGCTGTTGGGTAGGGTTATTGTGACTTTGGGGCTTTTCATTGGATTTGTAACACCTTTTACTACTGTTGGAGATACCTATTTGAAAGGGTGTCTATTGGAAAGTGTTCCATGGGAAAAAGCAAATCCTGTTGATATTTCAGAATCTTCCTGTTCCTGCCTCAACTAACTCAAAACTGTGGGGCTACATGAAATTGTAATCAAAATTAAATTCTCTCCAATAATTCACATAGTTTAACATAAAATCATACCCTAGAAATCCATAAGCAGCCCAAGTAAAATACTTCTCCAGCTCTTTCCAGGTCTCACCTATTTCAGGAGTTCAGAGTATTTTAAATAGGATGAGAGAGTTGCCTACACAGGACAGGCACAAAGGAAAAATGCTACCTCATGCGTGCAAGCGGAGGTGAGATATTGGTTCCTTACTGGACCATGATTTGGTCTGGTCCTCTGGCCATGTGGTCATCGTAGAGGACAGTACTCACTGTTTTTAACTGACCAGGATATGAAAGTCTTTTCTATATTTGGAAAAACCACCCTATGCATCTTGTGAGGAAGAAACCACCTCCAGCTATAAAAGATGAAAATGCTGGTTGCTTGCCCTCACTGCCCTTGCAGCTGGAATACAAGTGTATGATCTTGGTCCAACCAGCTGGATGCTTTCTTACCAGATTTCGAGCCTGCCACTGACAATATAAATAACTATGGGTGATATCTTAGTTATTTATTGCTGCATCATAAATTTTACCATAATTTAGTGGCTTAAAACATATGTTATCTGAGTTTCTGTGGGTCCAGAATCCAGGCACAGTTTAGCTGGGTCTTCTGCTTTAGGATCTCCCTCGAGGTTGAAATCAGGGCATCAGTGGGACCACAGCCATCTCAAAGCTCAGATGGGGAGGTTCTTTCCCTAAGCTACCTCATACAGTTATTGGCAGGATTCAGTTCTTCATGGGCTGTTAGACTGTGGGCCTCTGTTCCTCACTGCCTGTTTGCTGGAGGCTGCTCTCATTTCCTTGCCACATGGCCCTCATATGGGGCAGCTCACAACATGGTGACTTGCTTCATCAGAGCAAGCAAACAAGAACCAGAGAAAGAAAGAGAATGCAAACAAGACAGAAGTCACATCTTCAATGACTTTATCACAGAAGTTACATCCCATCATCCCATCACTTTGGCCATATTCTATTCATTAGAAGCAAGTCACTCATTTCTGCTCACACTAAGGGGAAGGTATTATATAAGCATGTGAATACCAGGAGGCGGGGATCATTGGCAGTCTTTCAGAAACTGCCTACCACAGAAAGTATGGGATCCATTTTAGTGAGGGTGCCAGCAAAGGCAGTAGCTACACCCGGCTTTAAAAGTCAGAAAGTACAGAAACTCTAGAAGCAATGATAATGGCAATTTTGTTCAAAGAATCTATTTCCTGGTGTGTGATTCTGGGTATCATTTTTGGCTGAGTAGTTTTCAAGCCTGATTCTTTGGCCTTCTCAAAAATTCTGTTAGATGCTACATGTCCTTGAATAATTTTTTTTCATCTACTTAAAGTAGTCTCTTTGTTTCTGCTGCTTGTAAATAAGAAACTTCCCTTAGGTAGTGAAGCAAGGAAACCCCAGAGTAAGGACAGAGACTTCATCTGGTTCACCTCCATATACTGGGTACATGCCTGACAAATAGTAGGCACTCTATACATATTTACTGAATTATTGAAAAAGTAAAAGGAAATCAAGTCCAGAGGGCAAGCTGAGTCTGAAAATAAGATCAGAAGTACAAGTGAAGGACAGAACATGGTTTAGGAATTGGTCAGAGTGAACACCATGAAAAACAGACAGAGGTTCCTTTAAGTAATACATGATGCTTGGCTGGCCTGCTTTAAGCTCTTGAGTCAGGCTGGGCAGTTTCCCTCAGAATTGCATAATACTAGCAGAGGCTAAATTCTATGGAATGAAAAACACTTGGGCAGGCCATCAAAAAAGTACACTGAATGAAAATAGAAATGGCAGG
The DNA here is from genome assembly GCF_949752795.1 of Hyperoodon ampullatus. Lineage (NCBI taxonomy): Eukaryota > Metazoa > Chordata > Mammalia > Artiodactyla > Ziphiidae > Hyperoodon > Hyperoodon ampullatus. The sequence goes on from NC_136926.1 coordinate 75,495,437, forward strand.
CAGATTATAGCAGAAGGTACCCACTGAGAAGGAGTCACAGAGATGACAGGAGCTTCCTCTAAAGTCTGGAGACAGAATATCTTTGAGGATTTTAAAAGCTTCACATTTCACTTTTTTTTTAAAGTATAGTTGATTTATAATATCAGTTTCAGATATGCAACATAGTGATTCAATATTTGTATAGATTATTCTCCACTTAAAGTTATTATAAAATATTGGCTATATTCCCTGTATCATGCAGTAAAACCTCGTATCTTATTTACTTTGTACATAGTAGATTGTACCTCTTAATCTATTGCTCCTATCTTGTCCCTCCCCTCTCCGTCTCCCCACTGGTAACCACTAGTTTGTTCTCTATATCTGTGAGTCTGTTTCTGTTTTGTTTTATTCACGTGTTTGTTTTATTCTTTCATATTCCCCATATAAGTGATAACACACAGTATTTGTCTTTTTTTGGTCTAACTTATTATGCTTATTATTAAGCATAATACCCTCCTGGTACATCCATGTTGTTGCAAATGGCAAAAATTCATTCTCTTTTTATGGGTGAGTAATATTCCATTATATATATATATACACATATATACACATCTATATATATATGTATATATATGCACACACACACACCCCCACATCTTCTTTATTCATTCATCTGTTAATGGACACTAAGGTTGCTTCCATATCTGGGCTATTGTAAATCATGCTGCTATGAACATTGGGATGCGTATATCTTTTCAAATTAGTGTTTTTGTTGTTTAAGAGTACATACCCAGTTAGTGGAATTGCTGGATCATACAGTAGTTCTATTTTTAGCTTTTTGAAGAATTTCCATACTGTTTCCATAGTGGTTGCACCAATTTACATTCCCACCAATGATGTACTAGGGTTCCTTTTTCTCCACATCCTCACCAACATTTGTTATTTGTGTTCTTTTTGACGATAGCCGTTCCGACAGGTGTGAAGTGATATCTCATTGTGGTTCTGATTTGCATTTCCCTGATAATTAGTGATGTTGAGCATCTTTTCATGTGCCTGTTGGCCATCTGTATGTCTTCTTTGGAAAAATGTCTATTCATATCTTCTGTCCATTTTTTAATCTATTTTTTTAATTGAGTTGCTTGATCTGTTTATATATTTTGGATATTAACTCCTTATCAGACATATTATTTGCAAATATTTTCTCCCATTCAGTAGGTTGTATTTTTATTTTATTGATGGATTCCTTTGCTGTGCAAAGCTTTTATGTTTAAGTAGGTTCCATTTGTTTACTTTTGCCTTTGTTTCCATTGCTTGAGGAAACATCTAAAAAAATATTGCTACTGACTTATGTCAAAGAGTGTTCTGCCTATGTTTTCTTCTAGGAGATTTATGGTTTCTGGACTTACATTTAGGTCTTTAATCCATTTTGAGTTTATTTTTGTACAGAGTGTGAGAAAATGTTCTAATTTCATTCTTTTACATGTAGCTATCCAGTCTTCCCAGCATCACTTATTGAAGAGATTGTCTTTTCCCCATATAAGTGTGGGTTTATTTCTGGGCTCTCTATTCTGTTCCACTATTCTATGTGTCTGTTTTAGTACCATACTGTTTTGCTTGCTGTAGCTTTGTAGTATAGTCTGAAGTCAGGGGAAAAAGTTCCACATGATCCAGATTCTTAGTTTGGGTTTGGGTTATACCAAGCAGATCCAGGGAAAAGAATTCAAGTGAGAGTAGCTTATTTAGAAACACCACAAGAGGAATGGGAATATGAGACAGGGAAAGGAAGTAAGCTGATAAAGAATGCCATATCAAGTTAGTTACTATGTGTGGAACTGAAACTTAATCCCACAAGGGAATTCTAGGAGTCTATGAGAACACACGTCAGAGTTATTCCACTCGAGGGGTGACTGAGCTGGGATATTTATATACTAACCCTGTTGGTCATTGTTTGAAGTTGTCCCTGAGGACACAAAGCAGGTTCAGGTGGCCAGAGAGAGCTATAGACAATGAAATGCAATGCCTTTTACATGACTAAAGTGTGTACGGCATGCCAAGCAATTATTACCTTGCAGCAACCTTGAGAATTAAATAAAGTTATATTAATTTGGAGGTGAGGGAAACTGTGGCTCAAAAAATGGTCTATTGGAGCTCAATTTTCTGTAATTCTAAAGCCTTTATGGAAATAAAGTGGTACATCTTGATATAACTCAGACAGAAACAGAGAAAGGGAAGAAACTGCCATCAGCATATCATAAATGCAGAACAATGCCATAGATGCAGGAAAAACAGAAAAAAGCACTTAAAGCACTTTAGTACACCAAGTATGTATTTTGTCTCTTTCTAAGAATGTTTGAGGCTTCCCTGGTGATGCAGTGGTTAAGAATCCGCCTGCCAATGCAGGGGACACAGATTTGAGCCCTGGTCCGGGAAGATCCCACGTGCTGCGGAGCAACTAAGCCTGTGCGCGACAACTACTGAGCCTGAGCTCTAGAGCCCGCGAGTCACAATTACTGAGTCTGCATGCCACAACTACTGAGGCCCGCATGCCTAGAGCCCCTGCTCCACCACAAGAGAAGCCACCGCAATGAGAAGCCCACGCACCATGAGGAAGAGTAGCCCTGCTTGCTGCAACTGAGGAAAGCCTGTGCGCAGCAATGAAGACCCAGTGCAGCCAAAAATAAATAAAAAATAAATAAAAGAAAAAGAAAAAAAAAAGAATGTTTGACAGGGCCAAGGACTGAGTATGGGAAACCTCATCCCCGGATTCCTGTGATCTGGGTCATTCACATTTCTTCTCTTCACATGCAATCTTTCTTTTTTCAGAATTAGGAAACAAAAATACAAAAATACAAGCTTACTTGTGAGAGATTACAACTAAAATGAAGATGAAAGTTGAACTTACATTAAGAGGGTCATGGGGTTGAACAGCATCCCTGCAAAATCCATGTTTACACAGAACCTCAGAATGTGACCTTATTTAAAAATAGGATTTTTGCAGATGTAATTAGTTAGGATAAAGTCATCCTGGATTAATATTGGATTAAATCCAATGACTGGTATCCTTGTACAAAGTCCTTGTGAAGACACACCAGGAAGAAGACTAGGTGAACATAGAGCAGGGAGTGGAGTGATGCAGCTACAAACCAAGGGCACCACGTATTTCCAGGAACCATCAGAAGCTAGAAGGAAGTGCAGAAAGATTCTCCACAAGAGCCTTCAGAGCAAACATGGGCCTGCTGGTACCTTACTCTCAGACTTGTAGCCTCCAGAATCTTCTGTGAGAGAATAAATTTCGGTCACTGTAAGCCACCTAGCTTGTAGTAATTCATTATAACAGCCCTCAGAAACCAATACAGGGTGTTATGGGATTAACTGTGTTCCCTCAGAATTCATATGTTAAAGTTCCAACCTTCAGTACCTCAAACTGTAACTATATTTAGAGACAGGACTTTTAAAGAGGTGATTAAGGTAAAGCGAAGTCATATGATGGGCCCTAATCCAGTATGACTGGCGTCAGAAGAAGAGGAGGTTTGCACACAGGCACCACGTAAATGGAGGCACAACCACGTGAAGACACAGGGAGAAGGCGGCCTTCTGCAAGCGAAGGAGAGAGGTCTCAGAGGAAATCAAACCTACAGACACCTTGATCTTGAACTACAAGCCTCCAGAACAGTGAGAAAATAAATTTCTGTTGTTTAAGACACTCAGTCTGCGGTATTTTGTCAAAGCAGCCACAGCAAATTAGTACAAGGGGTGCGGGGTAGGAGGAAAGACGAAAAACAAACTTTCACTTTTATCCTTACTATACCTGTACTCATCCACTTTAGGGGCAGAAGATAGTTGCATGTGTGGCTGAGGGATTCTCTGAAGGAAGAAGGAAGAGACTGAAACATGAAGAGGTATTGATTGTGCACTGGCAGCTCTGTGCCACGTTGGCCAGAGACGGGGCAACCTTGAATGTGAAGGGTCTTTTGTATTCCCTTAGAGTGTTTACGTAGCCATCCCTGGCCACTGCTTTCATTTATCCTTTGCCTGGGAGGGCTATTCACATAGGGCACAGCATTGAGTTTAAAGAAAAAGAGGAACAGGGATGCAATCAGTGGGTAGAAATAAGGAACTAGTGGTTTCCAGCAGACGTAGACTTGGGAATCTATGTGTTTAAGATTCCTTGTCGTTCTTCTAATACAGAGGACTAGAATTTGATAGAAGACAGACATTCAAGAAAAACACTCAGTCTTGGAATAAACAGTACCCATTTGGTTGATACTTCCCTTGCAATGTAAGTTTCATGTGCTTGAGACTTTCAGTGCCAGATTTAAGAAAGACTAAATCCCCTGGAATTTCTATGAGGTTATTTACAAACCAGACAGTCAGTCGCTGAATCACAGAGATTTGGGAACAGAAATTATTGTACAGAAGAGAAATACTAGAGTGTTGTGTGGTTTTCTGGTAGGAAAATCCAGTCCATAGTGGGAAGATACTACTACTAAAGAATAGTCAAATTCTCTATATACTATATACTTTTTAAAGTAAATGGGTCAGCAAGGCAATAGAAATAAAAACAAAAACAAATGGGACCTAATCAAACTTACAAGCTTTTGCACAGCAAAGGAAACCATAAAAAAAAAAAACAAAGAAAAGAAAAGATAACCTACAGAATGGGAGAAAATATTTGCAAACGATGTGATTGACCAGGGCTTAATTTCCAAAATATGCAAACAGCTCATACAACTCAACAACAAAAAAACAAACAACCCAATCAACAAATGGGCAGAAGACCTAAATGGACATTTCTTCAAAGAGACATATAGCTGGCCAATAGGCACATGAAAAGATGCTCAACATCGCTAATTATTAGAGAAATGCAAATCAAAACTACACTGAGGTACTTCCTCAAACCGGTCAGAATGGCCATCATTAAAAAGTCTACAAATAACAAATGCTGGAGAGGCTGTGCAGAAAAGGGAACCCTCTTGCACCGTTGGTGGGAATGTAAATTGGCGCAGCTCCTATGGAAAACATTATGGAGGTTCCTCAGAAAACTAAAACTGGAATTACCATATGATCCAGCAATCCCACTCTTGGGCATATATCCAGACAAAACTATAATTCAAAAAGATACATGCACCCCCTATGTTCAGAGCAGCACTCTTTACAATAGCCAAGACACGGAAACAACCTAAATGTCCATTGACAGATGAATGGATAAAGAAGATGTGTTACATATATACAGTGGACTATTACTTAGCCATAAAAAGAATGAAATAATGCCATTTGCAGCAACATGGATGCAACTAGAGATTATCATACTAACTGAAGTAAGTCAGAAAGAGAAAGACGAATAGCACGTGATACCACTTGTATGTGGAATCTAAAATATGGCACAAATGAACCTTTCTATGAAACAGAAACAGACTTACAGACATAGAGAACAGACTTGTGGTTACTGATGGGAGGGGAGCATGGGGAAGGGATGGACTGGGAGTTTGGGGTTAGTAGATGGAAACTATTACAAATAGAAATGGATAAACAACAAGCTCCCACCGTAGAGCAGAGGGAACTACAGTCAATACCCTGGGATAAACCATAATGGAAAAGAATATTAAAAAAGAATGTATGTATGTGTATAACGGTGTCATTTTGCTGTACAGCAGAAATTAACATAACATTGTAAATCAACTATACTTCAATAAAAAATAAAGAAATAAAGAACATGGGGAGCAGAGGCTGACCAGTGGAAATGCCTATAAACTAAATTTATATATAGTGTTCCAGGATAAAAAAAAAATACTATTCCTAAGAGTGAAATGTGTGTAGGAACAGTTGACAAATGTAAAAGTTAAAGTGATTATCAGTCCCATTGTCAATTCCAGTTATCATTCTTAAGACTGGTATTAAAAGCCATCAAAAACATAAAGTAAATGGGTTAGAATGTTTGTGTTGAATGAAGTAAGGTTACCGTATGATATTTTTAGTTTGGATAAAGATACATCCTATTTCAGGTACTCCATAACATCTTCATACTTTATATACTTTTATAATTGAGTTTTATTTGTTACACAAGAAGACAAACTGAAATGACATTTCTCAAATTCTTCTGGATGAGAGACTTATGTTACAGTGTCTTCTGGCAGCACTGAGTGTATTAAGGACAAGAAAATTTCTTTTTTTTTTAATTTTATTTATTTTTGGCTGTGTTGTGTCTTCATTGCTGCGCACGGGCTTTCTCTAGTTGCGGCGAGCAGGGGCTACTCTTTTGTTGCGGTGCGCGGGCTTCTCATTGCGGTGGCTTCTCTTATTGCAGAGCACGGGCTCTAGGCTTGGGGGCTTCAGTAGTTGTGGCACATGGGCCTAGTTGCTCCGTGGCATGTGGGATCTTCCTGGACCAGGGCTCAAACCCGTGTCGCCTGCATTGGCAGGTGGATTCTTAAACACTGTGCCATCAGGGAAGTCCCAAGAAAATTTCAATTAAGGAAGAAGCACCCAAACATTTTTGATTCTTTAAAAAGAAAAGTATTTCTAAAGAGAAAAGAGTTAAATATCTTTTTTCAGTTTAGGTAAACAGTTTACCTCTATTTGGGCTTTAAAATTTCTTTGGCAGAGCAACACTTCCATTATTACATTTCTCCCAGGTAATGGCCACCTTATATAAGGATAAAGTCAAAGTAAAGGTAGTTTATTGTCCACTAAAATTTTCATCTTCTGTCAGCATCCAAAATATGAGGTCATATATATGAGCCCAAATACAAATTATAGAGATTAATTTTATTAAAATGCAGCAACAAGCAGAATTTTTCCCCAGTACAATAAATCTCTCAGACAGATTAGAGACATTGAATTTAAACCTGTGATGTTATCTTACCCTCTTAAAAATGGCTATAAAAGCTATAGTTAATAGAGTTGTTCAGAGACATTCCCATAGCCTGATACATTTCTCTTTAGACCTCGGGAGTACGAAATAAAAAAACTAAAAGAAACCCATGATTAAAGATTATTTATGTTACAATTATGCATATGCTTGTGTAAGTATGTTAACAAAATTATATATAAGAAAGGCTTCTAAGTAAAGTCTTATAAGGCAAAACTTCAATTTTAAGCAGTTAAGATGGTGATAAAAATCATGGCTTCCTGGGATTTTACAATCACCAGAATCACAGGCATCCTTCAGAGCTCACACAAGAAATTCTGTCACCTCGGGAGCTAGCCAGTCCAGCTGCCTCCTATCTATATGGACCTTTGTTCTTCCTCTGAGATGTGATCCTGCGAATGTCTTTTCACTTCACTATACCCAGAAAGTTGAAGTTATCAGGAGATGCTCAGAAGCAGTCTGTGCTAAGGTCTGGACCTGTTGGGATTTTGGCAGCATGCTTACTGTGGTGACTTGAGTTTATTTGTTTTTTAATCTTAGTTAATGTTAAGAATAAATCCTCTAGGACTATAGAGTGTGACCTCTTTTGGCTTTCTTTTCTCTACTTAAGCTCAGTGTTTTTGGATATTTAAATTTTTGCATATATATGTTTTCTAGAGCCCCACTTTTCTTCTTCACTGATTGATGACCTTTATCCAACATCTTAAGACATTTTGAGAGAACTTCAGAATCACTAAACCTATGCTTTTATGTTACCTATTTGAAAACAAGTTGTCTAGGTTTATTGTGGATTCTTCCATTAATGGTCAATATAGGGAAGGTGTTTCTTAAACTTTCTAATAATCAAAGCTGTACATTTTGGCCACATTATCTGGTAAGCTACCTCCAATTGTTTCAAACTTCTAAAATCATCATATAATAATTAAAACAATAATAATAATAACCAAGATGTGTTCTAATTAGGAGAGATGAAGCTATATAGTGTTTTGAGTATGGCCAACAACGAGTGAGATTTTCAACTCTTTAGGCATATTGTTTTTAATCTTTAAAATGGCAATAAAAATAGTAATGTCTTTCATAAACTGGGACAAAGGTCTTTGGAATCTGATAGCAGCCAGCATAGGGGTGTAGTCCTCCCATTAAAGGCCCACAGCCCTCTCTGTGCTGGCAGTCCCTCCAACAGGGGTCACAGGACACAGGGTAACACCCAACGCTTCAATCACTGCAGCCTCCTGGTTCCCATAGCAACTGCTTAGGCTCCCCTCCACCTGTCCTTTCTCCTATTGCCTCCTTGCGGACTCTTTCCTCAAACATCAATTAAGTAGTTGCTATTTCTTTAATCATTCACTCCTTCCTTTACTTCTTACTAAAGAGATCCTAAGCACCAAATACAGTTGACCCTTGAACAACAGGGGTTTGAACTGCATGGGTCCACTTACATGCATATTTTTTCCAATAATAAATATTACAGCACTGCACCATCTGCAGGACTGGTTGAAATCCACGGGTGCGGATATGGAAGAACAATGAATATGGAGGGCCAACTATAAATTATATGCGAATTTTGGGCTGTGAGGAGCGTTGGTGCCCCTAACGTTGTTCAAGAGTCAACTGCACAGTACAATAAAAGCACTAATATAAAAAGTTAAAATAACTTATTTTTAAGAAGTTCCCTGACCCCAAATATGAACTAAATGGTTAAGCTGGTATGGAATGTTGACTGAAATAAAAGTATAGATCCATCATATTGGACTGGAAGTCCAAATTAGAACAGACCATTTCTGAGTTAGGCACATTCTCATCCATTGAAAGGCTTAGAGCCATACCATATTTTCATTAGGGTCATGATATAATTTCTCCTTTATTTGTGCAAAACTTATTCAGTATAAGTAACTGCCTCGCTATTAACATAATAAAAATTAAATATTGTATTAGGCTCAAAGGGTATATGTCAAAAGAAAAAAATGTGGGATACAGACATTATGGAAAATAGTATGGCGTTTCCTTAAAAAATTAAAAATAGAACTACCAGATAATCCAGCAATCTCACTTCTGGGCATATATGTAAAGGAAATGAAGTCAGTATCTCAAAGAGATATGTGCACTCCCATGTTCATTACAGCATTATTAACAACAGCTAAAATATGTAAACAACCTAAGTATCCGTCGACAGATGAATGGATGAAGAAAATGTGATACACACACACACAGGAATATTAGTCAGTCATAAAAAGAAGGAAATTCTGCCATTTGCGACAACATAGATAAACCTAGAGGACATTATGCTAAGTGAAATAAGCCAGACACAGAAAAATAAATACTATATGATCTCACTTATATTAGAATCTAAAAAATTCGAACTCATAGAAGCAGAGAGTGAATCGGTGGTTGCCAGGGGCTCGGGTGGGTGGGGCGGGGGGCACTGGGAAACAATGGTCAAAGGGTACAAACTTTTAGTTATAAGGTGAATAAATTCTGAGGTGCTTATGTACAACATGGTGACTATAGTTAATAACACTGCATTGTGCACTTGCAGTTTACTAAGAGACTAGATCTTAAGTTTTCTCACCACAGAAAAAGGCTAACTATGTGAGGTGATGGATTTGTTCATTAGCTTGATTGTGGTAATCCTTTCACAAAGTACATGCATATCAAATCATTATGTACATCTTACATATAAACAATTTTAATTTGTCAATTATACCTCAATAAAGTTGGAGAAAAAAGAAAATAATGTCGGAAATGATAGAAAAAAGCATAGCTTCATTTCCTTTACTGTAAGTACATCGATAAGCATCCTTGTCAGTGAAACAGCAAGAAAGATAGAGATGGAGATGACTGGCTTTACACAGATTTGGACACAAGGATAGGTAAGGCAGAAGGTCACCTGCAGAGCAAATGGGGCTTGTGTGGCTTGAAGAGCTTTTCTACTGGGTTAAATGTGGGAGCAGCCAGAAGCTCTCATACTCATACAGTTACTCGGCAATAAGGTACCATGGGAAAGAAAGCTCAGCATCGATGTGATGGGTTATTGGCTCTGGTCTTCTGTCCAATCTCTTCAAACAGGAGAGTGCTCAAGATTTTATATTTGGTGCTGAGAAGGAGGTTTAGAGAAAGACTGTTCTGTGCTCATACATAATTTTGTTAATTTTGTGTATGGTCAGTACCGTCAATTTTCACTATCTTTATTTATGTGCTTTTGTTTCAGTACAAACTGACTGAAAAATACTATAATTTCACAATAACCTGTCCATGAATTTTATATGACCATGTTATTCTGAACTTCACTTATCAAATTATGATGAGTTCTTTCTGCATTCTTATGGAAATTCTGTTACGGTTGCCAGAATATTTTTATGTGAGACCTTTCTGACAACCAGACATATTTGTCTAAATCAATAATTCGTAGTAGTACATGGAGTTTTTGTACATATGGGGCAGAATTACTTTGAAGCTTTCAGAAGCCACTTCCAGAGAAAAGACCCCAAAGCCTATGTTCACAAGATTGTCAATCTAGGTGTACTGCCTTCCTCCACTCAGAAACATCCAGGCTGTCCAGAGACACCAGGAGAGGTAACAAACACAAGCTCTTTCCCCTCCCCAAACAATAAAAGTGAAACTCTTAAAAGGTGGGATTTATGCCAAACGGTAGCTGATATTATCTACGATTTCATTAGTGTGAGCTCCTGATTTCATGTAAGAGTACTTTAAAGATGTTTCTCTTCGGAAACTTGATCACCATTATTTGTTTTTCTTAAAATATGCACAGGTAATGGGAGACCATGCATGGAGTTGATTAGGCCTAGCTAATTTTCTATCAATTCTAGGAATCCAAGATTAGCCATGTGCAGTTCATAGCTGGCATTGGCAAAAGACAAAATGTCACACAGAAAAAGCAAGAAGCACTTTGTTCCTTAAAAATTAGAGTAACGTGAGATGTAAAATATCACAGTAATGCTGAGAAAAAACTAGCAAAATTCTCAGAATCAATCAGCCAAAGATAATTGTGTTATTAAGAAACTATGTGACTGTGTATAGATGAAAAGCCATATTTTATTCAATCTGAAAAAGTTTTACAGTGTATCTGAAACATCTAAATTACTTTTATTACTATATATAAAATGTATAATTTCGAGTAGCATGCTGGATTAATTGCCTAACAAAGTAAGTGAGTCCCATGAGCATGCTATGCAAATCATTTTGTAAAAGGTCATTTTTTTTTTTTAGCAACAGTGGTCAGATCAAATATGCAATTTCTGGAATAATGTGGCACATAATGTGCTATTACATTCAAATCATATGGCTATTAAACCCAACAAAGCCTTATTTTCAGGAACTAAGTATAAATTAAATGAATCGGAGCTATTCGTGATTTATTCAGCATTCACTTACTTCACAGATGTTCACTGATGATTTACTGAGTGCTCAGCACTGGAAAGGATACAGTCACCTCTCTTGCTCATTCTGGTCTTTGCAGCCATAGAGCATTTTATCTCCAGACGTCTAGCACAGGGACACAGAGGAGGTACTCAATAAATAACGGCTACTCTCCCTGATGAAACACTGTGGAACATGTACCAGGTACAAGATACTGCTGTAGGTCTTGGTGAACAAAATGGACAAGTTTCCTACTCTCATGAAAATCCTCCAGTAGGAAAGAGACCATAAATAAGAAACAAATAGGACCCCTTCAGACAGCAGCAATTGCCTGAAGAAAGGTAGGTGGGATAGAACGAACAAGCGTGGGCAACATTTGATAGAAGGATCAAGGAAGACCACTTGGAGCTGAAAAGTGGCCACAACCAGAAGAGTTAGCCAAACAGAAATTGAGAGGAAGGGTATTTTAAGCAAAAGTTGCTGATGCAGAAGTCCCATGCTCCCAGACCATTTTTAATATTAATATTTTCCTTAAGTATGGATTCTTATAACCTCAAGTGTTTCTTATTGTTCATCAAGAGAAGAGGTTCCGGGCTTCCCTGGTGGCGCAGTGGTTGAGAGTCCGCCTGCCCATGCAGGGGACACGGGTTTGTGCCCCGGTCCGGGAAGATCCCACATGCCGCGGAGCGGCTGGGCCCGTGAGCCATGGCCGCTGAGCCTGCGCGTCCGGAGCCTGCACTCCGCAACGGGAGAGGCCACAACAGTGAGAGGCCAGCGTACCGCAAAAAAAAAAAAAAAAAAAAAGAGAGGAGATTCCAAACTTGTGACCAGTAGGCTAGACGTGCGCTGCAAAGCTGTTTTGTTTGGCCAACATAATGTTCCGTTGGTGCTTTGTTTGTTTTATTGTTTTAGGCCAGCAGTCAAAAGTTGAGAAGTTTCAAATTAAAATCCAGATTTCTGATTTTTCATTAGAAACCAGAAGGTCTGGAGTTTTGGGACCTGAATTCCAGCACAACAGCCACCAGCTACATACTCTTTAGATGAGGTGTGAGGTTTTGCACCACATTTGCTAATCTCTTGTCACTTTGTTCTTTTGCCCCAGTGCTGAAGCCAAAGTTCAGCTGCCATGTCTCATCATGCCCCTGCCATTGGTTTTCTCCATAACTATGTTTCCATCAAAAGTTGGGAAAGAAAAGCTAGGTTTTGAGGGTTATATGTTTCAAGAAAAATGGTAGAAAAATATGTAAACCAGTCTTTATGTCAGTTGAATACAATCCAGTTTTTCCCCTCATTTATATTTTCTTGCTGGTCCTATTAGGCATAGGAGTTTGTGACGCTTGAACCAGGGTTTTAAAAAATCAACAGCATGGTCCATAATTGTTTTTTGGAAAAATAAAATTAGAATAATTGCACTTTTAGGGCTGCTTCTGTGGGACAAGTTTCGGTATCTGGACCAACTGAATTAGAATTTTATTTTCAACACTCACTAAAATTATAATGGACCAGATAATATGCCTTTCATCCTCAGTGTTCTCATCTGTAAATCTATCGACTTGGATATATAATAATTAACTTTGTCACATTATTCTAAGAATTAAAAGAACCAATCTATATAATCACAGACACTCAATAAATGTAAAATTTTCATTATTACATGTACAATTTGTGGTTCGGCACTGAAGTGCTCAGAAGAATGATTTACTTCACCTTAGCTATATTGTGAAGTACTCATAAGGTGGTTAGAAAGGGAAGAGACTGGGGAAGTTGAAGAAAGGGAGGGGAAAACAGTAAAATTATTCAGCGTACAGTGAGTGCCAGCTACGTACCAGGTTCTTGACTCATATTGCTGTTACAACAATCTTAATATTGTAGGCTACCTCCATTTTACAGATAAGAAAGAGAAGGTGCAAAGAAGTTCTATACCTTGTTAAGGTCACACAGGAGTAAGAGTGAGAGTAAGAGAGATGCTTATATGCAAACTTTTCACAACCCCTTCTCGTGTTTAACCCTCTACCTCACAGCCACTCCCACCCCAGCTAGAATAGGTGTAGAGCTATTATATAACTTCCTTGAGCCACTGAAATGAAACAATCCATACCAGTGGTTTTATCAGACTTGGACATGCATAGGAATCACTGGTAGAGCTCATTAAAAATGCCTTATCATTAGGGACTCTGATTCAGTGGGTGACCCATCCATTTGATTTTGAGAAGCAGCAGTGGATACCTCTCTGGGTCTCAGGAGCTAATTTTAAGTGAAAATTGTAGAACATAGTGAAAATTTCCAAATGCTACCTGAAGATAAGACACTGCATGAGAATGGCTAAAACACATGCTCCTAATGTCACATAGCAATCTTTAAAGTCATCTCGGTCATTTTTAAAATTAGGGTAGACGAGACTTGGTAGAGTGGGAGCTAACTAAAATAATTAAATTATAATAAGAATATCTGGATCATGTTTTGTTCTTTCTATGCATTGTCAGAAAGATTTTAGATAGTTTCCTTCAAGTATAGAATATAATAAGTCTGTTTAACTGAATACTAAAATATTAATATTTAGAACCCTTCTTAATTACACCTTACATACAAGCCATTCACATTTAAACATTCCTAATTTCCACTGTATTTCTATCTGAAATGGTAGTCTCTCCCGCACCCACTACCAGTTTCATTGTATCTTTCCCGGTGAAAACTCTGAGAGGATTCCTCACAGCAAACAGCAGACACAATTGGAAATTAGTGTCACCAGGATGCAGGGTGGAAACTGTTCATACAAAGAGAAGTACGATTAGGTCACTATCTTCTTCCTTAATTTCCAGGTGGAATGAATTGTAAGGCTTAAATTTTCAAGTGCCGCCTTAACATCTTTGAACCTCACAAGGCCCCAAAGGCCTAACCACGAAATCACTGTTCTTGCCAGAAATGCCCCCAAATTCAGCAGGAAAGACTCCCTGACAGCTAGTTCCCATATCAGCTTGACCAGCTACATTGCCCTCTTCTCAATTTAAGGGCTTCTCCTTCCTTGCCAGCTCACGAAATTATTCAAACAAGACTGTCACATTCTCCTGTGGGAACCCTACCTCTGGTTACTATAAAACCTGCCTCTCACAGCCCCTGTTGGTGCCCTCTGCTCCGGAGTGCAAACCTCCAAGTGGCCCCGCGTGGTGTTCGATGTCTGTGAGTATATGTGATGAATAACTGGCTGCCAATTTCATGTGTGCAGTGCTGTGTGTTCCACCATCTGTACTATTTTAGGGTAGGGAATCCCTCTTCCACCAACAGGGTGAACAGGAGGCAAACAAGACAAAGAATATCTATAAACCTTAGTTTTCAAAAATTCACTTACTGTTTAAATGTCTTTTCTCTTTGCTATTACCCTAATGTGAAACCCTCTTTTTACCTAGAGTAGAACTTAGGAAATAAAGACTTCTCTTTGAAGTCAATACAGACCTGGGTTTGAATTCTACCTTTGTACCCTCCTCAAAGCGCTTTAGGAAAGTTACTTAAACTTTCTAATCTATAAAATGGGGAAAATACTATTTCTGTCACAGTGCTATGGAGAAGATTATGTTGACACTATACATTAAATATTTAGCACAGGCCCTGGGTTGAAAAGATTAGGTAGGGATAATATACATCAAGCACTTGACATAGTTCCTAGAACTCCATAAAGGTAGAAATCAAATAATTATCTTTTCAAGACCAACTGGCAAGTGTAACAAGATAAAGATGAAGGCCAGCCATTCTGTGTCTTTGTCATAACTCAAGAAGGTATGAGCATTAGGCATCTAGACTTTCTTTTTTTTTTTTTGCGGTTTTTTTTTTGTTTGTTTTTTGTTTTTTTTTTGCAGTACGCGGGCCTCTCACTGTCGTGGCCTCTCCCGTTGCGGAGCACAGGCTCCGGACGTGCAGGCTCAGCAGCCATGGCTCACGGGCCCAGCCGCTCCGCGGCATGTGGGATCTTCCCAGACCGGGGCACGAACCCGTGTCCCCTGCATCGGCAGGCAGACTCTCAACCACTGCGCCACCAGGGAAGCCCAGTCATCTAGACTTTCTAAAGGTCAAGGCCTATGGAAATTGGAGGAGGAAGTTACCACAAAGCAGAGGTTCAATCACCTAGGAAGACAAGACGTTGCCCCTAAAAGAGTAGATGGGTAGTCCTGGCCGGAAAACAAGGGTCCTGGGCCAACTCCAGAAGGGTGTGGTACTGAGATGTCCAACTAGGCCAGAATCCACAGCAGCACAGCACATGGAAAGCATGGTGTTTATGAGCACAGCTGTAAGATCAACCACAGCCAATTGATCCAAATGCCACTGACCCAAGATTCTGTTTACCTAATAATAAATTGACCCATATGTTCATTACTGCATTTCATATTTGTTACATTAATATTTTTAAGTGTTCTTGCTTCATTTTTACTCTATTTTTGGCTTTGTATAGGTAACAAATGAATATATTTTAAATAATCTAAAACACAGGAGACTACTTTCAATTTTTTCATGTCTTAAATAATATTCCAGTGCCTAACTTTGCATATAAAGGTATTTTTTCTTCTGTATTTAGAATAATTAATAAGACTTTGAAAATTTAAAATCAGGATTGTTTACCAAAATAGTTGTACAATTTACATTCCCATTAGTAGCATAAAATATTGCCCCTTTAACTAAATTTGGGTTAGATTGCTTAATATTACTTCAAACAGTTATTGTTAATTTGGTTTCCTTCATTATCATTAAATGGATGAATATTTTTATTTACTTTGGTACTAAATGTAGTTTCTCACTTATGAATTGACTGTCCATGACATTCAACCCTTTTTCAGC
Source organism: Hyperoodon ampullatus (assembly GCF_949752795.1). Taxonomy (NCBI): domain Eukaryota; kingdom Metazoa; phylum Chordata; class Mammalia; order Artiodactyla; family Ziphiidae; genus Hyperoodon; species Hyperoodon ampullatus. Next base: position 75,511,485 of record NC_136926.1, read on the forward strand.
TTATAAGGTGACAGTGTTTTAGTTCCACTTTGAATGGGTTCTTTTAACAGTGAAAAATACTGTATTTGTTGCAATCAGTTTCTCCAATCTATTTTTCATCTTTTGTTTGTAATTACGTATTTTTGCCTTTTGAAGCAAAAATCATACCTAAAATTTAAATGTTTATAGGGTCAATTGTCCACTTTTGTTTTGTATGCTTATGCTTTCTTTTAAACTAAGGAAGCCTTCCCTCCGGTGATTTGACAAATAGTTAATGATGCATTATTTAATTTTTCTGTGGTTTGATTTTTTTTAACTCAATGCATCAGAAACCTATTTCTTAGTGTGGTGTGAGGTGAGGTTTCTAATTTCCGGCTTGGTATTTATCAGATAAAGGATCTTCATTTACAATTCCAAATTATTTTCTTTTCATCCTTAGAGTCTTCACTTTCCCCAGGGCCAAGAAGAGAGATAAAAGATTGCAAGAAAGTGTGAAATTCTGTATTGTTGTTTCCCTAATTAACATGGAGTGAGTATCTATGCCAGGGAATGACTTTTCTGAATATCTTCACATTCTGGTGAATAACCTCACTTTTTCTTGTTTGTAGAAAAGATTTAGATAGATTGATTAAACATACATAAAATGTCATTAGGAGAAAGAGAAAAAAATAAAGGAACATGGAAACTCTCAACTTTTACTAGAATCTTTCATCTATGAAAGGTAAATATGAATTTATGACTTCTAGATTACTAGACAAACTGGGAGCAAAAATGTTTCTCAGGAAAATCATGTATGGACTATTAGCAGAGAGCTGTGAGATGGGACAGGAAGTGATGTCAGCAAAGGATATCAATATGAGTTAAACAGAGCTGGGAAAACAGTTCGGTTGCTACTTTTTGGAGGGTCAATTTGGTTGCTTTAGGCAGAATAATCCATCAGAACCAATGAGGGAGAACATGTAAAAGTGCAAATACAAATAGGGGTCCCAAATGGCTAAAGAGCTTATGGAGAAAATGCAGAAGACCAGTGTCTTAACTGTGAGCCCTGTTAGTGCCCTAAGACTTTCTCTAGTTGCACTTACTTTTTTTTTTTTTTTTTTGCAGTACGTCGGCCTCTCACTGTTGTGGCCACTCCCGTTGTGAAGCACAGGCTCCAGACGCGCAGGCTCAGCGGCCATGGCTCACGGGCCCAGCCGCTCCGCGGCACGTGGGATCTTCCCGGGCCAGGGCACGAACCTGTGTCCCTTGCATCGGCAGGCGGACTCTCAACCACTGCGCCAACAGGGAAGCCGTTGCATTTACTTTTATCTTTAGGTAGAAAATTCAATTATGAGTAAGAGCAGAGAAGGACTTGGTAGAGCTGGGTGGCCAAGGCAGATATATCCTTCCCAAGTTACTGACCAGAAGGAGTGGAAAGAGGGAAGGACGAGATTCGTATGGTTAGGGAGCTCTGTCTAGCTTTCAAAAAATGTTTTTGTTTGTTTCTTTGCTTACTTGCTTGTGTATTTGTTGTCTGGGTCAATGTACCAAGTGCTATGGTCAGAATCAAAGACAACTAACTCCAAATAGTCTGAAACTATATTTATCCACCAAATATTCACTGAGGTCCTATTATAGGCCATTGCCCATTTTAGGAGTTTGAAATACATGCAGGAACAATCCAGATATGGTCCCTGCCCTTATAGAGACTCTTCTTAGCTCTTTCTCTTGAAATATTTGAAACAAAACACAGAGAAAATCATAACACATATTCCTGTATCCTCTTGAGATTTAACAAATGTTAACATTTTGCATATTTGTTTCAAAACTTTTATTTAAAGAAATAAAATCATATAGCTACAGTGAGAGCTGCTTTGACATCTCTCTAATTTCCCTTTTTCTCTTCAGGGAAGTTATTAATTGTCTTAAAGTTGGCAATCTTCCCATTAAAAAATATATATTACCACATACATACCTGTTCATGAAAACTATGTAGTGTAATTTTGTATTTTGCTAATTTTGAAATGATGTTTTTAGTATAAAATGATACCCTTTCATACTTCATATCAGATTTTTGAAATAATTCACTTAATATTTATTAGATACATACTATGTCTCAGGCATTGTTCTAAGTGTTAGAATAAAGCAGTGAAAAAAAAAATCCATGACCTTATGTAGCTTATATTCTACTAGGGTGAACAGACAATAAACAATAAAATATGAAATATTCTATGTAGGCTGCTGTTATGGACTGAATTGTATCCAGCCCCTCAAAAGGCAAAACCCTATGTTGGAGCCCAAACCTACGATGTGACTCAATTTGGAGATAGGGTGTATACAGAGGAAATAAATGTTAACAGAGGTCAGAAAGGAGGGGTCTTTGTATGCTAACACATATATATGGAATCTAAAAAAAAAAAAAGGTTCTGAAGAACCTAGTGGCGGGACAGGAATAAAGACACAGACGTAGAGAATGGACTTGAGGACACGGGGAGGGGAAAGGGTAAGCTGGGATGAAGTGAGAGAGTGGCATGGACATATATACACTACTAAATGTAAAACAGATAGCTAGTGGGAAGCAGCTGCAGAGCACAGGAAGATCAGCTTGGTGCTTTGTGACCACCTAGAGGGGTGGGATAGGGAGGGTGGGAGGGAGACGCAATAGGGAAGGGATATGGGGATATATGTATATGTATAGCTGATTCACTTTGTTATACAGCAGAAACTAACATAACATTGTAAAACAATTATACTCCATTAACGACATTAAAAAAAAAAGAGAGACAGGCATTACACAAACCTAAAAAAATAATAAAATAAAATAAAATAAAGGAGGGGTCTTAATCTGATAGGGCTGGTGTTCTTGTAAACAGAAATTTTTCTTTCTCTCAGTGCCTGCACAGATGAAAGGCCATGTGAGGACACAGTGAGAAGGTGCCATCTACAAGCCATGAAGACAGCCCACACCAGATACCAAATCTACTGGCAAAACCAACTGACATCTAATGACATCTCAATCAGAAACTTGTAGCCTCCAGAACTGTGAGAAAATAAGTGTTTGTTGTTTAAGTCACCCACTGTATGACATTTTGTTATAGTAGCCCAAGCAGACTAATACAGTCACTAGGAATTAAGTGCTAACAAGAGAAATAAAGTAGGAAAAGGGGAGATGAAGTGATGGGGGTCAGATTGGAATTTGAAGTAGTGTGTCCTGAAAGGTCTTAACTGAGAAGTTACTCTTGAGAAAAGACCTAAAGAAAGTGAAGGAGCTGATCATTTAACTGTCTGAGGAATCAGGAATTGCAAGTATAGACTCTGAACAGAAGAGTGCCTGGCATGTTCTGGGAGCAGTAGGAGGTCTGGATGGCCAGAATGGAGGGAAAGAGTGGAAGGGCGAGAGGAGATGAGGTCAGAGGGTAACAGAGGCCAGATCACATAGACACCCTGGGAGAGTGCCTAAGCAGAGGGATGACGGGATCTGACACTCATTTTAACAAACTGCTCTGAACAGTGCTGTGGAAAAAAGATGAAAAGAGGCCAGGGGAAGAAGCAGGGAAACCTCTTGTGAAAGTTATTTCAGTAGCAAAAGCAAAAGATGATGGTTATTTCATCCAGGTAGGTGGCAGCGTGGCTGATGAGAAGCAATCAGATTGGAGATACATTTTGAGGCTCTGGACAACTGTAAGAATTGTCTTGCCAGTAACAGAGCTAAGGAAGACTGCATCAGGGGCAGCTTTGAGGTCATAGGATTCTGAGTCCAATATGTTAAGATGGGATGTTGAATAAATGGGCTGTGAGATAAAAGGGTCTGAAGTTCAGGGGAGAGATCTAGGCTGGAATAACAATTTTAAAGTCATTGGCATCACTTAAAGAATAAATGTTGATAGAAAAGAGAAATCCAAGGAGAGGTTATGAAGGTACTAGCCACAAGCAAAGGAGACAAAGAGATTGGCCAAAAATTTAGGGGGAAAACCAGATGTCACAGCCTGGATACTAAATGAAGAAAATGCTTCAAAGGGGTCATCAAATGGATCAAATACATCAATATTATTATCCATAGATTAAGGTCATTCATTTACTTCCTGTATAGTTTTCTATGATAGGAATGTAACCATGTTTATTTATGCATTTCTGTTATGATAGATATTTTGGTTATTTATGACATTTCACTTTTATCAGTATTGTAGCAATGACCATCTCTGTTCATGAGTGCTCACTGCTTTAGGATATCCTTATATAAAGAAAGGTTGGGTGGAAGAATACGCATCCTCAGCTTTTCTAGATGTTGCCAAATTGCTTTTGAAAGTGATTATGCCAATGAATATCTCATCGGTAGTAGCCGAGAGCTTACATTCTTGCTCACAAATGGTGCTGTTCAATTTATTTTTGATGGATGGATGTGAATTGGTAACCTGTCATTTTAACTGGCATTTGCCTGACAGTTGTAATAAAAAGCATCTTATGTGAAATACCTATTCATAACCTTTGCCCATTTTCAACTGGGTTGTTTTTCATCCTTATTAATTTTCAGGCACTCCTTATATAAACTGGATACTAACCCTTCACTGGTTAAACACATTGCAAATCAATGCTTCTTCCAGTATATGACTTACCTTTTACTTTGTTCATAGCATCTTTAGTTGTACATTAAAAAACAAAACAAAACAAAACCTTTAATGTATGTATATGCATCACTGGGAGGAATTAGTTTTAGAAAGAGAAGATGGAAGACTAACAGATAAGTTTTAAGTTTGATGACAAAGAGTAGAGTGAGTTGTCCACCTGATAAACTATTATTTCAAATAATGAATCAATTAATCAACACAAATGATCAATTAATTAACCCACCAAAAAGTAAGCCAACCAGCCATATTTTGAAAGTAGAGGGCTAGTTGGTAGGGTTCTCTTGTAGAGAGAGGAAAGCAACTATCGATACATAGGGAACTAAGAAAATTCTGGACAACGTTGAGAATGCAGTTGAGGTGATAGAATATGACTTCACAGTAGCTCTTGTCTATGCATCTGTTTGATTTTCTTGAGCTAGATTCAGCTTCCCAAGTGGAGGCAGAGGGAGAGCACACGCTGCAATCCTCCTAGCATTGCAGTTTTCTAGGAATCTCTGAATAACAGAGGCTCCCAAAGAACAAGGAGGTTTATATGAAGGTGGAGATGAGATGGTCTGGAAGTTGTATGAAGAAGTGAGGATACTGTGGCCCTATCTACCTATTCTGAGGTACATGGGGTGCTGTGGACTGAATCACGTCCCCCAAAACTCATATGTTGAAGCCCTAACACCCTATGTGACTATATTTGGAGATAGGACCTCCAAAGAGGTAATTAAGGCTAAATGATGTCATAAGGGTGGGGTCTTGAAAGAATAGGATTAGTGTCCTTATAAGAAGAGACACCAGAGAGCCCTCTCTCCACCATATGAGGACACAGTGAGAACGTGACCATTTCCAATCTAAAGAGAGAGCCCTCTCTAGACACTGATCCTACTGGGACCTTGATCTTGGACTTCAGTATCCACAACTGTGAGAAAATAAGTTTCTGTTGTTTAAGCTACATAGTCTATGGTATTTTGTTATGGCAGCCTGAGCTGACTAAGACGTGGGGTAAGGGAAAATGAGCAGCCTCCATTTGAGAGGCCTCAGCAAGAACTGCATATCAAAGGAAGAGTAAGATTTCAGTCAAGGTAAAGAGAGAGAAGAAGTTTTCTGTAAGCAGCTGAAGACATAGATCAGTTTGTTTCCCAGGAAACTGAATCTCAAATGGGCATAATTTTCTTTATTCCACAAAGATGCCCCACGACCACTGCTGGTATTTTTACTTTGAATTTTGGAGCTCCTTATTATTAAAATAGAAAGTTTAATATTTATGATAGAAATACGTTTTAAATTTCAAGTTTGGAATTTTTGTATTTAAAAATTCATTAGTTAATTTTTTCCACAGGTTTATTTTTATGATTTTCATATTATTTATCTAAATGACAAGATATAAGAGAGAGTTTCTGGATGCTATTTTTTTTTAGTTCCAATAAATGAAAAACCTAATTCAATAAACATTTTACCATATTTTGTTTCATGTTACTAGTTTTTGACATATAGGAGTGCTCTTGTGCTACAGAGTAATTTTTATATGATGGACGTTACTTATGGATCTCTTGATGATCATATCTTAAGGAAAATTTGCAGACTTTTTATTTCAGGCACTTTAATTGGTATTTCAATATAGGTATTCCTTTGATTTTGGTTTTTATGTTATATGCATTAAAATATATATCAAATAATAAAATTATTGTAAAATTTAAAACCATCACAACTACTATATTAGCTATCAGTGTTTCAGTAAGGGTTAACCAAACAGTCATGAATATGCTGCTCCGATGTATACTAACTTCCAAGAATGCTAACTCATTACACACTCAGTGGTTCTATAGTTGTGTTTAAAAGAGAAAGTAATTGTGTGGATTAGTTTTTATCACAACAGATATTCAAACAGATGACACTAGTACCTTAATGTAAAACCAACCTCAAGAACAACTTTTCAATTTGCTGAGGTCACAAACCAGCCTTGTTCAAACAATCATATATTTAACTTTTCATCAGCATTCTCATTATTCCTGACTTAGACTCTTGTATCCCGATATATTTTTAGGTCTTAGCTTTATCACGTTCATCTCTTCATAAATAAAATAGCTTCTATTGTTTTAAACCATTGTTATAAGCCACAGTTCAGAGAGGGCATTTCAGATCTACTAGAGCAGGAAGGTGTACACAATCTCTGAGTGTATATCAGGAATATTTCACTTTGCTAGTGGCTTTAGAACAAGAAATTCTCAGTGTTACATCATCCTGCAATGCCCACTGATGAGCTCCAAAGCTATAAAAGTATAATAAGTTCTAACAATTTTATGTAGAGATGTTTTTCTCATTTAGAAGTTTGACTTTTACTATCACAATGTAAACACATCCTCTATGATAAATCTAGTTGCCCTTGAAGAGATTTATTATTTATCTGCATGCCTTGCAAATACCTTATCAAAATCAGGTGTAGGATAATGATCTTGGCAATAAATCTATTCTAATGTGCCATTTTTTCATGTTATATAAAACTTTGAGAACTTTAAAGACTAAATAAAGATTCAAGAAAAAATTGTTCAGGACTGAATGAGAAAAAATAGCAAATAGGTTAAACAAATCCTATGTACAATTCTGAATTTAAAATTTTTTCAAAAGTTTGAATTTATTTTTGTTTATCTAGAGTTAAGAAGACAGGTAAAATACTGAGTTGTGTATATTCAAGGACATCAAATGAGTAGACGACAATTCAAAGGTTCATTTTCAATATTTTTTTTCTCGTATCCTTATCAGAGCCTTTTCCTTGTTCTCTTTCAATAGAATATGAGGGACGTAATTAGTGCTAATGGCTCTTTATCAGCAACACAAATTCATTTTTATTCCTTTTTGTTCATGTTGCATTTTGCTGGTTCCAGGAAGGTCCTTTGGCTCTTACAAAAGACCTGTCAAAGCCAAGGGGACAAAAGTAAATGTGGAGATTACGGGCAGGAGACCAGGGTCTAGTTTGTTAATAGAACATTTGTATCTATCTGGCTGAGCTGGCTGTCTTTGGAGTGGATGTAGCTGGAGAACCTTGGGTCTACTGAACAGATGTTCCCTCTCCAGAGTTAAAAGACCACATACCTCCTATTGCTCTGAAAATGAAGATGGAAGATATCAGAAGACAGAACAAAGAGGTTTTCTTAATTCTTCCACTGCCTTTAATCACACTTTAAGTATGCTAGATGGCCCAATGTATATGCTGCTTTATTTCACCACCCCACACAGAACTGAAATAAATATGCATGCATAGAACTAACTTTACTGTTAGAATTTGTTTAGTCACTTCACTCAGTAATTATAACCTGAAGGGTATTCCTTTCAGTTAGCAAAAGCAAACACTAATCTTAATTTTAAAATTGATAATGATCTTCCAGCTAATATAATTATCATTGCAGGAAAGTAAAAGGATATATCCTAGCAGAGCCCAATTAGAGATAATGTGCTTAATTAATAAAGATTAATTAAGTTAATCATTAATACTTAAATGATTATGTTTTTAATACACGTTAAAGGTAGTGTCCCATTGTCAATCTTTAATTCCTAATTGTTTTGGCATCATCAGCAGTAATTTCCAGAACATTCTATCCCAAGTAAAAATGATCTAATTTTTTTTTAATTGGGGAGTATTTGACACTAATGTTTCCCATAAATATTTTGTGAATTTTCTTATTTGGGAATGAAAGTCCAACATTTCTAATTATTCCAAGGATAATTCAAAACATATTTAAAACAATGTTTTCTCTAAATTTATAGCCATCTAATTTTCATTGGAAAGTGACATTTTATTATTCTAAGAAAAATTGTAGGCATTTGCTTCTATGTATTTCAAGGCCAGAGAAGAAAGGACAGACATGTCCTTACAAACTATAGAACATAGGGAAACACAACTATCTACAACCGTATTTCTAAGATATCAGTTGATTCATAAAAATAATCCAGTTTGTGAACAAAAATGTTGACTGACTCTCTGACAGATAAAGCTGTCAAGTGAGAAAAATCATTGGGAGGATGCCTGGATACGTTTTGAGCCTTCTCCTAGGATTTTAGAGAGGATCTTCTTCAAGTACTGGGAGAAATAAACCATTTTTGGTATGGCAAATTTTTTACATTAAAAGATAATGAAAACATCCAAAGAACACCCAGAGAAACTATCTGTGTTTTCCTCATGATTTTTTTTCTTCTAATTGTGTTCTTAAATACATCATTTGCTGAGAGTATAAAGAAACAGTTGGGTTTATCATGGAAAGACTTTAATCTAGAGCACCATAGGGTTATGTGTGTTTTATATTAACTAGAAATGTCATTTCCAAAACATATTATTTGATAATCATTTAGTAGCTCCAAATTGATATTGCATCTAATGTTCCCAGTTCAGCATTTTGCAATTGACTGCTAAGATAAGAGAACTGGAGAAGCATGGAAGGCAATTACTAACATTTCCACTGTTGCCAGGACCTTGGAGCTTTATCCCATTTTCTCCTGGTGGTTGGCCTTCAGTTAAACCAAATTAAAGGAACATCTGTGCTCTATTGTCACATCATCGTCACCAGACTTACTTCCCTTCAGAAACATACGTTCTCTGGAGAGCAGAAAACCAAGAATCTGTCTTTATTCTATGTGGGTACAGCTATTGCTCCCCACCCAACAGCACTTTTCTTCTCACTCTCAGTTGAAGAGTATAACTTCCACAGAATAAATTTTTATGAAGCAGGCATAGGAAATAATGCGGTACATTATTGCATTCCAAGAATCTGGTGGTGATGGGAATTGAAAAATCCCTGAGAAGACTGTCTCCTGGGGTTTAATTTTTTTTTCTTTGCCTATTCAGAATGAAAGAGGTTTACAAAGTGGGAACTGACAATCTCATCATAGTCCAGTAGAGTTACACTTGATAAAACAGACATTAAAAGTTAGTCTAAGAGCTGTGCATATTAACTGGATGTCTGGCCAAAACTCTGCAAGGGGATTTTCATCCAACACTGAAAGTCTAGAGAATGGTACCAAAGACAAACACATCCTTTGTCCACTGGCAAATGGTGAGCCTTGACAAAAGGCATCCATCTGAGGATAAGAAAGCAAAACAATAACAACAACAAAATAACAATAAAGGGACCAATGTAAACACACAGCAGAAAAAAAAAAGGAAATCATCATTCTAAAAGCTGAGAAAATGACACAAAGAACCAGAAATAATAATAATAAAAGGAAACTGCAATAACATTTTAGACTCATTATAGGACACAAAACAATACACAAAGTCTATGATGTGGATGTAAAAGGTACACATAAAGAACAGGCTAATATGGATATAAAACAGGATAAAATGAAATGGGAGGTAGCTGAGAAAAGGAAGCATAGTGGAAAACTCAAATGCAATGAAAGAATTAAAGTCACATTAGACATTAAAATTGATTAAAAAATAAAATCAGTGATAAAATGAAAATTTCAATTATTTTTCCACAATGCAAGAAAAATGACTAAGAGAGGGCACACAGCAGAATCAAGAAGAACTACAATCCTGCAGCCTGTGGAACAAAAACCACATTCACAGAAAGATAGACAAGATGAAAAGGCAGAACGCTATGTACCAGATGAAGGAACAAGATAAAACCCCAGAAAAACAACTAAATGAAGTGGAGATAGGCAACCTTCCAGAAAAAGAATTCAGAATAATGATAGTGAGGATGATCCAGGACCTCGGAAAAAGAATGGAGGCAAAGATCGAGAAGATGCAAGAAATGTTTAACAGAGACCTAGAAGAATTAAAGAAGAAACAAACAGAGACGAACAATACAATAACTGAAATGAAAAATACACTAGAAGGAATCAATAGCAGAATAACTGAGGCAGAAGAATGGATAAGTGACCTGAAAGACAGAATGGTGGAATTCACTGCTGCAGAACAGAATAAAGAAAAAAGAATGAAAAGAAATGAAGACAGCCTAAGAGACATCTGGGACAACATTAAATGCAACAACATTCTCATTATAGGGGTCCCAGAAGGAGAAGAGAGAGAGAAAGGACCCGAGAAAATATTAGAAGAGATTATAGTCTAAAACTTCCCTAACATGGGAAAGGAAATAGCCACCCAAGTCCAGGAAGCGTAGCGAGTCCCATCCAGGATAAACCCAAGGAGAAACACGCCGAGACACATAGTAATCAAATTGGCAAAAATTAAAGACAAAGAAAAATTATTGAAAGCAGCAAGGGAAAAATGACAAATAACATACAAGGGAACTCCCATAAGGTTAACAGCTGGTTTCTCAGCAGAAACTCTACAAGCCAGAAGGGAGTGGCATGATATACTGAAAGTGATGAAAGGGAAGAACCTACAACCAACATTACTCTACCAGGCGAGGATCTCATTCAGATTCGATGGAGAAATCAAAAGCTTTACAGATAAGCAAAAGCTAAGAGAATTCAGCACCACCAAACCAGCTCTACAACAAATGCTAAAGGAACTTCTCTAAGTGGGAAACACAAGAGAAGAAAAGTACCTATAAAAACAAACCCAAAACAATTAAGAAAATGGTCATAGGAACATACATATCGATAATTACCTTAAACGTGAATGGATTAAATGCTCCAACAAAAAAAGACACAGGCTTGCTAAATGGATACAAAAACAAGACCCATCTATATGCTGTCTACAAGAGACCCACTTCAGACCTAGGGACACATACAGACTGAAAGTGAGGGGATGGAAAAAGATATTCCATGCAAATGGAAATCAAAAAAAGCTGGAGTAGCAATACTCATATCAGATAAAATAGACTTTAAAATAAAGAATGTTACAAGATACAAGGAAGGACACTACATAATGATCAAGGGATCAATCCAAGAAGAAGATAGAACAATTATAAATATATATGCACCCAACATAGGAGCACCTCAATACATAAGGCAAATGCTAACAGCTATAAAAGAGGAAATCGACAGTAACACAATAATAGTGGGGGACTTTAACACCTCACTTACACGAATGGGCAGATCATCCAAAATGAAAATAAATAAGGAAACAGAAACTTTAAATGACACAATAGACCAGATAGATTTAATTGATAGTTATAGGACATTCTATCCCAAAACGGCAGTTTACACTTTCTTCTCAAGTGTGCATGCAACATTCTCCAGGATAGATCACATCTTGGGTCACAAATCAAGCCTCAGTAAATTTAAGAAAATGGAAATCATATCAAGCATCTTTTCTGACCACAACGCTATGTGATTAAAAATGAATTACAGGGAAAAAAACGTAAAAAACACAAACACATGGAGGCTAAACAATGCATTACTAAATAACCAAGAGATCACTGAAGAAAACAAAGAAGAAATCAAAAAATACCTAGAGACAAATGACAATGAAAACATGATGATCCAAAATCTATGGGATGCAGCAAAAGCAGTTCTAAGAGGGAAGTATATAGCTATACAAACCTACCTCAAGAAACAGGAAAAATCTCAAATAAACAATCTAACGTTACACCTAAAGGAACTAGCGAAAGAAGAACAAACAAAACCCAAAGTGAGCAGAAGGAAAGAAATCATAAAGATCAGAGCAGAAATAAATGAAATAGAAACAAAGAAAACAATAGCAAAGATCAATAAAACTAAAAGCTGGTGCTTTGAGAAGATAAACAAAATTGAGAAACCATTAGCCAGAGTCATCAAGAAAAAGAGGGAGAGGACTGAAATCAATAAAATTAGAAATGAAAAAGGAGAAGTTACAACAGACACTGCAGAAATACAAAGCATCCTAAGAGACTACTATAAGCAGTCATGCCAATAAAATGGACAACCTGGAAGAAATGGACAAATTCTTAGAAAGGTATAACCTTCTAAGACTGAACCAGGAAGAAATAGAAAATATGAACAGACCAAGCAGAAGTAATGAAATTGACACTGTGATTAAAAATCTTCCAACAGGGCTTCCCTGGTGGCGCTGTGGTTGAGAGTCCCCTTGCCGATGCAGGGGACGCGGGTTCGTGCCCTGGTCCAGGAAGATCCCACATGCCACAGAGAAGCTAGGCCCGTGAGCCATGGCCGCTGAGCCTGCGCGTCCGGAGCCTGTGCTCCACAACGGGAGAGGCCACAACAGTGAGAGGCCCGCGTACCGAAAAAAAAAAATAAAACTTCCAACAAACAAAAGTCCAGGACCAGATGGCTTCACAGGTGAATTCTATCAAACATTTAGAGAAGAGCTAACACCCATGCTTCTCAAACTCTTCCAAAAAGTTGCAGAGGAAGGAACACTCCCAAACTCATTCTATGAGGCCACTATCACCCTGATATCAAAACCAGACAAAGTTACTACAAAAAAAGAAAATTACAGACCAATATGACTGATGAATATAGATGCAAAAATCCTCAACAAAATACTAGCAAACAGAATCCAACAACACATTAAAAGGATTATACACCATGATCGAGTGGGATTTACCACAGGGATGCAAGGATTCTTCAATACATGCAAATCAATCAATGTGATACACCATATTAAGAAACTGAAGAATAAAAACCATATGATCATCTCAATAGATGCAGAAAAAGCTTTTGACAAAATTCAACACCCATTTATGATAAAAACTCTCCAGAAAGTGGGCATAGAGGGAACCTACCTCAACATAATAAAGGCCATATACGACAAACCCACAGCAAACATCATTCTCAATGGTGAAAATCTGAAAGCATTTCCTCTAAGATCAGGAAAAAGACAAGACACCACTATTATTCAACATAGTTTTGGAAGTCCTAGCTATGGCAATCAGAGAAGAAAAAGAAATAAAAGGAATACAAATTGGAAAAGAAGAAGTAAAACTGTCACTGTTTGCAGATGACATGCTACTATACATAGAGAATCCTAAAAATGCCACCAGAAAACTACTAGAGCTAATCAATGAATTTGGTAAAGTAGCAGGATACAAAATTAATGCACAGAAATCTCTTGCATTCCTATACACTAATGATGAAAAATCTGAAAGAGAAATTAAGGAAACACTCCCATTTACCATTGCAACAAAAAGAATAAAATGCCTAGGAATAGAAAAAAAAAAAAAAGAGAAATGACCAAGAGATTAAAAAGAAGGGGGCAGAGGAAAAAAAAAGATGATAGACAAATCAAGGACAAATTATGGAAGAATAATAATTTTAGATATTTTAAGGAAGAAAACCAATCATACGTCAGTAAAATCTAAAACAAACAAGCAAACAAGGATCTGAGTAAGTGAACTGAAAAATCATCCCACTCTATCCATAGAATGATTGAAAAGTCCTATCCCAAGATACCATTGGCAAATTTTTTTAATTAAATGGTTAAAGAAAATACTGAAAGAGCACCCAGATAAACTGGCTTGCCTTTATATTTTTCCTCTGCATTTACTAAGTGCCAGAAAATTTTGGCATAACATCTATAATGTTTTTAAAGTTAAAGGTTGTAACTGAAGTATTTTTAAGAAATTATCTTTCATTTGTGAGGCCAACAAAAAGATATTCCCTTATAAGCAAAATTTTCAAAATATGCTAATCACTTACCTATCTTGAAAACAAAAGACAAAGTCTATATTTCAGTTGAGATAGAATTAAGAATCTGAAAAAGTAGAAGTAGTGATAGACACGGTAGAGACAAATTTGCATTTATTTTCCCCTTCTAGGAAATATACCAAGAAGAACTAACCTGAAATGCAGAAAAGATTTAAGCATAAAGAAAAACATTATAGTACAATTATAGCATAACTATGAAAAATTCCTAAATAGTCAACAATAGAACACCATGCAACAAGTTAAGTTTGGGACGAATTTTAATGATATGGGTTCATTTTATGATGAAATTTTTAGTAAAGAGCAGAGTATGAAATGATAAATCCATGAATTAACAATATAATGAAAAATGCATTTGTAACTTTTATCTATAACATTTTTATATCTTTAAAAAGAGATCTGAGGTAAATATTAGATATTAACTTTTTGAAAATATTGAGTAGTGGGTATATAACTGTGTTTTTGTTTTTCTTTTACGTTACTATATGTAGTTTTTCAGAACTAATTTTTAAAAAGCGGTCATAGGGAACAGAATGTAAGAAAATTTTACTAAATCTATCACTTTTAGGTGCTGATTACATGGTTCTTCCCCACCCCACCCCATTTTATATTTTCCATTAATTTTTCCACATTTCCTAGAGAAAAAAGACATTGTCCCAAATTAAAGAAGATCATCTACCATGTTTCAGAAATAAGAGTTTTTCTAACAGTCTAACATCAACCCACTGTTAGTTAAATGAAATTTAACCTCTCTGACTATCAATTCCCTCATCCATAAAATAAAAGGGTTAACATTTCTGCTTCCGAGAATTATTATGAATATTACTTAATAAAATGCTCTGAAGCAATACATCTCTATAAGAAGGATTTTTTTTTGTACGAGTGGGGAGGGAGCTGACTTTTATTTACTGGGATTAGATTGGCTTGGTTTGTGGCTGAGGCACAGCAATTGTTCTTGTAGCTATAACTGGAGTTAAACTGCTAAATGAGGCTCTCTTTAATGGGAGTGTTGCCCATTTCCCTTGGAAGACAGCATAAAACAACGTCAATCTGTGATTTTGGCAACATTAAAGAGAACAATAGAGGCAGAAATTTTGCCCTAGAGGAGGAATTCCCCATCTATTCAGTAAGGCATTAGTACAGGGATAAGTACAGAAAAATCAGTAAGTGGAGTGGGCGGCAATGTGTTCTAATTCATCCAAGGAGCCAGTGGTCAGATGGACCCTTGTTGCAACAAGGGTCAGTCTGTCTATTGACCTGACGCTGTTCCTCTTCTTCCTCGATACACAGCTAGGACATGTTTCCTAGGCTTCCTTGCAGTTAGCTTTGCTCTTGGGACTGAGGGCTAGTCTGTGACATATAAAGAGAAGGGATCTACATTCCAAAGTGATGTACTGGCATGTGAAACCCTCCCATGAGTGATCCTTCACTCTCCTTTTCACTGGCTTGGTTACAGACTTCCACAGTGATTAGCTCAGGCTCTGATCATTGTAGAGACAAGAGATTTCTACCAGTTTCTCCTAAGTACACACTTGGGGTTTTTCATGAAAACAAAATAAACTTTTAGTGTGTCCATCCACTAAAATTTGTAGTTTGTATGTTATAGTGGTTAGCACTGCCCTAATTAATAGAGGTTTTCTCATACTAGGAAGCAGCAAGTTGAAGATATAAACACTGAAGGGCCCCTATCTGAGAGGAGAAGGGGAGAGTTCGAAAATAATGGGAACCCACATAAAAGCGTTCAGATTTTGAATCAGGGTAGCAGGATGTAAGTGAGATGCAGAGCAGGCATGGAGCAAAGATTTGTTGATTTTAATTGCCTTGTATTGATCCTAATATCATACAACATTAGCAGCCAGGACAGAATCAAGCTTAACTAGAAATCAAAGGGAGTGTTATGTAATAGCTTATTCCTATTAGCATACAAATATGGCCTCCATCATTTGAAAAACAAAACAAACTACAAAACACTTCCTTTGATTCCATATCTTCACAGTAGCTGCCACTCAATATCTCTGCTCTTCTCTGAGCCAAACCTCAGCAAAGAGGAAATTGTCTATGTATGCTATTTCCCATCATGTTTCAAGGAGTCCTCTCTGCCTCAGTTTCCTTTATTTGTAAAATAGAGAGCATCAAAATTCCCATATTATAGATCTGTTGTGAAGATCAAATAAGATAATGCATAAGAAGAGGTTAGAGCCATGCCTCTATTATTATTATTATTATTGCATTTTCATGCTTTCATACTTTTAAAGTATCTTCCCACCACACTGGATTTCTCTCTGCTCCTTGAGTCAAGTTGATTTATTTCTGCTGTCCCCACCTTGATACTTTCCATATGCTTTCTCTCACCTGCAATGTTTATTCCACCAATCTCTGTGACTGGTTTCTTTTCATTCTTCCCTTTGGAGTGGCTTTTCTACTACCTTATCTAAAATGTCATCTTTAATTTTTAATGATGCCCTATTCTTTTCCTTCATGGCACATACAACAATTTGGAATTGTTCTGAAACACATACGCACACCCATTCATTTAGAGCTTTTCTGTCTTACTGAACTATATAGACTTCAGTGTTTGTTACCATGCAGGTTTTGTTCACCTAGGACCCTCCTCAGTCCTGGCACATATTAGGCTGTCAATAACTATGTATTGAGTGAACAGATAAATTAATGAATGTAAGTACTTCTTGTACTGGGTTCCAACTTTTCCAGTTGGGGAGAAGGCCTGTATAAAAGAAGATGAGGAACAACAGGTGGAAAGTGTTGTAGATAAGAGCAGATAGACAAGGTAGTGCTTCCTGTGAAGGCATTACAGGATGTGAAACATTCTATATGTAGACATGATTATTTTTGTAGTAATCAAGGGATAATTCAAGTTCACATAATACTTATTACATTTTTATGTAGCATGAAGTCCATGTGTGTAAGATTAAATTTATCTTTGTTAGATCTAGAAATGCTTTATGTTTCAAGTGATAAGCTCATGGAAGCAAATCTTAAATGGTGTCTAAGATGAGGCATTGAACAAAGTAGATGCTTGATAAATACTGATTAATTAATAAATTAGTTAATAGTTCTCTTGAAGTGGTTGGGTAGCTGTAATTGCCTATTCAGTTCTAAGTAACTTACATCTAGTTCCACATTTTGATGGAAGCAATCCTGCCAAGTGAAATTGGCTGCAATCTCTGGCTAAGCTCAGCTTATTTTAATATTTTTGGCTTTTCCCCCAAATATTTAGAGTTTTCTTTTCACCTTCAGTGACTTACTGTTCAACCATGGTTCACAGAGGCTAAAAGTATCAACCTTAATACCTATACAGTGTTGTTGTCAATGTCTTGAACACAATTTTCTCATTCCAAGGGTATGGCAGAGAATTTCCAAGCATAAGTTATATATTCTCTCCTACTTTCATTTAAACTTTTGTTTTTTAACTGAGAGCATATTATATACGAGACATTACCTTCAGAGGTGACTTTAGTGGGGTCATGGTGAAAGAAGGATAAGAAATGTACCTCTGTATGATACAAGGACCTTGTTCTCTTTGTTAGTGATTTGCATGATACAGATGCCTCCAGACTTTCTCTGTGAATTTTTGAGTCTTTGACACTAAGAAAAAGTCTAGAATGTTTTTGGCATATACAATGAAAAATTAAGCAGTAGTATTACTACCATCATTGATTAAAATGGTGCTAGGAAATCCTCTCCCAGAGGGTATGCATCCATGTTAAAGAGTTAGAATGGGAGTTGTATGAAGACTCTCACTTTTCTAAGACAGGTTCCTTGAAGTGAAGGATAACATTTCAACTGTGTAAAATGCCAACAGAACCCTTGGTTCTCTTCATGCCAAGCACATTTAGCACCTCAAGCAGGGAATTGTGAGAATGATGAAGATTTTCTTTTTATGCACATCCTTCTCTATGTCTCCTTTTGCAATCTTCCCTCGACCATTGCCTCACTCAGGTTCCCAGGGCCCTGATACTGTTGTTTATCAAAAACCTAATTATTGTACCTTGCATACCCTAAAGATACATCCTCCCTCTTTTCTCCACCATCTTTTATCTCAGGATTCTCCATTCTGTTAAAGGACAATAGGTGACAAATCAGTCAACCAGCACTCTCTGTTAAGAGCCCCTATCCTAAGGGAGGAGGAGGAGAAACAAAGATTCTTAATGACAAATCTTTCTTTTGCTCACCTATTCCATAGTTTCTTTTATTTACTACTAATATTAATAACTTTAGTTTCCTTCCCCCATTTGTTTCATGTGCACCACAGTAGCAGTGTAACATTTTTCTCCTAAAATAAGTTAGAAAACCGTAATTTTTTATTACTTTTTTTAATCTGATAATTATTTTCCTGTTTTGATCTATTCAATGCTTCTCTCTCTCATTTCCATTTACCTTCTAGTTACCCTTATCAAATCTCTTCTTATTCAATTGCTGACCCCACCTAGACTTTCCAGTTTGAACTTTGTTAATATGGTGAAACATCTCCATTCATTCACTTATTTATTCAATAAACATTTATTGGATATCAGTGTGCCAGAAACTAGAGGTGGTCCCAGGGATGTCAAAATCCTCACCCCTCACTCTTGTAAGTGAAGGCGTACCCAAAAAACATTGCATAAAAAGTAAAGAAGAGAAAGCAAACATTAACCTGGTGTGTGATTTGTTTAAATCCAACCATGAAGTCAGAATATGTATTAAAACTTAAAAGAGGTATCATAGACATTTGAGCATTTGGAAAGTTGAGTTGAGTCATACCAGTGAACTGCTGCCTAATCCTGTTTGTATTACAAAGAGAAGTGTTGTTTTTCTGTGGTTTTTTTGGTATGTTTTGTTTTTTCTAAGTACTAATATATACAGAAGAGGAAGAAAAGGCAACCACTCTGAATTTTCTGTCTCATAAAGAAAAGATCCAGTATCTTTTCACTAACGTACTACTTACAGTTAGATTAGCGTATTTAAGTTTAGAATTCCAAACAAAAGTCTCTACCATTGATATTTTTATGACTCAGATTGAACCCTGGATGAAAAAGAATTCCTAAGGTCCAAGGCAGCATGGGAAACCTCTCCCTAGAGCCCTAGAGTGCAACACAGGACACTGATCTAAAGTCTGGGTGCATCCTATGCCTGGTCTCCTGCTGACAGTAACAGCATGCCTTCTGGGAGGTGCAGAGTTACCTGTGATAGAAGGAACCAGGGATTCATTCTGAGGGTCAAGGCCAGCAAGTTTATAGGAGCTATTGTGGTGCACACTAGGAAATGATTGCAAGCTGATGGTGAGTGTGCTTTTCCAGGCATGTAGAGGGTTTTAGTACTGCAGGTGCAATTACCACTTAGGAAAGACTCAGCACCCTCTTACTGAAATTAGAACATATAAAATGACTCAGGCTGGTGGACAAATTGCAGTACATGGCCCTGCTGTGTTAGTGACCTATATTCACTTTCAAACTTAGTATGAAGCTCTGTATCTGGAGCTAGCAACTTAGTGGAGGGTGGCAAGGAAGGTAATGTATTCAAGGGAGAAACAGGGAGAATTCAGATCTCTTTAGATCAAAAAGTCAGCTTAGGATAGGGCAACCCAACCTCCATCTTCTAACTTTATGAACAATAACTCTGGGAGGAGTCAAGAGTACAAGGATGTGGATAAGGAATTGGAACTCCTGGTAAGATGACAGGAAGGGCAGGGCAGAACATATTTAGGAGCTTGAATGTCATTAAAAATGGGTAAGTAGAATCTAAATGTTTAACACAGGAATTGAAAATGCCAGGTCTCAAGAACACTTTCCATGGATGATATGATTTTCAATTTTTAATGATGAGATTTAGAATAAGGTTATGAGTTCAAGGAATTTCTACTTTTCTTAGAGTGGTCTTCATCTGAACCACCCTGTAAATGAAAATAAGTAGAGAAATTGACTTCAAAAGAGTTATAAAATGACCTTTGGCTGAGAGAAATAGTGATATGATAAGTCTTGTGTAGACCTTACATTTATGTTTCTTCTATATGATATAATCTTTTGTTTTTTATTAGTTTTTATGTTTTAAAGGGTGTAGGAGTCTTGTAGCTAATATGAACGTGGGCGCAAAAAAATGTAAAGGAAATAGGAAAATACTGAGATATAAAGGTACTCAAACTCACATACAGGTGGAAGTATTTTAAAAAATACCTCCATAGAAAAAAATTTTAGAATATATATTATGACTAATTAAAAATAATTGATATTAGGCTTCCCTGGTGGTGCAGTGGTTAAGAATCTGCCTGCCAATGCAGGGGACACAGGTTCGAGCCCTGGTTGGGGAAGATCCCATATGCCGCGGAGCAACTAAGCCCCTGCCCCACAACTGCTGAAGACTGCGCGCCTAGAGTCCGTGCTTTGCAACAAGAGAAGCCACAGCAATGAGAAGTCCGCGCACCACAACAAAGAGTAGCCCACACTCGCCACAACTAGAGAAAGCCCATGTGCAGCAACAAAGACCCAATGCAGCCAATAATAAATAAAATTTTAAAAAAAAAGAAAAAAGAAGTGAAAACCAACTAGCAGCAATTAAACAGCAACCTATTGGTTCTGGATATGGAAGTATGTTTACAGAACAATTTGCAATGGCCTTAACTCTAACTGCTCATCAATTTAAGTGAGTTCCATATTGACTATAGAGAGAAACAAACAAACCAACACATATAGGCTCAATGAGATTCTGCAAAGCCTACTCCTGCACAGAACCCAGAAATTGAATTTGGGGAAGCTCTTTTCAAGCTGTAATGAGCCACCTGCCTCCAGCTATAAAACCCAAAGAGGAAAGAGAGGAGACATGCTGAACAAGAAGCAATTTCCAGCATTGTGCAGCAGGGTCTCTGTAGAGAAGTAATTTTTTGTATAATGTCACCAGCCACCAGCTTTTCAGGGAATGTGGGACTATGTCTTGGGTTAGTTTATATCTGATCATTGTTTTAAGTGTTATCATTGACTTTTTTATTCATCGTCTACTTAAACAGATGAAGGATGAAGGTGCCAATTTTATTTTTGTGAAACAGTCATTAAATGTTTACTGAATGTTAGTTACCATAGTAGGTGCTACAGACAAAAGGAAAAAAACAGTGGGAGTGGGGCAGCCATTAGATATGGAAGCTCTCAAAGTGAAAGGACTCTTCAGGCAGAGGGGACCATCATTATGGATCACTGAAGAGAGAGAAAAAAAAAAAACAGGGCTCAAGTACACTGACTATTTTATGGACATATGTACTGCAAATTTTGTTTTGTTTTGCTATACCTAGGAGCAGTCTTTTGACCAAATTGCCATTGCACTCTGGAAAGAGGAAGACAGAAAACAGAATGCCTCCTCCGTTAAAGAATGAGCTCGTTTTGTTTCCCAGGATAGAGCTACACTAGCCTTTGCTATCACAATGCCCTTTCTGTATTTTTTAACTTTCTTCATTCTCCCCATTCTCAGCATGATAGTAAACCAACATGGTTTACTCATTAATACAGGGAGACACATTTCAAGGTTCAAAAATGTAGATGAACCTCATTAATTTGGCAAAAAATATGAAAAGAAAGCTAAAATGATTATTAAAAACTCAATTTTTATGGAGTTTGATGATTTAAGTATCTCATGGTAAAGGCAGTTTATGCATTGATTCCTTTGGCCTGGAGCTACTAACACCACTGAAAAACCTTACTCACCAATTTAGGTAGCAATATTTACCTAAGAGAATTTTATTGTTTTTGTTTTTAATGTCATTTGTTTGCTTGTTTGTTTTTATCAAAGGAGGGACATAATCTGGTTATTCTTTGGGAAGATAACTATGGTGATGTGGAGAAATTGAAGGCAGTAAAACTCTTAGGTAATTAGATATCTAGGTATTGTATTTGAGCCAAGTAAGTGATAATAAACCTGATAAGATAGGAGCAAATATAATACACATTACAGAGGGAAAATCAACAGAACTATGTTTTATTTATACTGTTTCACTTTCTAAAGGAACAAGGAAAGCCATGTCCTATATATTGAAGTTTCATTAATATAGGCTGGTTGAATAAATGAACACACACACATGAGACAGAAAATTCTTTCATACATGAATGAATGAGTTAAAGTTTATAGGATTTGGGGAGTGGGCAGCAATGCAGCAATGATCAAATTATAGCTGTAAGCCTTAGTGGCTGTTGGTATTGGGGTGATCTTAGGTCAGAATTGGCACATTTATTATTGAGACCTGTTCTCATCAATTTTACAATTGTTCATCCAGAGTGAGATATCCAATTCTGGGAGTACAAGACCATAGTACATAAAGAGCAGACTGCATAGATGTGATGCCTGAGGATGTATATAGTTAAAACTGGTAACATATAGACCCAATCGTAAGATTTTCTGGGAAAGGTGTAGAGAGAAAAGGGGAGTGAAAGGGAGTGAAAGGAAGAGAGGGAAGGGGAGAGGAGCGGAAGAGATGGGAGGGGCAGAGGCTTGAAGAACAATGTTTATAGTGGATGAGGGTTACGTGACTATGCAGTGACAAAGACAGAGGCATTGTCAGAAAAGTCCTTTCTATTATATTAATTACATTTTTAAAAGTTCCACTAATATGAAACTACTAAATTGGTATTATTTGTCTTCTGGTTTGAATAAATAAAACAGAAATGTTTGAAGTAATCAGAAGACTGCATTTTAAAGGCAAATATGAGGGAAAACATTAATGAAATCCCAATTATAGCACCGAATGATTTTTTTAAAAGTAACGTTTACCAAAAATGCCCTTTTTGTTATTGAACCGTATTGGTATATTTACTCATTTTATGAAGCATAACTTACTTTCTTATAAATTATGTCGAAATTTGCATCCTAAGCTATTAGTGGCCACAAAAATCTTAGATGTCTCTAAAAGTCCAAGCCACTTTTTTTGTAACAGAAAGCTAAAATTATATATATAAATATTTTAATAATAAATAATACATATATTTATTTATATATATAAATATTTTAGCTTAGGAGATTATTGCAATTAAAACATTCAAATGGTTTTATGAATTAAATGGACATATAATGAAGAAAAAAATGTTGAGCTCTATTAAAATACAGAATTTTCATCATTTTATTTTTATACATATAGAAAGGTCATTTAAAAATATAAAATAAATAGAATGGGGAGGGAATCTTTAAGGAACTTATGTAGTGAAAGGTAAAATCAAACATGCGTAATATATGCAAAATAAATTTTAAAAAAGGAGAAATGGTGGGGAAGATGTATCTCATTCTTTGCTCAAACCAAAGTTAAGTAAGAATCTTAGAACATTAAAGCAAACAATTTGAGAGACTCTGTAAGAACACTTTCCTCTCCACCTCTACCAACATATTTTTGTAGTTGAAGTCTCAGAAAGGTAAAGAGCCTTGTTAAAGTCACCAACCTAGTTCATGGCAAAAGCAACTTGACATGCTTCCTTTGTGTGTGTGTGTGTGTGTGTGTGTGTGTGTGTGTGTGTGTGTGTGTGTGTGTGTTGAGTGGGGGATGGTATTTTCAGGTTGGTGAACAAATAAAGGAGAGTCTGGAGGAATGGAGGAAGTATAAGCTATGCAGCACAACTTTCAAATTAAAAAAATTTAAAAAACCCAAATATTCAATTTTCTCAATGCTTCAAGTCTTTTGACTTTAAGCTCACTACTATTTCAACTGAATTTCATCCCTGAGCAAGTAACAGAGTAATCAAAGCAGTATTCAGTTCTGTGAGATTACAGTCCTGTTCTGCTTTCAGAATTCTAAACGGTGTAGAAAAAAAATAATGGGATATCCCAAATTTTCTTGAAACAAGAAAAGGCTAAAGGCCACACTTTCTTCATTTGCTCCTCACTGCACGTGCTTCTTTCTGCCTTCTTTCAGTAGAACAGTCCTTTGAGACAGCGACATCCTCTCTATGACACATTATGAATTTGAACACGGAAGAAGGAGACTTGGAGCAGGAGACAAGCAACAGGGACAAACAAACCACTAGGGTGCAGGACCCCATTTTCAGGTAAAGGACCTTGCTAATGAAGAGAACGATGAATGCCAACAATGACTTAAACGGGACCCTCCAAAAATCCACTCCAAATTTAACTTTCTGTATAAAGCCTTCTTCAAAATTCTCTATAACCTATTAAAACATTTTAATGAATATCATATCGAGATGGAAGGAGGCCATTACAGTGAACATCCATTGTGTGGGGAATTTGCATTAACACCTAAAAAGGTTTTGGTCTCTTGCTCCTTAGCAACTGCAAGTGATCTCTTGTAAATTTATTTTTCCTGCTTTAAGATGACCTTGTTCTTTTCCTTCCTAATTTAGAGTCCCATGCGGAGGAGGGTCTGAGAAAATGCCAGTTTTTTTATTTAAAAAAATGCCAGTTTAAAAAAAAAATGCCAGTTTTATCAATGAGCTTATTGTCAAACTAATATTCAGAAAGCGACAATTAAACTGTTTCCTTTCACTCTCCAGGCTGTTCTGAATGTGGTATTGAGTCTCGGGGATTACCTTGTCCTAACAAAAATTAGACAGCAATAATAATGTCTAATATTTGTGGAGTGCCTACAACGTGCCAGGCACTGTTCCAAATGTCATACATGTATTAACTCATTTATACCTTATTACAACCCTATGAGGTTATCACTAATATTATCCCCATTCTACATATGAGGAAACTGAGGCAGAGACAGGTTAAATAACTTGCCAAAGGTCACATCACTACTAAATTGTAGAAACAAGTAAAAAATGAGGCAACTTGACTGTTCTTAACCTGTAAGCTAGAAGTTTCTCCTACTGCACCAAATTTATGTTCCTTAGTCCAACTTGGCATTCCTTTCCAGGTAACTACTAAACAGAGATCAGCCCAGAATTTAATAACTCAATGGCGTTTGTGAATTCTCAAGTCTGGAATATAAGAATTTAAATGTACTCCAAGAATCATGTATTCCAAGGCCCCATTTTACAGCTGAAGATCGTAAGAACAGTTATGAAACTGACACATGAAAGAAATAATAGTATACAGAACTAGAAGTTGTTCCCCAGTCTCCTAAATGCTTTCAGTCTTCTTCCTTTGATCCTGCATTGAATCTCAGCATACTTTAAGAGACAGTTCCCTTGTCATATGATTGGAAAACTTTTTTGTACTGATACAAATAATTTCAATAAATGTTAGCTATTATATACCAGGCAATATGTTGTGTTTTTATATACAGTCTTTAACTTATAATTATTATCCCTTTTAGAGGTCAGAAATCTATAATGATTTGGGTTAAATGTTACAAAAAGGTTTTCCATCTAGTTTAATTCAGAGCTTGGCTTTTCCATTCCTCAACAACGTGCTGTAATGAATGTCACACAGCCCACTGAGATCCCACTTGAAGACTGAAGGTCTTACTCTCCTAGCTGTTGCCCTCTGAGAATTGCTGAAACTGAACAGAGCTTCCAAGGCCATGCTCCCTTCCCAGGGCCAGCCCATAACCAAAGAATGTACAGGCCAATTTTCAAGGCCCATGTCAGCCTCCGAGCTCTGCGTGGGATCGTAGGGTTGGCTGAGGTCATATTGTGAAGTCCAACTTCTCTGTCTGCCAATCCTGCTTCCTTTACTTTCCTCCCCCAACAGGTGTGAATCCCAAAAACCCTCCCTAGCAAACTTCCCGCAGGCTAATCTTCATCTCAGAGTCTGCTTTTAGGAGGACTGGACACGACATTTAGTTACTATGCATTTCATTGTAACTAAGCAATACTTATCAAGGGACAAGAACAGGTCTATTTACAGGTGGGATAAACAAAGTATAAATTTATATACCTATGTATTAATATATATTTATATTTTTGTTTATATTTTGTCTCAGATATAAACAGAGAGAGAGAGAGAAACCATTAATTATTTCTCTGTCTCTCTCTGATGAACCATCCCTGGTCCCAAGGTAGCAGAGGCTCATGATCAGAGCATTCCTTCGAATGGATGTGCTTGGCAATGGTGATTCATACTCATTGTTCTTAGATTTAGAATTTGACATTGCTGGTCTTCCATGTTTTATTACTTCAACTATCCTCTGAATGGGAAACTGGGAGGGACCTAGTTCTGTATGAAAACATCATGTGAACTGTATTACTTTCCTAGGGCTGCTGTAATAATTTACCATAAACTGGGCAGCTTAAAACAAGAGAAATTTATTCTCTCACAATTCTGGAGGCTACAAGTCTGAAATCAAGGTGTCATCAGGGCAGCCTCCCTCTGAAGGTTCTAGAGAAGAATTCTTCCTGGTCTCTTCTAGATTCTGGTGGCTCCAGGAATTCCTTGGCTTGCGGCAGCATCACTCCCATTTCTGCCTCTGTCTTCACATGGCCTTCTTCTCCAGGGCTCTGGAGAAGACACGTATCTCTGTGTCCTTCCTCTTATAAGGACATCTGATTTAGGGCCCAGTCTAAATCCAGGATGATTTCGTCTCAAGATTCTTCATTAATTACACCTATAAATACCCTATTTCCAAATAGTCACATACTAGGTAGACATTAATTTGGGGGGACATCATTTAATGTACTCCAGGAACAAGCAAGTTATTCTCCACAGCAGTCCCTCTTACTGGCACTCAGCTCTTTTTCAATAATGTCAGCCTCCCACCCCTCCCCATCTATTCCTGTTGAGAGCTTGCTCAGCTTCCCAGAAGATCCTCTCCTCCAATGCTGTTACAACAGAATTTGGGATTTACTTCTCATTAATTTATTATATATACTCCTAAGACCCAGTTCCTGGAGAGGTATCAGTCAGGTTCTACCAGAGAAACAGAACCAGTAGGCTAATAAAGTAGGATACAAAGAAATTTATTTCAAGGATTGACTTACACAAGTATGGTGGCCAGAAAGTCTGAAAATTTGTAAGGCTGGAAAGCCCCAGGCAGGAGCTGGTACTGCATTAGACAGGCAGGATGTCTTCCTCAGGGAAACCTCAATTTTGCTCTTAAGGCCTTCAACTGATCAGATAAAGCCCATCCAGATTTTCAAGTATTATCATATTATCTCCTTTCCTTAAAGTCAACTGACGGTAGACTTTGACCAAATGTAAAAAATGCCTTCACAATAACATTCAGATTAGTATTTAATTAAATAAGCGGGTCTTATAGCCTAGTCAAGCTGACTGATAAAACTACCTACCACAGAAGGGTGGCCTATTATTGTCCAAACGACTTTATCTGATTTCGGAAGGCCCTATTTGGAAATATTAGAAATCAGTAGGTCTGTCTACTAGGTTATAATAGACCCAGTGGAAAATTGTTACCACTGTAAATATTTGAAAATATAAATATTTACCATTTAAACTCTAAATTGTGTTCTTTTACAGAGCATTAAACCTAAGAATACTCTAGGGCTTCCCTGGTGGCGCAGTAGTTGAGAGTCCGCCTGCCGATGCAGGGGACACGGGTTCGTGCCCCGGTCCGGGAAGATCCCACATGCCGCGGAGCGGCTGGGCCCGTGAGCCATGGCCGCTGACCCTGCGCGTCTGGAGCCTGAGCTCTGCAACGCGAGAGGCCACAACAGTAAGAGGCCCGCGTACTGCAAAAACAAAACAAAACAAAACAAAACCACAAACCAAAAAAAAAAAAAAAACAACGAAAACAACAACAACAACAACAAAAGAATACTCTATAGTGGACAATCCACAAAATATAAGCTGAGACCTACTGTATCTTTCTTTATCCTAAGGAAGGTTAGCTATATACAAAGAATAAGATCATTCATTTGATAACATCCCAAGGCCCCAAAATGATGAATAAGAGATCTTGGATTGCCTGCCTGATGGCAGAGCTGACTCTTAATTTCACTAAGCCAATAAGTAGAAAGACCGGGGTGCGAGCTCTGAGTTCCTGATTGTCCAGTGTTAGTTCTCTTTTACCACATTCATGGTGTCCCGTAATCATGAAGTGGAGGTAAAATGGCAGAATGCCTTCTAAAAGAAGGATAGACAACATAACCTCAAAGTTATTTTTAACTGCAAAATGTTATATTTTATTCTAAGCCTTACATTCTTCAAATCTAGGCTGAAGCAAATCTATTTAGGTTTACATAGGCTATTGTCTTGTGATACCTGATAACAGCAGGAAAGAAGAATTATGTTCTATATGAAAATCCATTCACATATCCAGTTTACATGATCTAAACATCATTATGATGTTTTTATGAACGGTAAATATTTAGAAGCATAACTCAATAATAGGCTCAATCTGCTTTTATAAGAAAGCTCCTTTCTAAGTTAATTTTCTTGGCGGCGGAGTAAAACTATGTCTTAGAAACAAAAACACCAGATCATCGTGACTCAGGTCCTTAATATTTTTAGATGTGAGTGCTTTTTATTTGACATAAAAATAACCAAAAAACCTTGAGCTACTTCAACAGGCTTGCACAAGAAAAACTTATTAACAAATTTCAGCCTACTGTAATGTATCTTTCACAGTTACGCAGCTTTGTGAAGCAAATTGAAGTCGACTCCTGTCAGTTTGGACATATTTTCATAATTCTTATTTTGTGCCCAGTGTTCCTTGTTAATCTCCATAGTTCTAAAATTTGACAACAGTTACCTGAATAATCATATTAATTATTATCACAAGGAATATTGCTTACTGTTTAGTGTAATTGCTTAGCTGTATAATTTTCTATGAAACCAGGGGGATTTTAAATGATCAGCAAGAATGGGTGATAGAATTTAGGAGGTCTCCCAAATTTCCTTCTGTTCTTCTCTAGTCTGCAAGAACTTAACTAATTTTCATATTTGAAATTGGTCTCCATTGGTAAACAGTCATGTATATCTAAGAATATTTAATAGCATTTGTCTTCCTGACATACTTCAGCATTTCACTCAATTCTATTTTTTCCTAGGGGCTCAAATTCCTACCTTCAAAAGTGCTGATTTCAGCTATGCCACCACAACAGGATAACAATGAAAAGAAATGTATACGCACATTGTAACTGGGTGTAAGGAATTCAGAGGGGAAGCTTAAAGCTTAACTGAGTGAAGAGTATCAGTAAGGCTAATGCATATTTTTACATAAGTTCATTTGAATAATAAAAGATTCAGTGCAGTTGTTATAGAATGATCTGCCATTCTCCCCAAATTCATAGATTAAAGCCTTAATCCCCAATGTGACTGCATTTGGAAGATAAGGCCTTTAAAGAGGCAGTAAAAGGTTAGAGGTGGTCATATAGCTGAACCCTAATCTAATCTGAATGGGGTCCTTATAAGAAGAGGAAGAGATGCCAGGGATGTGTGGACCCAGGTGGGAAGGTGGCCATCCACAAGCCAATGAGAGACACCTCAGGAGAAACTAGCTATACCTACACCTTGATCTTGAACTTCCAGCCTCCAGAACTGTGAGAAAATATAAGGGTTTTCTCTGGCCACCAAAGCCACCCTGGCCATGTGTGTAGCAGGCCCGAAGTGTCAGAGATTAAGCTCCAGTGACCACAGTTATGATCTGCTGTGTCAGGTACCTTTCGTTGGCTTCCTTCCATTTTCCCTCACTTCCCTACCCCTCTGCTGGTGCTCCCCGGGACCACCTCCCAGATAAACTGCTCGTGTTCAACATCTGTCTCAGTGTCATCTTCTAGGGAAACCCAAACTAAGAGGGCCCCTTAGGGTTGCTGCGATCATTAAATGAAGTTCTAGATGAAAACTATCTATAGCATTACTTGATGCTTAATGACGGCAGCTCAATAAATGTTGATGATTATAATGACATGGACTTCCAACCCTACTGAGCTAACTTGTACTCTTTTTGCTCCAGTAGCCTAAATTCTATACTAAATTCACAACTTTCTCAGTCTCTCTCCTTCCGCTGCTCACATCTTAATAATAACCCTTAAGGGTTTACCACTAAAGCTGGGAGAAGAGCATATCAAGATGAATCAAGGAGCAGACATTTATCAGAGGACTCAACGTGTTTCCAGCACAGTGGCTGGAACCAAATGTGCTGAGACCTTCCCACAGCCTGTGAAGTGGCTCCAGTTCATAAGCTTGACAGGTTCCTTCTTCACTGACTCGGGTTGTTTACTTTTCTGTGGAGTCAGAAATGCAGTGTGGTTGGGCTGGGGTTTCTGGGAGCAGGATCACTCTGCATCAGAAACCCCTAAAATATAAAAAAGGAAATTTAGATTATCCATAACAATTCATCTACTTGATTGACATTATACAAAGAACACAGAGCTAAGAGTCCAGAGCCCTGTATTTTAGCCCTGGATCCTGTTACTAATTGTGTGTACCTTGGGTAAAGTCATTGAATTTCTTCTGCATTTCAGATCAGATTACTCATGTGAACATCCATGGGTACATTTAGGTTGTCTCAAAGCCCTAAAAGCTTATGATGCTTTTTAAGTCAATGAATGAATTTTCATGATACATTTACTTCATCTGCAAGTAAAAAGAGCTGGCCCAGAGCTGGAGTGTGAGACAACTATGAAAAAACTGAAGTGCTAACTTGAAAATGTAGTTTCGTTTTTAAAGAACTCACACAACCAGGAAGTGCATAGGATTTGACATAAGCAAAATATTCTAAATTATGGTACGTATCATTTGAAATGGTGATTTTTACCAGTCTGGTAGTGCATTTAGGGGTCTAGCCTGAGTCATGTGCTTGAGCAGTGAGTCACTCACAAGGACCCCTGAAAGCTGTAGACAAGAGGTGCTATGTGCAGTGGTACAAAGTATGATATGTTGTATGGATTATTTGACCCAAAATCAGTAAGCTGCTATTTTTTGAGCTTGTACATTGAAATACAAAAGTGAAACTGACTTGAAATCAAAATGAAACAGACTCACCTATTTCTGTCGACCTCGATAATTAAAGAACGGGACTGACCCAAGAGCATATGCGGTGAGAAGTAAAGGGGTTTTTAAAGATTTTTCTTCAGCATTTGAAAACACAACATGAGTCTTTCTTATGCCCTCCCTTCTGCTGGTTCAAAATTACTAGGTGCTTTTTCTAATCACCCAAACTTGAAAACTCAGAGCTGGCTATGCCCAACTCCAGGGCCTTCAGGGAATACATGCACACAGACAAAGGGAAG
This sequence comes from Hyperoodon ampullatus, assembly GCF_949752795.1. Taxonomy (NCBI): domain Eukaryota; kingdom Metazoa; phylum Chordata; class Mammalia; order Artiodactyla; family Ziphiidae; genus Hyperoodon; species Hyperoodon ampullatus. Next base: position 75,542,656 of record NC_136926.1, read on the forward strand.
AAAGGGGCATCTCATGAAAGGGAGAGCACACACACCCTCCCCCAACAAAACAATAACAAAACCTGGCACATTCTGTGCCCACACCTGGTGTTTTATTGTCTTCTGCTTTAGCTTGTTCTACTTTTTTTTTCAACCTTCCCATCCAGATCTATTCAGTCAACAAAGCTTGTCGGTTCTCATTTCTTATGTCTCTCTCTTGAATCCTTTCTTTCTATTTTATAGCAGTCACCTTAATGAAGCCTGTATCCCTCAGACTGCCACGACATTCTCATAGGTGGAATTTTGCCTTTACAAATTTTTTTCTTTTGATGAAAAGAAAATCCAAGAATGTGTCAATCCAAGATCAATCCAAGAATGTGTCATCAAATTAATGTTTAAATCACCCTTAACTCATAGGCTTCTGCTCAAAACTGTGCTTCCCATCCCCAATAGGCTAAAGTCCAAACTTGTTACTGGAGTCTTAAGGTCAATTGTTGCCCAAAAGTAAACTACCTTTCCAGCTTTATGTCTCACCACTCCTTTTACACTCTACCTCCCAACCAATTAAACTAGTCTTTCTTCTGGGAATACCGAGCTTCCTGTTGTTGTGGTTTGACTTATATTATTGAATTCTGCTTATCATGCTCTTTTAGTCTCCCTACTTCATTTATTTAGCTCCTCCCAGCCTCTAAATGCCCAACTCATAACAAAGTATCTTCTTCCAATAAGTTTTCCCTTTCTCACATGGTTTGAAGTGAGTGGTCCCTTATGTGCAATGCTGTGTCATGCATTACCCTTAACTAATCAATATTATTAATTATTGATAATAATATTAACTATATGCCACATGTATATACCACATGTATTAACTGTTGTTGTGAATTATCTTTATGTATATGTCTTATATCTTTGCTTCTATATTACATTATGATCTCTGAGACTAGTCTAGTATATTTCCAGGTTAGAGAAAAATTTAACTCTCAACTTCTACAAATCTAGTTAAAAGTTTTCCTAAATTTAATTTATTAGCACTATTATTAGTTGCTAACAGGCACAGATCCTTGGAAGTTGTGTGATAACAAACTGGTCACCTCATAGATCTATGTTAACCAGATACATTATATTTATTAGAAATTTAAAGTAGGATATTTTGTAAATTGCTTATTTAACATATATTTATAGATCAATATATTCTACTTTTAAAATAAATACATATAAAATGCATAGTCAATCAGTTTTTATTATAATAAATAAACCTATTATATTATTTTGGATGATGAAAATGTTCTAAAATTTATTGTGCTCATTGCACAACTCTAAATTTAGTGAAAATATTCTTTAAACACAGGTGAATTTTATGGTATCTAAAATACACCTCAATAAAGGTGTTAAAATTGTACTACCATGCCTAAATATGATAGTTTCTTAAATATATGTGCTTAAACTATAAAAAGAAATCTGTTAGCCAACACTGACCATTCATTCGACTTTCAGCATATCGCCCTCTTGGAATGTTTGTCTGAATTACAGAGTGAATATTATACACATTGGCATTATTTTCTTTTCCTTCGCACTTGATCAGGCTTTTAAAAATATGATAAAATTTATGTAGACTCCTCAAATGTCCACCTATCATATTTTCTGCCATGGCCATATTGAAAGGAACTGTGAGGAAAATTAGACCAAACACATTTACATGTGTAATCTAAGCTGAAGACCTCCTTGGACAAACAGCTCTATTACAGAGTTGGCTCATTCAGAATGCCAGCCAACTAATGAGAATATTTCCCTCAGTCAACACATCGTTAACTTAATTCCTTTCTAACTGAACTTCCTCTGTTTCAATATCAACACATTAAGAGTTATTATCACTCTGCCTCTGCCGGATGCTTCTGGTACAAGGCTGTGCAGAACTCTCCCATCCTTCCTACTCCCAAAGTGTAGTGTCACTAATAGTGTCTCCTGCAGCTTAGACCATATCGGTGTATTCTAAGATATCACATCACATGTCTGTATGGTCAATATGGTAATTTACTGAAAGTACACCTTTTCATTCAACTAAATAAAGCAATACACCAGCACACACAAAGTCAGTTTTGGTCAATACTCTGAAAGACTACAACCCGACTCTTCTAGTATAGTAGTCTCCCTGGTCTCAGCTTCTTTTTACCTTTCAGTGTTTTTACAACTTGCAATTTTGTATACATCTCTTCTTTAATTTAACTCCTCCCTCCCATAACATTTTAAGTTTCAGTGCTTGAATGATGGTGGTGCAATGAAAAATGCTAACGATGAGTTCAAAAGTTGAGTTTTCTTTTCTAATAATCCAGACTTGAAACCTCACACTCATGTTTTTTTACTTTGTTCTCCTTGGCTATACAATCTGATCAGCTACCCTTGCCTGTATATCTTCTTCCACAGAGAATTTGGCAGTGGCATAAGAGTGGGGTTGGGTGGGGCGGAGTGGTAGAAGGGATAAGCAAAGGAGAAGGAAGTCATAAAAGAAATGAGGACCTTCTATTACACTTCATTTTCACTTGATGAGAGGTTTTCCTCTCAGCATCTGGCATTTGGATTAGGTCTTCACACATGGAAGTAGCAGGAAAATAATTATTCTAGTTGAACGGTGGTGTGAAGATCTAATCAAAGGTGGATCTGTTGTGGCTTACTGTCAGTGTTCCTAAAATTATAACAGCAGACCAGGGGCTGACTTTTGCCCCAAAGAACTTGATTACAGATGTTTGCTCATACTTCAGATAGGAAAAGGTATTTAATGTGTTAAATTCATAAGCATTGCTGATGAAGTGCCACAGAAATTTCTACAGAATAATGTTTATAGAAAAAAATAACAATATATGTAACTTAATAATAACACCCATAACCTAAGAACAGCATTATGTCATCTATGTATAGGGGACTTTGGATATATACATAGCATTTTCCAAATTACAAGATGAACTGATGAAGCACAGCTAAGTGACCTTTTCAAATTGTTAAGACATATCGAAGATTTTCTACCAAATTATAAAACACATAATGAAAATTAGATGGTTCCATTCCTACAATGAGGAACAAATATTTTGTACTGCTGCATTATTTTAAAATGTGACATTGTTTTAGAAGAAAAATACATTCTACAAATTACAATGGCATTCATATCTAAAATCACTGAAAATTCATTATCTAAAGAAATCAAGTACAAATGATAAAATGAATATACTTGTATTTAATTGGAATATTGTGAAGGTTAATGAAATCAAACAAACTTGAAGGGATGTAGGTGATGGTTAATATACCACACTGAATTTTTGGATTAATATTAAAAGAAAATGACCTGATTCACTTCTGTTTATTCCAATATTCAAACCAAGTGGAACTTCTGGGAATTATTAGAGAGACAAATTACAACAACAGATGGACTTGCAGTTGCCTGCATAAGAATGTCTTTCCACAAAGCCTCCTGACAATTTCAGAGATTCTAAGGTACTCTATTTAATTTCAAATAAAGAATACTACATTTTTTCCTCTTACCAGGCTGTCAATCTCTCTGAGGGCCCCAAAGAAAATGATTTGAAAACATCATGAAAGTATTTTCTTGGGCCTTTTATAAGACACATCTTGTAAGATAGGTATAAGATGCACTATTTTTTAATGATAGAAAGAAATATAAGCAATTTCTATCTCCCAAAGTATGAATCTCCATCTTGGGTATGAAATGGGAGCAATTACTTTTATGGAATACAATTTTGACATGGATTTTAAAGAGAAAATACCCTATTTCCTGCTATACATTTATTTCATGTAATTCAAAGATTTTATTCTTATTTTATGGGTCACTGAGTTAAATCAGCCAAATAGTGGCTGTGGAAGGACATGACTCTACAAATGTTTTGCCATTAGAGACTCAGTTCTATAGACTGGTCATTTTGTTCTGCATTGTTATCAAAGATGTTTTGGATAAATAAATATTTAGGTCACTCACTAACCTAACTTTTATAAGGAAATTTTTTTCACTTTTTAATAGATGCAGGCATCCAAAATATATAATGGGGGCTTCTAGTGGGGGAAAAATGTCTAATTTCAAAGGGTTTAATTGTACTGATTGTGCTAAAAGTCCATGTAAAGACTACGGGCTTATAAAATAAATTCTCAAAATTGGTCCTTGGGATTTCTGCTTCCTGTAATTGCAGAGTGACTTTGTGACAACTGACTCTCCTTCTGAGAACAACTAGAAAGGCTGGATTTTTTTTTTTTTTAATCCATCTGAAAGCATCAGCGAGGTAAAAAGGGGCTTAAGGGATCACAATCCCAGAAGGAAAGAAAGTACCCAAAGAGATGAGCCCAACATTCAATGCCACTTTTCTTTTTGAGGAATTTGTTGATTTTTCAAGAGGTAATAGAGGTTGAGAAGCTGAGCAGAGCTTCAGGCAACACTATGTGACTAGGAACAAGCAAAAGTTTGAGTATATGGCCCACAAAGAAGGGACTCTGGTAAACACCCCAGACCCTCAATTGGAACTGATGGAAGACTATATCCTAGAGTACATGTAAACCAATGAATCAGCTCTCAGAGACTGAAATCCACCTTGAACTCAGATCAATTCTTGATGGGACTAAGGGAATCTGTCCTTAGCTTAAATGCTTACCAAAAGCAAAACTAAGTGCCTTCTAGACAAATACAACATTATTATCTCTAAATGTTTTCATAAGTTATATGGAACACTCAGTAAAAATCTCCACTGCATTCCATGAGACAAAACAACAGATAGAACACAAAAAAAAAAGAGAGAAGGAAAAAAAGCCCAAATAGTAGAAACAAACACACAAAAGATAGTCAAGTTATCCAACATAAAGTTTTAAGTAACTATTATTAATATGCTAAAACACAGCAGTCCCCCCCTTATCCAAGGTTCCGATTTTCATAGTTTCAGTTACCCGTGGTCAACCATGGTCTGAAAATATGAAATGAAAAATTACAGAAATAAACAGTGCGTTAAGTGTTCAATTTCAAGCCATTCTGAGTAGCATGATGAAATCTCAAGCTGTCCAGCTCTGTCCTGCTCAGGACTTGCATCATCCCTTTGTCCAGTCACCCATTAGTCACTTAGTAGCCATCTTAGTTATCAGATTGTCTCGGTATTGTGATCAAGTAAACCTTATTTTACTTAGTAATGGCTCCAAAGTGCCAGAGGAGTGGTGCTGGCTATCTGGATATGCCAAAGAGAAGCTGTAAAGTGCTTCCTTTAAGTGAAAAGGTGAGAGTTCTCAACTTAATAAGGAAATGGAAAAAAATCATATGCTGAGGTTGCTAAGACCAGTGGTAAAAATGAATCTTCTACCTGTGAAATTGTGAAGGAGGAAAAAGAAATGTGTGGTAGTTTTGTTCTGGCACTTCAAATTGCAAAAGTTATGGCCACAGTATGTGATAAGTGCTTAGTTAAGATGGAAAAGGCAATAAATACATACAATAAGACATTCTGAGACAGAGACAGAGGGACCACATTCAGATAACTTTTACTGCAGTATATTCTTATAATTGTTTCATTTTACTATTATTGTTGTTAATCTCTTACTGTGCCTAATTTATAAATTAAACTTTATCATAGGTATATATGTACAGGAAAAAAATAGTATATATAGGGTTTAGCACTATCCATGGTTTCAGGCATACACTAGGGGTCTTTGAACGTATCCCCTCTCCACCTACCCCGGATAAGGGGAACTCCTATACAGATAATATGATAAAAAAATTTATCAGAGAACCGGAAACAATAAAAAAGAATCAAATGAAATTCTACAACTAAAAATTACAATAACCTAAAGGAAGAATTAATAGATGGGTTTGACAGATTAGACAAACCAGAAGAGAGAATTAGTGAACTGAAAGATAACTCAATAGAAGGCATGAATGAAACACACAGAGAAAAAAATGATGAGATACAAAGAACACAGTAAAAGGACTTCCCTGGTGGCCCAGTGGTTAAGAATCCACCTGCCAATGCAGGGGATATGAGCTCAAGCCTTGGTCTGGGAAGATCTCACGTGCCACAGAGCAACTAAGTCCATGTGCCACAACTACTGAGCCTGCACTCTAGAGCCCACAAGCCACAACTACTGAGCCCGCATGCCACAACTACTGAAGCCCTCGCACCTAGGGCCCATGCTCCACAACAAGAGAAGCCACCGCAATGAGGAGCCCATGCACCACAATGAAGAGTAGCCCCTGCTCGCCACAACTAGAGAAAGCCCATGTGCAGCAACGAAGACCCAATGCAGCCAAAAGTAAGTACATAAATAAATTTATATATATAAAAAAGAACACAGTAAAAAGGTAAAAAAATGTGTTGTAATTAGAGTCAGGGAGAAAGAAGGAAAGAGAATGGAGCAAAGGCCATATTACAAGAGATAATGATTGGGAAATTTTTGACACCAATAAAAGTAAGAAATCACAGAGCTAAGAAGCTCTATATATGGAATCATATAAAATACCAGAAATAATATGTTCTATTAGAAATGAAGATGATGATTACTTTGGGAGAATAGAAACTGGAGGAGAGCATGAGGGAGTCTTGTGGTTTGGGCAATAATCTTTTTCTTGATCAGGGTACTTGATCTAGGTACGAAGATGTGTTCAGTTTGTGAAAATTCACTGTGCTGCACATTGACAATATGTGCATTTTCCTCTATGTATTTTACACTTCAAACTGTAGTTTTTAAATGTATATTAATAATGTTACTAACAACAATAATAAAGCTCTACGAATTCCCAAGCCGGATTAATACAATGAAAGCCACCCCTAGGCACAGCACAGTAAAAATTTTGAAAACAAAACCCAACCATATGCTGTTTACAAGATATACGTCTTTGATAAGAGGACAAAGAAAAGTTGATTGTAGAAGGATTAAAAAAGACAATTCAGGCCAACCTTCCTCAAAAGAAAGCTTATATAACTATACGATATCATACAAGATAGACGTCGAGGCATAAAGCATTACTAGAGAGAGACATAAAAAGAGAGACATTTCATGATGATATGTCAACCCACTAATACGTTTTAACAATTCTAAATTTGTACGTAATCCAAAAGGTAGCTTCCACTTATGGAAAGAGATATTTTTACAATCTCTTTTTTTATATCTGATAAAATAAGCAGACCAAAAAATAAGTTAGACTACAGAAAATCTGAACAACACAATTATAAATTCAATCTAAATGTCAATTTTGACACATGTAAAACATGATAGAGAGCACATATTATTTTCAAGTACTCATCGAATAGTTAACAAAATTGACCTGGTCAAATTTTACCTGGTCATTTTACAAATGAAGAAGTTGAACTAATTATCTCTGAGAGCAAGAGAAATGGAACAATGGGATCAAGATTATAATGATAGTGATAGAGCTTTCATCAAAGTATACATCTGGAATCTGGTCCTCAGAACTGCAGTCTGCTCAACTTAAATGATCAAGACCTAAAGTATATTCTAATAAATGCTTTGCAATTGATCTTCTGGTTGCCTAGGCAAGAAGCAGCTGCTATGAATATTTTGCTATAGGCATAAAGAAAAAGCTCTAGTGAGTGTCACTTTCTATTCTAACTAGTGGTAGGATGGTGTCAGATTGGGCAAATTTAGCATCATAAATACATTGAGAGTGGCATTCAATTTATATTTGACAACATGATTAAGATGTAATGACTCCAAAATAGCTTATAAGTGACTGTAATTTGTTCCTGCTTGACTGTACATGGTGAATATGAATCTCCTAAACCTTAAACCTCAATCTACTACAATCAGGTAGAATTTGATAGTAACTAGGTCTATAGACAGTTCTGCTGAGTATTTATTGGACAAGAGTACCACGCCACACTGAATTTCTGTGCAAATAGAAACAGACATAGAACAAACACTAGGCATTTTTGGTAAATGCTCTATATACAAAATATTAACATGAGCCACAGCTGAGAGTAATCTTGAAACTTCTATGCAATTAGAATATTAGCTAATATTTATTTGACAGTATGTGCCAGGCACTGTGCTAGATAATTTACATACATTACATTTAATCTTCACAAGAAAATTTCAATGTGGGTATTATTCTCCCTTTTTAACTGATGGAGAACCTAAAATTCTGAGGGTTTTAAGTAATTTGCCCAGTATCAACATATCATGTCCATCTATCTTCAAAGTTTACCCTCGGTCTCTTTCTACACTGTAATCTGATACAGAAAAGTAGTTATTCCAGGGGACATTACTGTCAAAGTAGAGAAGAGTGTGGCATACAGAACAGCAACAGCAGACAATACAGAACCAGGGTATTGATAAAAGAAAAGTCAAACAAAACCAAAGCAAACATGGGTCTGAGACTAATCAAATACTAGTTAGAGAAACACGACCTGCATTATTTATAGTGTGGACTGAATGTGTGTGTGATGGGGGAGCAGGGGCGATGTCTGTCTGTCTGACTGTGAGGAAGACTGTGCATTTAAAAAAATTAACCACTTAGTAAACTGTATTTTGTTTATTTCATAGTACGGTTTCAGTCATTTTCAATTAATCCTTTTATTAATCAATCCCCCTCAGCGGGTGACTACCAAGTGTTAGCAGGCATCCGAGTCACTGGGGGGCTTGTTAAGCATGAATTTCTGGGTTTCACCCCCAGGGTTTCTAATCCAGTATGTCTGGGTGATATTCAAATTTTTTATTTACAACAAGTTCCCAGGTGATGTTGATGTTGCTAGTTCAGGGACCATATTTTGAGAACCAGTGCTTGAGATATTGCTATGGGATATGTTGCAATTTTCAAGTAGGGATAAACCAGTAAGGCAAGTGGTTAATAAAAATAAGATTTAATATTCACTGAGCAATTTTTCTTTTTCGGTACTATACTGAATATTTCACATTGATGACCTCATTTAATCTCCCTAACAATTCTTTAAGGTAGATACTATTGGTCTTCCGTTTAATAGAAAAGGAAATGGAGGTTGAAAAAAGTTAGGAAACTTGCCCCAAATCACACTGCTAGACCATGTTAACCCAATTAGTCTAACTCCAAAAGAAGTCCCCATCTATGCTTGCCTGGTTCTCAAATATAAGTGTGCAAAAGAGATCATTTTTAAAATGTTATAAAAATTCAGGTTCTTGGGGTCCCTATTCAGAGATTCTGACTCAACATCATTATAATGAAGCTCAGAAATCTGCATTTCTAACTAGCAACACATTTTTAGACATTGAATTAAACAGTAAAATAATCTGGTTTCAGAGCAGGCAGGCCAGGTAAGTAGAATAGAATCCATTTTACGATGTTGTAGAATAAAGGCTTATTCTTGTCTGTGGGTATTGTACAGACTCCAGAGCCCTTTTTCAGCAATGCAGAGTATTAAACAAAGTTAGATTTTTAGCTTATTGTTTAACCATCAATTTAACAACTCCATAAAAATTTAAAATATACCAGGCATTATCCATGGTAACTGCATCAGTTCACACTGATTACACACAGCTTCTGCTTTGGTCAACTGCCCGTTCCAGCTCGGTCGTGGTTCCCCAACATGGAATCTTATGATTCCCACAAGAGTTACGTTGGTGGATGTTGGTTGCTTGTTTTAATGAGCTTTGGAGGTTCTAAATCGGTAGGGCTGGAGTGAGGTTCAAATGGCTATATTTGTAAAAAACTTTGTAGGTGACTCATTATCATCACCCAGGAATGGAAATCACTGTTCCAGATCATTTTCTGATTAGAGTTACTTCTAACTGTAAAAAGCTGGATTACAGATAGCAAATTATGCCTTCTGGTCAGCTGTTTCTGAGTATATATTCTGCTTCAGTCTTTTCACTTTGTTGCCTCAAGGAGTCACAGACAGTGGTCCTGTCAGTCATATTAGCACAGCCAAAGACGAGATTGAGAGAGGGAAGAGAGGGAGCTGAGAAGCAGAGGGGATCTCACTCTACTGACTGCTGATTTTGGTGCTCAGCTGGAAAAGTCACAAGTTATTACTTCACTGATTTTCTCAGGCAGTCAAATAATTTCAAGTAGAAAATTCCCCCAACTGGTTTGTAGCAGTAGTAAGAGTGTAAAGACAGTTGTTCGAGCTGAAAAAAGACCATCCATTCATTCATCTAATATGTGTTGCACACCTACTAAGTGCTGGGCACTGTTCCCAGCATTGGTGTCCCTGCAGGAAACCAGAAGACCACACTCCTACCCTCATAGTGGCTTAAACTGATTAGAGGAATTAGAAATTAAAGAGGTAAAAAAGTGAATAACCGTGATTCCAACAGTGATAACCATTATACAGAAAATAAAACAGAATTATCTGAAAGTAAGTGACTGGAGATGAGACGGTGCTACTTAAATAAGATGGTGATGGAAAAATACCATGGTGAGATGTCATTTGAGCAAATTATTAAATGATGAAAAGTAACTGGAACAGCCTGGAGCATCCCAGAAACAGAAGGGTGAATAAGTCAAAAAGTAAGGAAGGGCCAGGATCAGGGAAAGTTCTGGCGATTGATATAGGTCACACACATATATGAAGAGTTGAAAAAATATAAAGGAAGATACTATTCCTAGATAGACTAAAAACCACACAGATGAAAACTTCCCTCAAGAAATAAAAAAAAAAAAAGTCTACCTTGATACAGTGGTTCTAAAATTGATACAGAAAAGTAAACAAGCAAAAAATTAAGGAAGCTCAATAATAGAGAACTAGCCCTTCTTTGTTTTAAAATATAAAGTCTCAATAATTTGAAAAGTGTGCTACTGGAACATGAATCATTTTTCATCCATCATATTGAGATATTAGTGGAGTAGAATAAGAAGTCAAAAAATAGATGCAAATATATATACGACTTTAGAATATGATAAAGATGGCATTTCAAGTTGGTAGAGAACAAATGTATATCAATAAATAGTGATGGGACAACTGGATAACCATCTGGAAAATGAAGTAAAGTTAGATCCATACCTCATCCACAGTTTAGATAAATTGATTTCAAATTTCAAAAATGTATATGTTAATATGGCAATGCAAAATGGTACAGCTACTTTAGAAAACATTTTGGCAGCCTCTTATAGAGATAAGCATACACTTACCATATGACCCAGTTATTCTATTCCTATTCTCAAGAGAAATGAAAACATATGTTCACACAAAAAAATATGGATTTTATATTGGCTTTCCTTAATTCACCAAAAACTGGAAACAACCAAAATATCCTTCAACTGGTGAACAGATAAGCAAACTGTAGTGCGGTCATACTATGGAACACTACTCAACAATTGTGGTTTATACATCCAATAGAACACTATACAACTGTTAAAAGTAAATGATAGTTACAAGTATCGAAGTGCATAAATATCACATATATGTGATAAATATAAATAGCACATACAAAATATTGAGCAAAAAGTTAATTGCAGTAGAATATGTAAAGTATATAATGTCCATAATATTAAATTGTGAATACCAACCACACATATTCTTAAGGATATATACATATGTGTAGAGATCTAAAGAGATGTATAGGCTTCATAAACATCAAGTTCAAGTTGGTGGATACCAGATGTGAAAGAAATGAATAGAGTTAGATCAGCATTCGTAGGGGAGCTGTGACTCTATTGGTAATACTGTTTCATCTGGGTGGTGGGCACATTAATGTTTTTAAAATTATCCTTAATATCTTTTGAATGTCTGAAATAATGTAAAAAAAGATTAAAAATAAAAAATGTTTGAGGTTTTGCTTCAGAGGAATAGCTGCTCATGGTTATATGGTGGGGATTAAATTCATTAATAAATAAACTGTTCTTAGACTGGAATCCAGTCTAAGTATGCTAATATATTAACATTGTAAGTGCTCAATAAATCTTGCCATTATTATTATTATTTTCATAATTACTACTAAAATGGGGTTCATAAGAACCAAAAGCCTGATCTTAGCAAAAAGCAGATCATGTGCATATTAAGAAACTCTGGTTCTTGAATGGTTTATAGGGAAACATGATTAAGAAAACAATGGTAATATGCTACAGTAACATAGTAATTTGGCTGGCTGGCAACCCAAACACCTTCCTCTGTGCAAGAAATCCCCTATGATGTGAATCTTGGCTGAGTCTGTCTCCTTTGAAGTCAAAAGTAACCAGAAAGTTTCTCTCCCTGCACTTCGGCATCTATACTAGGCACGTGACCCAAGTTCTGCCAATTGGAAACTTCTATTTAGGACTTTGAAACTTGAATGGATATAAGAATATGTCAGGAAGTAGCAACCCAGCAAGACTGGGGATTGACACCCAAAACTAAGTAATAAAATTCACTAAAAAGGTGACATATTTTACACCAATTTCAAAACAAAGTCCTAAAACTACTATTATTTATTGACAGATACATCGGTATTCAAAAATCATCATTTACTTTGTAAATTCTAGGAGGCTGAAGATTAATTAGATGGACATCCTACCATAAAAAAATTTGAAGTCTAGTTGGGAATCAAGTCATAAAAATACAAGAACAACCACCCCATTATAGCGCAACGTAAGAAGAGCTGTTGCAGAGGCATATATCAGATTTGTACAGAAGCATAAAGGAAAAATTGAGTCCATGTGCCTGTAAGGAATTGTGGAGAAGCAGGGACTATTTCAAGAGAGTACTGGAAACGGGGCAGGAACTCACTCCACAGTAAAAAAAAAAAAAAAGATAAAGTCATTTCAGGAAGAAGAATATTAGATGCAGAAGGATGTAGCCATGAAAAAACCTAGCACATTTAAGGAAATATGAGTAGTTTTCCCAGCAGCCAACAAAGTGTTTTTACATGGAACCTATTCAAATGTTGGGTTAATACGTGACTGAGTAAATGCATGCATAAATAAAGCCAAGCTTTGGGCAAATTTTTGGAAATAGTGTAAGTCAATAACTTACCACCTTATTTGTTAGCCCATGAGCTTGAATGAGTCTAATTCACTTGTCAGCTTAGCTTTTGAAAAAGTCCATAACTATTTTTTTAGTTGTCTAAGGAATCTATAAGTAAATTCTACTTATGAGTGTTTTATTGCCAATTAAAATATAGCCCCAAAATCTTAAGTTTAAAAAAATAATTTTCATGAATTTAATAGAAAATAGTTTAAATACCATAAATATTAGGTTAACTTATTTAGTTCTATTACTTTTATAACCTCAGTGATCGTAAATTTAATAATTTACATTATATTGTATTAAAAGGTAATTAACACTACAAAAAGTGATTTCTCTTTAGAGGAACTAAATGAGAAATATTAAAATATAGACATAGTTTTAAATTTTTCTTTGACACATTTGAATAGGAATGAACAGGGAAATGCTAGAATTTGTCAAATGCCCTCAAGGCTTTCATGTTTTGTTTTGTTTATGAAATAAAAATGTTAGGGGAGGAGCTTCAAGATGGCGAAAGCGAAAGATGCGGAGATCACCTTCCTCCCCAAAAATACATCTACACGTGGAACAACTCCTACAAAACACCTACTGAACGCTGGCAGAAGACCTCAGACCTCCCAAAAGGCAAGAAACTCCCCACGTACCTGGGTAGGGCAAAAGGAAAAAGAAAAAACAGAGACAAACAATAGGGACGGGACCTGCACCAGTGGGAGGGAGCTGTGAAGGAGGAAAGGTTTCCACACACTAGAAGCCCCTTCGCGGTCGGAGACTGCGGGTGGCGGAGTGGGGAAGCTTCGGAGCCACAGAGGAGAGCGCAGCCACAGGAGTGTGGAGGGCAAAGCGGAGAGAGTCCCGCACAGAGGATCGGTGCCGACTGGCATTCACCAGCCCGAGAGGCTTGTCTGCTCCCCCCCGGGACGGGCGGGGCTGGGAGCTGAGGCTCGGGCTTCAGTCGGATCCCAGGGAGAGGACTGGGGTTGGCGACGTGAATACAGCCTGCAGGGGGTTAGTGCGCCACGGCTGGCCGGGAGGGAGTCCAGGAAAATGTCTGGACATGCCGAAGAGGCAAGAGACTTTTACTTGCCTCTTTGTTTCCTGGTGCGCGAGGAGCGGGGATTAAGAGCAACGCTTAAAGGAGCTCCACAGACGGGCGCGAGCCGCGGCTATCGGCGCATACCCCCCAGAGATGGGCATGAGACGCTAAGGCTGCTGCTGCCGCCACCAAGAAGCCTCTTTGTGCAAGCACAGGTCACTCTCCACACCTCCCCTCCCGGGAGCCTGTGCAGCCCGCCACTGCCAGGGTCCAGTGACCCAGGGACAACTTCCCCGGGAGAACGCACAGCGCGCCTCAGGCTATTGCAACGTCATGCTGGCCTCTGCCAACACAGGCTCGCCCCGCATCCATACCCCTCCCTCCCCCCGGCCTGACTGAGCCAGAGCCCCCGAATCAGCGGCTCCTTTAACCCCGTCCTGTCTGAGCGAAGAACAGACGCCCTCAGGCGACCTACACACAGAGGCGGGTCCAAATCCAAAGCTGAGACCCGGGAGCTGTGCAAACAAAGAAGAGAAAGGGAAATCTCTCCCAGCAGCCTCAGGAGCAGAGGATTAAATCTCCAGAATCAACTTGATGTACCTGCATCTGTGGAATACATGAATAGACAACGAATCACCCCAAATTGAGGAGGTGGACTTTGGGAGCAATGATATATATAGTTTTTTCCCTTTTTCTCTTTTTGTGAGTGTGTATGTGTATGCTTCTGTGTGTGATTTTGTCTGTATAGCTTTGCTTTTAACATCTGTCCTAGGGTTCTGTCTGTCCTTTTTTTTTTATTACTTAAAAATTTTTTTAATAATTATTTTTTCTTTCTTATTTTAATAACTTTATTTTATTTTACTTTATTTTATCTTCTTCTTTCTTTCTTTATTTTTTTCCTCCCTTTAACTCTGAGCCATGTGGAGGACAGGCTTTTGGTGCTCCAGCCAGGCATTAGGGCTGTGCCACTGAGGTGGGAGAGCCAAGTTCGGGACACTGGTCCACAAGACACCTCCCAGCTCCATGTCATATCAAATGGCGAAAATCTCCCAGAGATCTCCATCTCAATGCCAAGAACCAGCTCCACTCAAGGACCAGCAAGCTACAGTGCTGGACACACTATGCCAAACAACTAGCAAGACAGGAATACAACCTCACCCATTAGCACAGAGGCTGCCTAAAATCATAATAAGCCCACAGACACCCCAAACACACCACCAGACGTGGACCTGCCCACCAGAAAGACAAGATCGACCCTCATCCACCAGAACACAGGCACTAGTCCCCTCCACCAGGAAGCCTACACAACCCACTGAACAAACCTTAGCCACTGGGGACAGACACCAAAAAACAACGGGAACTACAAACCTGCAGCCTGCAAAAAGGAGACCCCAAACACAGTAAGAAAAGCAAAATGAGAAGACAGAGAAACACACGGAAGATGAAGGAGCAAGGCAAACTCCCACCAGACCTAACAAATGAAGAGGAAATAGGCAGTCTACCTGAAAAAGAATTCAGAATGATAGTAAAGATGATCCAAAATCTTGGAAATAGAATGGAGAAAATACAAAAAACACTTAACAAGGACGTAGACAAACTAAAGAGCAAACAAACAGTGATGAACAACACAATAAACGAAATTTAAAATACTCTAGAAGGGATCAATAGCAGAATAACTGAGGCAGAAGAATGGACAAGTGACCTGGAAGATAAAATAGTGGAAATAACTACTGCAGAGCAGAATAAAGAAAAAAGAATGAAAAGAATTGAGGACAGTCTCAGAGACCTCTGGGACAACATTAAATGTACCAACATTAGAATTATAGGGGTACCAGAAGAAGAAGAGAAAAAGAAAGTGACTGAGAAAATATTTAAAGAGATTATAGTTGAAAACTTCCCTAATATGGGGAAGGAAATACTTAATCAAGTCCAGGAAGCACAGAGAGTCCCATACAGGATAAATCCAAGGAGAAACACAACAAGACACATATTAATCAAACTATCAAACATTAAATACAAAGAAAAAATGTTAAAAGCAGCAAGGGAAAAAACAGCAAATAACACACAAGGGAATCCCATAAGATTAACAGCTGATCTTTCAGCAGAAACTCTGCAAGCCAGAAGGGACTGGCAGGACATATTTAAAGTGATGAAGGAGAAAAAACTACAACCAAGATTACTCTACCCAGCAAGGATCTCATTCAGATTTGATGGAGAAATTAAAACCTTTACAGACAAGTAAAAGCTAAGAGAACTGAGCACCACCAAATGAGCTTTACAACAAATGCTACAGGAACTTCTTTAGGCAGGAAATACAAGAGAAGGAAAAGACCTACAATAATAAACCCAAAACAATTAAGAAAATGGTAATAGGAACATACATACCGATAATTACCTTAAATGTAAATGAATTAAATGCTCCAACCAGAAGACATAGACTGGCTGAATGGATACAAAAAGAAGACCCATATATATGCTGTCTAGAAGAGACCCACTTCAGACCTAGGGACACATACAGACTGAAAGAGAGGGGATGGTAAAAGATATTCCATGCAAATGGAAATGAAAAGGAAGCTGGAATAGCAATTTTCATATCAGAAAAAATAGACTGTAAAACAAAGACTATTATAAGAGACAAAGAAGGACACTACATAATGATCAAGGGATCGGTCCAAGAAGAAGATATAACGATTATAAATATTTATGCACCCAACATAGGAGCATCTCAATACATAAGGCAAGTACTAACAGCCATAAAAAAGGAAATTGACAGTAACACAGTCATAGTAGGGGACTTTAACACCTCACTTTCACCAATGGACAGATCATCCAACATGAAAATAAATAAGGAAACACAAGTTTTAAATTATACATTAAACAAGATGGACTTAATTGATATTTATAGGACGCTCCATCCCAAAACAACAGAATATACATTCTTCTCAACTGCTCATGGAACATTTTCCGGGATAGATCATATCTTGGGTCACAGACCAAGCCTTGGTAAATTTAAGAAAATTGAAATCATATCAAGGATCTTTTCCGACCACAACGCTATGAGACTAGATATCAATTACAGGAAAAAGTCTGTAAAAAATACAAACACATGAAGGCTAAACAATACACTACTTAATAACCAAGACAACACTTGAAAATCAAAGAGGAAATCAAAAAATACCTAGAAACAAATGACAATGAAAACATGATGACCCAAAACCTATGGGATGAAGCAAAAGCAGTTCTAAGAGGGAAGTTTATAGCAATACAATCCTACCTCAAGAAAGAAGAAACATCTCAAATAAACAACCAAACCTTACACCTAAAGCAACTAGAGAAAGAAGAACAAAAACACCCGAAAGTTACCAGAAGGAAAGAAATCATAAAGATCGATCAGAAATAAATGAAAAAGAAATGAAGGAAACAATAGCAAAGATCAAAAAAACTAAAAGCTGGTTCCTTGAGAAATTAACGAAATTGATAAACCATTAGCCAGACACATCCAGAAAAGAAGGGAGAAGACTCAAATCAATAGAATTAGAAATGAAAAAGGAGAAGTAACAACTGACACTGCAGAAATACAAAGGATCATGAGAGATTACTACAAGCAACTCTATGCCAATAAAATGGACAACCTGGAAGAAATGGACAAATTCTTAGAAATGCACCACCTTCTGAGACTGAACCAGGAAGAAATGGAAAATATGAACAGACCAATCACAAGCACTGAAGTTGAAACTGTGATTAAAAATCTTCCAACAAACAAAAGCCCAGAACCAGATGGCTTCACAGGTGAATTCTATCAAATACTTAGAGAAGAGCTAACACCAATCCTTGTCAAACTCTTCCAAAATATAGTAGAGGGAGGAACACTCCCAAACTCATTCTACAAGGTCACAATCCCCCTGATACCAAAACCAGACAGAGATGTCACAAAGAAAGAAAACTACAGGCCAATATCACTGATGAACATAGATGCAAAAATCCTCAACAAAATACTAGCAAACAGAATCCAGCAGCACATTAAAAGGATCATACACCATGATCACATGGGGTTTATCCCAGTAATGCAAGGATTCTTCAATATATGCAAATCAATCAATGTGATACACCATATTAACAAATTGAAGGAGAAAAACCATATGATCATCTCAACAGATGCAGAGAAAGCTTTCAACAAAATTCAACACCACTTTATGATAAAAACCCTCCAGAAAGTAGGCACAGAGGGAATTTTCCTCACCATAATAAAGGTCATACATGACAAACCCACAGCCAACATCGCCCTAAATGGTGGAAAACTGAAACCATTTCCACTAAGATCAGGTACAAGACAAGGTTGCCCACTCTCACCACTATTATTCAACATAGTTTTGGAAGTTTTAGCCACAGCAATCAGAGAAGAAAAAGAAATAAAAGGAATCCAAATCAGAAAAGAAGAAGTAAAGCTGTCACTCTTTGCAGATGACATGATAGTATACTTACAGAGTCCTCAGGATGCTACCAGAAAACTACTAGAGCTAATCAATGAATTTGGTAAATTATCAGAATACAAAATTAATGCACAGAAGTCTCTAGCACTCCTATACACTAATGATGAAAAATCTGAAAGTGAAATTAAGAAAACACTCCCATTTACCATTGTAACAAAAGGAATAAAATATCTAGGAATAAACCTACCTAAGGATACAAAAGACCTGTATGCAGAAAATTATGACACTGATGAAAGAAATTAAAGATGATACAAATAGATGGAGAGATGTACCATGTTCTTGGATTGGAAGAATCAACATTGTGAAAATGACTGTACTACCAAAAGCAATCTACAGATTCAATGCAATCCCTATCTAACTACCACTGGCATTTTTCACAGAACTAAAACAAAAAATTTCACAATTTGTATGGAAACACAAAAGACCCCTAATAGCCAAAGCAATCTTGAGAAAGAAAAACGGAGCTGGAGGAATCAGGCTCCCGGACTTCAGACTATACTACAAAACTACTGTAATCAAGACAGTATGGTACTGGCACAAAACCAGAAATACAGATCAATGGAACAGGATAGAAAACCCAGAGATAGACACACGCACATATGGTCACCTTATCTTTGATAAAGGAGGCAAGAATATACAGTGGAGAAAACACAGCCTCTTCAATAAGTGGTGTTGGGAAAACTGGACAGTTACATGTAAAAATATGAAATTAGAACACTCCCTAACACCATACCCAAAAATAAGCTCAAAATGGATTAAAGACCTAAATGTAAGGCCAGACACTATCAAACTCTTAGAGGAAAACATAGGCAGAACACTCTATGACATACATCACAGCAAGATCCTTTTTGACCCACCTCCTAGAGAAATGGAAATAAAAACAAAAATAAACAAATGGGACCTAATGAAACTTAAAAGCTTTTGCACAGCAAAGGAAACCATAAACAAGATGAAAAGAGAACCCTCAGAATGGGAGAAAATATTTGCAAATGAAGCAACTGACAAAGGATTAATCTCCAAAATTTATAAGCAGCTCATGCAGCTCAATATCAAAAAAACAAACAATCCAATCCAAAAATGGGCAGAAGACCTAAACAGACATTTCTCCAAAGAAGATATACAGATTGCCAGCAAACACATGAAAGAACGCTCAACATCATTAGCAGTAGAGAAATGCAAATCAAAACTACAATTAGATATCATCTCACACCCGTCAGAATGGTCATCATCAAAAAATCTACAAACAGGGCTTCCCTGGTGGCACAGTGTTTGAGAGTCCGCCTGCCGATGCAGGGGATACGGGTTCATGCCCCGGTCCGGGAAGATCCTACATGCCGTGGAGCGGCTAGGCCTGTGAGCCATGGCCACTGAGCCTGTGCGTCCAGAGCCTGTGTACCGCAACAAGAGAGGCCACAACAGTTAGAGGCCCACGTACCGCAAAAAAAAAAAAAAAAAAAAAAAAAAACTACAACCAATAAATGCTGGCGAGGGTGTGGAGAAAAGGGAACCCTCTTGCACTGTTGGTGGGAATGTAAATTGATACAGCCACTATGGAGAACAGTATGGATGTTCCTTAAAAAACTAATAATAGAACTACCATACGACCCAGAAATCCCACTACTGGGCATATACCCTGAGAAAACCATAATTCAAAAAGAGACATGTACCAAAATGTTCATTGCAGCTCTATTTACAATAGCCAGCACATGGAAGCAACCTAAGTGTCCATCAACAGATGAATGGATAAAGAAGATGTGGCACATATATACAATGGAATATTACCCAGCCATAAAAAGAAACAAAACTGAGTTATTTGTAGTGACGTGGATGGACCTAGAGTCTGTCATACAGAGTGAAATAAGTCCGAAAGAGAAAAACAAATACTGTATGCTAACACATATATATGGAATTTAAGAGAAAAAAAAATGGTCATGAAGAACCTAGGGGCAAGATGGGAATAAAGACATAGACCTACTACAGAATGGACTGGAGGATATGGGGAGGGGGAAAGGTAAGCTGTGAGAAAGTGAGAGAGTGGCATGGACATATATACACTACTGAAAGTAAAACAGATAGCTAGTGGGAAGCAGTTGCATAGCACAGGGAGATCAGCTCGGTGCTTTGTGACCACCTAGAGGGGTGGGACAGGGAGGGTGGGAGGGAGGGAGATGCAAGAGGGAAGAGATATGGGAACATATGTATATGTATAACTGATTCACTTTGTTATAAAGCAGAAACTAACCCACCATTGTAAAGCAATTATACTCCAATAAAGGTGTTAAAAAAAAAAGTAAATGCATCTGAAAAAAAACATAAATGCCTCCAGATTTTGTAGGAATAATAAAAGTAAACTATTTATTTTTAAAGTCTCTTAAATGAGCTCACTGAAGATGGATTAAAAGAGTTTTGATCAACTGCCTCAGTGAATATTTTCATAGAGCCAGTCTTTGTAGCACCTCAACTCTGTTGGCACTGCTAGTATGAACTTTTATTAGATTGATTCTCAAATTTAAGCCCAATTACTAAAACTTTTATAGTTTCTTATTTTTCTATTATTAGGTTATTGTTAAACTTTAGTGAGTGTTTGTTATTTAACATGCCTTATGAATAAACATAGCATAATAGTTTTAAAACATATTCACATATATTTATATAGTCTTCATCATGCAATGAAATAAAGATTGTCTAATTTCACCTACTAGCCTCATATCTGAATTCCTATTATTTCCCTTGCATTCGGAGCGTAAAGCATACTCTGCCTTTCTCATCAATTCACCTTTTCCATTTCTTAATGTTTCTAAATTAAACATGGGATCACCATGTCATATTTTGCACATATGCAACTTCAGGCATCGACTGGATTTCAACAGTGGCCTGCTCTAATGAGACTCACTTTTCCACGGGGTAGCAGGTGGACTTGGATGTTGCTTTGGTCTAAAGTATTGAAGAGTTGATCATTGAGTTCTTTTCCTCTCTCTCTCTTTCTCTTCCTTTCTCTCTCTCTTTTTTTTTCCTGTCTCTCCCAGTGGTGGCTATGTTTATGGGTTTTTAAGCTTCCTTTTGCACTTAAATCACATATGAGCAAACATACTTCCTTCCTGAGATCATTAATTTTTCTCTGCTACCATGACTTTATACCCTCCTTATTCTCCTCGCATTTTACAATATATCTGCCCCTGTTATGCTAAGGGTGATTCTTTTATGCAGTATTTTCAACAAACTAATTGCAAATGCTCTTGCTTAAGTCACCGGACATGAAAGATAATACCATCAAACAATGTCATCTCTCCCTTGGGTAGGCACATTTTTCATGGACCCATCCTGATTTTATGTCTGAGAATATCAAGTACAACGAACCACCTTGCATGGAACAGAGACCTTATTTTTGCATGGGCATTAAGCCTACCTTCCTCAGTTTTCTAAAATGGCAATACCTATCTGCTCCCTAGGGCAGCCATGGTAAACTTATGCTTATAACCCTGAGTTTCAGATGCCCTTTATGTTTTTGACTCTCAGGTATTGGCCTTATATTGTTTTAAACTCAGCAATGGTATTAAGAAGGAAGATTGTGATATCTTATCTACCATTTTAAGTCTTATTTTATTTTATTTCAAAAGAAATATCAGGTTATCTAGTCTGACATATTACCCTGTTCTCTACATTCTGGAACAAATGGTCTTCTTCTGTTCTTGTGTTAGAGCAAAACACACAGACACACATAAAAGGGCAGGACAGAAGTTGAGACACAGATGTAGAGAACAAACGTATGGATACCAAGGGGGGAAAACCGTGGTGGGGTAGGGATGGTGGTGTGCTGAATTGGGCGACTGGGATTGACATGTATACACTGATGTGTATAAAATTGATGACTAATAAGAACCTGCAGTATAAAAAAACAAACAAAAAAACAACTAATACTAAACTTTATTTGGGTTATTTGTATGTAAATATGTTAATATAAATGTTTCAGATATTAAAAAAATAAGAAATGTAACTTGTGATCCATATATATTTATGTCTATATGTTTATATATACATGTATCCATTTCCCTCTCCCTGTTTAAAAAAAAAGAATAAATGTTCAATATGGTACAATAGTTATGGTACTTTTCTGGCCATTTCAATGTTAAATATTTAAATTTAAGTGAAGCTTTGAAGTTCAAATGATATATCCTGAAGTTGGCTTCATTTACAACACTTAGTATTTATGGCCATTTTTAATCTAATGGTTTAAGCTGTGTTACAGTAGATTTCTCAGGGCTTGATGGTACTGTAGCTAATCGAAGTTACAGAGCTAATGCACTGCCCCATTCGCAGGATGATTATCCAAGATTTATGGCTGTCACAGAGCAGCAAAAACATGTTGATTTACTTAAGAAATTTGTAACACATGGAAATGTGAAGTGGTTCAGTAGGAGACCATTACTGCTATCTTAATTCCTTGCTTCTTTGCATGGCAGTACACAAACTGATCAACGCACATTTTCTCATCTACTTTTTAAAAATAACAGCTTTTCAAATTCTAGTTAACAATGTGCTCTCCATTTCCCTTTCAATTCCTGAATATGTCATAGAATTACAGAATTTCAAAAGCAGTCATTTATTTTTCAGATTAGATTCCTCCAATTATTCTTAGAATAGTCATATTCAAGATAGACGGAAATAAGAAACTGCAGTTTAATTGATACACTATAACATAGGAATAAGTGTTATAGGAGAGAGCTTCAACTTGTAAATTACCAGATTGTACTGGAATGTAAACCCATTAGTTTTTCATAACTAAGTTCCACTTTCTCATAAAGCTCTGGTAAATATAAGTGCAGAAGTGTATGTGAAATCATTCTGATCACTAGAGAAAAAAAATGACTACATGAATTGCATTCTTAGTTTTTGATGACTGTGAAACATATTAGTAAAGTATATCATTTGCATAAAGATATTATATTGCATTAAATGAAATATATATGATCACCTTACAGTCCTACCATCTGATAACATGGTTATTATGTGGCAAAGCCTATTTTCAGAAGAAGTAATGGAGTCGATGAGGCTAATGAAGTGAGGGGAGATGGGACTCCTACCCTGGCCCAGTAGCCAAAAGGACAAGCAACAAGGAAGTTTCACTGCAGCTGAGGATATGGTAATATCTCCTTTTCTGGCATGCATAATGAGCTCTGTGACCTGCTGAGTACAAGGGTAGCCCCGAGGGAACCAAATGAACTCTCTGAGTGTACAGTCAGAGTTGGTGGTAAGGCCAAGAGCTAGCAAAGGAAATGGAATTCTTTCATCTCTCTAATGTAATGACAGAAACTGCATTGCTAAATAAAGCCAAGACTGTATACTTTAAGAGTTCTCTGGTTGCCGCCTCTGTGATGAACTTGGCTTTCATATCAATTACCAATGCTTGGGCTACCAGACACAAATGTAATTAAACTTAAAATCAAACTTTGATCCTTCAGCATTGAATGTTGTTTCTATGACCTGAATTTCAGGCGTTAGTGTTAAACTGAAGTATAGTGTTAATTACTTATATATTACATGGGTAAAAAGGATCACTATTGATCTCTATTTTAATCACTGAGGGCCTATTTGACCTTCAGATGAAAGATGGGTAACTATTCCCCAGGGTGAATTTAAAACCGATTTTATAACCCTGCCTGTTTGAACACAGACCACAGTACTTTCTGCTTGGTCGCATTTTTTGGTCTACTCTTAATGTTAATTTTCACACTGAATCACATGTTGTAATGTTTTGGATGTTTTGGTTTTTATTGACATCAGCTGAAGTAAAAATGATGCTTTTGTCACAATATCACAAAACTCAAGAATTGTAGTTTGTTGTATAAAATTAGTGTTTTGAATGAGAGTGAGTTCTATGTAGGAGAATTACATAAAACATACTCACCTGACTCTGTAAGGAAGTTCTCAGGGTGGAATTTCAGATTTCTATGATTAGAAGGTGGAGAGAAATGGAGTCACAGGCAAAGGTCATAGCAGGTGTATGTGTGCACATGCGCATGTGTCACTGTATGCATGTGTGATGTTTATTTTGGAAATAATGACCCAAGGCAATGGGGGCCATTTCAATTAGGTACAATTATAGCTATAATTAGGTCAGCTAAGGGGCATTACAGGAAAGGAAAAATACTTCTGCATCTATGAATATATCTAACCAAGGAACTGTCCGTCGGAGAAAGTAGTGACCATCTAAAATACAGAGTTAATTCAGAAAGCTGCCGTTTAAGAAGAAAGTAGTAATTCCATATTCTTCATGTTAAAACTATACTTTAAAAACTGTGTGAGCCTTTTCATGTTCCCCTTTATTTGTATCTATTTGGTAAAAAAATAAGTCAACTTGTTATTGATTAAAATATAAAGCTCAGAATCCTTTACAGTTATTAATTAATCCAGTTTGCCATGCAGCCTAGTCTTTGCTGCCTAGTCACAGGGATATCAGAAAAGCCACAAAATCTGGGTGCTGAGCTGAATTTATTAAACTGCAATTTTTTTATTTTTTTATTTTTTATTTTTTGCGGTACGTGGGCCTCTCACTGTTGCGGCCTCTTCCGTTGAGGAGCACAGGCTCCGGACGCGCAGGCTCAGTGGCCATGGCTCATGGGCCCAGCCACTCCGCGGCATGTGGGATCTTCCCAGACCGGGGCACGAACCCGAGTCCCCTATACCGGCAGGCAGACTCTCAACCACTGCACCACCAGGGAAGCCCCCTATTAAACTGCAATTTTTAAGATTGCTTCATGATCTTAAAATGACATCTGGGTATTACTCTTATACATCCTTGATTTCTCATGTTTAGAATTACCATTAGAAATTCCCATGTTATTTAGACTTTAACCATTCTGAAAAAATGAGAGGAAAAACTCCAAAAATATATTCTCTCCCCCATATATAAGAGATTGACAACATTTGAATCAAAATCTTAACATGACTTACAATTTACTGCACCCTATACATCCAGTCCCACATAGCTACACTCTTCTTGGCACACAGTAAATGTTCAGCAAATATTATCGAATGATTAACTGCAAGATATATTGAAAAGAGCATAGTGTCAAACAGAACTTGCTTCACATAATTTAGCTATATGACTTTAGGCGAATTATTTAACCTCTCTGAGCTGGAAATTCATCCTCTATTAATAATACCTGCCTGACAGGACTGCCGTGAAAATGAAATAAGACAACATAAATAAAGCACATAGGATATCGCCCCCAACAGAGTAAGGGTTCAATAAATATTAATTTCTTTCATCAGATGGCTTTTCAATGCTGCACATATTGGTAAGTGAGCAGCTGCATCTCAGCCAGTATGATATTTCTGGGATGATTTAATCTAATTTTTAAATTAAAGGTAAATATGTGTGTCATAAAAATAACCATTGCCTAACATCGCAATAAGAATGGTATTTGGTATGTATGAAAAAACATTCACCGAACCACCACTCATATATGAACTTGCTTGATCCAAAACTGAAGTAACAAATGAGGAGTGTCTAAGACTAGGGTTGTTATTCATTTGGGGATAAATATTTTGTCTAGAGAGGTGTCACAGGAAGCAATTGGTCAAAAGGAACAGAAATGATTCCAGCTGGCTGACGCGAGGGACAATTATAAGACGATAGTGTTATCTCCGGGAACACAGGCGGGAATTCAGGTGAACCGTCAGAGGCCTGCTCCTATTACGAAATGGGCCATTCAAATCCTCGTCTCCCTCAGTCTCCTCTCATTCTATAGTCACCTCACACTTTGCAGCCCAGCTTTTCCTCCCCTGCCTTACTCATTCCTCAAACAGGGCTGCTCCAGCCCCTACTTCCCATGGCTTCCTTTCCTCAAGTATCCAACAGTGACTGACTAAAGTGGCTGGGTATCCATTCCAGACTTGGGGAGGAGCACCTTGACTGGCTCAGCAGAACCTAATACGGGCTCTCTTTGGCCAGTTCATCATCCGAGACCACATAAGAAGGACTCTCAGAAAGTGGTAAAACTTACTTCACTTAGTATGATAGTCGTCAGGTCCATCCATGTTGCTGCAAATGGCATTATTTCATTCTTTTTAATGGCTGAGTAATATTCCATTGTGTATATGTACCACATCTTCTTTATCCATTCATCTGTTGATGGACATTTAGGTTGCTTATCATACTAAGTGAAGTAAGTCAGACAGAGAAAGACAAATATTGTATACCGCTTATATGCAAAATCTAAAAAAAAAATGATACAAATGAACTTATTTACAGAACAGAAACAGACTCATAGACTTAGAGAATAAACTTATGGTTACCAGGGAGGAAGGGTGGGGGGAGGGATACATTGGGAGTTTGGTATTGACAGGTACACCCTGCTATATTTAAGATAAAATGCCTTTCCATGCCAAAAAAAGTGGTAAAAGAGCAAAGTTTGAACATGACAGGCAAATTTAAAATTAATATCCTGAATCAGTCTAAAAAGCACAATAAATAGGTCAAAAATATAGTTTTTATTCTAGACACTGTTCTAGAGCTTTAGAAGTATTGGTCATTTAATTTTCTCAGCAATGCTGTGGGGGAACTGTAGTTGGTATCTTTGTTCAGATGATGAAGAGAAGCACTGGTATAATAAGCTATGTTCCCAAGACCACACAGCCAGGAAGTGCCAGAGCTGGGCCTCTAACACCAACACTTTAGCTTTAGAGTCTGTGCTCTGAACAACTATGCTAGTCTGCCTCTCCAGGAAACTTTTACCTGTAAACAAGTTTTATTTCAGAGCCCTGGGCACTGTAATAAAAAGCAACATTTCTAGGATCTTCTGGCTCAGAAGAACTCCAAGGACAGAATTGAGTTTTCCTGAATCCGATCCCCGTGGGTAACCACCACCAACTCAAAGCAACTACTTGGAATCAAGACAGAAGCACCTGTTTCAAGTGTTCTCAAAGGAAGGAAGTTACAGCCTGAGTACGACCATAAGTTAGGTACCAAAATGTTGAAGGAATGCACTACTTTTATCATCCATTCATCAACAAATTTATCTCATAGAAAGCCATTTTCTCTGTGAATCATCTGTGAGGCATGTCACAGTTTTCCCTGCAAAGCTATAATAGATCCCCCTGATTTCCACTCTATTAAGATGAAGAGGTGAAAAGGAGTATTACCTACCAATCTTATCAAAATTATGAGTCAATTACTTGACATTAGCATGAAAATGTTTGCAGAGGTATCATGCAGATCGACATAATTTGGCCAATGTTCACACAGTGATGGAACTCAACGTCCTTATGTGAAGCATATAGTTTGATTACCTCCTTTCTGCCAAAATTTATTTATCACTGAATGCTACTTAAAATAGTACTTTTAAAGAAGAAAATGTCTCCAGGATTTAGCAAAACACCAACTCAACTTTATTATACATTTAAAATACAATTTTTAGTTTCTCAGGTAATTAACTGGATAGAATATTATTATAATATGTTCACTGTGTAAAACAAAGGGGATGCTTATACTTGCTAATGATTTCTCCATAAGCCATGTGTGACAAAATATTTTTAAAAGACACAGTTAAAAATGAATCTTAGCAATCTTTGAGAAGAGACATGTTATAAAACTCCCGTCTAACAGATGTGTCTGTGACAGTAAAGAAAAATAAACTTCTAAATATTCATGAGCGTGTCTGCCCACCTTTCAAACCCAGTGTGCAATTGCTGTCTGCTGGAAAATCAAGCACCTGCAAAGTAGAATAATTGATTGACTGTGACTAAGGGCTGTGGCAAAGTTTTTGAAGGCTTCTTGAGGCTCCGTAACAAAACACATATAACAATGGTTGGTCACAAAGCTAACGCTGACAATTAAGTTTCATGAACTAACTGAGATCTGCAACCTTCTGGTTTCAATTTTACAGTTCAGTTCTGCCAGATGGAGTAGGGAGAAAATAACATACATAATTAAAATCAATGAAGTTATATCAACCCCAAACACCAAAAAAAAAAAAAAAAAAAAAGAAAGAAAAAAAGCAAGCAAGCAAGAAAAAGAAATCCCAGTCACATGTTTTCCCACATCTGTAGCCAAAGATAAAAATCTACAAGTCAGAACTTAGAAGCCTTAAAGACTAAATCTTAGCTATGATGTAAAAAGCTTCAGATAAATCACTTAGATTAGGCTAATATATAACAATAAAATATAAGAATTTAAATGATTATTTATTAAGGAAAGAGTCACATATTATCTGAATTTAAGAAAAAAGCGAAGTAGTCATGTGGCTGTTTGAAACAATAATAAAAGGAACTTGCAATGATAAAATTGAAATGAGGAAGTGTGCTCCCAGGGCAAGAACAGACATGCCAGTAGAAAGAGAAGAGGGTAGCACAGTGGCTGGCACATAGTAGGCCCTCAATTATATTTAGTCAATTAGTGGATTATTGACCACATAAAAGACCCTGCTTTGCATCAGCATTTAATCTCTTGATACAGTATCACAAACTAATGGGTAACAGACAACTAGAGAGCTACTGGGGAGGAATCAAGTTATCACATTATTTCCTGAAATATGTCAGAAAATTAAAGTTTGAGATGAGGGAAATAAATTTATATGAAAAAATTTTATCTTTGGATGGAACAGGACTTAAGTTAGAAAAGGAACATATATCTAATTCAATCTACTGATTATATATACAGTTTTTTATGTCCTCCCCTGAGAGTCCATTGAAATTAGAAAATAACTACTAAAAAGAACTCTAAACAATCAGGCAAGTGTCAGAGGCTGATAAAATAGTGAGAAATCTATAGGAAATATGGAACTAATGGGAAAAGGTGAAGTGTTGACAACAACTGAGGAAATCTCAAACTGATATCCAAATGAGTCTGAAAGTAAAGACCCAGAAATAATCCCAAGAAAAGAGAAATATGCTGTATTTATTTGTAAACATTAAAGAAATAATGTAAATAATGAGGAAAAGATGATACTAGGAAAGAGAAAAAAAGCTAAGGAAACAGAAATAAGATATGAAATGGATGAAAATATTTACTTTAATAACTTCAGTGAGAGTCAAGAAACTACACACAGACTTATGTATGTTTGTACATAAACACACACATGCATATATATATATATATATATATATATATATATATACACACATCAATACATATTTATAAAATGAAACTATTAGCTGTTGGGAAAATTGAAAACGCTTAATGAAATCATTTGAAAAGTCTCAATTCCTCGTTAGAAAAACCAAAACATAAAAGCTTGATGACATAAAATATTCTGTCATGGTATCTTTCCAAAACATATCCCCCCAAATATAGACATAGAGATTATCTGTAAGACTTTCAGAAGGAAAGAACAGTGAGGGATAGAACATTCAAGGAAATAATAGCAACATATATTCCTGGGCTGAAGAAAAGCATGTCTTCAGATATGCAGAACTGACCCATCAAACAAGATAAATTTTAAAAAATAAAATAAAATCCAGACCTAGACACAACCACACTCTCTCTCACACACACGTGAAATTTCAGAACTTAAAAGAAGAAAAAACTCTTTCAAACCGAGATGGTGAGAAGAAAAGATGACTTACAAAGCAGTAGGGATCAAATCGGCCTGATACTTCAGCAATTTGAAAGCTAAAATTCAGCAGACATATCAGAAAGAGCAGGCTAGGTCATTCTGACATTAACTACAACAAAAAATTAGTGACTTAACATACAATGGTTTAATTTTTGCTTACAGTGCATGTCCCAAGCAGTTTGGTGCTGTGGCCAGGGTGTCCTGTCTGCACTGAACTCAGTGGCCCAGGCTAACAGATGCTTCACCTCAGTATCTATATCAGACATTGGTAAGTAGCACTGGTTCTTTAAGCTGTCACCTAAAAGTGGTGTATATCACATTTGCTCACATTTCACTGGCCAAAGCAAAGCACACTTCCCTGTCTAAACTTCAAAAGGGGTGGGAAAGTGCATTCATATATTCCATATCATGTTACAAAAAAACCTGAACGAACTTTTTTGCCAACCCAATATGTGCCTAGAAGGCAGAAAGCTGAATATATCTGGTTAACAGAATGTCCTGTAAACAAATACTTCTATAACTCTCCCTCCAGCACCTTCCCTGAGACAACCTAAAAGTCCCATCCCATCAAGGCATCAAGTTCAATAGTCTAGCATCCTTAGGTGATGTGTACTAGATTCTTCATGGAGGCCAATGCTCAAAAATATCAATATCTAGTGGCTTGTCTATGGTATTTGACACAAATAAATTTGTAAACACCCTCTGTTCTATATGACAAAATTATTTTCAATAGTCATCAAGAAGTAATTAGAAATCATCTTCATTTTCTTTATTCATTCTCCAGTTTTAATGCAATGAACAATCTCATAGAATACATTTCAATTTTAAAAACATTATTCAAATTCAGTACTATTTTCACGTACAAGGTGTACCTACAAAATAAGATATTACACCTCACATTTTGCACTGTCTCACTACATTAACTTTTTTTTTTAACATCTTTACTGGAGTATAATTGCTTTACAATGTTGTGTTAGTTTCTGCTGTATAACAAAGTGAATCAGCTATATGCATACATATATCCCCATATCCCCTCCCTCTTGCGTCTCCCTCGCACCCTCCCTATCCCACCCCTCTAGGTGGTCACGAAGCACCGAGCTGATCTCTCTGTGCTTTGCAGCTGCTTCCCACTAGCTATCTATCTTACATTTGGTAGTGTATGTATGTCCATGCCACTCTCTCACTTTGTCACAGCTTACCCTTCCCCCTCCCCGTGTCCTCAAGTCCATTCTCTACGTCTGCATCTTTATTCCTGTCCTGCCCCTAGGTTCCTCAGAACCATGTTTTTTTTTGTTTGTTTTTTGGTTTTTTTTAGATTCCATATATATGTGTTAGCATAGGGTATTTGTTTTTCTCTTTCTGACTTACTTCGCTCTGTATGACAGACTCTAGGTCCATCCACGTCACTACAAATAACTCAATTTCATTTCTTTTTATGGCTGAGTAATATTCCATTATATAGATATACCACATTTTCTTTATCCATTCATCTGTCGATGGACACTTAGGTTGCTTCCATGTCCTGGCTATTGTAAATAGAGCTGCAATGAACACTGTGGTACATGACTCTTTTTGAATTAGGGTTTCTCTCAGGGTATATGCCCAGCAGTGGGATTGCTGGGTCATATGGTAGTTCTATTTTTATTTTTTTAAGGAACTTCCATAGTGTTCTCCATAGTGGCTGTATCAATTTACATTCCCACCAACAGTGCAAGAGGGTTCCCTTTTCTCCACACCCTCTCCAGCATTTATTGTTTGTAGATTTTTTGATGCTGGCTATTCTGACTGCTGTGAGGTGATACCTCATTGTAGCTTTGGTTTGCATTTCTCTAATGATTAATGATGTTGAGCATCCTTTCATGTGTTTGTTGGCAATCTGTATATCTTCTTTGGACAAATGTCTATTTAGGTCTTCTGCCCATTTTTGGATTGGGTTGTTTGTTTTTTTGATATTGAGCTGCATGAGCTGCTTGTAAATTTTGGAGATTAATCCTTTGTCAGTTGCTTCATTTGCAAATATTTTCTTCCATTCTGAGGGTTGTCTTCTCATCTTGTTTATGGTTTCTTTTGTTGTGCAAAAGCTTTTAAGTTTCATTAGGTCTCATTTGTTTATTTTTGTTTTTATTTCAATTTCTCTAGGAGGTGGGTCAAAAAGGATCTTGCTGTGATTTATGTCATAGAGTATTCTGCCTATGTTTTCCTCTGAGAGTTTTACAGTGTCTGTCCTTACATTTAGGCCTTTAATCCGTTTTGAGTTTATTTTTTTGTATGGTGTTAGGGAGTGTTCTAATTTCATTGTTTTACATGTAGCTGTCCAATTTTCCCAGCACCACTTACTGAAGAGGCTGTCTTTAACTTTTAAACATAAATAAAACTCCAAGTGGTCACATCAAATGACAGAGTTGAAGTAACACACATCGTTTCTTCATCTTTACAATCATTGTATCTATTTTGCATCTACTGTTTAAATGTAAGAAAATGCAGTACCACAGGAGTTGGAGATGGAAACTTCATCCAAAGAAAGTATAAAGAATTTTAAACTGTTAGAAACTTACCCTTGAAAGAAATGCAAGCAGCTAAGTCCAAATATATAGGTGTGAACTAGGATAAACTGGGTATTCTTCCACTTGGTTTACGTACAGAATACAATGCTAATAAAGAATAAGTAACAAAAATGTGCTAACTTGAAGTTTAGAAATATAACATTAAAACTCAACAGTAATTGTAGCAATTACTTTAAAATTAGATCAACAAAATGCTTTGGGGGGAAAGTGTCACTGACATTGTCATCAGTTCATGGTGATAATGAAAAAAAAAAAGACTAACTTTTCGAGTATGGAAGGGGTGGTATCACAAAATTAGAGTTTTGTAATGACCCCTTACACATTGGGTAGAGCAAGAGGCCATGCTGGGGAGAAGGTAAATGTTGGCACAACTAGATCGGGTACAGACTTATGAATATTAGATGAATCTCAATTAAATGCAAAAAATCTTCAAATTGAACAAAGAGGGATTTTTCACTATGAAAAAAGGAACACACCACCAAGAAGACATAACATGCAGGTATATTTGAGCAACTCACTGTATATCTTCAGAAAATATAATGCCGATGGGAAAAATGGAAGAACAAACAACTATCTCAGAAATCAACAGATTAAACAGGTGGAAGATAAGGATTTCTCTTAAACTTCTTCATTGTTGTTAACACTATAACCAGGTCCTCTGAAAGCATTCTTACTTTTTGACAACAGAATATGTCAGGCTTATCTGAATTCTGCGCTACAACATGTTATGCCACATTCCAAGGAGCTCTGGTCCCTAGTGGCGAAAAATAGTACAACAGACCAAAAAGGCAGGCGCTAACGGCAAACATACAGCTGTTCCACAACCTAACTCACTTAGATCGCCATAGAAAAATAATAGTTATCTCCGTTTCCCTGCAAACATCATGGGTTCATGCTTATATTTCCAATTTAATTAAGCATCTTTTAACTTCTCCTTAATAAAAGATTTTATTAATACTGTTTTCTTCTCTTTCAACTAGCTGTATTGTCCTACAATACGTGTCCAAATTACAATATTGTCTTCCAATTTAGAAGGTTCTATTTGTTTTATTTTAGACTTTTTAGCTCAAATGCCCTGAAACTGTCTTCAAAGTATGCATGCCCCAATGTTCCTGAGCCACCCCACCTCAACTGTGAGTACTGCTGGGTGTCAAATAATAAGACGAGAGGAGAGGGGAGGAGAGAAGCGGGAATCCCACCTTCCTCTAAGGGAGTGCCAATTCAAGGGAATGATATAGAATTCCATAAGTGACCATTAACAATAAAAGGAAAAATGCAGACAAATGCAAACGTTTTATATTTTGGTGAAAACTCTTATTGAATGCTTAATTTTCACGATAGTATCATTATTCTTCTATATCAGAAGCAGCTTTAGGGTTAAATCATGTTTTAAGGGCTTGGGGATAAATACGAGACTTACATTAAGTTATTTTTCACCAAAAGAGTTTTCAAAAACAAAGATTTCAGTAAGTATGGTCAAGTAAAAAAAAATCATCAAAATCCTTTTAATTCTAGCAAAAAGTCAATTAAAATGATCTCTGGATGTCTACATTTTACAATATTGTCTGCTGTCCATAAGAACCAACTTAAAAAAGGATTCAAATGCATTTGAATTAAAACGTATTTGAATTATAATATATCCCATCTGTAATTTTAGACTAACATTACCTTTAAATATTTTCCAAAATCTTTGTAAGAAAACCCCAGGGATTTTTTACTCACCTGCAGAGTAAATTTTAATTTTTACAAAAACACAAAAACAGAAGATTCAGCGAAGTATAGCTATGGAACGTTTCAATAAAAATGTACAGATATTTACATGGATTAGAAGATCCTCATACATACAGCTTTTTCAGATACATATACGATTTTGAAAACGAATGTAATGCCATTTTTTTCCTGAATACTTTGGTCCATAGTATCCTCAAATTCAAGCTATAATTTAATCTAAATATACATATTTTGACCAGTCATTGGGTTTCCTGTTTGGACCTGGGTGACCTAGGGGCAATGATATATTTCAAGTTACCTGTGGTATGTCACAGAGGACCCTATACTAAGTGATTAAGTACCATTTTGGGGACTGAAAACAACTGTTCTCATTTTGCATGTGCAATAGCTTCTGTATTCATGGGAAAGGGATACTACCAGAAGGTACCATGAAGCTCTATTCAAAATCTCCTTTTAAAATAATTTATTGTGAAAAATTAAAGTTATCCCCTAATGTTTAAAAAGAATTACAACAAGCATCATTGTTTCAATCCCCAGCTTAAGAAACAAAACAAGCCCAAAAGTTAAGAGCCCATTGTATACAACTTCCTCCTGCTAATGTCCACACTCTTGTTGTATGTGAAAACCACTATTTTGAAATTGTATTTACCACTGCCATGCATATTTTCTAATTTATGCTATATTTATGTCTCTTAGATAATGTATGAGATTATTTTGCATATTAAAAAACTTATATAAAAGGTATCATACTGTATACAGTATATTATTCTTTTTTTTCCTTCTTCAATTAAAAAAAACGTATTTGCAAGATTTGGCTGTGTTAATGTGAAATTTAGCTTATTCACTCTCACTGTGGTATAGTATTATATGAATATGCTACATTTTTCATGCAATCCCCAATTGGTAGACATAGGTGTACTTTTCTATTATAAAAAATGTTTCTATAAACATTCCTGTTTGTTGTTCCTACTGAGAGCTTCCTTTGGGTATATAAGTGGAACTAAAGCTATGATAGCTTCAATTTACTACATATTTATTACTAAATGTTTTCCAAATTGATTTATATTCACATTGGCAGTACATTAAAGTTTCTGATGCTCCATATTCTTGCTAACTCTTGGTATTGTCATTTTTTAAAAAATTTTGGAGGTTGATTGATATTTTTATGCTATTGAGACTCCATATCTGGAACTGAGCATATTTCTCCTTTTGTTTGGTTCCTTTTTAATGTCTTTCAACTCAGTTTTGTTATTTTTCACTAGATTTATTCCCAGGTAAACTATATTCAAGACAGCCTTTAAAATTGTTTTGAATCTACAAAAAAGTTGTGAAAGTAGTACATTGAACACTGTAGATATCTTTCATATAAATTGACATATTGCTTTAAAGTATTTTTTCACATTTTCTCTATCTGTCTATCTGTCTAACTACTGATTTATTTAGACTTTTGGTGAACCATTGGAAAGTAAGGCTTAGGCATTGTGAAATTCTACTTTGAAATACTTCAGTATGCATTTCCTAAAAAAAAATGGGACGTTCTCCTACATAACTACAATATCAATATCAATAATATACAACTTAATTATATTTTCTAACATAAAGTCCTCATTCCATTTTACCCCATTATTCCAATGATATTATTGCTCTTTTAAAAATCCAGATCCATAAGAGATCATATATTCACCATTTGGTACTTTTAATCACATTTAATCTAGAGCAGTCTCCCACCATTTATGTCTGTCTGAAACACTGACATTTTTGAAGAGTGAAAGTCAGCAGTCTTGAAGAATATACCACACTTTGAATTTGTCTGATTATTTCCTTATGATCAGGTTCAGGTTGTATGTTTTTGACAAAGATTTTACATAGGTTATGTACTTCCAATTATACCAAATATAAAAAGTATTTTGTCCCATTATTGGTAAAAATATTTGATCATTTGCTTAGGGTGGTGTCCAAGATATTTCTCCATTTCACAAGGAACCTTTGTCTTTGCAGTTAATAAGTTTTCCATGCAGTGAAACTTTAAGACCAGATGAAAATCCTATTCCCCAATAACATTTTGCCAATGGCTTTATAATTGTTGAAAATCCTTGATGAATCAATTATTATGCTGGATGTTTGCAAAAGCATGATTTTAAAAGTTGTATTCATTCTACATTCACTATCTGGAATATTTCTGTAAAGAGATTTCCTTTCCCCTTTTTTATTATAATAATGGACTACTGAGTTTTAAAAAATTCATTGTGATAAATTCATTACACTCATCATTACTTTGATGTTCAAACTGTTCAAAATTTGACTGTTGGGAGTCCTTGAAGCTGGATTCTGGGTTCTATTCTTTTGGCATGTACTCATCACTTTCTTCCATTATGATGCAACAAGCTAGTTCATACTCACCTAATACATTCTGTGTCTAAATATGGAAACAAATATTTTTTAAGAAGTCCCAAATTCATTTAGTTAGATGTGATATTTAGAAATCACATTCTGGGAGCAAGGTGGGTCCATTGTTATATGGATGTTACATGAATGCTCTGGGTCCTTTGAGTAGTCATATCTAGAAATATTTATTTAGACACCTTCAATTCAAATCCAACACCATAGGGTTCTTACCTTCCCCCATTCCATAATTTTATTTCTGTCCTAAAAACGTATTTACTCGTTTGTTTTTTCCTACAATACCCACAAAACAATTTGAGATTTACTACATTAATACTGATAACAACAATAAACAAACTTGGTGAAGTTAAAGATTTCTCTGTAGGTTTTGCTCTTGTTAATTATTATTGTTCTTAGAATATTCTCATTAAGGTATTCAGTCAGAGTTCTGTATTCAAAAGCCACTTGAAATAATCGTTTTGTTTCTGTGGGATAATGTGAACTGTCTGTTTATGTCTCCTGCCCATTTTTAATTGAGTTTTAATCTTGTCATCTTTTTTTACTCATTGTAAGAGATTAGCCCTTTATCTGTGATATGTGTTACAATGAAAACGCCAAGATAATTTATTGCAAGACTCTGTAACCTTCTGAAATCTATCTCACTTACGTCTCTCTCTCTCTCTCTCTCCAGCTTTACATGATCTCCTAAGTGAGCTTCTCCCTTTTCAGGGTTTTCTCACAATCACATTTTCAAGGAAGAAAATAGATCTAAAATAATTAAATTAAAAACCTGGGAAAGAGCCAAGTAAAGACTACCAATTATGAATGTTTCTAAACCTCAGGAAGACAGGCAAAAATTTGTGGCAGAATTCAGAATTTTGTTAGATTCTTATAGTCCCAGACTACAGTTCTGTACCTAAACCAGTTAAGTTAACTGTTTTTCACTCAGACGAGAAAAATCATTTAACATTATTAGCAAGGTAAGAAAGAGAAGATTTAAGTGACCCAGGTGTGTGAAAACAAGCGCTTTGAGAGTGCAAGATAAATAAATTTACCACATAAAAAAATTCCAGAAGCCTCCTCCTTAAAGGAAATTGGACAAAGACTCAAAATTATAAACCAAATAAAGATAAAAATAGAGTTTAGGAAACTCAAACTGTATTTTGGAATAGACTTAAGAACTTAAGTAAAGGGAGACCTATCCTCTCTTGTTATAAATACACTCAAAACTGAATCAGGAAATAAGTTAACAAATTGAAATAAAAAATCACCAATTAGGGCTTCCCTGGTGGCGCAGTGGTTGAGAGTCCGCCTGCCGATGCAGGGGACACAGGTTCGTGCCCCGGTCCAGGAAGATCCCACATGCCACAGAGCGGCTAGGCCAGTGAGCCATGGCCGTTGAGCCTGCGTGTCCGGAGCCTGTGCTCCGCAACGGGAGATGCCACAACAGTGAGAGGCTCACATACCGCAAAAAAAAAAAAAAAAAAAAAATCACCAATTAGAAAATATCCAGTTTGTGGGTGGATGTTCCCAGAGAGTCTTAAAAAGTTTAAAAATATAAATCAATACAAATTAAGGCTCTTTAGATAAAATAACTAAAAGACTCTCTCTGTAAAGATACCTGTAAATATTGTAAACAGAAGAGCTACTGCAAGAACCAAAGTCCCATACTGGGTGAGGAACATAAGAACAACTTCACCAAACCTGCCAGTGACTCCACTATAGGGCAGCTAAGAGTATTTCAATATGTCCTGTCCTTCCTTTACTCTTGATTATAAAAATAACGATAAACAACATTACAGCTTTATTCATTATTTGGTTGTCACAATATCTACCATTAACCCACTATTACTACAGAACATCGGATCCATCAGAGGAAAATTTTGAAGATACTTGAAAAACAAGAAAGAAGGCAAATTTACTTGTAATTAAAGCATGAAAAGAGAGAAAGGGTGAGAATGAAGATGAGAGAGAGAAACTGTGGCCTAAAGTGCAAGTGACTGGTTATGCCAGATTGTGAAAAAGACTTAAAAAAGATGAGCTTGATGGTGTACCATCAGTTTTAAAGAGACTGAAGATGAATGGACTTTATTTGCTTTGTTTACTAGAGCCACTCAAGTACAGAAATTTCTAACAATCCCCAAATGCTTTCCCAAATCCCAATCTGTAACATTTATTTTAGGATCCTTATTAGAAGAACATTCCTTTCCCCACTGTGACGTAATTCCTACGGATTTACTAGACAGGAACTACCTTACAAATGGAATTTCCAGATAAAACATATTTCAGAGAGATTATTATAGAAGTCTATAAATTTTCCTATACATAGTCATAGAATAACTGATTTAGAATTCAGAATGCCTGTACTATTTATGAATCAAGAAATTACCAAATAATTAGCTACGGTCACAGCATCTCTATGGGCAAAAGCATCTATAAACATAGGCAGTCTGACTGTGGCAGTTATTGATGACTCCTAGGTGATGGCTGTAGTGGGTTTGATACTGTCTCCCCCTCTCCCCATTTCATGCACATCTGAAACTTCAGGATGTGACCTTACTTGGAAATAGGGTCTTTGCAGATGTAATGTTTTAAGATGAGGTCATACTGGATTAGGGTGAGTCCTGAATCCAATGACTGACTCCTTATAAGAAAGGAAGAGGACGGACAGAGACACAGAGAGGGCAACATCACGTGAAGACAGAGGTGGAGACTGGAATGATGCGTCTACAAGCCAAAGCATGGCACGGATTGCTGGCCACCACCGCACACTAGGTGAAAGGCATGGATCCAGTTCTCCCTCAGAGCCTCTAGAAGGAATCAACCCCGATGACACCTTGATTTTGGATTTCTAGCCTCCAAAACTGTGTCAAAATTAATTTATTTGTCTTAAGCCACTACTCTGGTGGTAATTTGTTACAACAGCCCTAAGAAACTAGTACAATCATAAATCTTTCCTTTCTTGTATGTATAAAAACTTAGACTTTGCTCAATAACACGCCAAGGCTGAGACTCCTTGGCTCACAGCAATTATAGGCTTCAAATAAATTAGCCAAAACATCTTCAGATCTTGTACAAGGATCATTAAATCACATGTTATTACATAGAGTGAATACCTATTGCTAAAAAAATCCCAGCATTTTTCTATTAGCTGATTACTTATTATGAATTATTGCTATATTATCCTTCTTATAACAATACCCACTTGCATAACAATCTTAAAGCAGCAACTCTGTAGCACACAATATAGCAGAATTGTGTGTTTTTTACTTCTTGCCTATTCTAGGCATGGTCATAAACAGTTATTTTGGAAGCTCTTATAACAAATCCT
The DNA here is from genome assembly GCF_949752795.1 of Hyperoodon ampullatus. NCBI lineage: Eukaryota > Metazoa > Chordata > Mammalia > Artiodactyla > Ziphiidae > Hyperoodon > Hyperoodon ampullatus. The sequence goes on from NC_136926.1 coordinate 75,582,623, forward strand.
GATTTAATTTTTTGTGGGTCATATCTTAAAAAAGGATACCAGGCTGGTAAGGAATATCTAGTCTAGTCCCTGACGTCTCTGGTAGATTCCTTTTCTTTTTTCACTGGAAGTCAAATAAATTCAAATGGCAAACCTGTGGTCCTTTCTACTGCACGTCAAATTACTAAAATAAAAGAGTAAATATATGTACTGGTATGTTTTTAGAATAATGTGCTTCTTTGAGATGTTAGAGAAACAAAGAAGTCTCTTAATCTCCTCAGGTACTCTATAAAATGAAGAACAGATGTGAAGTATGTGATATTCTGACAATACCTAAAATAATCACTGTCATTAAGTAAAGGCTCACTATGGATAATATGAAAGTATTTTTAAATACAATGGAAACACTTTAGAAAGATTATAGAAAGATTTTAGAATATCACCACACTAAATAGGCTGTTTTGATTTCTTCTAGAATGCAATAATCAAAAAAAACAAAAAAGTTCAACGGAGAAACTAAAGTTTTCTATTAAGGGTGTAAAAAGTGCGGTTCCTCAAATTCTGAGAAGAATCACTGGAGTTACTGAACTGTAGGATCCCTGAAGGTAAGATTTGGCAAGAACCAGAATGCTTACTAGCTAGCACCAGAAAACAAAATGACGAACTCTCAGATGAATACTTGCCAAATCCTCCTGAAGCAAGCCATCACAATACAGACAAATTGGTCGTGATATTAAACAAACACAAGTGAGAAACTTTTCTAGAATAGCAGAGGATGGGCAATTCATGCCTCATATGTAACTAATATACTTATGGGAAAACAATAAAAGTGAGCATCACCAAACAAATTTTGTAACATTGGTTCTTTCTATGGAACATAAACATGACCTACTAATAGTATGTGTATTATTGCATATTGTTTTGAAGCATTTTCTTATCAAAAACGTCACAGCATTCACAAAACTAAAAAAAAAATTAGACTTTGTGTTTTCCACCTGGGCCACTGCAACTTTTCTATCCAGTGATACAGGAACACATTTAACTGGAACAGTCATTCTAGAATTACACAAGCCTTTACCATTATACAAAACCTCACTCACCTAATTACTCCCAAACTTCTGGACAAAAGGATGAAATCTTAGCAAAACTGGGAAGTTATATTTTAGGAAAGATACTAAACTGAGGTTATTCAGATAATGTTAAGAAGCAAGACGGTCCACTAAAGCTGCCAGGAGCGCAAGGTCCTGAGAACAAGGCAATGGCAGCATGAAAGAGAGAGCATCTCCCCCAAACCACTGGAATAAAAGTATCCTGTGGGTCACACTCTCCACTGAACGCTATTGTTTATTTTCCTTTTTACCATACTTTTCTTCTTTACAGGTTCAAGCGTTGACATTTCTGATTTAGCCTATTATACTCTGTTTATTGATAAAATGACTTGTCTAAGCTTTACTAGAGGCAATCATCACCCTAAATCTATATTCAGTTCTCTCAGCCACTTTAGTACAATTAAAACAGTGATGTAAAGATATGTACAATAACCTTACCGACAGTGATACATATTTAGACAATATGTATAACTGAAGGAAAGAGTCCTTACACTAGAAAAAGTGCAACATGCAAAAATGACTATTTATCAAAACAATACCTGGAGACAATACACTGGAAGCTCCTGAGGTTTTTCTGTTTTACCCTCTGTGTGGGACCATGCTCTTCAATGGCAAACCAGAATGAAGGCTAATTATTCTGTGAGACAATTAATTACATTTTCTCACAATTTACGACTCACCAATACCTTTAGTAAATAACATCTCCTTACAAAGAGTCTAAAGGAATAAAACGTTTGCTGAGGTTACAAATAATAACTGATGAAACAAACTCCTAAAAATATCAGTCCCAGTAATGGACTTGAGGAATTCAAGGTGGTCTTCAAAAAATCTGACCCTCCATTTGGCTGGTAGAGTAAATCATACAGCCCAAGCCCTTTGGGCACAACAAACTGGTTAACTATTCTTATTTATGGATAAGACAATATCTAAATTGTAATAGATAATATATTAGTATTGCATTTTCATTTGATCAATGAGTAGGCAGCACCATTTCTAATACTGTGTGTTGACCTGAATTAACATCAAAAGGAGGAGAGAGTGTGTGTGTGTGTGAGTGTGTGTGTGCGTGCGTGTGTGTGTGTGTGTGTGTGTGTGTGTGTGTGTGTGTGTGTTTGGGAGAAGGGGGATTACTCAGTGGAAACTATAATGCCGTAAAGGCATTTGAAAATTAACGAAGGTAAAAAAAGAGCAGATGAAGAGATCAAGAAGTCAGAAGAACAATAAAATACGTTAAGGAAAAGGAAAAATTGTGAAGATAAAAGCAAAAATCAATAAAAATTTTAATCTATTTTTGCTGTATATTCTATAAAGATATGAGTGATAGGCTCAAGTATCTTATTGAAATCAGTTTTGTTTTTATTAACTTTTTTTGTCTTCTAATAGTTCTGCTTCCTGCATGGGTTCTTCTGCATGACTAAGAGAACAAACTTCATTAGATCTTGAACAAGAATTAAAGGGAACAAGTGAAATGAAGCATATTAAGGAAGAGAAAGGGGATAAAACTCTAAAAATAAGAATCACACACATGTTTTTTTGATACCTTGTTGATTGTGAAGTTGTATAGTCTTGGAGGTAAATTTTGCTCTGTTGCAGGGTATTAATCCAGAAGTTGGTACAAATAGAAAACATAAATGTGTTTGTGATAATGAGAGAAGCTGATGAATAGCCTTAGAGCTACAGGGGAGAACAACGTCTTGTGATAGCATGTGATTCAGGATCACAGTTGCTCTTGGGTGTTTAGACTATTAAGTCCCAAGAACAGATTTTCACCAAGATGAGATGACTTTGCATTAAATGACATCAAGATTTCTACCTGATTTTAAATAGGTGAGATAAGTTTTGACAAAGTGAAGAAAATATAAGCTTTGTTATTCAACTCTCCTCCTAATTATCTGTAGGCTGCTTGCATCATCATTTGAGGCCAGATACTTGGGGTTCTATCAGCTTTCTCAGAACTCATACCCTAAAACCTAGTGTACGGTCACAGAAGGGATTGAATCCTGATTCAAGGAAAAGAAGTTAAGAATATGCATAAAACCTAATTCCACAGTGTGTTCTCTCTCTCTCTCCCCCAGCTCCCCCTTATAGATACAGAAAAAAAAACTGGAGAGCTTCTGATGAAACTTGACCTTTAGCAGCTCCACATTAGGCAAGCTCAGTTGCAGTCACTCCAATTCATGGTACTAGTAGGCCAGCAAGGGAACGCGAGTGGCTTTGGAGTATGTGAAAATTTCTCTGCCACCCAGGGTGTTTAGGAGGAAATATCTGATGCTGGTCAAAGTTAATCATTGGTCAAAGAAATCAATCAATTTCCTCTACTCTCAGAAAAACTCTATAGGGGAAATAAGTTCCCTTCAAAGTCTAATGTTTCCTTTTAGGGTTTAGTACCCACAAAGCAGCCTACAGCTAAAGAAGCAACTTGCTAATCAGAAGATAAATTATTAGCTTAAGAGAAATTGAAGTGCAGAACTGAACAGGGAAATATCATAATCTAAGTAAAAACCCACTGGAAGGGATCCAAATCTAGTAAAGAGAAATATATTAGGGACATGAAGAAACCTTAGACGACTCATTTTTGAAAATGTTCGGTGAGTCTCATTAGAAAACATTTTCAACAAACTACGCTTAAAAAAGGATAGCAGAGAGTCATTACTTGAACTCACTTGGCAAACTAAAGAACTCTGGAAAATGTAGTTCTTTAATTCTGAAACAACTGCAAATACAGAACTCGATCCAAAGACATATTGGTCAATCTATTCCAGAATTGATGTTTCAGGAAGGTGTCCTGAATATCACTGGTGTGAATCACAATAAGATACTTAAAACGCAGCAGTTCACTGGGATTTGTTTTATACAAATAACACTGAAGATGAGTAAGACTTACCGTTTCAATCTGAAAAAATAAACCCTTGTCAGACAAAGCATGGCAACAGTATGTTTTTTAAAAATCCACCTTGAGTATGTAATTTTCCACCCAAAATATGACAGATGTCTTTCCTCAAATAACTGCACTAGGTAAGATAATAGTTGGAATGTGATTTCTCCTGGTGCAATACCACATATCAAAGGATTTCACCTTCGAAGGACATGAGGATGAACTGACTAACAGTCTTTATGTTTCCAAGATATACACAACACTGCTGAAGGCTTTAAATGGATGCATAAAACCATTAAGATGAAGGTTTATGTTACTCACGGTTGGAGACATTTCTAGGTCACGCCCAAATTTCCATTGTCAAGTCTTAACCATGTTCCAGATGAAGCTGTAAGAAATAATATACACATTGAAAAAAAGGGAAATTCAGAGTTTTTAGTCAATTCCTTCCCCCCCCCCCCCCCCTTCAAGTTTGGTTCCTTATCAGCTTGTGAAAAGCTGCTGGAAAATAGCAGAGATTTTGCTGCCAGGTCTGAACTGCAGGGGTGGAATTGGCAGTAGTAAAACCAAAAAGATTGAGAAAATAAAAGATAATATAGATTGTCTCCTGTTGTGTCTGTTTTCAAATTACTGTGTTTAAATGAACTTCTCTTTTAGCAAACTGTCTTTAGTCTCTTTCTTCCTGGCCTCCAGTGACCTTTAACTGATTCTTTATCTCCTTTGTGCCTCAAAGCATCTGAAACTTTGATCTTTCTCTCAAAAGCTTCATGTGAATAAATATAACATAGACTTTTTGGATAAGCAGTTTGATCAGGATTTAGGGACTATATGGGCAACAAAATGTAATTCTAAATAATGCCATTATTTGAGGCATTTATTAAAATAAAAATAAAATTTTAAAAGATTATTAAAAGGTAAACAGTAAATGTAGTGCTGTTCATCTCTAGAAGAGGGATGATGATGCTGGAATAAGACTGGTTTTTCACGTGGTCTGTAATATAAATTTCAGCTTGTTAGAGTCACTTTTGAGAGAGTAGTAGGATTCCTCTGAATACCTGTGTGATAAGGAGCAATGTGCCTTCAAAGGGAAAACGAGCACTTTCTAGGAAAGAGAAAATGCTCAAAAATAGTAATACTTCTTCTAAGTCATATAATGTGGAAACGCAAATACTGGACCATTTTTGAACAATAAAAAATGGTAATAGTACGTCATAGTATTTGGAAGGGAAAGTGCCCCCTGCTTGCACAGCCCTAATTCTTTTTCAGAACTATCTTTTGGTATTTTTATTTCCTTACTTGGAATTTTTATTACAGCTGCATTACATTGATGGAATCATTTTGGAAAAATTGACATAACAAAGGTATTGAGCAGTTGCATTAATAAATAGATACATCTCTATATCCATTTAGGTCATTTATGTTCTTTAAGAATTTTTAAATGTTCTTCGTACAGACTGTATTAGTTTCCTGTGGCTGCCATAAAAACATTACCACAAACTCTCTTGCCTCAAACAACAGATAATTATTCTCTCACAGCTCTGGGGTTCAGAAGTCCAAAATCAAAATATCTGCAGGGCTGTGCTAACTTTCGAGGCTCTAGGGGAGACTCTACTGAGTTCTTTCACTCTTTAGCTTCAGGAGGCTGTAGGAATTCCTTGATTTGTCACCTGGTGGCCACATCACTCCAATCCTTGCCTCCGTGGTCACATGGCCTCCTCCTCTTTCTGTCTGTTCTCCTCTGCGCGTCTCTTACAAGGACACTGTCATTGGATTTAGGGTCCACTGGTTAATTCAGGATCATAGCCTCATCTCAAGATCCTTAACAATTACATCTCAAAGACCCTTTATCCAAATAAGGTAACACTCATGTGTTCTAGATATTTGACATGAATGCCTTTTGATAGAGGGGTGGGGGAGGGGTGGAGAAGGAGGGGGGACATGCTGGAGTCTATTATAGAGGCCTTGCACATTTTTATTAGATGTTATTCTCAGTCACACTATATTTTTCCTAAATGGTAACTGCTGGTGTAGAGGAATGGTCTTAGTTATTCATCCAGCAATTTGCTAACCTTTCATAGTAGCCTTTCTCAGATTTTTTGTAGTGAATCATATTATATCAAGTAAAGTATATGTATTCTTCTTTTCTGTATTTATAATGCTTAATTATATTTATCTTATTGAATTAAGTAAGACTTCTAATATATTAAACAGAAATGGTCATAGTAGCTATCCTTGTTTTTTTCTTGATGTAATTCTCAAGCCAATAATAAAAGTTAACATATAGTATTTATTACGTGTCCAAAACTGTTCTAAGAATGTTCTAAATATATATACACATATACATGTATGCATAATATACCTAATATATCTGTATCTATATATACAGATATACTCATTGAGGCCTCACAATAATCTGAGGTACCATTATGATATATATTTTATAGATAAGAAAACTAAGACTCATCACAATCTATTTTAGGTTAATCCTGACTTAATTTTGACTTAATAGAGCAAATTTGCTCCAATATGGTTTCTTTCCCCCTCTTCTTTTTCTGATATTGTAATAATTATCATACATACATAAGGTCTAAATTCAACAATACAGTGTTACAACTATTGTTTTCAACAACCTTGTGGTTTTTAAAGAAATGAAGAGAAAAGAATATAGATGTACACACAGTCTTTTGTATTTGCCCACATATTTACTATTACTATTTCTGATGCTCTTCATTTCTTTCTGTAGATTCACCTTACTGTCAGGTGTCATTTCCTTTCACCCCAAAGGACTTCCTTCAGTGATTCTTATAGGGCAGATCTGCTATCAATGAATATGAATTCTCTCAGTTTTTGATTGGGAAGGTCTTTACTTTCAAAGGATAGTTTTGCTGGATTTAAAATTTCGGGTTAACTCTTTTTGCTTTTAGCACTTTAAAAATGTCATCCCACTGCCTCCTGTTACCCAGTTTTTCAGAAGAGAAGTCAGTGAAACTTCTTATTTTTGTTTCCTGCATGTGACGAATCAGACTTCTTTGTTGCTTTCAAGCTCTGTTTGTCTTCGGCTTTCAGGGGTTTAATTATGATGTATCTAGGTGTGGATCTCTTTGTGTTTATCATACTTAAGGTGTGTTGAGCTCCCGAGATCTGCAGACTAATATTTTTCATCAATTTTAGGCCATTATTTCTTTAATTTTTCCACTGTTTGTCTCCTCCCTCCTGTCTTGAGACTACCATTGCACATCAATTAATATGCTTGGCATTTTCCACAGGTCTCTGGATGCCAATATATTTTTTTAGAGTTTTTGTTTGGTTTTGTAAACTTTGGAACCTGCTTCCCCTGTAGTGTTTTTCTCCTGATGTCTTGACTCAGTTGCTTTATTCTTATTTTTAATTTTAGACTGCCTTCCTAGTGGTTTGTCCTGTGTCTGCATAGCTTAGTGGTCAACCAGTGAGTTGGGCAAAAGTTGTACTCAAACATCTTGAGTTAGTAAGGTTTCCCACTGCTGTTCTGAGTCAGGGATGGGAAGTGTGTTCAAAATCGAGCTATTTCTCAGTCTTTTTTGGCTATTATTTTCTGCCAGGCTCTCTTGGGTCTGTTTGGTCATGTAGTTTCCTAGACAGGCAGGGATATATGGAGAGTTCATTTAGCTCATCTATGGCTCTCTCATCTCCAAGACCTCTCTGTTAAATTCCTGGTTGTATTGCTACTCATCCTAAAAGAGACAACAACCTCAGACTAACAAGTTGTAGGTTCCCTCCATTCATTTCCTGGTTGTCACATTTAGCTGACAATGATACCAGTTTTTCCCTTCTATCCCAAATTAAATCCACCCTTTTTAGAAGCAAAGCTGCTGGATTTTACATCCAGAAACAGGCTGGTAAAATCATGGTTCTCACCAGCTGAGCTATGGGTTGGGGGAAGGATGGGACAGCTCTATACAAGAAAACCACAGATTCCCAGTATTCTTACTCAAAGATCTAGTTGTTTTTAAAAAATAAACATTAAAATTTTTTTTGTCCACTTTTGGTCAATCTCCAGAGCTCTGAAATGGTTGTTTTTAACAACTTTATCAATTTTATATTTATTTTTAGGGAAACACTTTCCTAACTTTTTCACACATCAGAGATGGTAATCACAGTCAACAGTGTAATTTTAAATTACTTCTGGCGCTCAGTTCTACAAATTAGCATATACATATAGAGAGAAAAATATAGATGTATAATATATCTATATATATATATCATAGATAGATCTACATATGTGATTTTGTATCACTGTTTATTACAGACGAAAACAGAGCTCAAATGTAGGCTGCACATTATATCTAAGTTGAGTAACTGGTGGAGCCAAATATAAAGTAAGGTTTTCTGAATCCAAATGCTATGCTTTTTACATTTTATCATGATACCTTTAAATCAGAATCCCAATTAAAGGCACACTCAAAACCAAGGAATTAGTGTGATTCAATTGAGTAAATGGAGATACCCAACCAGTAGAAAAAAAAATCTTATTTTTTTTATTGTCAACCTTATTGCTATGACCCAAGGTCAAATGTATAGCCCTGTGTAGGAAAAGGTTAGTAATCTCTCCTTTTCATTGTCTTTTACTTACATGTCCATAACCAATTCACTTCATCTGTCTTTTCTCTCTACTTCCCTTATACCTCCAAAAAGTTAGAGCCATAAGTAAATTCAAAACTAGGTCTTCATAGTGTACAGCATACCCAAAACTAATATAATATTGTAAATCAACTATACTTCAATAAAAATAGACTAATAAAAAGATATTTGATTATCTAAAAACAAACAAACAAAACTTACTAGGTCTTCCTGAGTAAAAGTTCAGTACTAATTCAGCGGAAAGGAATAATAGAATTTGAAGTCACTTGCATCAGTGGCTTCACTGGTAATTACTAAACGTGAATATAAACTTGTCAATACAGTTCAAAGTTCAACAAAAATTTTGGACATATGGATGGATGGAAGGATGGTCAGATAAAGGAACAGATAGATAGATGATAGATAGATAGATGAATAGATAGATAGATAGATAGATAGATAGAGCCATACTATGGGTCAGCCACTGGGCTACATATGATCAGAAGTTTTGAGAGTAAAACTGAGTCTCTGCTTTGATGAAATTTATCTCCTGGAAGTACTGGAAACATGGGACAGGTGACTTGTCAATTTTCTTATATTATCTAACATCATTTGTGCTGTAAATATAGTCTTTTGGCTAATCTTTCAGCCATCTTCATTTTTAGAGAGACATAAAAAAAATAATGTTTAGAAATCATCCCAAGTTCTGTAAAGGACTGAAAAACCAGAGACCACAGAATTTAGTCTTGCTATTCTGTGTCCTTCTTCTTTATTTAATAAAAGATCTTGATATCTCAAGGTTGTAAATAAATATGAAATAATTACATAAAATTTTACTTTCAATACTATACATGACATCTGCACAATTATGTTACTTGAACATATAATCATTCAACAGGAAGGAGAGATGGAAAATTTAAATAAATATGAACATCTTAGTTCAGGGTATGAATACAGTCAATAAAATGCTGAACTAAATGTTATGTTTATTTTTGTACTCTTTGCAAAGCACTCCCTTATTATAGTGAGTTGTCACTCTTTCAGAATTTTTCTCAAGTCCCTATTGCCATAACAATTAAGAAATTGGGAAATAATGTGCCTTTAGACTTGCCAGTAATGTTGCATAGGGAATGCATTATTCACCATTGTGTACAGGATGAAAAGCATCAAGAACAAGGGTGTCAGATAGGCTTATGGATTAAGAGAGAAGAAAGAGATGATTTGGCCAAAGTTCAGACCCTGAGCTCAGTCTTGGGTTTGAAGCACCACAGAGCAGCCCTGACATCTTGCTTCTACACATCCAGCATTGCACTGATTTACATTGACTCTGAACACCTGTTCCTGATGATTAAAAGTGGATTGTAGCTTTCCAGACATCTTCTGTCTAACCTGGCATCAGATAGGCAAGCTACATTGTCAGTTCTGATGTCAGTTTAGTGGCGGGCTGAGTCACTGATTAATATGCTTGCCCCAAAGTTCACATCTTTATTTTTTGTTATTTTTATATTTGTTATTTTTATGTCTCATTCGACAACAAGAGGTATTTTCAATTGCAATTGTTGTAAATTGTGACCAAGGTGCAAATGATGATACCTTGTGGGATTCCAAATTGTGTGAGGCCCTTATAACATATTGTGCTGATATAGAGCATGGTTCACCCTGGATAACACACACTGCACTACATAGTTGTTAGCTGCTTTTCTTACCACCAATAAACAATTTTTAGGCTTTAAATTTTCTTCAAGCACTGCCCACAGTAAATCTTGTACTTCTAAAAAAAAGTATGATTCTGCTCTGCCTACTCCACATCGTTGACGTCTAACAATCTATGCAGGCCAACACTGTGTGTTGGCGCACGTGTAGTGCAGAGTAAAGAAACCTATGTCCCTTTATTAACTTCCATAGACGTTACTATGAGTTTGAAATTTCCAACAATTTTCAGATTGTTTAAAATATAGGACAGTTGACATAAAATTTTCTTAAATATTGAAATCGTTTGGTCTGGGAGTTCTTTGCACCTAGTCTTTTTTTTTTTTTTTTTTTTTTTTTAATTCTTATTTATTTATTTATTTTTGGCTGTGTTTGGTGTTTGTTGCTGCGCGCGGGCTTTCTCTAGTTGCGGTGAGCGGGGGCTACTCTTCGTGGCGGTGCGCGGGGTTCTCATTGCAGTGGCTTCTCTTGTTGTGGAGCACGGGCTCTAGGCGCGCAGGCTCAGTAGTTGTGGCACACGGGCTAAGTTGCTCTGCGGCATGTGCGATCTTCCCGGACCAGGGCTCAAACCCGTGTCCCCTGCATTGGCAGGCGGATTCTTAACCACTGCACCACCAGGGAAGCCCTGCACCCAATCTTTTAGTTGGTAAATATAATTTTTAGCATGAGTTGTGTCTCTCTTTTGCATTAGAAATATTAAAATTTTTAAAAATTTATCAATGAAAATTTCATAATTATCAGAATGATATCAAAATTACTTGGGTACACTTACACGAGTGTGTGTTTATATGTATGATTATAATATAATGTAATGCATAGATAATTTATTAGATAATATATTTGGTAGATATAGGAATTTGGGCTTTTCCATCTTGACCAAATACAAAACCAGTAAATTATATGCACTATGAGAACAGGATTAGATTTTTATTATTTTTTTTTACCTTGCTAATACCTAGCACAGTTCCTGCACAAAAGCAGACTCCCACAAAATATTGGTGTAAATAATAATAAACACACGTGTATATACTTATTCACTACTGATAAAAATGTAAAATATATTTTACCATTAGTTTAGACATTTGAAGACACCTATTTTGTCATTCTAATTTAGAAAATAACATTCTAATGCTAACAAAACATGTTTTTAAAACTATCTTAGGTCATGGCATCAAAAAGCACACTTGATGAAGTTACTGAAGTTACTCATAAGTTACTATCATGTACTTAATCCTACTTTGAAGTCATCGTTTGGTATGTACCACATTATTTCATCTTTATTCATGGATGGGTGAAAATGTGATAGAATCAGTGAGCTAGAAATAGAAATAAATTCTTCTTGATATATATCCTGATATAAAGGATTTTGGACCAGATTTTTAAAAACCAAGCTTGCAGATATCCTTCAGCTACAGACAGGGTTGCAAAAGCTCCCAGGAACATGAAGTTAATTCCTATGATGCCAATCCTCAATAAGAGGGCACAGTATGAGACATTATTGCTCTTTTCTCATTCATTCATTCATCCATTGAATCCATTTATTCATTCATTCTCTAGACATTAGTTGTTTAATAATTAATTTATTTAACAAATATTTATTGGGCACCTACTATCATAGGCACTAAAGATTCAAAAGTGAATCAGATAGAGTCTTTGCCCTCAAGGAGTTTATAGTTAGGAGAAATGTATTTACAAACATGCAATTATAATGCAAATGCAACAATAGTGATATGCAACAATATATTTGCAAACCCAATAAGGAAATCAAACCAGCTCCGGCATAAAGCGTAAGAAATGAGAGGAGGTGGTATGGTAGCCTTCCTTGGGATTACTCAACTCTATTTAAGGGCACATACCCTTTCAAAGAGGTGGCTTCAACAGAGGATAAAACAACCCTGTGAACTCGAAGAGATCGCTTATCTTTTCCAAACTCCAGTTCCCACATCAGTCAGCTGCCAAAGTCGAATATGATTCTGAATTTGCTTCTACTACAACATCCTATCACTCTAGAACAGCAGGCAAGCAGGAAAAACCCATCACCAACCCACGCCGGACAGCCTTCAAGTTGTCACTTACAGTTTTACAGCCAGAGGTGGTTGGAGTAGTCGCCTCCCAAGGCTGGAGTACCCAGGGTATTTAGGAAATTTTGAAGAGGTAGTACACTGTTTGTATACACACTTGTGAAATAATTATAACAACAAGCGCAGCCAAATTCAAATGAAGGAGGTGGGAAATAATCAAAATGTGCACAGAGGGAAACCTTACACAGAGGGAAAAGGTTAGCCTGGCAGCAAGGGTGCCTCTCATGGTGCAGTGAAAAGAGCTGTGCCAACCATCTACAGGTGTGCTCTGTGGGAGCCACTGGGGAGGAGCCCAGAAGGGGGTGTGATGAGGGTTATGAATCAATGCGAGACTCAGCCTAGAGCGCACTTATCCATCTATTAGGCTGTGGCATGTCCTATTCATTAGTGCTTTCTCAGAACACAAGCTTTTTTGCTCTCTCCAAGAGCCACTGTAGGAGAACCAGCAATGAAAAGAAAATCAAGAGATGGGGAAGTTAACAAGGGATATGTTGCTTGAATTGGAATCTCAGTCCTTCTCTCTTATTCACAACATTAATTCAATATTTGTGTAAGATATTAAATGTATGTGTGTGTATTAGCTATCTATCATCTATCTATCTACCTATCTAAAACATTATAGAAAATCAGAAAACTCAAGATCAGGTTAGTTTTTCTTTAAGTTCCTTTTTACCAATGGTGTTTTTTAAGAGGCTCATTCTGTACTTTACTGAAATAATTTTATTTGGCTCCAAATCAACTTGCAAAATAACCACATTTAATAACTTTAAAACTAAGCTAATTTTGAATGCTCAGTGAATCAGGGTGATGTCACATAGCTCATTTCAATAAAGCAACTGAGAGCGAACTAAGGTGCAGCAAGTCACAGAACTATGTGTTTTAGTTCATCAATGCTTGCACTTTCTGGAATGCTAAGGATAGCTACCAGAAACACCTTTTCATTTTGAAAATTAGAATGGACATCTTTTAAGTAGGGTTGGAGAGAGAGCAGAGTGCTGCTGGCTGAGCTGTCATGGCAGCAGCTCTTATCTATTATCCATAAGCACCATGTAGGTGATGGTGACTGCAACCCACTTTTAAAAAAGTAACGGGAAAGACACATTAAAGGAACAAATTTAGGGCTTCCCTGGTGGCGCAGTGGTTAAGAGTCCGCCTGCCGATGCAGGGGACACGGGTTCGTGCCCCAGTCCGGGAAGATCCCACATGCCGCAGAGCGGCTGGGTCCGTGAGCCATGGCCGCTGAGCCTGCGCGTCCGGAGCCTGTGCTCCGCAACGGGAGAGGCCACAACGGTGAGAGGCCCACGTACCGCAAAAAAAAAGAACAAATTTAATGTTATTTCTTCTCAAACAATGAAGTGCATAAAGTCACCTGGAAATTTTGTTAAAGTGAAAATTTTTGTCCCATCTCCAAATATTCTAAATTATTAATTCTAAAGTGGCAATCATGAAATGGCTTAATAATCAAAATGAATCAAAGTTCCTGGTCACACTTGGAGAATCAGCCCGCAGCCTTCCAGCATTAGAACATGGCTCTCTCATTTTCCAGCTCATAGGATTTTTCTTTTTACTAAACGTAAGGACACTGAGTAATGTCATTCATTACCAGGAATTCAATCAGTATCAATTTAGTGATACCATTCAGTTCTACCAAGCGCTTATCCTCTACTCTCTATATTAAGACACTTCCTTTTCTCGATGACATGAAATAGGTGTGCTTTGTGCCGTGCACACCATTCAGGAGTAGATCTGTCCATCACTGTGCTGTGCGTGCCTACGTCTAGCTTCTATGACAAGATACTCAAATCTTTCTCTTTCTTTCATGTAAATTATATCTATTAACATGCTAAACACTTAAGATGATTTACTTGTAAAAGTTAGTTGTCATTTCTAAGTACAACAGGGTAAAGAATAAGATCTTGTAGAATTAGAAAATAAATTGGTAATAGGTACAGATTTATGAGCCCAGATGTGTTTCAAGGGTTTCTCCAATCAAGAGCAAGCTATCATTTCACCAATCAGTGTCCTAAATATACATATACCATATAGCTTTAAAGAAAGGGCTACAAAGGACGTGAAAAATTACCTACTTTACAGTAGTTTGTAATTTTGTTAGGGAAAGTTTTTAAAAAAACTTTTAATGTGATGAATTCTAGTCTTTCTTATGGGATGCAAGCAATAATGAAGTAGGAATTCAGAAAGACTATTCACTTTATCATATTGTTTCTCAGTTTTATAAACTTGCCACATTCTTTTCTGTTTAACAAATATTTATTGACTATTTTACACAATCAAGAAACCAAGAGTAGTTTGAGTCTCAAAATATTCAGTATTATTTGGTATATTTTACAGCTTCTAAGTTTGACTATTCATTACTTACTCACCGATTTGGCAAATCTTTTTCAGGGCCCACTATCTACCACTTCTTTTCATTGCCACCATAATGTAACTGGAGATCTGAATACAGTTATTTATTTATATTCATATATACCTGCAACCATAGTGCATTAGCCTGCCATTTCTGCAATAATGCTGAAGAAACAAAATTCCCAGAAACAAATCTTTTCTCTTTTTTCTCATGTGTCTGCAGTTGAGCTAGGAGAGTTCTACTTTGGGCTATGTTGAGGTTCAAATATGCTCTAGTATCTCATCCTTCAACCAATGGCTTCTCAGAATGTACTTTTCTCCTAGCAGAGAAGCAGCACAGGAAGCCCAACTAAAACATGGAAGCACATGTAAAACCTCTGTGTCGTGCCCTCTCTCATTCCACTGGGAAAGATAAGTCACATGGTTAAGCCCCACACCAATGGTGTGGGAAAGGGTACTTGGCTCATTCTATGGGGCGGCACATTATTGCAGAGGAGTGAGAGTTGGAAATAATCCACAATCTATTTTTGCAGACAGCTGCCTGCAAGCCAGGAAGAGAGTCCTCACCAGAAATCAAATAAGTCAGCACCTTGATTTGAACTTTCTCTCCTCCAGAACTGTGAGAAAATAAATGTTTGCTGTTTACACCACCCAATCTGTGGTATTTTGTATGGCTGCCCAATGTGACTAATGCAAGATCTGATTTTCATTACCCTCATCGCATCCTTTGCAAGCTTCCCCAGAATGACCACATGGTTAGACCTTTTGTGTAACTCACTTCTATCTAAAATTTTAGTGTCATTGATAAGCTTTTCTCACCACTTTTAGAAAATACCACATTTTTCATGTATATAAGATGCTTATATGCCTATAAGTTAAACATGGATATGAGTATGATAATGGTATACTATCATTGTATGCTTCTATATGGTCACATGAACCCACTGTTGTCTAGACTTGATTAACTTCTAAAGCTTAGCAGTAAAAGGAACTATTGCTCTTATTAGATCCTAGACAACTTGCATGATTATCTCTTTTTATCTTCACAACAAACTTGCAGGTAGGTTTTATTATATTATAGCCTTGAAACCTGAGGATCATACCTTCGCCAGATTGTACTTCCTCCTGGAGCCAGGGTCTCAATGCAGACTTTCAGGGCCTTTTTTAAGCCCCTAGATTACTCAGCCTTCCAAAGTTAAGAGTAATGATTATCTAGGTCCCAGTGCTCATTTTCTAGCATGCGGGCTGTACAAACACATGTTCTTATTTGTTTTGGGATAATAGAGATTATGACTGACAAAGTGTTGATTGGCCAGCAATTGTTTGTGAAGATCTAATTGCAGATCCAAAACAGTGGAATTTTGTATCTCTCAGTTGTATTTTTGCAAGTTCCCAATTTTCCTATAGCTGTACTGATATAGATTTGTAATTATTTAATTGCTAAAAATAAAAAATATCAATGGATTTCATGTTTTGTAAGAATATATTTTAGAATATCTGAATATTGAATTCCTTTTTGCTGTTTGACAATGACCTTAAACTTGACTGATATCTGGCTTCAAGCATTATATGGGTCTGTTAAAACTGACATTTAAAGAACAGATTTATTGTTTGCTGATGAGACATTTCCTTTTATGTGAGTGCAGTACCTAGTTGTTCATTTTTGACTTTTTGTCTAAGGTCAAATGTAGGATCAATTTAAAATTTTATAAGTCCCTGTCTAAAACTCTGTCCTACCATAACCATAATGATCTACAAGGCTGCTTCCATCTCTCATTTCAATATGTGAAAGTTCCATTAGAATTTTAGGTGACAAGTTGCTTGCAGCATGAAGCCGCAAAAAAAAAAAAAAATTAGAGAACTCCACAGCAGTGCTGTTAGGGCATTCTCACTACCTATCAAATGGCAGAGTTTGAATCAATTGGATTATATAAAATGCATTTTTCACCTCCAGCTCATGTTTCTCCTTTCCATAAAAAATAAGGAAATTGAATGCAATGTGGATATGAAACAGGCTAGAAATAAAAAAAAAGTACTGAAGAATTGAAGACCTTGTCTTATGATCTAACATGTTAGAAATTTCTTTGTGCCATAGGTTCTGCTACTGTTAAAAACATGAGAAATGCCTCCCTTTTAGAAATGGGATAAAAGCTTAGGGGAAAAAAATGTGAGTCATATTTCCCCAGTACACAAACTAGGTTCTTTTAAAAGTAATATACTTTTCACAGCAACATTAACTATTTGTAAATGAAAGAGTTTCCCTTTTTCTATTTCTTTTAATGACTTATTTCCTAAAGATTAAATATCTGGCTTTTTACTATTTTTGTTCTTCCTACACACCCACCCCAGCCCATTGTTGCTTTTATGCACTTCAAGACTTTGGCTCTAACATACTGATGGATTATCCTTACAACTCCAGCTGTAACTTCCCTCTTTATTATTGGTCTCATGTCTCTAATTATCTGCTGTTCCCAGTATATTGGATTCCCTATGGTACCTTAAATTCAACATGTCTAACAACAATATCATTATGTTGTATAAGATTAGTACTTCCTCTAAGAGACCCAATGCTGGTCTGTTGTACTAGTATGCTTCCAGTCTCTCAGTAATAGCTGGGAGTCATGTTTGACTCTTACATTTTATTTGTTCCCTACTTTAATTACTTGCTTTATTGATTTTTTTTATTTAAAGATCCTCTCTCTCTCTTTCATTTCCAATACTACTCTCTTTTAATAGACTTTCAACATCTCTTATACATTTCTTACAATTTTTCCTTTATACCTCAGTATTACCCACTCCAACCCATCCCACATACACGTCTTGTACTTCTCTTGCTGCAAAATATATTGTTCCCCTTGCTCTCTTTAATCCAAAGTAATTAATGTTTCTCCACTTCCTAGATAATAAAGCTTACATTAATTACCTGGCCTACAAGTCTCCTAAAAAACACATTTCCTAGTTTTCTTTCCAACCTTGTCTCTCACTACTTCCCTACACAATCCTTTTAGTTGATTCATTATTTCCTGCACACGCCATATAGCAATAATCTCAATAGTGTGATTTCTACTTCTCTAAATTATTTTTCCTTATTTTTTGTAAAGTCCCAGCTCCTGCAACCCTCTATAATGACCTCTCTCAAACCCCACTGTGATTCCTTATTTTCAACTTCTAAACCACTTACCATCTGTCACAGGACTTCAGCACATAGAAAATCAATAACAATACACCTGATTTTCTGTCTCTCCATGTGTATTGTAATATTCTGGAAGAAAAGCCTCATTTTTTTTTCCTATTACCTAACATGATATACTGTGTTCTAAATATATTTAATAAATATTTCCTTGGTTTTGTTGAAGATGATTATAAGGATGATATTTACTATGTAAGTACATGTCTGTCACTAGAAACACTTTCCTGGTAAATAGTCTTGAGACCCTCCCATGTTGATGTCCATCACTCTCTCATATTTGACCTGAACCTCAGTTGAACCTTGCATAATTTAAGATTTGGATAATCACAGGAAAGAAGGAAGACTATTCTTAAGAAATAAACCAGCATATACAAAGGTATGGGGGCATGGACACTGGTTGGTGAGTGGAAGATGAGCATGCTGTGAGTGGAGAATATTGTGCATGGAGGAGTATGGCCCACTGAAGGAAATTTTAAAAGGCAAACTTTAGAAAGAAAAAAACAGCTCCCAATAGGAAAGTCTGAGAGGCAAGGAGGGAAAAGATGAGCAAAGAAATTGTTAAAAATGTGCATCAATATTTTAACTATGTTTATCAGAGAAAATAATGAAAACTATCTTGAAATGAGGGTGAAAATAAAAGATTAAATAAAGATTCTGGACAACAATCATATATGAGATGGGAGTAACCAGATTTAAAGCATTCTATAGTCCTAATATTATTTGAAGGGGAAGAGAATAATATTGGATATCACTAGCTATATAACGCTTATGATTTAAGAGGATAAACTAAAAGAGCAGAGTCAGAGTACATAACTTCCAAAGTACAGGGAGAAAATAAAACATAAGAGGAAAAGAAGGGACAAAATGTTTGGAAGACACTGGAGACCTTCAAGATGGTGCAGGAGTAAGCTGTGGAAATCACCTTCCTCCCCACAGATACATCAGAAATACATCTACATGTGGAACAACTCCTACAGAACACCCACTGAATGCTGGCAGAAGACCTCAGACCTCCCAAAAGGCAAGAAACTCCCCACGTACCTGGGTAAGGCAAAAGGAAAAAGAAGAAACAGAGACAAAAGAATAGGGACGGGACCTGCACCAGTGGGAGGGAGCCGTGAAGGAGGAAAGGTTTCCACACACTAGAAGCCCCTTTGCAGGTGGAGACGGTGGGAGGTGGGCAGAAGCTTTGGAGCCACGGAGGAGAGCACAGCCACGGGGCGCAGAGGGCAAAGCGGAGAGATTCCCGCACAGAGGATCGGTGCCGACCGGCACTCACCAGCCTGAGAGGCTTGGCTGATCACCCGCCAGGGCGGGCAGGGCTAGGAGCTGAGGCTCGGGCTTCAGAGGTCGGATCCCAGGGACAGGACTGCGGTTGGCTGCGTGAACACAGCCTGAAGGGGGTTAGTGCACCACGACTAGCTAGGAGGGAGTCCGGGAAAAAGTCTGGACCTACTGGAGAGGCAAGAGACCACTGTTTCGGGCTGCACGAGGAGAGGGGCTTCCTGTTCCATGTGCCCACAGACTACAGAGTACTGCCTAAGTGAGCTCCACAGACGAGCTGCAGGTGAGAGCTGTGGATATCAGCTCGGACCCCAGAGGTAGGCATGAACAGTGTAACACTGCCACTGCTGCCACCAAGAATTCTGTGTGCAAGTGCAGGTAACTACCCACACCACCCTGGGAGCTTGTGTAGCACACCACTGCCAAGGTCCTGTGATTCAGGGACAACTTCCCTGAGAGAACACATGGTGCACCACCAGTTTTTGCAATGTCACCTTTGCCTCTGCTGCTGCAGGCATGCCCCACATTACAATTATGACTACCATACCCCTCCCTCTCACCGGCCTGAGTGAGCAAGAGAGTTCTAATTAGCCACTGCTTTAACCCACACCTGTCTGGGCTGGGAAGAGAGGCCTGAGAGTGACCTACATGCAGAGGCGGAGCCAAAACCAAAGATGAACCCCAGGAGCTTGTGAACAAAGAAGAGAAAGGGAAATTTCTCCGTGCAGCCTCAGGAGCAGCGGATTAAATCCCCACAATCGACTTGATAAATGCTGCATCTGTGGAATACCTGAATAGACAACGGATGTTCCCAAAATTGAGGCAGTGGACTTTAGGAGCAACTGTAGACTTGGGGTTTGCTTTCTGTGTCTGATTTGTTTTTTTATTTTATGTTTATCTTACTTTAGTTTTTAGTGCTTGTTATCATTGGTGGATTTGTTTATTGGTTAGGTTGCTCTCTTCCTTTTTTTTTTTTCTTTTTTCTTTTTGTGAGAGTGTGTGTGTGTTTGTTTCTTTGTGTGATTTTGTCTGTTTAGGTTTGCTTTTACCATTTATCCTAGAGTTCTGTTTGTTTGCTTTTTCTGTTTGTCTGGGTTTTTAAAAAAATTTGTATGTTTGTTATTTTTATGAGTGTGTGTGTGTATGTTTCTTTGTGTGATTTTGTCTGTTTAGTTTTGCTTTTACCATTTGTTTTGGGGTGCTATATTTTTGGGTTTTTTTAATTTTTTCTTCCTTTTCTTCTGAGCCATCTTGGTGCTCCAGCTGGGTGTCAGGACTGAGCCTCTGAGGTGGGAGAGCTGAGTCCAGGACATTGGACCACCAGAGACCTCCCAGCACCATAAAATATTAATAGGTAAGAGCACTCCCAGAGATCTCCATCTCAACACAAAGATCCAGTTCTACTCAATGGCCAGCAAGCTCCAGTGCTGGATGCCCCATGCCAAACAACTAGCAAGACAGGAACACAATACCACCCATTAGCAGAGAGGCTGCCTAAAGTCATACTAAGTTCACAGACACCCCAAAAGATACCACCGGACACAGCCATGCCCCCCAGAAGGACGAGATCCAGGCCCAGCCAACAGAACACAGGCACCAGTGCCCCCGACCAGGAAGCCTAGAGAGCCACTGAACCAAACCCACCCACTGGGGGCAGACAACAGAAATAAGAGAAACTGCGAACCTACAGCCTGCAAAAAGGAGACTCCAAACACAGTAAGTTAAACAAAATGGTAAGACAGAGAAATATGCAGCAGATGAAGGAGCAAGGTAAGAACCAACCAAACCAAACAAATGAAGAGGAAATAGGCAGTCTACCTGAAAAAGAATTCAGAGTAATTATAGTAAAGATGATCCAAAATCTCAGAAATAGAATGGAGAAAAAAAAAAAAGTTTAACAAGGACCTAGAAGAACTAAACAGCAAACAAACAATGATGAACAACTCAATAAATGAAATTTTAAAATCTCTACAAAGAATCAATAACAGAATAACTGAGGCAGAAGAATGGGTAAGTCACCTGGAAGATACAATAGTGGAAACAACTACCATAGAGCAGAAAAAAGAAAAAAGAAAGAAAAGAATTGAGAGTCTCAGACACCTCTGGGACAACATTAAACACACCAACATTAGAATTATAGGGGTCTCAGAAGAAGAAGACAAAAAAAAAAAAGGGACTGAGAAAATATTTGAAGAGATTATAGTAGAAAACTCCCCTAATATGAGAAAGGAAATAGTCAATAAAGACCAGGAAGCACAGAGAGTCCCATACAGGATAAATCCAAGGAGAAACATGCCAAGACACATATTATTCAAACTATCAAAAATTAACCACAAAGAAAATATATTAAAAGCAGCAAGGGAAAAGCAACAAATAACATACAAGGGATCCCCATAAGGTTAACAGCTGATCTTTCAGCAGAAACTCTGCAAGCCAGGAGGGAGTAGCAGGACATATTTAAAGTGATGAAACAGGAAAACCTACAACCAAGACTACTCTACCCAGCAAGGAACTCATTCAGATTCCACAGAGAAATTAAAAGCTTTACAGACAAGAAAAACTCAAGAGAATTCAGCACTGCCAAACCAGCTTTACAACAAATGCTAAAGGGACTTCTCTAGGCGGGAAACACAAGAGGAGGAAAAGACCTGCAAAAACAAACCCAAAGTAATTAAGAAAATGGTAATAGGAACATACATATTGATAACTACCTTAAATGTAAATGGATTAAATGCTCCAACCAAAAGACACAGGCTGGCTGAATGGATACAAAAACAAGACCCATCTATATGCTATCTACAAGAGACCCACTTCAGACCTAGGGAAACATACAGACTGAAAGTGAGGGGATGGAAAAAGATATTCCATGCAAATGGAAATCAAAAGAAAGCTAGAGTAGCAATTCTCATATCAGACAAAATAGACTTTAAAATAAAGACTTTGTTACAAAAGACAAAGAAGGACACTACATAATGATCAAGGGATCAAAACAAGAAGAAGATATAACCATTGTAAATATTTATGCATCAAACTTAGGACCACCTCAACACATCAGGCAAATGGTACCAACCATAAAAGGGGAAATCGACAGTAACACAATCATAGTAGGGGACCTTAACACCCCACTTTCACCAGTGGACAGATCATCCAAAATGAAAATAAATAAGGAAACACAAGCGTTAAATGACACATTAGACCCGATGGACTTAATTGATATTTATAGGACATTCCATCCAAAAACAACAGAATAAACTTTCTTCTCAAGTGCACATGGAACATTCCCCAGGATACATTGTATCTTGGATCACAAATCAAGCCTCAGTATATTGAAGAAAATTGAAATCGTATCAAGCGTCTTTTCCGACCACAATGTTATGAGACTAGATATCAATTACAGGAAAAAAAAAACTGTAAAATATACAAACACAGGGAGGCTAAACAATACGCTACTAAATAACCAAGAGATCACTGAAGAAATCAAAGAGGAAATCAAAAAATACCTAGAAACAAATGACAATGAAAACACGACAACCCAAAACCTATGGGATTCAGCAAAAGCAGTTCTAAGAGGTAAGTTTATAGGAATACAATCCTACCTCAAAAAACAAGAAAAATCTCAAATAAACAACCTAACCTTACACCTAAAGCAATCAGAGAAAGAAGAACAAAAAAACCCCAAAGTTAGCAGAAGGAAAGAAATCATAAAGATCAGATAAGAGATACATGAAAAAAGAAATGAAGGAAACAATAGCAAAGATCAATAACACTAAAAGCTGGTTTTCTGAGAAGATAAACAAAATTGATAAACCATTACCCAGACACATCAAGAAAAAAAGGGAGAAGACTCAAATCACAGAATTAGTAATGAAAAAGGAGAAGTAACAACTGACACTGCAGAAATACGAAGGATCATGAGAGACTACTACAAGCAACTATATGCCAATAAAATGGACAACCTGGAAGAAATGGACAAAATCTTAGAAAAAAAGTACAACTGTCCAAAACTGAACCAGGAAGAAATAGAAAATATGAACAGACCAATCACATGCAATGAAATTGAAACTGGGATTAAAATTCTTCCAACAAAAAATCTTCCAACAAACAAGGAGCAGATGGCTTCAGGGTGAATTCTATCAAACATTTAGAGAAGAGATAACCCCTATCCTTCTCAAACTCTTCCAGAGAACTGCAGAGGAAGGAACACTACGAAACTCATTCTATGCGGCCACCATCACCCTGATACCAAAACCAGACAAAGATACTACAAAAAAAGAAAATTACAGACCAATATCACTCTGAAAATAGATGTAAAAATCCTCAGCAAAATACTAGCAAACAGAATCCAATAACACATTAAAAGGATCATATACCATGATCAAGTGTGGTTCATCCCAGGAATGCAAGGATTCTTCATTATAGGCAAATCAATCAATGTGATATACCATATTAAAAAACTGAAGGATAAAAACCATATGAGAATCTCAATAGATTCAGGAAAATCTTTCGACAAAATTCAACACCCATTTATGATAAAAACTCTCAAGAAAGTGCATATACAGGGAACTTACCTCAACATAATGAAGGCCATATATGACAAGCCCACAGCCAACATCATTCTCAATGGTGAAAAACTGAAACCATTTCCTCTAAGATCAGGAATAAGACAAGCATGCCCACTCTTATCACTATTATTCAACACAGTTTTGGAAGTTTTAGCCATGGCAATCAGAGAAGAAAAAGAAATTAAAGGAATACAAATTGGAAAAGAAGTAAAACTGTCACTGTTTGCAGATGACATGATACTATACATAGAGAATCCTAAAGATGCCACCAGAAAACTACTAAAACTAATAAATGAATTTGGTAAAGTTGCAGCATACAAAATTAATGCACAGAAATCTTGCATTCCTATACACTAATGATGAAAAATCCGAAAGAGAAATTAAGGAAACACTCCCATTTACCATTGCAACAAAAATGATAAAATATCTAGGAATAAACCTAAGGAGACAAAAGACCTGTATGCAGAAAACTATAAGACACTGATGAAAGAAATTAAAGATGATACAAACAGATGGAGAGATATACCATGTTCTTGGATTGGAAGAATCAATATTGTGAAAATGACTATATTACCCAAAGCAATCTCCAGATTCAATGCAATCCATATCAAATAACCAATGGCATTTTTTACAGAACTAGGACAAAAAAATCTTAAAATTTATATGGAGACACAAAAGACCCTGAATAGCCAAAGCAGTCTTGAGGGAAGAAAACGGAGCTGGAGCAATCAGACTCCCTGATGTCAGACTATACTGCAAAGCTACAGTAATCAAGACAATATGGTACTGGCAGAAAAACAGAAATATAGATTAATGGAACAGGATAGAAAGCCCGGAGATAAACCCATGCACCTATGGTCACCTAATCTATGACAAAGGAGGCAAGGATATACAATGGAGAAAAGACACTCTCTTCAATAAGTGGTGCTGGGAAAACTGGACAGCTACATGTAAAAGAATGAAATTAGAACACTCCCTAACACCATACACGAAAAGAAACTCAAAATGGATAAGAGACCTAAATGTAAGACCAACACTATAAAACTCTTAGAGGAAAACATAGGAAGAACACTCTGACATAAATCACCGCAAGACCTTTTTTGATCCACCCCCTAGGGTAATGGAAATAAAAACAAAAATAAACAAATGGGACCTAATGAAACTTCAAAGCATCTGCAAAGCAAAGGAAACTACAAAGAAGATGAAAGACAATCCTCAGAATGGGAGAAAATATTTGCAAACGAATCAATGGACAAAGGATTAATCTCCAAAATATATAAACAGCTCATGCAGCTCAATATTAAAAAAACAAACAACCCAATCCAAAAATGGGCAGAAAACCTAAATAGACATTTCTCCAAAGAAGACATACAGATGGCCAAGAAGCACATGAAAAGCTGCTCAACATCACCAATTATTAGAGAAATGAAAATCAAAACTACAATGAGGTATCACCTCACACCAGGTAGAATGGGCGTCATCAGAAAATCAACAAACAAGAAATGTTGGAGAGGGTGTGGAGAAAAGGGAACCTTCTTGCACTGCTGGTGAGAATGTAAATTGATACAGCCACTATGGAGAACAGTACGGAGGTTCCTTAAAAAACTAAAAATAGAATTTACCATATGACCCAGCAATCCCACTATACTGGGCATATACCCAGAGAAAACAATAATTCAAAAAGACACATGCACCCCAATGTTCCTTGCAGCACTATTTACAATAGCCAGGTCATGGAAGCAACCTAAATGCCCATCAACAGACAAATGGGCAAAGATGTGTCACATATATACAATGGAATATTACTCGGCCATAAAAAGGAAAGAAATTGGGTCAGTTGTAGAGATGTGGATGAATCTAGAGACTGTCATACAGAGTGAAGTAAGTCAGAAAGAGAAAAAAAATATCGTATATTAACACATACATGTGGAACCTAGAAAAATGGTATAGATGAACCGGTTTTCAGGGCAGAAATTGAGACACAGACGTAGAGAACAATTGTATGGACACCAAGGGGGTGAATCGGTGGGGGGGGGGGGCGGGTTTGATGAATTGGGAGATTGGGATTGACATGTATACACTAATATGTATAAAATGGATAACTAATAAGAACCTGCTGCATAAAAAAATAAATAAAATAATATTCAATAATTCCAATGAAAATAAAATAAAATAAAATCCAGAAAAAAAGCACAAAATTACAAAATTAGGATTGGTGATGAGAATGAACCATAGATAAAGAAGAGACTGTCTCAACTCTATGGAAATATATTTATTTTAAAGCCTGAGTAAAGTGCATGATTTTCTAGGAAAATATAAGATATCAGAAAAAGGGTAAGAATGATCATATTAAAATAATGAATGTCTTTTATTAAACATTCTAAGTTTATAGGTATATTTTAGATTTCTCTATATAATTCCGGTGATTTTCAAAGTTTTAGAAATTTAGAAAGTAACTAAGAAAATAAAGTACAAACTCAGTAATGCTTGTTCAGTTTGTTAACTAGTACAGAATACAGTCATATCAAAATGCATTTTCAAGCCATGATTTAACTACTCTTGGCCAATTGTGTTGAGGCTACAGAAGCAATCAAGGTGACAAAGATTACCACTCACTGAAGGCTAAGATGACGGTTTTGCATTTTTTAGCAGTAAAGTATTTTATAATTAAGATTTGTACACTTTTTAGACATAATGCTATTGCACACTTAGTAGACTACAGAATAGTGTAAACATAACTTTCATATGCACCGGGAAACCAGTGTGTGACTGTATTGTGGTGGTCTGAAACTGAACCTACAATATCTCCAAGGTATGCCTGTATATGTTTATATGTGTGTCTTAGTCATTGTCCCTTGAAGTCACCGACTGTCTTATTTTATTATGTTTTCTAGTGGCCTGCCACAAAGTTTGGCTCATTGTAAGGATTCAATTCATTCATTCATTCAACAAACACATTTTGAGTTTTGATCTTGGTTAATAAAAGAACTGTTAGAGTGATCCTCAAGCCATATATTTCTGTGCAGCTGTCCAGCATCCAAAGCTTTGTGAACCATCAGTTCTCTGTTGCAGTTCTTCCTACCCCAAAGTGAGGAGAGCTCAGAGCCATTTGGGGAAGGATGTCCATCGGAATTCCAAGAAATTAGGAGAATATCACATCTAGAGTGAAGTGTTAGCCACGTTAAAGAAAGGGGTTAGTGACAGAGTTGAACAAAAGACTAGGGAGAGGAGCCAGTTCTAGCGCATTGACAAAATCTCCTCCAAGAAATGGCCAATACGTCTGGAGGTAATGGGACGGCTTCAGAAGGAATCTCCTGAAGACTGGAGATACTTGTTTGTTTAGCATAAGGTTTACCTTTTTGCATAATAACTAGTATCTCTTTTAAAAATAAACTCCCTTACCAATATGGCTCACTCAGTCCATTTGGATGAGGGATGTTCCTAAGAGTCTAATTGGCTTTCTCAGGAGTGGAGTCACCAAGGGAGTGACCAGTACAATGGCAATGTAATTCTCTCAGCCCTTTAGACACCATTTTCTGTAACACAAAGCTTGAGAACCATTTGAGGAAATGTATTCCCTAGATTGTGTACAGATTGAATAAGTTTCTCCAAGTCTGCAGCCTAGATTATGAAGAATATCACTGATGCTTCAAACTCCCTTATCCAACTGGTCCAATGTGCTTCTCAGTTGGGGACCCTTTAAAAGTAAGAGAGTTCTATGTGATTCGTTAGGAAAAGACAAAAAGCTACAAAAAAATGTTCTTTCCAAAGTTCTACTTTAAGCTGGAGCTGTGCCTAATGACTCACTATTATTCTAAGTGAAGGGAGCACAGGGAAGCCATCAGTCTTCAGAGTGCAAAGCTACACAGGAGGCTGATGCCTACTTCTGAACACAGTGGCATTTCCAGTAAGATCTAGTCAATGCTCCTGTACTGTTCCTTTCATCATCTCTTATTCTTCAATTCCTGCCATCTTTGAGCTCATGAGAAAGTCCCTCATGCAAAAAAATTCTTTTAACATATAGTACTTTTATTTTACTCAACTCACCCTAAAATAGTTCCTGAGATATGAAATTAATTTTTAAAAGAAGTAAAAAATAATGCAAATATAGAAATACATTATATCTGAAACAGTTCTGGCATGAAAAAAAGATCTCACTAAATGTTTATTGAATGAATGAATATTAATTTGTTGTGAAATTAGCCAAGCCCTTCATACAGCCTTTAAAAAGTAAACAAAAATAAATTTCCCTAAACCTGCCTGATATTTAAATGTTATACCTGTTTGTTTACATGAGAAAAAAGAAGATAATGAGTGTGACATTTATTATCTCCAAATAAGCTAGATTTGTAGGACACGTTGCTCACAGACCACTTTATTTCCTTTTGAAAATTAACTCCAAGGTAGCGGCCACCAGGAGGCACCATTGAGGGTAGCATCAAAACCTAACTTTCCGAGCCTTTCTCCATATAAGTTTAACAGAGAAAGACATGAAAATATACTATGCATTTGTAGGGTTTGACTTTTCTTCCCTAGAAAATAAACATCTCTGATGACCAAAATGTCAATATAAATGTATCCAAAACTTCAATATCTACGTTTACATCTTACATTAAGAAAATACCATTTGAAGCAAAACGATGAGAAAAACTAATATCAAAGTCGAAAGAGCTGTCATGTTAAATTTGTGTTAGACCTGTTGAGGGCCCATTATAAACCAAGATTGTGCCGGCTCCCAGGAGGACCTTCGTTTCTCTTGTCTTAATTCTCCTTTCTGCCTAGCCCTGCCCAAACCTACACTGCACACTGGTTCCTGGCTCTATTTTTAGGACTGTTCCCAAGGTATGTGATGTGTGTAGAGTTTTATCAGTTCAGCCTGCTCCAAATTTCTATAAACCCAGGTCTCTGTACACCCAACCCGGCACCATTGAGACTCCTGCCTGGCAGCTCAGCTCATTATGATGCAGGCTTCATCCACTGCAGGGCTCCAATTAGTCCCCGTACTGGTGAAGATGCTGGGGAGTCACCTTGACACCTCGAGAATCAAATCTCCTCTCTATGTTGAGTTTCATCTGGCAAAACTAAGCAAGGGATCTGTAAAGACCACACCACCAAATGTCTTTCCTTTTCCTGGGGCTTCCTCTTCCATAGGGCTTCATAGACCGGATAGAGCCGGCATTCCTCTCATTTGCAATTAATTATTAACCTGTCTCCTCTTTATTAACCTCACCTGCCTGCCTGATTAGTGCTATAACTTGGTTATTCACCATCCAGGAAACATCAAAGGGTCGTTGCTTTTTACTCTAGAACTTTTAGACATTTGAACATTCGTACATTTTTAACGTTTAACATTTTAAACATAAAAACATAATTTTACACAATGGTTTTCTCACTGTGGGAGAGAGCTTCATCTGATAGACAAGCAAAAGAGCTCATACCCAAAGAACACACATCCATAACAGAAAGCACTTGAAGCTTAGCGCACTCATTTATTTGCCTTGCAGCTCAAATCTAAATGTTTTACCCCAAATCATGCAGCAGGTTGAGTCTGGTCTCCTATGATTCTAGTTCTGTGTCTTTTCTATTACACAAGTTTAACCTCTCCACAGTTTATTAGTTTTTTCTTGAAGAAAAATAAGTGCTTAAGCTACCTAGTACAAAATGAACCTGTCTCACAATTGCCTCCGTCTTCCAGGCTAGCAAAGTATATAAGCAAGTGCAAGAGGGAGGACCATTTGCTGGCTAAGTTCTAAGAGATGGGGGGTTCTAGTCCTGATTTCATGTGCCCTCACATTTGGTGTTTGACCATTTATTTGATAATCTTGGCCTCATTTTCCTGATGGAGTGTTAGACTAGGTATGTCTATGGAGATTTTCAATTATAACATCCTATGATACTCTACTACTTGGCATCTACCTTTATTATGAAAGTAACTGTTTGTTAAGCTATGTTAACTTTTTTTCCACCACTATTTAGTGTGAGTAGAGTGAGATCTTATTCTGTGCCTTTACACCAAAGAATTTGACTTTTCCATGGCCCACAAAGGAAATGTAATAAGTAATACACATTCGATAAATATATGTTGATAAAAGGGAGGAAGGAGTAAAGAAGAGAGAGGAATGGAAAAAAGTAAGCAAACAAGCAGTTTTTCTCTCCAAAACTGAGAACATCTCTTATTCACCTAAATTGTAAGGGGCAGACTAAATTATGACGTGTCCCTGAAAGCTAACAACCTTTAAAATTTGTTTTCATTGGCACAGAAAAGCCCCCACCCCTCATCCTAGTATTTCTTTTCTCTTTTTAAATTATGGGAGTAATGTTTTCCTTCCAATACTGGTTCTCCTCTGTGCTCTTAAGCCCTGCAGTTATTCAGTATAATTGACTGTGTGACAAGTTGAGATAGAAGTAATGTTAGGTCAGCAATCTAAGTCACATATCAAACTAAGAAGGTATTATGGGGCAAATCACATTTTAATCAGCCGGAGCTTACATAAATGCAGCAATATTGATAGCATTTATGGTTTGTATAACAGCCTGTGGTGTGACAGAGCAATAGCACTTTGAAATATAGTCAGTGGATGTTACTGAATGGTAAATCATAATGGAACTCCTGTGGTATTCCATGATGTCCATGTGAATTCTCTAATAATTTATAATGCTTGATGTGATTCCACAGCATGTGACAAGAAGTGTGATTATTTGTAGCTCTGCTTGATCTGCAGCATAAAATTTACTTTGGAGGCAATGGGATGCGTTACTAATGTACAGGAGTATTCCTTCTGGAGAGGCATTTCAACTCTTCCAGAATCAAGATGTGGCATCAATTGCTCAACTGGAACATAACTGTACAGTGACTAAACATTATCTCGCAGGAAATACACAAATACATCTTTTCCAGGAAATAAGTGGAAAGTAGTTTCTTAATTACTAGTTCATAGCTGCCTGGTCTCAGATGCCATGATTTTGAGTCCCTGATGCTCTAATCTTAGACTAATTGCATCCTTGACATCTAATTGTTCTGTTCCAGCCCTGACAGCCACCCTGTTCTTTCAAGTGCTTCCTGGGGAGGTGTGAGAGGGAAGGGGGGAAGAAGAGGCTTACAATAGCAGACTAAAAAATTACGGATACTTAGCCCCATTCCCCAAATTTCTCAAAGCCTTTAAATTTCACGAGTAGAAGAAGCAGGCCAGACTTTAGTGATACGTTTCCTCCACATTATTAAAGCGCTCCCACTAGTGTTATGTTGGGTGACTGACAAATGAGTCAAAAAATGCTAGAAAATACTAATTGGATTCAACTGGCCTTTATTTTTTTTCCCTAATTTGTACCCAGAAGTCAACTCTTGTTAATCTACTTGTAAATATCAGTTGCAAAAATATGAGAAGCAAATGAACAGTCTTCAAGTACATGATGCATACTTCTTCCAGAACCATCTTCCATTTCCCTGCCCATTATTCATATATTGATACTGGAGCTGAAGAGTGAGGGGCAGGGAACTCCAGGTGGACTGAAGGACTTCATCTGCCTCTTTCTATGCAAAACCAACAGACCCTTAGCCCTTGGGGAAAAAAAAATACAAATTTCTTCCTTTTGAAAATATCACAGAAGCAGCTGCTCCTCAGCTATTTTGAGTGGCTTTTCTGAGAACAGCTTGTAGCTGCAATATTGTATATGGTGGATGGTTGGCAAGAGCCTGGTTGTGGGAGGGGAAGAAGGAAAACTGAAAGCCAGTGCAAGCCCTGGTGACTGACACATGGGGGTCGAGGATGTAGAAAAAGGCCACGCCCCAATAATGGAAAGAAATGGATGGGAAGGCAAAATTACCCCGTGGCAGAAGTGTTAGCCTTTTTAATTTATCTAAATGAAGCTTAACACTTCCCATCCATTAACACAATTTTAAGTGAGAAAAGACAGAGATTAGTGTTAAAGACAACAGAAAGAATCGAAAAGAATAAAGGAAGAGAAATAAATTCAAATGCAAATGAAATTCCAGGCTGCAAAAAGGCAACAGGTAATAGCCAGCTCATACTTGCGCTGCGTTTGACAGCTCAGCAGAGGAGCGTGCTTATTTATCTTACACTGTCTTGCACATTATATCTCTGGCTAGAGGCTAAAGAGTTTTTAGGTCCCTGCTCTGAGTCATTGTTACTAATCCCTGTGTACAAAAAGGAAACATGATTAACCTGTGGATGCTGAGATAGATAGTAGTCAGTGTCATTAGAAGAACACAGGTATCTGAAATCAAGGTGAAAAAAACAGAGGACCCGTGCTCTTAGTAATCAGAGAGGTTCAAAGCAGCAGTTACTTTTCGACCTAGAGTTGCTAGAAAACATGCTCATGACAACCTTAAGTGTTATTCCCCAAATCCTCTGTGTTCTTATTCAAACACCTACTCTCCAGATTGTAGGTACTTATCATCTCAACACCTCAAAGTCCAGGTCTGACCTGGATCCTCGTATAATGAGGTCTTTGTGTTTATGATAGTTTCACCTTTTATTTCAAAAATCTAAAAATAAACAATTGTTCTGACTGAGTCACACAGAATCTCTGTTTTTGATGTTTGTTTCTGATTAACTCCTCATCTCTATCCTTAACTGTAGCTTTCACCACATGTAGATATTTAATTTTTAAGAAAATCACAGATTGATGAGTCATACAAGGCAAACAGAAAAGTCCAGGTTTTTGAACGTCTTGAAACAGCTCCATACAATACAGCCCAAAATAATGCATACTAACATGACTTCTAGGGCTTTGGCAATCTGAAAGGGTGTTTTGGTTATTAAAATGATCAGAGTCACTCCTGGACTTAAATGTACAAGGGTCAGGGATACTAGATGTCCTGAAGTGCACTTACGGTCCTGCACAGTTGAAGATTGCCCTGCATTCTGCAAGACTTTAGATATCATACAGGACACTCTTAAGATGAAATACCTATCTATAAATTCTTAAATCTGCAGCATAACTCTTTTAAGTATAAACGTAAGATACTTTTTGCATGGGTTTAATATACAGTGACTATTCTAAGAATGCAACTATGTGTAAATAGAGAAAAGACTGCAGTTTCTTTGGCTCTTTACTGGGAGTTGATTACCATTTTGTAAAACCACAACCTCCATGGAAGTGCCTTTTATGAACTCTGAGTGGCAACACAGTTCACCCACAACAGACTGCACAACTGCAGCAGTCACGTTCATGGGGACTCTACGAGTAGGTCCGAACACCTGACCACGTCATTAGCTCTCCCAGTGCAGTCATGTCCGAGCATTTGCACCTTGGAAATACATACTTCCTTTTCCTAAATGGAATCTGACAAGACCAATTATAGATGTATCCCTTATTGAGCAAGGTTTTTCTTATTAGCGGGTAATCACCATAAGACAGAGGGCCTATTTCTTGGACTTCCATGAGTGGAGCATTCTCGTGCAACTTTGATCAGAGCCCTTCACTTGATCCGATGTCTGCTGTGCTCCTTGCCACTCTGACTCTTGTCACCAGGTTCTGTCACTTTTCTCCTGTGTCTTCCTTCTACCTCCTCAAGGTCTGACTGATCATTTTTCTGGAATTTCATAATTTAAATCTTTTTATGTCTGCTAGTTAAACTTGATACTTTTCTCCTCCTCCTCCTCCTAAAGAGTCCCCTTCCCAGTCAGTATATAATTCAAAATAAAATGTTTTCTCTTTTCTTCAATAGGGTAGATATATTGACACAAAGACTCCAAGATCTAGTCCTTATAGCAAATAAGTTCTTATAGCAGAAATGCATGGATTAGACATCATTGCCATTAAAACCAGCCAATTACCTTCCCTTTCTCTGACTGAATTGGTTCTAAGTGACTTGTTATATTTGGGTTTCCATATAGAATTTCCGACAGAGGTGAAACTGAATTGATGAACTGGCACAAGTTTCTTGTACTCTTTGCACTTATATTAATCATTACAAATCAGTAAGTTGACATTATTTCTAGGCAAATATTTTGTGAGTTTAGTTGCCCTATTCCATTCCCTGGGTCCAATTAATTCTGGGTATGCTAGCAAAATAAAATTCATGGATAAGCAAAATCAAGAAGCAGATCATAGATCAAGTATTCACCTTCAACACTATGTAAACAATTAACTTACAAAGGAAGAACATAAACTACATAAAGACGACATGCTGTACTGGAGGACACTTGAAACACAAACTTTAGAGTAAGAAATATATGAAATTTAATCCATGCTTAGACATTTATTACTGTTTGAAGAAATGTTGAGATAGTTCCTAAAACTTATTTTAAATGCTTAACACACTTGAACATGCCCACACTCACATTAACTTGGTATTTGTTATTTTAAATTTTTAGATGGCACATGCATCCTGCTGTATGCACTAATAGGAATGGGCTTTATTATAAAGGAAATAACCCTGGTTCTTAGAACTAAGGAATGTTTAAGTAAAGGATATATAACTAGGGCTTATTCTTTGGATATTACTCCACCAGCTCCCATGCTGTCCTGTGATGTCAGCCACTATTATGATGGAGAAAACCAATCCTAGACCGGTCTCTTTATGCTTTAACAACAGTCAGTAGCTGATTTCATTGCCACTCCCTTCTTCTTGCTTTCTAGCAATTAGAATAGTAGTTGTATGACATGCTAGGACTTACCCATGAATATGGTGCCCAGAGAACATTTTTGAGTAGCAGCCACTGTACTCCCCCAGTTTAGCACAAACTGTAAAAGTGACCCATGTGGAAACATCCACCATTACTATGGGGAATAGTGGTTTATATTTTAGCACTACAGAGGCCCAATGCTAGACCATGGATGGACATGACAAGAAGAGAATGCCAGATGAGACTCAGAACCTATCAAGTCCCCACAGCCGGGATAAATCTCTGCTTGAAACATATGCTATAGTTTTGGTTAAAAATAATAAAGCTTTCTTCTTGTTTAAGCAATAGAGGATTGGAATTGTTGCTTTTACTTTTGGCACATTCATAGATGGAGGGAATCCATCAAACACTGTCAACACTTTGGGGCTACAATTCTTACAAGAATCCCTCTAAGACCCATCAGTTAAAACAGGTATAATATTATCTACCTAACTGAATAGTTAGACATAAAATATATAAAGGAATTTGTATATAATAGGAATTTAAGACATGCTAGTTTTTAAACTCATTATTATAAATTGGAGCTGGCTAGGGCCTTGCATCATTGTAGGGGGAAAAACTATGACTCATCCCAATAGCCACATGCTTATGAATAACATTTCTTGCCACGTTTTCATTGTAGGAACTTTTTAAAGGCGATTCACAGAAGATGAATGTTTCTAATAAATTGTAATAATTTGCTACTTTAAGAAATGTAAGTATCCAGCCTAATCTGCCAGATTTTAAGAAAACTTACAAAGAAGTAATAATAAATGAGTTCCTATATTTAAACTGGCTTAGAATAAATGGAACTCATGATATTCTGTGGTAGCACTATTGGTATGCTATTGAATTAGTACACATATCGCAATTTAAAAGGTTGGAGACACTGTGAGGATATGGGGGGGGAGATTAGGACTTTGAAATATGTGGTGTTAACAACTGTGCACAATAGGTGGCATTCAGAAAAGAATGTCATGATTTTCAGCCTGTGAAGGGAAACAACAAAAACAAAAACAAAACTCTAGTGAGCAAATCCTGAGCGTACATATACTGAATCCATGCAAAGAAATAGACGTTGGTTGCTTTACTGCAATTATTTTAGGATATGCCGTTATTAGAAATATGAGGAGAGGGGAATTCTATAGTGGATAATCCCTGAGGAAACAGCTCTACACTCTACCTCAAACTGTAATATGATTCCCATCAATCTGTGAAAGCTTTATGTTGTGCTATATTTAAAGGTGAAGAACCTTAAAAGAAAAATATAATGTCCTTGAAGGAAGGATTTTATGATAAGACACTGTCTTTTGGTGAGAAACAAAATACAGGAGAACTCGTCTCACAGTATACACACTGCTTATTTGAAAAAAAAAAAAAAGGAAAAAAAATTGACTCTTTACCCTCCATATCGACTCATAAAGGGAATTTTTATTTTCAGCAAGGTTGAAAACCCGACAGCCTGACATGCATAATGAAGGACAGCCCCAAATTTGAAGGGATACAATAGATAATGCTGAGAGAATGGGAAGGAAATCACATATTTTGTTATTCAGAAGAAAGTACAATGTCAGAATAAAAGTAAAATGTCATGTCAATGTCAAAGTACAGTGTCAGAATAACAGCCATCCAAATGGACAAATATGAGAAAATATCTGAGACACAAAGATAAGGAATCAAGTAAGGAAATACATTTGGAAATGCATAGTTATTTGGAATTATAATGTTTCAAATAATTATGAGAACCCTAAAAATTTAAAATTATTTGAACTGTGCCTTCAGAAATATCACATGAAGTAATTGTTATATGCTAGTGTCATGAAGTGAGCTAATCACTTGTTTCAATTTTTGTTTTAATAGACATTAGTTTTTAGAGCAGCTTTAGGTTCACAGCGAAGCTGAGTAGAACATACAGAGATCTCCCATATGCCCCCATGCATGCATGGCCTCCTCCACTGTCAACAAGTTTTTAAATGTGTTCGTGGGAGAGGTGTAACCATCACTATTGAGAGGAAAATCACGAATGTTCAAGAAACTTAGAAATAAGTGAAACCCACGAATAGATGGGATTAGTCATCTGTATGAAATAACACAAGAGACTTTCTGAAGACGTGTCATAGAGAAGTCTATAAAAATACAAAATCAAACAGGATAATAACCAAAACATAATGTGATCACAACTAAGAAACCTAGAAAATTTTTTTTTTTTTTACACAGTCTTTCTTCACACAAAGTATAGGATAGGCACCTCAGGTAATCTAGAAAAAGAGGGTGTCACATAACAGGGATTGATCAATCTGCTTCTGATACAAATGGGGAGAGAAGGCCAAGACTGGGGGACTCAAACATTTGGTGAGTGAACACAGCTATCAAAACCATTATGTCTCCCAAGCAACTTCTCCCTTTGGCTCCAGGTTTGGCATATACAATTCTGGGTATAACTGACTTCTGATATAGACTGGGAGAGAATAAACTGACCATTCCACACAAATTTGCAACCTACTTGCATTTATTTATTTTTTATTATATGTTCATTATTTGCATTCTGGTTAAAAAGAAAATCTTTTTCACTCACATTCTAATCAACACTGTCTGTCATCATAATAACATTAGATTTTATGTATGCATCTAAAAAATTTTTTTTAATTAAAAGATAAGTTCTCTTTTCATATCTGTCATTGACAGTACTGTTAGCCTTGCTAGTCTCTCCAATTTTTTCTTTTTTTAGCCAAATAACTAAAGGTGGCCTAAAATAAAGCAAGCCCTTAAACTGTACTCTACCATTACAAAGCAAT
Source organism: Hyperoodon ampullatus (assembly GCF_949752795.1). Classification (NCBI taxonomy): domain Eukaryota; kingdom Metazoa; phylum Chordata; class Mammalia; order Artiodactyla; family Ziphiidae; genus Hyperoodon; species Hyperoodon ampullatus. Next base: position 75,619,799 of record NC_136926.1, read on the forward strand.
CACTGTAAAGAATATGAAGATGAATGTGACATTTTTTACATTCATAGGACTAAGTGAAAAATTTAAAAACAATGTTTATCGTATAAGAATTTAAAGTAGCAACAAAAATACTGCAGGATGTGAATGATTAAATGACAAAATAACCATATAAGTGGTATAAAACAGAAAGTAAGATTTAAGTCTTTAGATTGAACTTGGGAGTGGTCAAGAGGAGACAAAAAATTATTTTAAAAATATACATAGGATTATAGTTTCTACTTCCATTGTAGAGAACTGGAAAGAGCATCATTCCCCCTTTTCACAACAAAAAATGAGAAACTCCAAGTTGCCAACTTTTCTTGAACCCATCAGAAAGCTGAGGTTGCAAGGTAATAAACTAGCTCAAAATCTAGGGAGAGACAAGTGCGTATGGGGAGAGATAGAGTAGAAGCACCTGTTTATTTGGAACAAATGCAGCCACCGTTTGAAGAATTCAGCTAGAGTTGTTCACAGATTGGCGGATGCTGAGTATGAGCTATGCGGAGCCCCAGAGGAATGCAGATGTAGGGAAAGTCTGCCCCCACTGAAAGGCTCTTCTCCTTGGACCTCACTGAATGAGTTCTGAGGAACGGTCCCTCATGGTGCAGGCATGGGGCATGAGAACAGCAGCAGCTGCTGAGAGGCACAAAGTCCCACTCAAATCCTTCTCTCCTGTTTCCCCTACAGACCAAAGCATTAAACTTCAGGGGAAGGAGCAATAAAAATTGTCATCCTCGGGACACCACTGAAAACCCACTGGTATGAGGAGGGAAGAGAAAAAAACAATCTCTCTGGCTGAGGGACAGGAACAGGAGCTAAGCCCAGAGTTGGTGGAGAACAGGAGCACTAAGAAGCCACACTCCCAAGCCAGGGACGCATTGCCTTACTTAGGACTGAGGCCTAACAGAGAAGGACTTTTTCCCTGGCCCCCAACCAACCTAATAAGCACCAAGCAACAAGTAACAAGTAACAGTGAAATACTGTGGAAAAGAGTTGCAAAAGCATAGAGACATTCTTGGCACAGCATTAAGAGGAGACCTAAAGCTGAGAATGGAAGAGATATTGAGAAAAATTCTCTGACAGTCCATGACAATCCATACTGGAGCCCGAGGCAAAAGGAAAAATGAGTGTCCCTGTACACACTCATCAAAATATCCTCTCAGACTTTGAACCAAGTGACAAAAGTGGATAAAACTTCTACAATAAGTACACATGATTATTTCACAACAGAAAAGCATATTCAAAGAGCTGAAAAGAAAAAAAACAAAAATAAGACTTTCCAGCCATAATTCTATGTTCACCAAATATATATGTTATAATGGAAAGAGGAAGACCTTCTGAGACAAACAAATCTCTAGGAATTTTATTGCCAGCAAATCTTCACTGTAAGAAATGTTAAGAAAAGCTATTCTGTAAGAAGAAATAAATCAGAAAAATAGGATCTACAAAAAGAAGAGTAATGCAAAGAAAATGGAATAAAAGTATAAAATATTTTCTCTTAATATTTAATTGCTCTGAAATACAAATGATTGTCTTAAGCAAAAATACTGGCTATTTATTGTGTATTTATAGCATATATAAAAGTAAGATGCTCAACAATAAAAACACAAAGAATGTATTTGTATGCTTGGTTTGATCTGTTCACTTATATTCATATATTATACATAACTCAGTATAATATTATTGGAAAATACACTCTGATTAATTAATGATGTATATTACAACCCAAAGGACAACTAAAAATTTTAGAAGAGGTATAAATAATAACTCAACAGTGCAGATAAAAGAGAATAAAAAAATGGATACTCCATTATCCTTTAAGAAGTTACAAAAAAGAGGGAAAAACGATAACAAAAAAGAGAAGGAACAATTAGAAAAACAACTACAAGATGGTAGATTTTAACCCAACCACATCAATAAACAAATATAAACAGTCTAAACACACCAATTAAAAGACACAGAATGTCAGATAGGGTAAAAAGACTAAAGTATATCATATGCTATCTATAATAAACTTACTTTACACATAAAGACATAGAGAGGTCAATAGTAAAAATCATTCAAAACATTCACTAAGATAGACCATGTTCTGTGCTGTAATACAAATTTCACCACATTTAAAAGAGTATAAATCAGATAAAGTATGCTCCCAGACCATAAGTGAAACAAATGAGAAATAATATCTAGAAAGCCCCCAAATATTTGGAAATTAAACAACACACTTCTAAATAACCTATGGTTCAAAAGGGAAGTTTTAAAGGGAAATTTTAAAATATTTTGAACTAAGTGAAAATAAAAATACAACATGTTAATATTTGTGGGATACAGCTAACAAAGTGCTTAGAAGGAAACTTATAGCAATAAATATATAATTTAGAAAAGAAAGCAGTTCTCAAATCAGTAATTTAAGACATCTTAGAAACAACAAAAAGAATAAATTAAACCCAAAACAAGAAGGAAAGAAGTAGTAAAGATAAACAAAAATCAATGCAATTGAAAGAATAAAGACAATAGAAAAAAATAATAAAAGCAAAAGCTATTTCTTTGAAAATATCAATCAAATTGATAAACCTCTAGCCAGACTCACCATGATAAAAAAAAAAAGAAGCAAATTACCTATATCAGGCATAAAAAAAGATACCACTGTAGACCCTTTGGAGAAAATATTTGCAAATTACATATCTTACAAAGTACTTGTATTCAGATTACACTAAGACTTTCAAAACTCAACACTAAGAAAACAAATCTATTAAAAAATGCACAAAAGATTTAAACAGTCACTTTGCCAAAAAAGATAAATGGAAGCTAAACATATGAAGATATGCTCAACATCATTAGTCAATAGGAAAATATAAACTCAAAAGAAATGCCATTTTATACCTATTATAATAGCAAAAAAATTATAAAAACAAAAAAATAAACAACATCAACTACTAGGGAAGGTGTGGAGTAACTGGAACTCTCACACTTTGCTGGAGAGAATGCCAAGGGGAACAAGCACTTTGGAGAAACACCTTGGCATTTTCTGGTAAAGTAAATATGTACTCACCCATGTGACCCATCAATCACACTCCAAGGTATTTATACATGAGAAATGAAAACTTACATTAACCCAAAACCCCTCTATTAGAATGTTTATGGAGGCTGTATTCATAATTACCAAAAGGTAGAAACAGTCAAAATTTTCTTAAACTTGTGAATGGGAAAACAAACTGTGGTACACCCACAATAGTATATCATCCAGCAGCAAAAGGGAACCAACTTATTATACTTGTAACAACATAGAGGGCTCTCAAATGCATTGTGCTGAATGAATGAATCTACACCCCAAAGGCTACATACTGTATCATTCCATTTGTATCATATTATGGAGACAAATCTACAGTTACAGAGAATAGATCAGTAGTTTCCAGAAGTGGGGTTTGGAGGAAGGATTAACTACAAAGCAACAGTAGAAAGCAAATATGGGGGGTAATGGAAATTTTCTGTATTGTGTATGGGGTGCATATATGACTTAAGCACTTGACAAAACCTGTAGACTGTACACCACAAAGGGATACTCTCACTGTATGTAAACTGAAAAATAAATTTTAAAAGAACTAAAATTATTTTTATATTAAAAAAATCTATGATCAGCTGGAGGTTTATAGAGAGCTCAAAGACATAAGCCATGTCCAAAAAAATTCATGGAAGAGAATGAATACAAGTTTAACATGTGTGTATTTTATCCCATAAACAATGAACAAGAGGGAGCACATTTATCCCTTGAGTCATAGTCTCATTTTCTAGGTATTTATAAAATATTTCTGAAAAGAAGAATGAGATCAGTGGAGACAAGATTCCACAGTATGTGTGTGATATTGACCAAAAAAATAAAGAACACATGACATTGAATAGTAGTTTTTAATATTTCTAGCAAATTTTGGAAGAAATAAAACCATTAACTATCTAAAGGGCAAATAAGTCAGGGAAATAGCCTGTTTTTAGAAAAAAAACTTTCATGATTAATAACCTTGAAAATTCTCTAAGGGAGTTATGTGTTTATGAAATTCTTTTTAAAAAGTAGTTATGTGGCATATTTGTGGCTTGTTAAAATATTTCACAGAGACCCTTAGAAAATTTACCTCTAAACTGCATTCATGATAGTTTAAACACAAACACTTGTAGTCACTATTACAATGTGCGTACTTTTCAAAAAAAATTACCCACATTTTATAACTTTACACATTTTATTTCATAAAAAGATAGTAAAATATCATAGAAAGGTGTGGTGAGAGTGTATGTTTCTCATGCCCAAAAGAGGTAATGGGAAAATATTTCAGGTCACAAAATGGTAAAAGGTAATACTGATAATGAAAATACTTAAGAAACATACATAAGATCAGTACACTTTAACAGTTCCCTGATTAGAAGTACGGATGAAATAGCAACCCCTATTAAAGCAAAAATTTATACATATGTACATATCTCTGTCTGTATGTCTGTGTATATACGCATATGTGTACATATATATAAAAACTATGTGTGTATATATATTTAAACTGTGTATATATATGTATATATACACATATATATCTATACTGCAACATAAACATGAAGAGAATTTCTTACTAGCTAATAGGTAATTTTGTTTAAAAATTTCCATTCTATATTTTTAACATTTTTTTCTAAAATTAATCTAATATTTATATGTTACTTAAACCAAAACAACAAAAAATAAATTCCAGGAATGCTGTTTTCTCTTAAGGGTGGTTCCTATTCAGTTTGAAAATTTTTATTTAACAATATTCTAATTGTATTTTTTAAAGGTTACATTTATCCTCTTGCTGAGCTTTACAAAAAAAACCTGAAATATTGCTAAGTATTTATATTAGTCTTATGGCTTATGTACATTTTCTCATTCTATTCTCACAACAGTTCTATGGATTAAGTATTAGTTTTCTCATTTATAAATTGGAATAATGAGTCCCAGAGCAGTTAAATCCCTTTTGCTTTTTCACATATTTATTATACTATGGTAAAATCAGATTAAAATAAGGGTTCTATTATCTAGTGTTCAATATAGTTTTATTTCTGTTTCTTCTACTCTGTGGCATATTTAAAAGAAAAAAAAAACATTCATTGACAAGTCCTATGGAAGTTGCTCTTTGGATAGATTAAGGTATAGTCTTTCTATTAAGGCTAAGGGTTTAGAGATTTGAAAAGGTACTTATTTGCATATAAAAGAATTGTCTATATAGAAAAATCACACTGATTCCACAAAAATACTTCTAGAACTAAAAAATGAGTTTACCTAGATCACTGTATACAAGGTCAAAATGCCTTATCAGAACGCGATCATCTCCCAGGTTTTGGAATCTCTCAGAATTGTTCAATTTAGGGTTTCTAGTTGTTCCCCTGGCCTTCTAAATGTGCTGCTTGGTATTCAGTTAATAAAGTCAAAGTAACTCACAAAATTTCCTGGAGCACTTTTCTGAGTAGCTTCCTCCTCTCTGATATACAGCCTGTTTTCCGGGCCATTTCAGCTACCCCAAACTTCAATCTCAGTCTTCACAACTCATCAAGACCCCTAGGCTCTGTTTAAGAACTCCCCATTTGAAATGTGATTCAGTAAATGCTTCAAGATAGAAAGCTGGGATGATTGTATGACTCACCTCACTTTTTCCCCTTCTGCTAGGAACTACGATTATTCACTTCTTGCAGTTCAATATTTGAATGCAGTTATTTCTTACTTCATTCAGTTTTCTAGTTGATTTATGAAAGAGAGGAAAATTCAATCCTGATTTCTTCATCATAGCTAGAAACAAAAGTATAAATTTTAATTATATTAAAGTAAACTGATCCATTATACTCTAGTGCAATATTTACACTAAGAGTAAAGCACAATATAAGATTTCAAAGACATTTAAAGGCCATGGTTATTATTGTCTTATTTGAGCTACTGGAATGGAAAGGTTGAGATACTGATTTTGCTGATTAGCTTAGCCTATAGCCTTCTAAGCAGGGAAAAAAAGAAGTGGTACACAGATGGACAAGGTGTTTTTAAAATTTTTTTATACTGATGTAGTTTCAAATGTGCAAAAATGATACAAGGAGAATACACAGAATATCTGTTTACCTGTATTAGTTTTCTATGCTGGTAACCAAACAGTACAAACTTAGCAGTTTAAAGCAACATATATGTATCACCTCAATGTTTACATAAGTCAGGAGTCCAGGCATAGATTAGCTGGCTCTTGTGCTCAGAGTCCCTCAATCAAAGTGCCAGTCAGGTAATGTTCCCTTCTGGAGTTTAGGATCATCTTATACCCTCACATGATTGTTGGCAGAATTCAGTTTATTTTAGCTAAAGGACTGAGCTCTCATTTTTTTTGTTGTTTACAACTTTATTGGAGTATAATTGCTTCACATTGGTGTATTAGTTTCTGCTTTATAACAAAGTGAATCAGTTATACATATACATCTGTTCCCATATCGCTTCCCTCTTGCGTCTCCCTTCCTCCCATCCTCCCTATCCCACCCGTCCGATCTTTGTTCTCAAGATTGCTTTGGCTATTCGGGGTCTTTTGTGTTTCCATACAAACTGTGAAATTTTTTGTTCTAGTTCTGTGAAAAATGCCAGTGGTAGTGATAGGGACTGCATTGAATCTGTAGATTGCTTTGGGTAGTAGAGTCAATTTCACAATATTGATTCTTCCAATCCAGCAGCATGGTATATCTCTCCATCTATTTGTATCATCTTTAATTTCTTTCATCAGTGTCTTATAATTTTCTGCATACAGGTCTTCTGAATCCTTAGGTAGGTTTTTGTTTTGTTTTTTCTGTTTTTTTTGTTTTTTGCGGTACATGGGCCTCTCACTGTTGTGGCCTCTCCCGTTGCGGAGCACAGGCTCCGGAAGCGCAGGCTCAGCGGCCATGGCTCACGGGACCAGCTGCTCTGCGGCATGTGGGATTTTCCCGGACCGGGGCACAAACCCGTGTCCCCTGCATCAGCAGGCGGAATCTCAACCACTGCGCCACCAGGGAAGCCCCCTTAGGTAGGTTTATTCCTAGATATTTTATTCTTTTTGTTGCAATGGTAAATGGGAATGTTTTCTTGATTTCACTTTCAGATTTTTCATCATTAGTGTATAGGAATGCCACAGATTTCTGTGCATTAATTTTGTATCCTGCTACTTTACCAAATTCATTGATTAGCTCTAGTAGTTTTCTGGTAGCATCTTTAGGATTCTCTATGTATAGTATCATGTCATCTGCAAACAGTGACAGCTTTACTTCTTCTTTTCCGATTTGGATTCCTTTTATTTCCTTTTCTTCTCTGATTGCTGTGCCTAAAACTTCCAAAACTATGTTGAATAAGAGTGGTGAGAGTGGGCAACCTTGTCTTGTAACTGATCTTAGTGGAAATGGTTTCAGTTTTTCACCATTGAGGACGATGTTGGCTGTGGGTTTGTCATATATGGCCTTCATTATGTTGAGGAAAGTTCCCTCTATGCCTACTTTCTGCAGGGTTTTTATCATAAATGGGTGTTGAATTTTGTCAAAAGTTTTTTCTGCATCTATCAAGATGATCATATGGTTTTTCTCCTTCAAGTTGTTAATATGGTGTATCACGTTGATTGATTTGCGTATATTGAAGAATCCTTGCATTCCTGGAATAAACCCCACTTGATCATGGTGTATGATCCTTTTAATGTGCTGTTGGATTCTGTTTGCTAGAATTTTGTTGAGGATTTTTGCATCTATGTTCATCAGTGATATTGGCCTGTAGTTTTCTTTCTTTGTGACATCCTTGTCTGGTTTTGGTATCAAGGGGATGGTGGCCTCGTAGAATGAGTTTGGGAGTGTTCCTCCCTCTGCTATATTTTGGAAGAATTTGAGAAGGATAGGTGTTAGCTCTTCTCTAAATGTTTGATAGAATTCACCTGTGAAGTCATCTGGTCCTGGGCTTTCGTTTGTTGGAAGATTTTTTTTATCACAGTTTCAACTTCAGTGCTTGTGATTGGTCTGTTCATATTTTCTATTTCTTCCTGATTCAGTCTTGGCAGGTTGTGCATTTCTAAGAATTTGTCCATTTCTTCCAGGTTGTCCATTTTATTGGCATAGAGTTGCTTGTAGTAATCGCTCATGATCTTTTGTATTTCTGCAGTGTCAGTTGTTACTTCTCCTTTTTCATTTCTAATTCTATTGATTTGAGTCTTCTCCCTTTTTTTCTTCATGAGTCTGGCTAATGGTTTACCAATTTTGTTTATCTTCTCAAAGAACCAGCTTTTAGTTTTATTGATCTTTGCTATCGTTCCCTTCATTTCTTTTTCATTTATTTCTGATCTGATTTTTATGATTTCTTTCCTTCTGCTAACTTTGGGGTTTTCTTGTTCTTCCTTCTCTAATTGCTTTAGGTGCAAGGTCATGTTGTTTACTTGAGATGTTTCCTGTTTCTTAAGGTGGGACTGTATTGCTATAAACTTCTCTCTTAGAACTGCTTTTGCTGCATCCCATAGGTTTTGGGTTGTCATGTCTCCACTGTCATTTATTTCTAGGTATTTTTTTATTTCCTCTTTGATTTCTTCAGTGATCACTTAGTTATTAAGTATTGTTTAGCCTCCATGTGTTTGTATTTTTTACAGATCTTTTCCTGTAATTGATATCTAGTCTCATAGTGCTGTGGTCGGAAGAGATACCGGATATGATTTCAATTTTCTTAAATTTACCAAGGCTTGATTTTTGACCCAAGATATGATCTATCCTGGAGAATGTTCCATGAGCACTTGAGAAAAATGTGTATTATGTTGTTTCTGGATGGAATGTCCTATAAATATCAATTAAGTCCATCTTGTTTAATGTATCATTTAAAGCTTGTGTTTCCTTATTTATTTTCATTTTGGATAATCTGTCCATTGGTGAAAGTGGGGTGTTAAAGTCCCCTACTATGAGTGTATTACTGTCGATTTCTCCTTTTATGGCTGTTAGTATTTGCCTTATGTATTGAGGTACTCCTATGTTGGGTGCATAAATATTTACAATTGTTATATCTTCTTCTTGGATCGATCCCTTAATCATTATGTAGTGTCCTTTTTTGTCTCTTCTAGTAGTCTTTATTTTAAAGTCTATCTTGTCTGATATGAGAATTGCTACTCCAGCTTTCTTTTGATTTCCATTTGCATGGAATATCTTTTTCCATCCCCTCACTTTCAGTCTGTATGTGTCTCTAGGTCTGAAGTGGGTCTCTTGTAGACAGCATATATATGGGTCTTGTTTTTGTATCCATTCAGCCAATCTGTGTCTTTTGGTGGGAGCATTTAGTCCATTTACATTTAAGGTAATTATTGATATGTATGTTCCTATTCCCATTTTCTTAATTGTTTTGGGTTCGTTATTGTAGGTCTTTTCCTTCTGTTGTGTTTCTTGCTTACAGAAGTTCCTTTAGCATTTGTTGTAAAGCTGGTTTGGTGGTGCTGAACTCTCTCAGCTTTTACTTGTCTGTAAAGATTTTAATTTCTCCATCAAATCTGAATGAGATCCTTGCTGGGTAGAGTAATCTTGGTTGCAGGTTTTTCCCCTTCATCACTTTAAATATGTCCTGCCAGTCCCTTCTGGCTTGCAGAGTTTCTGCTGAGAGATCAGCTGTTAACCTGATGGGGATTCCCTTGTGTGTTATTTGTTGTTTTTCCCTTGCTGCTTTTAATATGTTTTCTTTGTGTTTAATTTTTGACAGTTTGATTAATATGTGTCTTTGCGTAATTCTCCTTGGATTTATTCTGTATGGGACTCTCTGTGCCTCCTGGACTTGATTAACTATTTCCTTTCCCATATTAGGGAAGTGTTCAACTATAATCTCTTCAAATATTTTCTCAGTCCCTTTCTTTTTCTCTTCTTCTTCTGGAACCCCTATAATTCGAATGTTGGTGCATTTAATGTTGTCCCAGAGGTCTCTGAGACTGTCCTCAGTTCTTTTCACTCTTTTTTCTTTATTCTGCTCTGCAGCAGTTATTTCCACTATTGGATCTTCCACGTCACTTATCCGTTCTTCTGCCTCAGTTATTCTGCTATTGATCCCATCTAGAGTGTTTTTAATTTCATATATTGTGTTGCTCATCCTTGCTTGATTCATCTTTAGTTCTTCTAGGTCCTTGTTAAATGGTTTTTGCATTTTGTCTATTCTATTTCCAAGATTTTGGATCATCTTTACTATCATTATTCTGAATTCTTTTTGAGGTAGACTGCCTATTTCCTCTTCATTTGTTAGGTCTGGTGGGTTTTTATCTTGCTCCTTCACCTGCTGTGTGTTTTTCTGTCTTCTCATTTTGCTTATCTTGCTGTGTTCGGGGTCTCCTTTTTGCAGGCTGCAGGTTCGTAGTTCCCGTTGTTTTTGGTGTCTGTCCCCAGTGGCTAAGGTTGGTTCAGTGGGTTGTGTAGGCTTCCTGGTGGAGGGGACTAGTGCCTGTGTTCTGGTGGATGAGGATGGATCTTGTCTTTCTGGTGGGCAGGTCCACGTCTGGTGGTGTATTTTGGTGTGTCTGTGGCCTTATTATGATTTTAGGCAGCCTCTCTGCTAATGGGTGAGGTTGTATTCCTGTCTTGCTAGTTGTTTGGCATAGTGTGTCCAGCACTGTAGCTTGCTGGTCATTGAGTGAAGCTGGGTGCTGGTGTTGAGATGGAGATCTCTGGGAGATTTTCAGCATTTGATATTACATGGAGCTGGGAGGTGTCTTGTGGACCAGTGTCCTGAAGTTGGCTCTCCCACCTCAGAGGCAGATCACTGACTCCTGGCTGCAGTACCAAGAGCCTGTCATTCACATGGCTCAGAATAAAAGGGAGAAAAAGTAGAAAGAAAGAATTAGTAGAAGTGGAAAGACAGAAAGAAAGAAAGGAGGGAGGGAGGAAGGAGGGAAGGTAGGAAAAAAAGAAAGAAGATAAAGTAAAATAGAATAAAATTAATAAAGTTATTAAAACAAAAAATAATTATTAAAAAAATTAACAACAACAACAAAAAAAAGGACGGATAGAACCCTGGGACAAATGGTGGAAGCAAAGCTATACAGACAAAACCTCACACAGAAGCATACACATTCACAAAAAGAGGAAAAGGGGGAAAATCATAAATCTTGTTCTCAAAGTCCACCTCCTCAATTTGGGATGATTCGTTGTCTATTCATGTATTCCACAGATGCAGGTACTTCAAGTTGATTGTGGAGATTTAATCCGCTGCTCTTGAGGCTGCTGGCAGAGATTTCCCTTTCTCTTCTTTGTTCGAAGGGCTCCCGGGTTTCAGCATTGGATTTGGCCCCGCCTCTGCGTGTAGGTCGTTGGAGGGCGTCTGTTCTTCGCTCAGACAGGCCGGGTTAAAGAAGCAGCCGCTTTGGGGACTCTGTCTCACTCAGGCCAGGGGGAGGGAGGGATACAGAGTGCGGGGTGAGCCTGCGGCGGCAGAGGCCGGCGTGACGTTGCACCAGCCCGAGGAGCACCGTGCGCTCTCCCAGGGAAGGCGTCCTTGTATCCCGGGACCCCGGCAGTGGCGGGCTGCACAGGCTCCCCGGAAAGGGGGCGTGGACAGTGACCTGCGCTTGCACACAGGCTTCTTGGCGGCGGCAGCAGCAGCCCCAGCGTCCCATGCCCGTCTCTGGGGTCCGCACTTTTAGCCGCGGCTCTCGCGCCCGTCTCTGGAGCTCCTTTAAGCGGCTCTCTTAATCCCCTCTCCTCGCGCACCAGGAAACAAAGAGGGAAGAAAAAGTCTCTTGCCTCTTCGGCAGCTCCAGACTTTTTCCCGGACTCCCTCCCGGCCAGCCGTGGTGCACTAACCCCTTCAGGCTGTGTTCACGCCAACAACCCCAGTCCTCTCCCGAAACCCGAAACCCGAAACCCGAGCCTCAGCTCCCAGCCCCGCCCGCCCCAGCGGCCGAGGAGACAAGCGTCTCGGGCTGGTGAGTGCCGGTCGGCACCGGTCCTCTGTGCGGGAATCTCTCCGCTTTGCCCTCCGCACCCCTGTGGCTGCGCTCTCCTCCGCGGCTCGGAAGCTTCCCCCCTCAGCCACCCGCACCCTCCGCCCGTGAAGGGGCTTAGGGGCTTCTAGTGTGTGGAAACCGTTCCTCCTTCACGGCTCCCTCCCACTGGTGCAGGTCCCGTCCCTATCCTTTTGTCTCTGTTTATTCTTTTTCCTTTTGCCCTACCCAGGTACGTGGGGAGTTTCTTGCCTTTTGGGAGGTCTGAGGTCTTCTGCCAGCGTTCAGTAGGTGTTTTGTAGGAGTTGTTCCACGTGTAGATGAATTTCTGGTGTATCTATGCAGAGGAAGGTGATCTCCGCGTCTTACTCTTCCGCCATCTTCCTAATCCTCTGTCTCTGAGCTCTCATTTTCTTGATGGCTGTCAGCTGAAGGCCGCTCTCAGCTGAAGGCTGCTCTCAGCTGAAGGCCGCTCTCAGCTCCAAGAGGTCACTCTCCATTCTTTGTCAAGTGCTTTCTCAGACCCTCTCATAACATAGCAGCTTACTTCCTCAAAGCCAGCAGAAGGATGTCTCAGACATTTACACCCTCTTTTAAAGGGCTTACCTGTTTAGATGAGACCCACCCAGGATAATCCCCCTTTTGATTAATTTAAAGGTAACTGATTTGGGATCCTAACTGCATATGCAAAATCTCTTCACCTTGGCCAGATAGAGTAATCTAATCATGGAGTGACATCCTCATTGTCACAGGGCCCACTCACATTCAAGGACAGGGAATTATTCAGCACATGTACGATAGGGGATGGGAATCTTGGGAGCTGTTTTAGAATATACCTCTCACAGTACCCTTTACAGTTTGCCCATTGTAACATTTTGCCACATTCACATTTGCTTTCATCCTGTTGTGTATGTGTATGTTTCTATATATAGGCATACCTCATTTTATTGTTTTTCACTGTATTGTGTTTTGAAGATACTGCATTTTTTTAAAATTCAGGTTTGTGGAAACCCTTCATTAAGCAAGTCTATCTGTGCCATTTTTCAAAAGCATTTGCTCACTTCATGTCTCTGTGTCATATGCTGGTAATTCTCGAAATATTTCAAACTTTTTCATTATTATTATATTTGCTATGGTGATCTGTAGTCAGCTATTCTTGACTTACTATTGTAAAAAAATGACCACTCACTCAAGGGTCAGATAATGATGGTTAGCATTTTTTAGCAATAAAGTCTTTTTAAAATTAAGGTATGTACATTTTTTAGACATAATGCTATGTACATTTAACAGATTCCAACATAGTATAAACATAATATTTATATGCACTAGAAAACTGAAAAGTGACTCACTTTATTGTCACATTTGCTTTACTGAGGTAGTCTGGAATCTAACCAGCAATACCCCCCAAGGTCTGTTTTCACTAACTGAAAGAAATCCAAAAAGAATTTTTGCTTTAGGACAAAACACAGAAAACAGAAAGAGCATTTAGCATTTGGTCTGCAGTGAGCCATTACAGAGGCAGCACACTCCCTGAGCAGTAAGAGTGGCATCAACAAGCTCCATCCCTGGGAACTACACTCAGCATCTCAGCATCGAGATGCCATAGCTTTGAACTGAGTCCGTGAGCGTCTGTGCTTTATCTTGATTTATTTTGCGCATTTGTTAGTGCAATGTATCCTAAGGTTCTTCACTTTATGCCATTTCAACTTATGAAAGGTTTCACAGGAACACTCCACTTTGTTATACTCCCTCATCCTCTTTTGTTATCTAAACATCCAGAATATGATGTTGCCTGGATTCTGAGACTCTTTCACTTTATTACTCTACCTGACCTGCCAACGTTTACAGTAAACATGCCTCAGGTCTCTCACTATCTCCTTCCTCTATCAAACCTTGACTTGTTGTGTCCTAGAAACACTGACACCTCAGTAATGATAAGTACACCATGCACCCATAACTTGTATTCCAAATATTATTCCCTCTAGAAGGAACCTAAGGTCTTTGGAGATATGGTGGATTCCAGGTCTGGAGGAGAGGTTCATTTTGTGTGAGAAAATAGGAAAATGTTCCAAACAATGATGGAGCATGTCAAAAACAAAACAGAGCATTTTGTATTCAGTTGAGAAGACATTTTGGATTTATGCCTTCATAGTGTCTAAATCTGAAGGAAATGTAAATTCTAAAAATTGTTTTGGAGAAAAAAATTTACAGGAGAAGGATTTTCATGTGAACAAAATAATTAAATCCTTCATGTGAATCAAACAGATTTTACATTTGGGATAAATTTTTGTCCCTGATAACCAATATGTTAAGAAATCGCATATGTCATTAAAAGAAGACATAAAATCTCTAAGATAAGAGGGGGCAAGACTACAGAAAATTGGGAAAATAAAATCTTGAACGTACACAAAGAGTCAAATAAGTTAATGTATCAAAACTTCTCTCACTGTTACCCTGAAGTTAATGCAACTAACCAATGTCAGCTCCAAGTGGCAACAGGGAATTTCAGAATGTAAAGGAAGGAATGGCAGCAATGCAAAGATTGCAGTGTTGGGACCCGGTCATGATTTTGAACCTGCTTTGCCACTTACATTTGTTTGTGCCTTTTGGAAAGTTATTTAACCTCTTTGAGTCTCAAGTTCATCATGTTTAACATATACTTTCAGTAGGAGGATTAAATCAGATTATGAATTTTAAGGGCCTGTACACTGAAGACAGTGAATTAAACTACATAGCTATAATTTTTAAAATAATAGCAGGATAAGTAATCAACAGAATTTGATGCTTAAATAAGAAATCTTTAAATATGATATTGATATAGCCAGTTTATGTATGACCAAATCTGCAAGTGAACAGCTGATACAAGGGCAAGCTCTAGTGTGTTAAATACCGGAAAAAATGTTTCCGATTGCTGTGGGTGTTCTCAGATCAAATACTGTTTCTATAAAAAATTGTGTGAAATAGTAAAAATGAGGTATAAATGAGAAGCGAGTGAATTTGCATCATTGTTTATGAAAGAATCAAGAAATGATGTGATGTGTCAAGCATCAGAAAAAAACCTGCCTAACTATTTGGACTTAACAAATATTGGTATAAAAAAAAACAGGAATTACTAAAAGAAAGAATGTTTGTGACATTAGAATGATTGTCACACCATCTCTCACACTGAAGCAATCTCACTTAGCTACAAAGACGCAATTTTGTGAAAAAAAAAAGTAAAACTTGATTGTTGCAATGCTAATTAAAATATAGTGTTAAGGAAATGACTTATTTTGATTGAAATCTTGCTGCTACTTCATTTTGTTTTCATGAATATAAAAATACAATCCCAGTTTTGTAGCAAGGTAATTAAAGCATTTAATTTTCAGTCAAAATTTGCTTAAACCTGATACCTCAAAAGGTGAATAATACTTGTCTTACTAAAATACAGATGTTCCCAAAAAATCCTGCCAACTGGATATCAGTTGTACTGATGTAACAAACGAGCACATTATTTGGTGATGGCAGACAGGAAAACTGTATGAATCATAGCGTAAGTGAAAAAAAAAACAAAATAAACAGTATTTTCAAAAGATTTAATAAATAGCTCTGAGCCTTGCAGGAATAGAGGATTGAAGTAGGATATTTACCCAGGGAAAAGTGGCTCAGGAGGGCAGCTCAGGCACATTTAAAGCTGCAGTGATTTACCACAGTATTCACAGACCTTTAAAGATGTTGAAGCTCTGGTAAAAAAAAAAAAAATTCATTAGGCACATTTAGAGGATGAATTAAGGTATTTTTCAAAGAGTTTATGATACAATGGAGGAGAGAGAAACTTTTTATCTAAATGAATATTCATTACTGTAAGATTTTTAAAGCTCTCGACTAAAATCTAGCCATTTTCTCCAAAATTTAGATTTGGTTTGAAGTAATGACAAATGAAATCAGGCTGACTCATCTTTCATAATGCTCCTCCATCTGTCCTTTTTCTTTAGACCTGACTGTCTATACCTGGATGTCTGCAATCCTCGAAGATAAACTTGGCAGTCATTATTAGCACATGGTTTTTGAAGACAAGGACACAGATGAATCATTTAAGGTGAAAATATAAAGTGAGGAGTGAAGCTGACCCCAAAATGAACTCCAAAGACTGCCAACCTTTCTGCTAGAGAACATGATGTTGGCAAAGAATCCTGGGAAGGAGTAGCCAAAAGGTCGGTAGAAAGTCAGGAAATATGTGGAAAATGGACTGAAATATCAAAAACATGGTTTGAAAAATATCCATATGATTTGGTTATATTTGCAAGAACAGTTTTGGTAAAGTGTTGCATGCAGAAACCAGATTAAAGTGTTAAAAGGTGAAATACTCGTAAGAAAATTAAGAATGTTTATGCGCACAACTCTTTTCAGAGGCTGTAATGGAAGGAGAGGTTCAAGGAAGTGGAAGTAGGATGACAGGGACAGAGTTTTGCAGAGAATATATTGATCAACACTGTCAATTATTACACAAATAAGGACTAAACATAGTTTCTAGCTGATTGCCTTGACAAGGGTCATTTCAGTGGAGAGTTGAATGCAGATATCAAGTTACCAGGGTCTATAATAAAAGGATAACCATGATTTGGAGATACAATATAAGTCAGTTATCAATTTATTGCCTCTCAGCTTCACTCCTTTCAATATATGCTTTGAAATAAACAACAGCATTTATTAATTATATCTCCTTTACAGTGAGAATGATGCTAAATTTTCTCAGTAGAAGACACTGGAGGGACATTGAAAAAGGAAGGAGCTCTCCTACAATTTCTTTCAGGATCCATAAGTGGGCTATGTGGGTATGAGGACAGCCAGGGAAGCCGGCTCCCTCCATGGGCCCAGAACATGTCCCTCTGAGACCCTGTAGCCTCGGCTAGTAATAACTTTTCTGTAGCCCACTGTCCTCAGAAACCAGGGTCCTATGAGCTCTGAGGGCCTCTTACCGTCACCAGCTCTAGAACCCCCACTGCTCACTGCTAATCATCTATGCCACCAATTGCTGATGACCTGCTCGCCTCCTGCACTCTGTAGAGTGAGTGTATTAGCTTTCTACTGCAGTTGTAATACACAACCACAAACTGAGTGGCTTAAAACACAAATTTATTATCTTGAAGTTCTGCAGATTATCCAGGTGTCAACAAGGTTGATTCCTTCTGGAGGCTCTAGATGAGAATCTGTTTCTTTGGGGGTTTTTCTGTTTGTCTGTTTTTTCAGCTTCTAGAAGCTGTCCACATTCCTTGCCTCATGATCCCTTTCTCCATGTTCAAAGTTAGCAATACTGCATGTCTCTGACAGTTCTTCTGTAGCCACATCTCTCTCTGGCTACAGGTGGGAAAGATTCTCCACTCCTAAGGACCCACATGACTACATTGGGCCCACCCAGATAATTCAGGATAATTTCTCCATCTTAAGGTCCTTAATTCAATCACATCTTTAAAGGTCCTTTTACCATGTATGGTAACATATTCACAGGTTCAGGAATTAGGATGTGGACATTTTTAAGGGGTCATTATCCTGCCCAACACAGTGGCTTAGTGCTGTCCTAGAAACTCCAGACCAACTCTGGCCTGGCTAAATAAGCAAACTTCTCTGCTACCTGATGGGCTAAATCACACCTCCTCCAATTAGGTCTGAACCCCTTCCAAATTGTCCTCTCTTGGGTACTCTCCCTTAGCCCTAGCAAACCATATAGAGTTTTCTTTCATTCTACACCATACTCTTATCATAGTCAGTACTTCTTTATATTAAACTTCCCTTGTTTAGCCTGCTGTGTGGTTTCTATCTCCTGAGTTGACGTGGACTACTATAGCTTATCTGAATATATTTTCCAAAAGTAATTTAACTAAGAAAGTACTAAAACTAAAATAGGACAGATGGAAGAAGAATCAAGGGTATTAGTTTTAATTCGGTTTGCTTTCGCTTGAGGAAAAAATTTTAGCATTCTAGTACGCTGAAGAAAATAATCAATACAGAAATAGGATTAAGGTACTAGAAAGAGAAATTCTTGAAGGTGGGAGAACGTAGAATCTATTCTAGAAGTTGAAAACACAGATTACCTACCATAGGAAGCCTTTGTAAAATTTCAATTTCTAGGCCCTCTCCTTATTCTGATTTAATTGGTCTTGATTTAATTAGAGACTTCTAATTTAATTGGTCTTGGGTAAACCTTGTGTCAGTTTCTTTGATGGCTAGCAGTAGGGAGGCAAGCATGTGGTAGCTATAGGTGAATGTGTAGACATAGAGAACTAACATGTTAGTGAGGTCCCCTATGATTACCTCAATTGTCTCTGAGAAATTGAAGGCAATGTTGTGTGTTGACAGTGAGGCAAGAATTGTGAAAGGGGATTTGGACACTTGCTGACAAACACTTAGACACCCACTATGTACACAACTCAGGGTTTAATAATATGGATTCAAAGAAGCATGAGACATGGTTCCTGGCCTCTTAAGCAACTTGCTCTTTAGTTGCGAGACTGGACAAAGTAATAAGTACATGAATAATAATTCCAAGTAGAATGTGTTCAGTTTATAAGAAATCTTATAGGCAATGAAAACAACTGGAGTATAGAAGGAATAAAGAATTTTGGTTGTGTGATAGGCAAAGATTTCAAGATGTGGAACTTAAGATGTGGGCCTTGAAAGAAACATATAAAGGATGGAAGCAAACGTTCTTGATACTGAGATGGATGTGCACCCCATTTCAGAGTTTATGAGGAGATTAGCTTAGGTGGAGTAGAAGGTTTCAAAGAGAATAATAAGAGAGGCTGAATACATTAGTTTAGGTCAAATTTACTTTTTACATAAGAGCTAGATGCAATATATTAAGGCAGGCTGTAGATACCACACTAAGGAATTTAGGCTTTATTTTGTGGAGGATGAAAAGCCACTGAAGCAGCATCTTCTGGGCCCTCCCCCCTGCCTCCTATGACACTCTAGGCAATATTGATGGTGTGCTGAAAACTGCTCCGGCAGCCTCACTGTGGGGGCCAGTGACATGAGGCATGTTTATGAGCGCATAATTAACCAGAACGTGTCACAAAACGGGTGCAAAATGTATACTCCAGAACATCATAGGTCAAAATACAGCGTAAACACCTTACTATAGTTAAAGGTTATAAGCAGTGTGGACAATGTTTTGGAATATCACATAAATTTTCCCCTTCTTGTATAGTGTTTGTCTTGTTCTTTAGCTTCATGTGAGGTTTTGTTTTCCTCCTTCAATTATTTCACATAAAATAGATCCATGAAGCGTGCTACCCTCCAAAAAGGAAAACGGATTCGGCCAAAGCAGTGAAGTAGTTTAGTCTTTACCAGGCTTTTAGAAACCCCTAATGACTTTTCATATCCAGTCTAAAGAGAGACCTCTTGACTTCCATATTAGAAACAAAGGTTGGAGGATTGCCCAAAGAATAAACGCTCAAATAGGATGGGGAAAGCAGGATGTTTTTTATGTTATTTAAGAGAAAGCTCAAACCCACGGGAAAAAGGAAATTCCTCTGGAACTGTGAGTGGGGGCTAGTCGAAATGGAGTGACGAGAAAGACAGATTTGAGATGGAAGAGTCACGATCACCACTAAGGAGTAAAAGTCTATCCAGATAAGTTTGGGTGAATCTGAGGACATCAGACTGGTGTACCTGCTCTCCAAGCCTAGCCTAGAATAGCTAAAAGCCTTTCAGAGGAATTCTAAATTTGAAGCTTTACATACAACATGCTATGAAAATGAAAGGAGAAATGATTGATTAAGATTCGGGGTAGGGGGCTTCCCTGGTGGCGCAGTGATTAAGAATCTGCCTGCCAATTCAGGGGACATGGGTTCGAACCCTGGTCCAGGAAGAGCCCACATGCCGCAGAGCAACTGAGCCCGTGCGCCACAACTACTAAGCCCACGTACCACAACTACTGAAGGCCACACGCCTAGAGCCCATGCTCCTCAATAAGGGAAGCCACCGCAATGAGAAGCCCGCGCACCACAATGAATAGTAGCCCCCGCTTGCCACACTAGAGAAAGCCCACGCACAGCAACAAAAACCCAACACAGCCAAAAATAAATTTTAAAAAATAAATAAAATTATAAAAAAAGAAAAAAAAAGATTTGGGGTAGGTGAGCCTGGAAACAGCATTCCCTCTCTGGTTTTGTTTACACAAAAACAGTAATCTAAACACCCAGGTATGCTAGCTTTTGAGAGTACACATATATTTTCCAAGGGAAATCATTTTTGACGGTTTACTTTAAGTAAAATTAATTTTCAGATGGTTTACTTCCAAAGGTATTCCTTCCAAAATTGTGCTTCTGTGAGAACTCATTTAAGAACTCACTCATCTTTTTACAATAATCCTTCCACTTTACAAAACAAGAACATGTTCTTTGGTACATTGCCCCAGTTGTAAAAACTCATGGGACACAAAACAAAGACAATTTGAATGACTAGCAATTCCTGTTGAGAAACTAAATGCCTCTAATAATTGGGTTAAAAAGATTATTTTGTAAATCAGATGGTTGTCCAGTTTTTATGTTCAAAAATTCAGGTAGAATCTATAGAGTTGTGTCAACTGTTAGGTTATTAAAAATACTCTTGATTAAAGATCACTTTGTGAAATCTGACATATAACCAGGGCAGACATAAAACAACTGAATGGCATTACTACAATAAAACCACTGTCATTTCCATAAAATGTGAAATCTTGTGTGTACAAGATTTCTGAACACTTACATTTGCAAACACTTTTTTTAATGAATAGAATTGATTATTAGTCTTGTTTCATTCAATAATATGTAATATTCACCCATAAATTCTTAAAATAATTGGATAAACCTGCCTTCCTTATTATGAAATGGATTTTAAACAAAATTTTACCTAAATTTTGTAATATATTTGGGTTCTTTAACTAGGTACTACTAATACTGGAACTTATAAACATAAAGAAACACGTTTTTTATCATTTGGAGCCTATGGTCACAGAAAGCAAAAAAAAATTAATTTCATTTTATAGAAAAAATATGGTAGAGTGAATCAGTTAGATTTTATGACACTAATGCTGCATAAAAAGCAACACAAAACCTCAGTATCATACAGAAATAAGCATATGTTTGTTCTTTCATCTGGACCAGCTGGAGGTTACATGGCAAGGGATGGGTGAAGCATCAGTACCATTTTGCACTACTACAGGGTGATAATTGAAAACATTAAAATATATAGAACAAATTCTAAAGGGAAAGTCAAATACAAATATAAACTGCAGAGGTAAAGGACCAAGATAGAATTTGTGATTTTTAAATAAGAGTTTGTTCAATGTTTTTAATATGGAGATGATGGTGAATATCAAATCATTATGAATTTGATTACACTGGATACATTTTAAAAGTAATGCAGCAGTTCTATTTTTAAATGTCAATATTTACAATTAAACTTATATCCTTTGCAACTATTTGAATTTATGATGAAATGAAGCTAAAAATGGGTGAGTAGTAAATAGATTTTCAAAATTATTTTAGGGGGTATGCAAGCAAAATAAATTGAGTTCCACTGATTATGAATTTCCAGAACTAAGGAGAGTCTGGAATTTCTGAAAGACTAGCGAACGGCAAGAAGCCTGAGTCTGATCAAAGCTCATCATGTTTGGGAACCTCACAATAAGAGGCAATGATACTAGCAAGGCCCATAGGACACCTGTGGTAGGGTGTAGCCCAACCATTTTTGGTAAAGACTTGCATACAGGACATCTGCATCCTATGGAGAGTCCCTATTCTAAATCAAAAAACTCTAGGCCTTATGGCATAGCTAGAAATCCAATACCAGAAATTCCTGAATTAGACCTTAGGTCTGGGTATACAACTCATAGGGTAATTACAGGATTAAGGATTGAGGTAGGAAGCAGATAACATGGTCTTATAGACTGGTAACAGAGAAAAGATAAACAGAAGGTAGTCTCATCACAGAACTATATTCTCTTCAAGGTTAAAAACTATAACTTGTATCATTTGCCAAATCATATACCAAAGTTCAGACCAGTTCAAGTCAGCCAAGACAAGGCAGGAAAGGCATGAACAAACAAACCGGGTCACATAAATTGATACATTGAGGATGAAAGCCAATGGCTAGAAACCAGAAGGAAGAGCATCTGGACCAGAGGACAGTGTGAAGACCAGATACACAGCCACCCCTCCCCGTGCCCGGAGGTTTTATTAGATTCTCCCTGCACCCAGGAAGTGTCTTGGGAAGGAGGAAGGGCAAGGGAGACACCTTGAGAAGTGGGTTACCTTCTGAGTTATGACCCACACAAGGCTATTAAAGCAGAAGAGACTAAGACATTTTAATTAAAAAGATTAAGTGGTTTCTGACAATCACATGAATGTGTGCTTGAGAGCAAGATGTAGTCCATTATAGGAAAATTCATGTTCTGTACTTTGTACATCTAAGTTGTGGTGTCCTTACACTGACTTGTCTACAAATAACAATAAAATTTATGAATACAGATACCTACGTACATTATAAAATGCCAAGCAAAAGGTAAATAGTCTATTTCACATAATAATTTAGAGATTTTAATATTAATTTCACAGTACTTTCTTTCATACCTTTTAGAATATTTGAGTATTTGATACAAACAAAAGACTATGTGTGTTGACTCAAGGAAATGGTAGAAATGTAAGGTAATTTAGAAAGAAATTTGGGGGGGTAAAAATCATCCACCCAGATAAGAAATTTCTTATCAAGTCATTCTAATCTATAATGCCTAGATTGTGAAATTCTTTCACCTACTCGTTTTATGAATGTCTAGTGTCTAGCTCTGATGGAAAAACTAAATTATGCAAGTATCAAGATTTGTTCTTGCCTGAAGCAAGCAAATTAACTAAATGATTTCTCAATTTGCCTTCCAAGTCCTATGATTTAATGAGGTTGTGCAAAAGATGACTAAACACAAAATGTGAGGAAATGCTGTCAACGATGAGTGTTTTTCTTTAGAGATGTGAGTGGCTTCAGAGCCTTGACAGTAAGGGAAATGTGACCTTTTATTGAAGGACTGAGACTCATTACATGTATTCATGAGGTATTTACCAAAACCCATTAAAGCAATTGCTTAGGCCTCCTTCTTGTAAGGTCAGAAAAACAGGACAGAGTATTTTCCAGGACTGGCTTCAAGAAGGGACTCAGGAATGGATATGCCAGGATAAATGACTAAAGGGTCTGTGTCAGTAACAATGCAATCAAGAGACAGAAATCATAATAGCTCTTTTAACAGAGAAGATTTAATATCCAGAACTAAGTCAGTATAAAGAATTATTACCTATATAAACTAGAAATGCAAAACAAAAACACTGAGAAAGGATGGAAGTAGCGCCTGCAGGAAACAGATACACGCTGAGAAGGTACATGGAGAGGGGCTCCAAGGAGCTAAAAACTAGACCTTTCAGGAGGGAACACTGGCTGGCTGGTGGCTGTGTCTCTGAGGCTGGTTTTGCAAGTGTTACATAAATTCCAAAATGGAGTTAGTTGCTGCTTCTCCAAAGAAATGCTGCTGTTGGGGTGAAGAAGGAAGACTGAGGGAATTGGGGAGATGTTGTTTAATTAAGGATACAAACTTGCAGCTAGTAGATAAATAAGGCCTGGGGTTCTAATGCACAGCGTAGTGATTATAGATGACAATACTGTAACATAAACTTCAAAATTGCTAAGAGACTAGATCTTAATTGTTCTCACCCCAAAAAAAGAAATGATAATTATGTGATGTGATAGGGTGTTAGCTAACCCTAAAGAGGTAATCATATGGCAATATATACATGTATCAAATCAATTCATTTTGTACCTTAAACTTACACAATGTTTTATGTCAATTATATCTCAATTGAAAAAAAAATTTTTTAAAAACAGGGACCAAAAAGGAACAAGTCCCTTCTTCCTCTTCCAGCTTTGCAGTCTCCCTCTAGTGCCCTGATTGGCAGAGTATTACAAGAAGAGAATTGCAAAGCAGAAATGCAGTTTGCAAAGTACCAGCTCCAGCAAGACGAAGCAGATCACAGAAGGGTGAGTTTGAGGCAAAAAGCCGATAGCTTAATAATTGGAATAGGTTAAAAAATTTAAGGACAGCAGTTTGTCAAATTTATAGAAAATAAATCTACGGAAATGTACATCCAAAAGACAAATACAAAAATATCAGATAATTATTGAAATGGTAAATCCCTAACATTTATATGAAATCAGCTTTTAAAGAATACAGGCATACCTCGTTTTATTGTGCTTTCTTTCATTACGCTTCACAGATACTGTGTTTTTTACAAACCAAAGGTTGGTGGCAACCCTGAACTGAGCGCCATTTTTCCAACGGCATTTGCTCACTTCGTTTCTCTGTGTCACATTTTGGTATTTTCGCATTATTTCAAACTTTTTCATTATTGTTATATTTCTTATGGCGATCTGTGATCAGTAATCTTTGATGTGGAAAAAAGATCACTATTGAAAAAAGATTACAACTTGCTGAAGGCTCAGATGATGTTTAGCATTTTTTAGCAATAAAAGTATTTTTTAATTAAGGTATGTATGTTTTTTAGGCATAATGCTATTTCACACTTAATAGACCACAGTATAATGTAAATATAACTTTTATATGCACTGGGAAACCAAACAAATTGTGTGGCTCATTTTATTGGGATATTTGGTTTTTTTTCAGTAGTCTAGAACTGAAGCTGAAATATCTCCAAGGTATGCCTGTACATAATTCTGGTTTATAAAAAGACACAAGCTGCTGGTGATCAAACATTGTTTCCTTATATTCAATCAGAAAAAGATGCTGACATTGAGAGTGAAAATCCAGATGGTTTGGGTTCAAAATATACTTGGGCTCAGATTAGGTCTTTTGGAGGGAAGTAAGAGTGATGCTGATACCACGTCAGCCTTGGTTCTCTGAGACTGTCTAGCTCAGGAGACTTTTTTTTTTTTTTTTTTTTTTTTTTTTGCACTAAATGCAGTACAGACAGAGGTGGGATGTAATGAGCAAAACAACCACCACTAAACCTTTCAGAAGTTGACAATCCAGCCTAAAACTTAATCCAAGTGTTACCTATGACTCCTGCAGAGCTCTGCTGTGAACACATCTGTGATTATTTTCTTTAGAAATAACCTGATACCCATGTGGAAAACACGAGAGGCCATATACGCTGGATTTTGTGCTGATAATCTCCTTCACTTTTCTCTATTGTTCACACCACAAATCACATGCCAAATAAGGTTATAAACAAAATGAAGATCCAAACAATGAATAAGAAGGTATGCTTTAAGAAGATACAAAGACATTCTTTTCAGACTTATGAAGACATTGAAAGTTAAAGAGTTAAGAATCTTTCTCGAAATCATGAAACTAAAGTATGACAGAATCATAGGGCCCTAATCCACTGACCCTTAAACCACAGTAATTTTCACTATACAATGTCACCTCCGTAATATCATTATAAACAATTTTAGTGGTACCATGAGGCATGCTGGAAACAAATTAGAATTATTCCTTAAAATAAGGCACAAGTGGGAATTCCCTGGTGGTCCAGTGGTTAGGACTCTGCACTTTCACTCCCGAGGGCACGGGTTCCATCCCTGGTCAGGGAACTAAGATCCAGCAAGTGGCAAGGTGTGGCCAAAAAAAAAAAAGGCACAAGCTAAATTGGGTGTTGCTATGACATGGGCCATTTCCATTTGGCCCCATACCCATGGCCAAAGGAGCCCTGTTTAGTAGATCACATCTGTTGCCATACCCAGAAACACATGCTTCACTCTGATTCAATTAATAAAAATTGACTTAAAGAAAGTATATTATCAAATGCCATTTTCAGGATACACAGGGAGTAGGAGAAATTTTAATTTATTTAGCAAAACTATCACCAGGTTCTAGAGTGCCAGGTACCCAGGAAATACTGAATTAATACGATGTAAAGGACATGGTCCCTATTACCAAAGAAGTCACATTCTAGCTGAGTTGTTACATGAGATGAAGATGCCCTGAAAAGTATCAATGGTTATATCAAGATGGACACAAAATGCCATGAAATAGGAAATGGAGGACACAGGAGATTTGTGTTCTCCTCACACAGGGACCATCTCATCTCATTTTTTCAGGTTGTAATACATACCAAAATCAGCATGTTTACCCCATAAGTAAACATCATAAAACAACTCCCCAAATTATTAGGAACATTTTTCTTAAGTTTGGTAACAGCAAATGTAACTTCTAAGACAAGCAGAAGGCTTTTATAGACAGATGAATGTTCTCACACAAGTCTTGGAATCAGGTTGGGTGAGCCACTTACAAGAGCGTTCTCCTGCATTTACAAAGCCGTCTCCAAAGTGTTTACTGGTACAACATATACTGTAGCCCGGTCAGCCTTTGTGTGTGTGTGAGAAAAGAATCGATGTGGGCTTCTAAGGCCCTGGCAAAATGCAGTGACATGATGGTTATAAGAGAAAGGAGCCTTGGTCAAAGAAAATAAGAGAGAAGATGGGAACAAGTGATCTGTCAGGAAAACTCATTTAATCTTATGTACTATTGTTTTTCTTCTATATACCAGAGTCCTTGGAGGCATGGCAAAAAGGAAATGGATGATGGAGAAATTTTTAAATACATATATATATATATGTATATAAAAGTGTATATATATATGAAATAGTCATAGAAATTAATCACATTAGGTAAATCTCTAAAAATCCCATCAACTAGATATTCTCAGTATATAATCAATTACAGTGGTCTTCACTGCTCCAAGGTCTCTCTCCTCTCTATCTCTGTCTCACAGTTCATTCAAAGTGAACTGTTTTCACTCAAAGTACATAGCAGCCTGCAGGCAGAAAATCTTGCATTTTGAGATGCTAAAGTAACATCAGGAATAAGCCTATGCCCATTTTCACCAGCATATCAAAACTGAGCCTCTGTTTTTAAAGAATCAGAAACAGGAGGACTATTTCCATCAGGTTACATCTGAGCTAGAGGGGCATCAAAAGAGAGATAACCATACAAAATTTAAGATCTCTTGGTGAGTCAACCTACACAGACCCTCTATCACATAAAATTTCCATGTTCATTTCCAGCAAGAAGCCTTGTTGCTAACCTGGGGATATTCATAAACACACTAGGTTGAATCCTTGGCGATTGCCTTCTTGGTTCCTGCTTTCAATAAGCTCTGAAATAATTTATCACTTGGGCCATTTGTTAATAAATGGAGTTCATTGAGTGGGTCCTCCAATTAATGAGTTTGCTTTCTGTGCTATTAATGGAAGGAAGCACACATATATCCATTAGCCCTTTGGGAGTTCTCTTGCATGCAGCCTTTGAAAAAGGCATGTTTCACAGTCCTATAAGGTGCTGACTCTTGGTAGCCCTGTTTGGACTTCAATAGGAAGTGGGAGATATTCCCAGGCAATCAGGTATTCCTCTAACCCAAAAGGGAAAATAAATATCTGCAGATTGTGTTTCTCTTGAAGTGGCCATAGTTGCATTGCAATTTCCATCCAAGGCAACATGCATTTTGTCAGGCTGAGGTTCAGCCATTAGGTTGATAATTAAGTTAACAAGTGATGTGTGCAGCTTAATTTGGCAACAAGCTATCCTACAGAGTGCTCAATAAGGAAAGCAGCATTTTTGTGATGATTCTGTTTTTAAGCTTGGAATTAAACTAAAAACTATGATGATCCCTATGAAGGGACGTCTGATGTGTGTGTTCAAAATGCAGAATAGGAGAATATACTGTTCTGCATGTTGGATACTCACACCTTTTATTTACATATTTATTGCACAGCATAGCTGAAATAGGGGTAATTACCTGTGTGCATTTTAAATTCATCATAATTCAAATAAAATGTGTTTCTCTGCCCAACTTTCTCCTTGCAGCTGTCATTTTGCCCAACTGCAAACTGACTTTTAGTAATGAGTTTCCACTGTAGTGGGCCAATTGTGGGCATGATTTATCCTTCTGTTATCCTCTGTTGATCTGCCTCTCCTCCAGTGTCTAGGAGTTAAAAAAAGAAATTCATTGGTTCGTTTATTCAGTAAATATTTATTGAGCATCTACTGTGTGCCAGACATTGCACTAGGCTCTAGGGACTCAGAGGAAAAACTGTGCTTAATGTGGGATCTGATAAAGGTTTCAAAAGAATAATCATGTGTTTATTCAGTCAAAGAAAACATAGTTTGGGATGGAATATATATACCTGGACTAAGATCCTGGAGACCAACACTTAGGTGTATGGTCTTTAAATATGCCTAAACTCAGTCACTAACCAAGGAAAGAAAATGAAATAAGCAAGTTGTCTAATATCTTTGGGCTTCACTTGTTTATTTATAAAGTAGAGGGTTGGCCTCTCTGTTAAAATCCCTTTCAGCAGATTTCTTGAATAATCCAAAGTCTCCCATGACCTATCCTCAACCAAATATTACTTCCTCAACTAGAATGGCTTTCTACTTCCCTCCTCCATTTCTGTATATTAAAAGACTACTCAGTAAGGTCCATAGTCTACTTATGAAATTGTATCAATTTCCTACTTTTCATTAATGTATTAGTTATATAAGATGGTACCATTGGGGGGAGCTGGGCAATAAGTACATGGGATCTTTTCATGGTATTTTTGCAACTTCTTATGAGTCTGTAATTATTTCAAAACAAAAAGTTTGTTTAAAAAACAACAAAATTCACGGGCTTCCCTGGTGGCGCAGTGGTTGAGAGTCCGCCTGCCGATGCAGGGAACACGGGTTCGTGCCCCGGTCCAGGAAGATCCCACATGCCGCGGAGCGGCTGGGCCCGTGAGCCATGGCCCGCTGAGCCTGCGCGTCCGGAGCCTGTGCTCCGCAATGGGAGAGGCCACAAACAGTGAGAGGCCCGCATACTGAAAAAAAAAAAAAAAACCAACAACAACAAAATTCACAACCTACCTCAAAAATGAAATCAAAACTGATATTAATCTCTTCTTCGCTTCCCTCTATTGTAACATTCTGACTGTGTTACAGTTAGTTACAAATCCACCTGCCTCTCTTGATTTTAAACTCGAGAGATAGAACTGCATCATATTTATCTTTGTATCCTCCGCAGACCTTAGAATATTTGCTTTTCTAACCCAGGTTCATTCAATTATATTTAACAAACTGAGTTCAAGACACTGGTTAAAACATTTCCTCACGTCTCTTATCTAATTCGGGAAGCTCTGCCTTACATCCTGCTTTCCTTTTCATGGCATTCAACAGAATCTGTATGCAGAATGTGTGTAGGCATATGGTTCACATACTGATTTGCTCAAGGTGCCTACCAGTAAAATGTGACTGGTAGTAACACTCACCTGGATACCAAGGACAAAGAGAGTTAATTAACCAGTGATGGTAGAATACAGTACATAAATAATGGAGCATGAGAGAAATAGGGCTTGTGTTATGTAAACATTCAGGTCCTGATATTCTGTTCTGGATTTGGTTTTCAAATGGAAGACAATTAATTAAAATAAAATACACTCCTTTTTGGTTCTGAAGATGCTTTCTCTAAAGCTTTTTGAGATCTTGCAGCTTCAACATAAAAACATACATATATAATGTGGATTCCTGGAGATTAACACAAGAAGAGGCTCCAAAAGGTCATTGCTACCCTCCTATGACTTGTATTTGTAACAGCTGGTGGCAGTTGGGATCAGTCATCTGGTAGCTGCTAAGACAAAAATTGCTATGCCTATATATTTTGTTGCTTGTTAAACATAGGTCATTGCAAATTATAAAATGTATTGATAATTTCAGTAAAATTAAATTAAAAAATTAAGCCAGTGGCAACCACTATTTGAGAACAAGGGTAAGCTATGAAAGAAAACAAAATAATGTCCAGGATAGAAAATTGCAAAAGCTAATAATTTTTAAGTGTTTAAACTGTATAATTTAAAATGGTATTTGTACTTGATTTTGCCTCTAGAAATAACTGGTGAGTGTCTAGAAATATCCCAATCATGTATAAATAGAATGTAATTTCTAACAGTTATTTTCCCCAAAATGTTGTTGAGTATAAATATAATCAAATTTAATCAAACAACAAAAATTTAAATAAAAACTACAAAAAATATTTTGCTATTTACTTACTTTACCTGAATGCCAGTTAAATTTTATACTGGTTTTGTATTAGCAATCTTTTCTCTATTTGCTTTTGATCTGAACATATAGCAGTGAAACTTCCACATACAGAAGTTGCTCATCTGACAAATTGGACCAATGTTACAGATGTGACCAAGGGAGTGAATATAATTAAAACCACCAATGTATTTACTATTTTGACTTATTTTGGAGACCTTAATAAAATTAAGAAGCTACCATACTGGATGAATTAAAACACAAATATGGATTCAGTTTTGTAAATTAAGATTCATATGACTCATAGCAGAAAGCTAAACAATTAAAATAGAATATCTTTATGTCAATATTAATAGAGAACAGAAGACATAGTATGATCTCTACCATTGTAAGTAGCTAATTATATAAGCATCACTGGTCTTCTGAAAAGCTGTCTTCAAAGTCACAAGTTATGTGATTGCTGTGGTAGGCAGGATATAGCCTTCCAAAGATGCCCATCCCCTAATTCCCAGAACCTGTGAATGTATATTGTTATATGGCAAGGGCGAATTAATATGACAGACAGAATTGAGATTGCTAGTGAGCTGACTGAAAAATAGGGAGATTATCCAGGATTATCTGGGCAGGCTCAATGAAATCACAGGGTCCTTAAAAGTAGTAGAGGTGGATGGAAGACTTAATGTAGTGATGTGATGTGAGAAAGACTTAACCAGCCATTGCTGGCTTTGAAGATGGAGAAAAGGGCTGTAAGACAAGGAATGCAGGTGGCCTCTAGAAGCTGGAAAAGAAAAGAAAATGGATTGTCCCTAGAACCTCCAGAAGGAACACAGCTCTGCTGACACCTTGATTTTTGCCCAGTGAGCCCCCGTTCAGACTTCTGACCTCCAGAACCATAAAATAATAAACCTGTGTTGCTTTAGATCATTAGGTTTTTTTTGTAGTTTGTTACAGCAGCCATGAAAAAGTAATACAACAATACTTCCAGTTTCTGGTTCTGCATGTAAGGAGCTTGGAAGCTGCCACAACATCCTATCAACAAGTAAAAAGCTGAACAAACTGAAATGTCAACAACACTTCTGCAATACATAAAAGAAGAGAGGACACAGAGCAAACTACTACCCCCAAGACTGGAAGACCTACAGGTAAATATAGAGAATAACAATCTACCAGAACAGAGACCGACAACTGTTAACTGCCTGCTGCAGAAACCAGGGCCAGGGTAGGAAAATCTGAACTATAATTGACACATTACTGGATGCTCAGTGCAGACAGCTCTGAGAGTCAACAACCAGAGGGAGACCCAGTCATAGGGAGGGTCCCACAATTTTGTGAAATTTACCTCCAGGATTTTGGCCAGGTTCTTACGGTAAATACCTGAGAAAAAATGCCCTAGTGCTTCCAGCAGAGGTGGAGGGGGGTAGGGGGAGTGGGGAGGAATCATTTTGAAATATACCAGAGCACTCTGTTCTTCTAAACAAGGCCTGCCCTCAGAGGAAACTAGTTAAGCAGAGCCTAACCTGCTGGGATATTTTCAGAGCATACCAAAAGGCAGAAATCACAATTTGAAAAGACAGAGCATCAAATCCAGACATGGCAGGGATGTTGGAATTATCAGACCAGTAATTTAAAATGGTATGATTAATATGCTAAGGACTCTAATGGATAAAGTAGGCAGCATGCAAGAACAGATGGGCAGAATAAGAAGAAAGATGGAAATCCTAAGGAGAAACTAAAAAGAAATGCTAGAGATCAAAAACACCTCAGCATAAATAAAAAATGTGTTTGATAGGATTACTAGTAGACTGGACACAGCTAAGGAAAGAATCTCTGAGCTTAAGGATATCTCAAGAGAAACCTCCAAAACCAAAAAGCAAAAAGAACAAAGACTAAAAAAAATTAAAAACCAAAAGAACAGAATATCCAAGTACTGTGGGATAGCTCAAAAGG
This sequence comes from Hyperoodon ampullatus, assembly GCF_949752795.1. Taxonomy (NCBI): domain Eukaryota; kingdom Metazoa; phylum Chordata; class Mammalia; order Artiodactyla; family Ziphiidae; genus Hyperoodon; species Hyperoodon ampullatus. The sequence goes on from NC_136926.1 coordinate 75,651,791, forward strand.
TGTGACACAGGCATAATGGGGAATATTGGAAAAAGAAGAAATAGAGAACAGAAGAAATATTCAAAACAATAATGACTGAGAATTCCCTCCAAATTAATGTCAGACACCAAGATCCAGGAATCTCAGAGAACACCAAGTAGGATAATTGCCAGAAAAACTATACCCAGGTATATCATTTTCAAATTACAGAAAAATAAAGATGAAGAAAGAATCCTGAAAGAAGTTGGGACAAAAAATCCTTACCCACAGAGGAACAAAGGTAAAAATTCATCAACTTCTCCTCAGAAACCATGCAAGCAAGAAGAGAGTAGGGTAAAATATATAAAGTACTGAGAGAAAAATCCCACCAACCTAGAATTCTGTACCCCATGAAATTATCCCTCAAAAGTGAAGGAGAAATAAACATTATCTCAAACAAAGATTGAGGGAACTTGATGCCAGTACGCCTGTCTTGAAAGAAATGTTAAAAGAAGTTCTTTAGAGGGAAGGAAAATAGCATACGCCAGAAATTCAGATCTATTAATACATAAAGAAAAGAAGAACATCAAAGAAGGATTAAGTGAAGGTAAAATAAAAACTTTTAGTTTTTCTTAATTACAAATAAGTTTGTTCAAAATGATAGTACCAGCAGTGTATTTGATTATGTATGCTTATTATATATCTTATTTATTTATGTATTTATTTATTTATGCTTGTATATAAGTGAAGTGGATGACAGCAATGATACAAAGAATGGGAGGGAAGATTTAGGATTATTTCATTATTATAAGGTATTCACACTACCTGTGGAGTGATGAGATTAACCAACACACAGGTCAAAGGAGAAATCTCTAGAGAAATTTTAAAATATTTTGAACTAAAAGGAAAATTAAAACAACTTATCAAAATTTGTGGATGCAGCGAAGTGCTGGAGGGAAATTTATAGAATTAAGTGCATATATTAGAAAAGAAGAAAGATCACACACACAAATGCAAAAATAAAAAATTTTCCTGAAAATATTCTATACATGTACTTATTCGTTTTTTATCTTTAGAAAAAGGACATCATGCTGTCGATATCTTTTAGGACCCATCAACCTCTTTATAACAACATTAGAGGTAGCCTCCAGAGTCCACACAAAAATCCCAAGTTAAATGCCTGGTACTGACTTTTCAGTTCAGATTTTTACTCTATCTTTCTTGTGACTTACCCCCTATAGAGGGATGTTTGATGTTTTGCTACCCAGTATCCAGTGTTCACCATCCTAGTAAATAAACCTAGTTTCCATCTAAGGGAACCCCATACTCCTCCACTGTCAGTGCTCATGGCCAAGTACTCTAGCCTTGGGAATGGTTCACATTGCCCATTCCCAAGCCAACCAGCAAACCACATTTGACTCTCTGATAACTTTTGCCTCTCCAATCACAGTGAGTCTCATACCTTGTTGGGGATGAAGGGTCAAAAAAACTCTAATGTCTTCTGGGTATAAAGAATCTAAGGCCTGGAACTACTCCATCTATTTTGCTACCATAAGAGTAGGACACCCTCAGGTACACAAAGGAAGAGAGCTGGGAGATGTGCAGAAAGGAAGAGCCGGGGCTCAGGTGACATGACTAAAGTCTCTGAATCAATCCATTGCTGAAGCTCCAGACCTACCCAGTGACTATTCCATTACCTGAACAAACAAGTCTCTTTTGTGTTTGTCAGTGTATATTTGGTCTTATTTCACTTGATATACAAAATTCCTTAACTGTCAGCACCCTCCTACTCAGTAAAAGGAATTTGCTAAGCAATTTCCAGCCCTGAGGGGGAAAACAGATACAAGCAAAGAAGTGCTTACACAATTAGTAAAAAAATATTTAAGACAAGTATGACAAATTAATAGTCTGTATTCCAGAAAATGGATACCTTTTCAAATTGGTTGTATTGCTTTAATGACTGCACCTAGATTTTAAGCTCCTAAGACACGTAGTCTCCTAAGTGGCAAAGATAGTAGAGCCAGGTGGAAAACTCATGAGGCCTGATGGAATCTTGATGCTTCCAGTGGGTGACCTTGGGGGATTAATATAACACTTTTGAAACTCAGTTTCCTCAACTCTACCATGAGACTAACAACGTCTCCTAGCAGGGTCTTTGTAAGAGTTATATGAGATTAGAAGTGCTTGACATAGAATAGATGTTCAGTATGTTGCAAAACATGGTGGTATCCTTTTTATTAACAGAAGCAGTGTGTGTTTTACCTCAAAAAATCATTATGTGAGCTGAAATGGTCCACGGCTTTACTAGCCTGGGATATCTTATGTTACAAGTGGGACCTGATTTTTCTTTCTGCTTGATGTTTTTCCCTTTCAGTATTTCCTTCCTCGTCCAGAATAGCGAGAGACCCAAGGAGTATGTCTCAAATGCATCTACCCACCCTTGAGGCCATTGGCTGGGCTCTCTAACTCCCACTGTTGGGACCCCAGCTTCAGCACAAGTGCTCCTTCACTCTGGTCCCTGCTTGCACAACTGCCACCTGGCAACTCTGAGCTGCCTTTGTGGACCTCTCAGGAGTGGTGCTGACAACCAGGTTGGTCTCTTCCTCCGGGTCAGCAGTGTCACACCCACACTGCTATTTGCTTTGTTCATCTATTGGACCTCACTGCTGTTTGTTACGTTTGAATCATTGTCCTTCCCACTGTATTGCCTTTGCCACTTCTCACATCTGTTTCCAGCTACCCTGCATTGATTCCACAGCCAGGTGCTCTGGTCTGCTCCTTTTCCCCACCCCCAGGCTGATTAATTCTATTCCATAGCACTGGATAAAACCCACAGAGCCATTTTCTTCTCTAAGTCTCTACTCCAGGTTTCCGTTCATGAAATACCAACATGCAATTTTAACAAAAGAAGCTCACCGTGGTCTCAGTCACTAAAACAGCTCTAGGAAATATTTCCCTATTTGTGTATTTCCATTCTGTATTACAGCTTTCTCCTCTAGTATAGTATGTGGCTATAAAGGAGTGGGTACAAATGTGATCCAATTTATTTTTTCACGCAATAAATATAAATTTAATGTTTTATTATAAATTGCTGCTAGTGTAAAAATTTACCCCTTATGATAGCATACTTTATTATTTTTGAAGTTGCCAAGGTGATCTTTTTAAATTTTATATAGTTGATAACTTTATTTTGCAATTGACAGAAATAATTTCAAACTAGGATATACTTTCTCTACAAAGCGAATAAATAGTATTTTCATGTGAGTACAGAGAAAGAATAGACTTCAAATAGAAGTGGGATAATAGAAAGGATCGTGTTTCAATTTTATAGTCTTTCTGTCCATGATACAACATTTGACTTATAACCTTCCTTTTATGTTCACCATCTGCATACTGCTACGACACAGGAAATGTGAGATGAGTCCAGGTCGTTTGGATGTATAATATTAAGTATGAACATAACATCTAAATAGAATGAGCCTTGTCTGGGGCAGTGGACTAGAAGTCATATAATTTCTATCTCTCAGTCACCATTCATTTGTCATGTCCTTGAGCAAATCATTTAACCTTTCTATTCCTCAGACTTTTCTATGAAATAGGATAATACCTATTCCCATCACAGGCGCTTGTAGGAAAAAATAAAAATTAAAACTGTCTGGCATTTTACATAAAAGGGCTTTAGAAAAAAATAATTCCTGGGCAGTAATTTGCAAACAAAACCTATCTACCTTGGCCACCACCTTTATATATGCAGATTCCTTGCTAACCTCAAGAGAGGGAAACAGATACATAACTCTAGCTAAGAGTTCAGACTAATATAATAATAATAACATCTATCAAGCACTTACTATGTGTCAGGCACTGCTCTAAGTGCTTTACATATATTACCTCTATTAATCCTCACACTAACTACATGAGGCAGGCACTCTTGTTAGTTCACTTGAGTAAAGTTAGTTAGGCAGTTGAGAAAAACCAGGCAGCAGGAGGTTAACTAAACTGCCCAAGGTTACTCAGCTGGCATGCGGTGGAGCTACATTTAACTCTGGGGTTGACCCAAAGCCTGAAAGCCCCAGCTCACCCCCTGGGGGCACAGCCATCCCCACTCTGCTTTAACGTCTCCCAGGACCACAGTAGGCCTATGCTCGCCTGGGTCTGCTACCTGGATGGGTTCTGTTTGCCTAAAAAACTAAGAAGCATCCAGGGGAAAACTCATCCCAAAGAAAGTGATGATCAAGGAGCACAGATTCGGATAAACTCTCAATATTGGGAGAGACAGATGATTTTTTTCACCATCATGATGCCTGTAACTTGGAATGTTCTTTAGACAGGCCAGCTACTCAGTTACTCAATGGATAATTATCAAGCACCTACTATGTTCCAGGCACTGTTATTTTTGCCAGTGAAGACATCAATGAACAGGAAGTATAGAGTCCCTGTCTTCAAAACAATTCCTTCTTATTGGTGTTAGCGAGGAGAGAATAACAAATAATACACAAGCAAATAAATAAATAACTAGCATCATTTCAGATATTAAAAATTGTAACGACAAAGACATGGAAAGGGCTTGTTTCTGAGTCCTATGAAGACAAGAGAGTAAAATGTAAAAAACTTGTTTTTGGAAAGCCATTCAAGCACTTTTAGAAGCAGAGTTTGTAATTTTTATAATAGTGGTAGGAATGGGAGGGTATTTTTCTTCCCTGAGTTGCTGTGGGAGTAAGGCAGCAGAAACACTGTAGCCTAAGCTACAGGCTAGAACAGCCTTCACCTTTTCATCTATGCTGGAGAATAGACATTGTTCTTTATCCTAACAGAAAGATGGGTCAACAACAAGAATAAGGAATTCACCAAAGAAAATAAATGTAATTATAAACGTGAAACAACAAACAGGAAAATAGAGCTCACTATTATTAAAGTAGTGAAAATCAAATTGTGATGTTTTACCTTTAATTAGGTTGGTATGAATTTTTAAAATATAATATACAGTATTGAGAAGAGATATTAAAAAGCATAAATAATTCTACTCAGTAATGATTTAATGAGTGTTTACTATGTTCCAGGTGTCTTGCTAGATACCAAGGGTACATTCATTTCTTCAACAAACATTTATGGAGCATCTACTATGTTTGAGGTGGTTTGCTGAAGACTGGTGGTCCCTGGTGTATAGGACAGGAGTGGTTCCCGCCATTATGAGGCTTACATTCTAGCAGAGGAGACAAACATTTCAGAGCACACACAACAAAATATATATTTAAATAGTGAAAATGCCTATAAAGGAGATATTGTGGTTTCTACGGGAGTTAATAATTTTAGAACTAACCTCATTAGGGCAGGAGCATTTTCTTTTGAAAAATTAACATTTGATCTGAACTTTAAAGAATGAGGAGAAAACAGCAGGGCAAAGAGGAGAGGAAAGTAATTTCTAGCAAATTCCACAGTATGAACAAAAGCATGAGGTAAGGGGGAACAAGTGTGTTTGAGAAACTAAAAGAAAAATCAGTGTGGCTGGAGTAAGAGAGGGCAAGAAGGGAGCCACAGGGATGAGGTGGAGAGATGAACCGGAAGCAGATTGTGTAAGACAATGAGAAGCTGCTGTGGGGATTTAAGTAGACAAGTAATATGAACAGAAATAGTGGTGAAGATGCAACTAAGGCTCTGTCCTCAAAGAGCCAACATTCTAGTAGGGGAAACAGGTATTTTCAAATGTAATTGGAGGAAGTATAAATTGGCATAAAATTTTTGTTGGGCAGTTGGGTAATATCTCTAAATCTAAAATACATTTGCATCCAGCAGCCCTTCATATTTCATAGAAATTCTTGCATATGTATAATGATATTAATGTTATTGAAAATGAGAGTAAGTCTAAATGTCTATCAAAAGGATATCAAATTATACAACATAATATAACCATAAAATGAAATACGATGCAGCTATTTTAAAAGAATAAGCTGAATGTGTAATATATTACCTTATAAAGATGTTTTTAAAATGGCAAAGTTTGGGGTTATAGTTATATCTCAATTTTTTTAAACATACAAATAAACAGTCGACCCTTGAACATCACGGGTTTGAACTGTGCAGGTCCACTTATATATGGATTTTTTTTCAATAGTGTATACTACAGTACTACACAATCTATGGTTGGTTGAATCTATGGATGCAGAACTGGGAAAACTGAAGAACCCAGTTACTTATGGAGGAACTGCAGATATGGAGGGCTATGTAAGTTACATGCAGATTTTCAACTGTGTGGAGCATCCGCACCCCTAACCAACTCCCACCTGCTGCCGCCACTGAACAGTGGTCCAATGCATATATATCTGGAGGAGTTTGTACTTTCCTATTTTTGCTAGATTTCATTATAATTACTATTCACTAAAATGTAATATTTATCAGTAAAGATACTCAAATACGTAATAGATACATGAGATATCTTTAAGGGGGTATGCATTTTTATAATAAAATAATAGAAAAAGATCATTTTCAAAGCATAGGCAACGAGACAAATGGACAGACAAAAAGTTACATGCTTGCTATTTTTGGTCAGCACATTTCTCCTCCATTAAAATGAATGCCAGCCAGTGGACAATGGGTAACCAACTCAAGTTTACACGGGTAAAGAACAAATTCCAACTTTTTACATAATTTGTTATTATTTAATTAGCGTTTATTTATTACCAATATAGTATGAAATATTTGCAGGTGATGTTTGTTTGTTTTAGACCCTCTAAGCCTTAGGACAATGACCGGTTCTTTGCAAGCATACAATAAATGATTGTTGAATCGTAAGAGTAATAAAAGCTGACTTCTGATCCTTTAAACTCAGGAAATCAGCCTAGAAAAGTGAAAAATGCCGGAGGCCATATGAGAAAAAGGCAATCCCGTGTCCAAGAATCCCAATTTGCCATCTAAAGAGGCAAACTGACTGCTAACAAAAATGATCATAGCTGCAACTCAATCTGATCTCTGAAACTGTATTTCTCCAGACATCACAGAAGACTTCCTTTAGGATAATATCACAGCCGACTAAGATCTCATCAAGGACTTCTAATGCCCATTAGAATCATTTAAAATGCTCTCAGCTGAAGCCAGCAAAGCATCATTTAATTATGCAGGATTTCTGATTGCTTATTATCAACCCTGTCCTCGTTCAACTCTTCACCCCTTGTGTGTCTCCTCGATGGAGAGTCCCCATCAATCTGAACAGCAGCTTTTGTGAAGGAAGATGTGAGCGGGCAAAAGAGGGGAAAAGATCAGTTAGACTCTGAAAAGAAGAATTAAACAGAGAGCGGGTCTTTTCTCTGAAATTTCTATAATGTTGCCTTATTCACCAACTTTATCTAACAGTCAACCATTTTACAAATTTTAAATCTCATTTCTTTTCTTAACTGATAACAAACGTTAATATATTTCACGTGAATGATACATAAAATAGTTCTATGTTTTGGGATCAAAAGGTAATGTACCATAAATTATCGATTAAACAGGATTTAGAGACACGTTGAAAAACAATTTCATAGTCTTGTTTGCATAGACTAGAATGAGAAGTTATTTTGCCCCGTTTTCCTAGGAAATATGTCTTATGTTTTGACATTTAAAGACAGTAACTTCACTGCAGAACAAAAACATAACATTCTTTGGGGATAACCTTGAATTATGAGACTTAAGAGTTCTCTAATAATGCCAAAGAAAAGCTATTAAGTCAATATGTATCCACTCTGGTTTTAGTATTTCAGGTTCTGTGAGGATTCCAAATTTCAACAGCCTCAGCATATTGAGATTAAATAACTCAGAAAGACAAAAATATCGACATATATATTCAAGTTATTCCTTTAAACAGCCCCCCACCAAAAGAAGATTGTTCTTTAGACTGAAAGAGGAGCAAAAGATGTATATAAATCCTCATTTTCACTTTTCTATTTCTGTGATATGGTATACATTCTCCCCTATAAAACAATTGAGGATAACTATGGACAAGCCAATTCGGATAACTTTTTAAGGAAACACATTAACTCTGTTTTTAGTACAGTTCCATTGGAAGTCACTGACAACTGATATTTGACAACCTGAAAGCATTTCCTGATTTGGAGCAGGTGTGGGTTTCAACAGGCATGCTCCACAGACGAAACAACAAAGCCCTCCTTGATGTGATTACACTTATTATTCTGTGATTGCTACTTCCTGATCAGGGATACATTCAGTCATAAAAAAAGTACAGTAGAATTACCCATAGATTATGCATGAAATTGTTGGGGCAAGGGGAAGAGCACAAGAGAAGGCTCTCAAATATTTTTAGTTGATTGGGGTGAATGACAGCTCCAGGTGGGATTCTGTACAGCAGAGGATCATGATGAATGCATTGTGTTTATTTAAAAGAAAATGGGGACATGGAGTAGAGCAGAGTATTTCTGAAGATATTGTTTGAGGGAAGGATAAACTGGTATAAAATATGAGGCCCTCATTATTTGAATATGCATCATTTAAAGGATGAGAGGCTAAGAGAAAAGACTGCAGTAAGTGTGGTACTCAATTTTGCTGTGAACTTAAAATTGCTCTAAAAACTAAAGTCTATTTTTGAAAAGTATTAAGGTGATATAAAAAAATCAAATTATAAAACAAGATGTACCATCTGACCCCACTGTAAATACACACACATACACACATGATAAAGAAAATGGAATTATAGACATCAAAATATAGAGGTGATAGGATTAGATATTATTTTCTTCTTTTTCTATTTTCCTAGAACACTTTCATTAATTTTTTAATAGGAAATGTATCAAATAAAAGTGCATTGCCCCGAAACTCTATAAATGCTCGCACCTTTATTGACTCCTTAGAGCTGTGAAATGTGGAATATATGGGCTTTCTTTCCCTCTCTTCCCTGATTCTTGCTCCCCACTGCTCCTTTAGCATTATGAACAACGAATAGTGTAAGCATTTAAATGTTTATAGAGCCACCTAATACTTTCTTGTTTCCAGAACCCAAAAGAAATAGAGAAATTTCTAGAGTTATGGGGAGGTGGTAAGAAGTAGCAAGTCACTAAGTAAGGGGCAGTTTAGTTCATTCTTTTTCATTTTAGTCATGTAGCATTACCTGAAACAGCAATTTACTTTTGCTTGAGCCCATTAGATGAATGTCCTCAATTTACAGGTGATGTCACACAGTGACTTGGAGAACTATGTTGTTAGCCACAGGCCTGTAACAAACAGTGGGTCTGCATTATTCTCCTCCTCTTCAACCAGTGGCATATTTATAACATCTTATTTTTGCAAATGGCTGCTCTCTTTCTCATTTACAAGCATAACACAAGCCAATACATATTATAGTCCTTTAAGGGCAACACACTAGGTATTTGTCCTTGAAGTTCCTCTATCTCTTTGGCAAATACAGAGAGATTTGACACAACTACTGTAGTTTGTTATCTAGAGCATTGAGGATTTTTATTTTTGTTTCATTTTTATTTTTATTTCATTTTTGATTTTGTACTAAACAGTGTCGAATTATCTGAATCTACAGCTGCATTTTTTCATATAGATTACCTTCTCCTCATATTCAGAGCTTCTCAGTTGCCCACCACAGGAATGGCCAACCAGTAAATCTAGATCAACTACTAATTCCTTCCTCAAAGTCTTGAGATTTCTGCCATAGTCTCTACCCCACCACCACCGATGGAAGTCCACATTCACCTTCTTGGTATTTAAATTTTTTCTCCCTCCACAGTTCTTTTCCACCCAAATATCCCACTGCTCCAAAATTAATTTCTGCTTTTGAACAGCCAGACTACATACTATGTCTTCAGGATGACATCCATATTCCATCCTAGGCCTTTACTCATGGACAGGTCTCCTCCTGAAAGTCCCTTGGCCATCTTTGCAGAATGTTGAGTATGGCATTCCTATGGACATGGCAGGAAGCTGAGCCTTAATCCAGACTCCCCATTAATGTGTCTCACTTTCTTTCCCAAAACACAACACATTGCTGAGGTCAAAGACAACGATTAGGCTAGAGGCATTCTGGTAATTGAATTTGCACACTTTGAGAAATGCATGAAAATGAGCAACACTAATACAAGATCTTTGGGGGAAAAAGAGAACAGGGAATTCTAGATCATAAACCACTCTTCTTTCCCTGACATGTGTAACTTTGCATATTTAAACCCCCTAAATTGACCTTACAGACTAAACGCATGCCACATTTTTCTTTTCAAGAAAAAATTGTAGACCGACAGATATTTTGTGGTATAGTTCAAGAGGTGTTTAATAGGAATATACAATGATCTATTAGGAATAATTGATTCATAGCCAGGGGACAATATTCAGACCTCTACTTTAAAGAAGGAATCCACTAAATAAGGACAGTGAATGTGCATTATTCTCCATCAATTGGAAGAGCAATTAAATAATGTCCAATTAAGTATTCTGGGAGCTTTCTGCTGGGATATCAGTTGACTAAGACTTTGCAATGGAGTCTACCCAACTGGGGAACCTACAAGAAGTTAGCGGCTGTAGTATCAGAGAAGTAGAGCCATTTCAGGTACTTATATTTAAATATGACTCAATGGATTATATAACTAAGGGTTTCTCTAAAAAGTACTGGCAAAGAGCTACCTTTGACCTCTGAAATGAACTGTAGGTGTACATGCACGTACACATACACCACAAAAATATACAGAGGTACTTATAATTAAGATGCAGGTTTGGTGTTAGCTGATAATCTTTCCTAACCTGGTATTTGCAATGCCCATAGTAAGGTGGAGCTAGGGTAAATTTTAGTCCATTTTTTCCCCTATTCTATACTATGACTACACACATACATACATATATACATACCTACATACTGATCACATACTATAATAAATGCCAGGCACTATTCTAAGCTTGGAATATTCTACATCTTTCTACTCATTTAATTCTCACATCAATTCTCCATTTTATAACAAGGAAACTGAGACATTTACTCTACATCATTCTCAGTAACCCAGAAGATCTTAGATGTTCTTTGGTGCTCACAGAAAGTTCAAGGGGTCTCTCTCAGGCCTACTAGACAAGACACCATGCTTGTGGGCAAAAATTCTGACCAGTATTTACTGCAACCTCTGGCTTCATTTGGGAAAAGTCCATACCAATCTATCTAGTCCACCCCACTCACCCTCCATCAACATGACATATATTAATTACTCAATAAATGTGTGCTGAACAAAGAAATTAGCCAAATATATGTTAATACAGGGCAGAATTAAAATTTCTGAATACGAATTCAGTTTTCTGTGGTTTCCAGACCACAGAAAACTGAAAAGGGTAATACTAAGGTAAGGTAATGACTAAGGTCATCACTGAGAAAGCAAGTGCTTTAGAAGCACACCCATCCCTCATTTTTTCCCAGCATCGTCTCGCTGTTCTTTCCAGGGGCAGACTTATGTAGAAACACTGGGAGGGGGTTCGCAGGAAGGAGTGGTTGTCAAGCAATTTCCATCGTGGACAGTTCAATCTTAAATGATTTATGATGTTTTAGTTGTTTATTGTACACAATTGCTTTATTTGACGGAAGTTTCAGTCCAGGTGGATTTATTAGAGCCCTCGTTAGATTAGTTTGCTGGCAAGAAGTGGCTTAATTTCACGGAGAAATGCCTTTGATTGTACCCCACCCCAGAAGTCCTATCCAGTATATAAAAGTTGAGGGGCAAACCACTTAGGACTTACATATGAATGCTGATCTTTCCTGTTGTTAACAAATAAGCAAAATGAAGGCAATTAGTGACTACATGGGTAATTATGCAATCTATTTTAAGATGAGAGAGTAATCCTCTGAGAACACAGGGAGTGGTCAAATTACACCTGAACATACCCTCTAAATCACTCCACAAAGAAAGCTGTTTTGTACTAACTTTTTTGTGTCCCTCAAGAAAATGGTGGGCCTTCACCCATTTCCAATTTTTCCATGATCATAGTTTCATACTAATACTTACTCCTCACCATATGAACATAGAATCTTAGAACTGGCAAATTTATACACAAAGAAATGGTTCGATGACATCCTCTACAATAGCCAGCTCAATAACAGCGGAGTGAGAGCAGAAATCCACCCTCTCCTCGCATATTATTTTCTCTATGAATAAGGTCATCCCAATTAATATAGCAATGCTGAGATAGAAGAAGGTCAGTTAAGTGAAAGCAAGTACACCTTGAGGGTGTATCAATGATTATATTATTCTAATTAAAATAGATGCTTTTGTTTATCTGGTCTTGTCATACATTTTTTCTAAATCATTGCATTGTTCACAGCTCATTAATCAGTATCAATGTATTATTATCTAATAATAATGAAAGCAAATCTAACCATTTTAATTTTCAAGGATCAGACTAATCCAACACTCACAGTTTCTGTAATTGCTTCACTAAGAAGAGTAGTCGTGAATGTTTTATGATTATAATCCAGTTTAATTGAATTGATTCCTTAAACTAGTTATGTGACAATGTTTATTGTTATTCAGTATGTCACTACACAGCTTTGCATAAGCAAATAAAAACTACAATGTTGGCAGAAGATCCTTTAGATGTCACTTTTTTAATAAAATAAAAGGTATGAATAAGCTGATAACTTAAGAGTACTGCAAACATTGGAACTAGACTTTGTTTCCTCTAGGGAAAAAAAAGAGAAGTTATATATGTCAGTATACAGTTAAGCAGCAAAATTTACTATTATCAAATACTAATATTAAATGTGCAACCTGGTAACAGTACAATTCTTAAAATCTGGAAAGGCAAAAGGAAAAGTTTGCTCATATCCTAGGCAGATGTATCCTATCTTTCAAAGAAAAATAAAATAAAATAAGCACACCACTTTCTATAACAAACATATAAGTAAACATACCCATATTCTCTGTCCAAATGGTATTCTGGGGGACTAGAATGAAAACATGAGTAGTGCCAACATATATGGAATGTTTCACTGAATGTGCATCCAAGTGGCATAGCAAAATGATAAAACACGTTAGAAAACAACAGGGAGGGGCTTCCCTGGTGGCGCAGTGGTTGAGGGTCCGCCTGCCGATGCAGGGGACGCGGGTTCGTGCCCCGGTCTGGGAAGATCCCACATGCCGCAGAGTGGCTAGGCCCGTGAGCCATGGCCGCTGAGCCTGTGCTCCGGAGCCTGTGCTCCGCAAGGGGAGAGGCCACAACAGTGAGAGGCCCGCCTACCGCAAAAAAAAAAAAAAAAAAAAAAAAACAGGGAAATGTATCTCAAGAACCATAATATAGCTGCTCTTTTAAGACAATGATCTCACTTTTGGGAAGTTTATATTAAGAAGGTAATTATACAGGGCTTCCCTGGTGGAGCAGTGGTTGAGAGTCCGCCTGCCGATGCAGGGGACACGGGTTCATGCCCCGGTCTGGGAAGATCCCACATGCCGCGGAGCGGCTGGGCCCGTGAGCCATGGCCGCTGAGCCTGCGCGTCCGGAGCCTGTGCTCCAGAACGGGAGAGGCCACAACAGTGAGAGGCCCACATACCGCAAAAAAAAAAAAAAAAAAAAAAAGGTAATTATACAAAGAAAGCTACATAAAGATGCCGGTTGCAATGCTATCTACAATTATGAAAGAAATCGAAATGTTCTACAGTAGATAAACAGTTCAATCAATTCTGGCACAGCAGCTCACTTGATGTAACATTATTTATATATTATAATTATAATTATAAAATCTCTGTGAAAACAGAAAACTTTAATAATCAATATTAATTGAAAAATGCAAAATACATAATAGGATTATAGTGATGTTAATTTTTTTTTAATCTGGAAAAATTGTGAGAAGGATTCTACATAAACAGTATATTTGATTATGGCAGTAAGAGTAATGAGGACTTCACTTATTCACAAAACAATCCTATACTTCAGTAATTTTCTATATTATCAAAAACTAAAGAGAAATAGTTGGAGTATAAATTCCAAAGTAAGGATAAATTAATTCAAAACAAGAATTTCATAATTTAGATAAGCAAAAGTTATAGCAAATACTAATGATTTGCTTTTAGGCTCAGTTGAATCAGATAACCTGGAAGTGTCTTGGGAGCTATTTGTATAAATAGAAAAATGGGAAGATAGCCTTCTGCATATGCTCACTTGTTAAAAAGACTGCTCAGGGCATCACTATGTACTTTGAAAATAATAGGTAGTACTACTGAACTTGGAACAGCATCTTTCACTATGAAACATGTTAAATTGCCAGCACTTTCTTGAAGTGTGGCACTGGATATTTGATGTATCATTATCTTTCACACAATTTACCCTAAACTCATTTCTTAATCTCCTTATACTTGCTTTATCAAATGTGACTGTAAGACATCCTTCCATTTCTTGGCAAATGCCAAGTATGAATGGTTACTAATACTGTAGCAAAAACCTAAAGGCCACTGTGAACTTACAGTTACCAAAAAATGATGTATCTAATGTAAAATGTTAGCACTTTCTGGTTGTCCCTCTAACACTGAAGTGATAATTACACCACTGGGCAGTTTTATGAGGCATCTGTTCACCTCAAGAGTAGATAAACTGGAAGACTGAAGGTTAGAAATTTCATCTTGTTGGTAGAATTGGATTATGACTTCGGAAAAGTGCCAGAGTACATGACAGAATGCTTTGCATAGATACTCTTCTCTGCATGATTGGCCACTAAATTAAAAATTACTGAAAAATTAATATTGCTTAAAAACACACATAAAAAATAATACAAGAAGAAAGTTCCAGTTGAAAAATGAAACCCACATAAATTGTAAACAGCAAATATATAGCTCATTTGTAATTGACAGTGTGTGTCAAATTTCACAATGTTAACTGATGGATTTCCTTTCCTCTGTAGGTTTAATCATGCCCCTTTGTAGTCCCTACTTAATCAATTATAGGAAATATTAAATCTTCCCGAGTTTTCCTTAGCATAGGCAGCAACAAGATTGAACACTAGTATAAACCATGTGCCAACATTTTGAGTCTGTGGTGTGATTAAGATTTCTGATCAATGAAATCTTTTTGGCTCTTCACTAAAACTTTCACAATTCTCATCTGGAAATTTTAGAAAGGAACAGCATGCTGAAGATAACACGAGTCATAATTACCTTTTGAAGTAACTGTATTTTGGAATTATTTTAAATTTACAGAAAAGTCGCAAAGATAGTACAGAGAGCTCCCATACACCCTTCACCCAATTTCTTCTATTGTTAACATCTTACCATAATATATTTGTCAAAACTAAGAAACTAACATCAGTACATCACTGTTAATTAAACTCCAGGCTTTGTTTGGATTTCACCAGTTCTTCCAATAATGCTGTTCTTCTGTTCCAGGAACTGATGCAGCATACCACATTGCATTTAGTATAGTTACTTTTGGTAAGAAAAAAGAGGTGCATATAAATTATTTAATTTTAAAGTAACATTCTCACATCACCAATTTTCCTGCTTCATTTTGCCTCTTTCCAACTGAACTTGTAGTAAACTCACACTATAAAATTTCAATGGCAAAATTAAAAATGTAACATTCAATTACACATAGATCTTGTGTGTGTAGCCCATGTGCACTGCCTAGAACACCAGGGACAATTTTATTACTGTTTTTTTTAATTTCTCTGAATCAAAACTGCTAAGTTCCTGCCTGCAGGACTAGCTGGCTTGGCCTGTTATCTCCTTAATGAGCAACTCCACCCCCTGCATTTTCCCCCAAAACACACTCCCAGCTTAGACCTAGTCCAAGGCAGAAAAGAACTGGTTGGATTTTCCTAGTCAAGAGACAGAGCACTGATGTCTAATCAACCTTCTTTTGCTGTAGTTCACACTGCCTTCCACATTGCTGATAAATGTGGGCTGCCTGAGGCTGAGAGCTGCTACAAGGCCATATTGTGAGGTGACTTACTGCCCAGCCAGGCCTTGATTACCTTTAACAGAAAACAATAGCTCAGCCACTGAGCTCCAAATGTTCAAGCATGCTTCTTCCTGATTCCCAGGTCACCATTCCCTTATTCTTAGATCTCTCCATTTAAATATCACATGGCCATTTTCTCAAGGCAGCAGACGCTGAAAAGGCGCTGTCCTAGGATGGTTCTGAATTCAGACTCCTAGGACCTAGATGTTCTGTCTCTTTCTGCCACTGATTCATCTTTCCCTACTCCAGGAGTAGGATTTGGTGTGTGTGTGGGGGGTTCTTTCTTTATCAACACTCAAAACAGAAAAGTACTGACCCCATCTACTCTGCTCTCTCAGTTGGAGCTTAATGCTTTCTAGGAGCCCTGTATATTCAAAACACAAAATCTTGTTTGAGGTTTTCCTGATGGAGGGGGCTTGAATGCTGCTTCATTTGGGGCCCATAACAACCTGATTACCCAGTCCTTTACCTAAGCCTGGACATGGGGAACAGAGACCAAGGAATGACTGCCTAATCTCACTGCTTCACCACTATCTCTATTCCTAGAGCAGAAATAAAAAGGAATTTTTCAACACAACAAAGTCATACATCTATTACAATTTAAAGGGAAACCACAAGATTTAACAAGGTCTATGTTTTCAAAGAAAACTGAAAATGTAAGTGTTGTGTTATTTTCTTAAGTTTTTAAAAAGTTACTTTAACGTAATTTCTATCCATTGTGAAAATTTTGGAAAACATAGAAAAATGCAAAAAAAAAAAAAGGAAATCATTCTATGTCAGGAACGTCCAATGATAACTATTATTGTATATGATTAGATAGGTTTCTAATTAATATATTCAATGACAAAATAAGAATCATGCTATATTTACTATTTTTGTAGTTGGCATTTTAATAGCTTTATTAAAATATAATTTACATACCATATAATTCACCCATTTAAAGTGTACAATTCAGTAGTTTTTAGTATATTTACTGAGTTTTGTAACTCTCCCCATAATCAAATATTAGAACATTTTCATCATCTCAGAAGAAGCCCTAAACAAATGAACCCTTGTTCCCCTCTTCCCCTGCCAACATGCTATCCCCTAACGAGCTTCCTCCTTAGCACTGAGGGCTGGCTGGGTGGCAGAAGGAGCCCAGTCCTCTTGGCCATGCCTGATTGGAATAGATTTCCACAACACAGAGGTGAGGCAGTGGTGGGGGGATGAGTGATATCAGCGGCCTACCCCTCCTGGGATTAAACGTGGACCTGGATGGGAGTTGTAGGGAGAGTCTCCATCTTCTTGGCCACACGTTCCAGAGCAGAGCTGCCATAACATGGAGTGGAGGGAAGCGGAGGAAGAGTAAGAGCAGGGCTGTGCTCAAATGCAATGGACTCTTACTGTTCTTACAGAGATTTAGTTCGTTTTCTTGAATAAATCTGCCTCCATTTGCTGCATGTCCTTATGACATTTTCCAGAGACTTTAAATTGTTTTTGTTCTTGTTGCTTTTGCTGTTGTTGTTTAACTATTTTCATGTTAATTGTGTCCACTGAGACCCTTACACAGTCATTCTGGCAGTCCGCAAATATATAAACTATATAATGTTAATATATAAACTATAAACATTAAGTTTATAGTCCACAATTGCAATTTGTTTTTCCTCTTTGACAAAACAGTTATATGAGAAAGAACTGTATGCTTTGTTTTGTTTTTTAACTTCCAAATGATTGGAGTTTTATCTTTCAATTTCTCATATTTCAGTTAATACTCAGTTTTATTTTATTGTGATTTAAAATAATGTGGCTTTTAAAAAATTAATTTTAGGCCTTTTTTGCCATCTAGTAAATGATTATATTTGCTGTTTTTGGAGGGTGTCGGGGGAGGGAGAAGAATGAAATGAGAAACAAGTTGTCCAAGAAAGAAGAAAAGAACATCCAAATTGGAAGATACTCACTGAAAAATTGGTCCATGCTCAGAGCAAGTTTCATCACAAACTAAATTTAAGGAAAGTTCAACAAAGGCTTGCTTTGCTAACAAATTCTAACCAAGAAGCAGGCCATCTATGAATGATACAGCATCAATTTTGTAGCAAATTTATGATGTATTAAATAGTGAAAGATGATTTTCTTTCTAGCCTTCATTATTATAACACAGAAGCACAAAACCATGCAAGAGGATGCGAAGGGAAAAGCCATGCATTGACGTGTAGCTTTTTGTATCAGCTGAATTATTACAGTCGTTGATATAAATGTGTTTAAGCAGTCATATACTATTATTGTTTTCTAATCTACCAAAGGATATTACTGTGCAATATGAACTGGTATTAAACTATCCATTATAGGAGAAAATATTTGCAAATGAAGCAACTGACAAAGGATTAATCTCCAAAATTTATAAGCAGCTCATGCAGCTCAATAACAAAAAAACAAACAGCCCAATCCAAAAATGGGCAGAAGACCTAAATAGACATTTCTCCACAGAAGATATACAGACTGCCAACAAACACATGAAAGGATGCTCAACATCTTTACTCATTAGAGAAATGCAAATCAAAACTACAATGAGATATCATCTCACACCAGTCAGAATGGCCATCATCAAAAAATCTAGAAACAATAAATGCTGGAGAGGGTGTGGAAAAAAGGGAACACTCTTGCACTGCTGGTGGGAATGTGAATTGGTACAGCCACTATGGAGAACGGTATGGAGGTTCCTTAAAAAACTACAAATAGAACTACCATATGACCCAGCAATCCCACTACTGGGCATATACCCTGAGAAAACCATAATTCAAAAAGAGACATGTACCAAAATGTTCATAGCAGCCCTATTTACAATAGCCCAGAGATGGAAACAACCTAAGTGTCCATCATCGGATGAATGGGTAAAGAAGATGTGGCACATATATACAATGGAATATTACTCAGCCATAAAAAGAAATGAAATTGAGCTATTTGTAATGAGGTGGATGGACCTAGAGTCTGTCATACAGAGTGAAGTAAGGCAGAAAGAGAAAGACAAATACTGTATGCTGACACATATATATGGAATTTAAGAAAAAAAAAAGTCATGAAGAACATAGGGGTAAGACAGGAATAAAGACACAGACTTACTAGAGAATGGACTTGAGGATATGGGGAGGGGGAAGGGTAAGCTGTGACAAAGTGAAAGAGCGGCATGGACATATATACACTACCAAACGTAAGGTAGATAGCTAGTGGGAAGCAGGCGCATAGCACAGGGAGATCAGCTCGGTGCTTTGTGACCACCTGGAGGGGTGGGATAGGGTGGGTGGGAGGGAGACGCAAAAGGGAGGGGATATGGGAACATATGTATATGTATAACTGATTAAATTTGTTATAAAGCAAAAAAAAAAAAAAAATTAAAAATAATATCCAGCTTCAAAAAAAAAAAACAAAAAACTATCCATTATAACAAGGAAGACATTTATATACTATACTATGAAATGATAAAGAGATAGAGCAAGGTAATTACAGTGGTGTTAATAAGCATAGCATTATGTAAACACAGCTTCAAAGAAGAAAAAAGGAAAGAAGGAATCATCTCACAAAGCACTCAAAAATTATTTCTCCCTTTTTAATTTTATGGGTTATGAAACTATATGACCTTTCTTGGGTTTAGAATTATTGTGCCCTTCAGAAGAGCATGGTAGTAGAGACTGGCAGTATTTACCTCTGTGTATCCAAAGACCAGAGTCCCATGTTATTGTTAAAGATGAAAAACCATTTGAAGCAGAAGCTTCATTGGCCAAATTGCCAAGAGAATAATTTCTTTTTTTTTTTCTTTTTTTTTTTTTTTTTTTGCGGTACGCGGGCCTCTCACTGCTATGGCCTCTCCCGCTGCGGAGCACAGACTCCGGACGCGCAGGCTCAGCGGCCATGGCTCACGGGCCCAGCCGCTCCGCGGCATGTGGGATCCTCCCGGACCGGGGCAAGAACCCGTGTCCCCTGCATCAGCAGGCGGACTCTCAACCACTGTGCCACCAGGGAAGCCCGAGAATAATTTCTTTTAAGAGCAGGGAGGAGGGTAACCTGTTAATTGACAGAGTACTCCTGGGTGTGAAAGGGGGAGGCTCAAGATGATCTTTTGTTGCTCATCAGAGATGTAGCTGAAGAAAAATGAATGTCATTTTTGTTTCCTAGATCTCAAATGAGAACAATGTAAGTTGAAGGAATTTCTAAATCCATATAGTGAATATTTCAAAATAAAAATTGTAAATAGAATTGGTATTGTAAAAACCAGGCAGAATAACATAGAAGTTAAGAGCTTAGGCTCAGGGAATCCAACTATCTGGGTTAGTATCCTGCCTTTATCCCATCACAGTGTGCTAAGGACAAACAATTCACCCTTCTATACTTTAGTTTTGTCACCTGTAAAATGGGGATATTAATAGGTTTGTTCTAAGGGTTAAATAAACCTATTCATGTAAATTTATTTGAACAACTCTAGCAATACGTTAAGTACTCAATGAATCACAGTTGTCAATATCATCATCATCATCACTACAATACTTCACCAACTACCACTAAGATTGCTCCTTAATTAATCTAATTTTTAAAACAAAAAGTTTAAAACATGAAGCAAATATCCCCTAATAGAGCTACACCTAGGGAAAGAGTTTCAAGACTCAGAGCAGAACAAATATTATATCTGTCCAGGATTCCCTCAGAGTAATCACCTTGGAATCCATAACTCAATCTAAACTTAAATATCTTGGCTTACAAAATGCCAATAATAAATGAAAATTAAACGTCTCTTAAAATTAAACAGTCTGCGGTCTATTTGACTCCGTCAGAGGGCATCAATAGCAAAGGAGGAAATAGGGAGAGCCCTCATTTCTTGGTTGAGGTTTTAGTCCTTGAAAATGAAAAACAACAATAACTAAGGCCTTAAAATATATTTTAAAATATTACCATGCAATATTCTAGATTTGCCTACAGCAATATAAACAAACAAACAAGTATATAAAAGTCATGTAGGGATAAGTTTACCTTTCCTTAAAAGGAAAGAGTATACATTCCACATGATTTTCTACTTTCCACCAATGCTCGTTCTGTCAAGTGTCACACACCATCCTTCATCACCTTCCAATCCACTTAGAGAAAACATGGTGATATATTGAAAGTAAGTCACAAGTCATATATGAGTATTACATGTTCCAAGATTCCTACAGAACTCTGTGACTTGGTCTTTTTGTCCTGGCATTATCAGTCTTGCTTCTGAGGGCTCAGTGTGAAGACCAATTGGATCTTTGTTAAATCCCTCTCAAGAACTTCAGAGTCCAAAGAGGCTGGATGGGAACACAGGTTTAGGGTATTCCCTCAGCTAGGGTCACCTGAGCTGAGTCTGCCATATCTTTTAGGTTCTGGAACTGCACAAGTCTGAAGAATCTTATCTTCCCTTCATCTTATTATTAGCACTCCCTAGACTAAACCTTTGTAACTGGATATAAAAATTGAAGCTACAACTGAGACACCAACATGCAACAGATATGGACATTCAAGGCCATATCACCAAAAACAGAAGGTAAAGGAAATTTTTGCAAGCCTTTTTTTTTTTACTTTTTTATTTGGGGGAGATAGCTGTTGCTTGATTTTTGAGGTCCTATCAAAAACCCCTTTGGGGAAAGCTTTGACAGGGTTCTACATCCTCATCTCAGACCTACAGTCGGGAACCTTCAAAGAAACAACTTGGAGAGTTGTCCATTTGTCCCCTGCAGTTATGGGGATAGTGGAGTGGCGCCAAGTTGCAGCGAAGAATCTAGCATAAGGTAGAGATGTGGAGCTAGAGCGTTCGGCTGCAATTGCAGAAGTTGCAAGCAAGGGGTGAGTATGTGTTTTCCATTGCCCACATGTGGGACACATAGGAGAGGAAGAGTGAGCATCCTGGTCACCAAAGAACCCTGGAAACAAGAAGCTAGAGATGGACTAAGGGCTGAGGTAAGGAGGTGCAAATGAACCACCTGAAATGAAGCTGCATCAATGGAGGTTGAGAACAATGCAGTTGGAGGGTCCCAGGAGGGAACCGCTAAAGAAAGTTCCCGACCAGAGGAAGAGGCCATTCTTAATGTCTTAGGACCAAAGAGTGAGAAGCCAGATTGCCAAGGAATTGCTTCACCAAAGACTTTCTCACTTTTCCCCATCCTTCCCTTCCCATTTCCCAGTCCCAGAGGGAATGGAACCTCAAGAAGCCGGCTTGGGGAGGCAATGATGAGAAATATAGAAGCCAGTAATAGTCACCTTTCCCACGACAAGCTTCCAACCTGAAACAGACCCCAGCTCAGAGAAGATTTTGATGCTATATCAACTTTGGAATTTTGAAAGAGATTAAGGAATTCACATTCTAATTACATAATTGAGATTATGTTTATGACTTAATACTGACCAATATCTCTCTGTTATCTGTAACTAACAAGAAAAGTCAACAGTCTGTAGGAGTTTTCAATAAGGGACCAGAGAAGAGGACCCCCATTTAATACATATTAAAGAGGTAATTAGAGACAAAAATAAAGTTGCATTTTGATTAAGTCATATTTGTCCAACAACTTGTTCTACCGAGGTCAATGTGCTACTGTTATTTTTTGCAGATAGTGGAGTTATGGGCAGGGCTGAAGCCTCCACTCCCTCACTCCCATTTCTCTTTGGCTCTTGAGTTGTACCCACTAACTCCATCTTGATTTTCAGAGCACAGTTTGAATGTTAGTCTTCTGGATAGCTCCACTGATCTTTTCTTTTTCACCTTATACATATGCCTTCTAGGCATATATCAAGTCAACTGACATTAATAGGTCTATAAGTTCCAAATATCTATGCCTTTCTCCTAAGTGTAGAAATCTATCCAACTGCATATTGCTAATTTTCATCTGGATAAACCATCAGCATCTGAGACTCATTATCTCTTCTTGAATTCCCTACTATAATTTGTGTCACATAGGTTCCTGTGAGTCATCCTAGAATGTAGAATATACCTTTTCCCTGAACTCTTCCTACCCAATCCAATCTAGCAGTAAATCTTATACATTTTCTTTTCTAGATGTTTATGAAATCTACTATTTCTTTTCCAGGTCCATATCCACAGTTTATATTATTTCACAAACTTAAAATACCTCCAATATACCTTCTGCCTGGCTGTCAGGATGATATGTTTAAGATAATCTCTTATTTATGTAAAATCCCCTACAAGCTCCAGTTACAAAGAACTGTTTTAAGTTCTTATAACAGTATTTCTCCATTTTTAATATGTGCATTGGAATTACCTAGCATCTGGTTACAATGGCAGATTTCCAAGGTGGCTCCTAGTAATTTAGTTCTCAGAAGTCTGATGTGATGTCTGAAACTTTGCATGTTTAACGTGTCACAGGTGACCCTGATACAAATGATCTGTGAACCAACTATCTAAAACAATGTTTTAGATGCATATGAGTGTGTGTGTGTGTGTGTGTGTGTAACACATCCATACTCTTTATTACGTTGCTCTCCTGCATTCCTAAATGCCTTTCTTGTGTCTAACCTTAAGACTCAAAAGTCATTTGCTTCCTGAAGATGATACTAATTCCTTCTCAATCTGCCCTAGATGAATCTACCATCAGAATACGTTGTACATCTTTTCATTATGGCATTTATCCCTTGTATTATATTATTTATTTACATACTACTTCCAGCTAGACTCTGAACTTTCTGGAGACAGTAACTCTACTTTATTCATCTAAATGTCTCTAGGACCAAGCACAGTATAAATGGTATATGAGACACTAAAAACTGTTTATTCAGTGAACAAATTAGCAAATGACCTTTTCCTTCTTAAGGTATTTGAGAGGTTCAGGACAAGGAAATTTACCTTCAATACTGTTTCTTCTAACTGAATATTCTCTTTTAGCATTTTCCCATTCTCTAATTCTCTTGGTCATCATGTTAGAATGAAGTATGAAGGTGAGAACATTGCCTGTGTGCCAGGAGACCATGGCAAACTCTTGAGATATGAGGAGGCCCTAATAAAATCAATCACACAGGAAAGAAAGAGAATATTAAATTGAGGATGCATTTGTAACATCTAGCTCACTCACATAGAAATAAACTCTAATAAGGTAATAGGCATGAAGCATGCTTTATTTCTTTGTCCATTCTGTGTACACTTGGAGCACAATATCTGTTTTTAACCATATTTGTATTCATCTTCAGAATTTTATATGAATGAGAGAATGAGTTGAGAATGCCTGAAATAAGAATTATGGAGTAAACCTAAGCATCAGTTATATAGAAGAATGTCTACAGTATATAGTTCCAACATCTATTTACAATTCTTACTGCAGAGCGGATTAATGACAGGAAGTAGGCATGCTCAAGGAATTATCATTTCTGTTTACTGTGTTCTGAATTGCTCTTATTTTAGTCTTACTGATTCTTCTCTGGTCCTTCACATACTTTCTTATTTCACATGGTTTTGTGCAGGGCTAATTGCTTCCTTATGTCAAGCTCTCTATTACAGAAAATCCTTATTCTCTTTGCAGTTGCCTGAAGTTAAGATTTTTGGTGCATGATTTTTACTAATTGTATTTTAAAGAGTTTGCCTACTATGCTGGCTAAGTACCTGCCACCATGTACTTTTAGCTCAGTCAGGATGTCTTTTTCCATTTACTCTGTCCTGGAACTCAACTTCTTATCTATGTGCTTCATGTCATAAACTTTTTCATTCTTACCCACACAATAGAGACAAGAAGTCACTTTCTTTTGTCAGGAAACTTAAATTCCAGATTTATCAGAAATATGGACACCACGATGGTTCTTGTAAAAGTCTATTAAATGAGAATGGCATGCCCATCAGATACGCAAACTACATCAGGCCAAGCAGATCTACTAATTTGATGTTTGCCTTTTGAGATTAGCTGGTTGACTTAATTGGTCTGACACCATAATTTGAAAGCTGTTAACCAGTAAAAGGAATGTATATATAATTCACTATAAAACAGGGCACCAGCAACAGAATTTTGGGGACACTACATGACCAGAGCTACCCCTCTTAGAAATCAAATCTGGCAGGGATGTATAGGCAAGTTGAAAAATGAGAACACCCTAGAGGTCAGAAGACCAGTTTTAAAGATCTGTAGCTAGAAAGGGTGGTGATGCTATGGTATCTGGGGAGGTGGAATTTGCCAGGCCTGTGAACCTCTGCCTGTGAACCTCTGCCTTCTAACACTCCTTGGATAGAACAATTTACAATGGCGTGTTGAGTTCTCATAGTAGTCATAATGGTTAGGACTTACAGAATTCAGAAAGCCTAACCAAGCACAGCCTTCATTTTCTTTCTTGCCATGCTTCCATGATCTCATTTTAGGCTTTTCTTTAGAAGACCACATTTACAATAATTCCAAGTCAGCAGGAAATCCACATGTAAAATAAAACTTCTAAATCTGAGATCTGAGATGATTTCTTTTCTAAAAGGGCAAAAAGGAAAACTCCACAGTCCTGTCAGTCCTCTGTTAATGAGCACTGAATTCACAGCTCCAGGTTCTGTAAACCTCATTTAGATGTGTCAGCGAGAGCCAGAGCTCTATTAAAGGTCTGAACAGGAACAATAATTATGAAGGCTCAATGCCAATTCCTTTTCATCTTTTAACTGCTGCTTACAGTTAGTACACAACAAATACTAAAAGGTCATCAGAACTCATTTTATAATGAGTGCATATTTATATTTCCAAACTTTTTCCTTTATAACAAAGGTAGTGACAATGGGCTGAAAAGAACTGGATTTGGCCATGGGGAACAGAACTAGCCCTGAATAGAAAGAAAGTGAAAGCCCCAATGCAGGCCATACAGTACAGCCTACTGTCTGAAAATCCCTTTAGATCCCTACAAGAGGCAGTTTACACATCATTTAGAGAAAATGCTCTTAATATCGGGAATCAGGAGATAATGTTTATATCTAACTTCAGCAATGTGTTTCTAGCTGCGGAAACTTGAAAAAGGACTTATCCTCTCAGAGTCTTGGTTTTCTCAGCTATAAAGTGGGAAAACAATATCTAGTAATCTTTGCCATAGGATTTACCTCCTAGAGTTATTATGTTCATTATATGAATTAACTCATATTAAAGTGTTTTAAAGAGTTAAGCACTGCACTAAAGGATAACGTGTTATTCTTATTATTTAACCCTTCTCATTTTCACTGTCTTTCTCATTAAAAAAAGATTTTTATCTTATCATTCCTTCTTTGGCAGAGAAGAGGACTTGGGCTGATTCATCCATGCCCCTCTTGTGATGAAAGAAAAATAGTTGTGAAATCATTAACGTGGACAGAGTTACTAGAAACTAGGCACTAATACTGAGTTATTAGTACAGTTACTAACCACAAAAACAGGAAAGTTGCATTGCTATAACCACATCACCGAAATTAATGAACAGATGTACAGCTTCTGGCTATTCTGCAATTGGAATAGTCTTCTCTGAACTGAGTCCATCCTCTTCCAACCATCTACCATTTCTCATCTGGGCTACAGCTTCATCCTTGTGCTTGACATGGCATTCCCCAGCCAGCATCCAGAGGGGTGTTTTCAAAACCGACACAGTTGTGTCTCGCTCCACTCACAATCCTCCAGTAAAGCTCTTAGAAGCCCCAGATCATCATCCCTTGTCTCACCTCATGTCCTTCAGTGTGCCTCCTTTTTCACTCAGCATCGTGCCCAGTGACCCTGCTTTTCTTTGATGTGCTAAGCAGGCCTCAACATAAGGGCCTTTTCTCTTGCTGTTCCTTCTTCCTGAAATCCTCTTTCCTGATCTCAATGCAAGAGTCAGCCCCTCAGAGATGATGGTTATCATTGTGTCAAAAGTAGTGCTTGCCGCCTGCTGCTCCCCATCAATTCCCTGTGTCTTCCCTTCACAGAAATTATCAAAATCAGCAAGTGTTGTATATATGTATGTATTTTTTTTCTCTCACACTGGAAAGTAAGTCTCCTGAGGGCAGGCACCTTGCCCATATTATTCACTATGGCCTAGGATTATGACCCACATGTAACAGACATGTTGTAACTATTTGTTGAAAGAGTTCTAAAATAAGAAGTGGGAAATTTTTTTTTAACATTTTAACATGTATATCAGTGTTAATGGGAAAATATTTACTCCCTATAAAAGGAAGATCTGAGGAAAGATTAAGAGGGCTAAGTATTATGAAGTTATATTTCTGTGTTTTATATATAGATGCCTATATAAAATAAATATAACTGAGTGAAATTAAAACATTGTTAAGTTAAATGATTCCTAATTTGAATTTGGAATAAGATTCTAAATCATACAACTACAGCCACCAGTACTGTTACAACTATGTAGAAAGAGCGCTAATAACAGTCCTGGCATGTATAAATGTTAGCTATTACTACATCATCATCATCATCACCATTGGTAGTACTTCTACTCCTACAAGTAAATATTTACCAAATACTTAATATGCAGGAGGCATTCATTACAAGTTTTACAGAAAAATCCTAGGAGGTAGGTGTTTTATGGAAAGAAAGCAGGTGACTTTCTTTGGCCAGTAAGTGACAGCACCTGGACTCAGGTCAGGTTGATATTAAAGACAGCCCTCTTAACCATGCTGACAAATTCTCTGTGTGTAGAAAAGCACCCATGTTATGCTGTGGAACTGTCTTTGATCCTCTCCTAACGTAAAATGGAGACCGGGTTTTGACTCTCTGCACATGTATACAACGTAGTGAATTATACATATAAGTTCTCTCAGCATCTGGGAGAAGTGGTCCCTTTAGGTAAAGAAATGGGCAGACCACAAATAAAATCATGCTCCATGCTTCCAAAGGACAGTTTCCGTTCCCCAAATATAATGTTTCTAGGTTAAAAATAAGTTTTCATTTCACCTTGTCAACAAAAATAGTATTGAATGAAAAATGCCTCCCAACAATGTTCTTACTATAATTACTTTATTTTAGGAAGGAATTGTATGTTTTCCCTGATATAGATGTGTATTTACTTACTTTGTAGTGTAAATCTTAAGAAAACATAAAATTCTGGCTTCAAAGAAAGGTGGTAAGAGTGCCCAAATGGCCCCTAAACTTCCCTTGTGGCTGTTTTACTTGGTCCTGGATACTTTTGGATTTTCTACTTCTCCTTTCTCTATTAACATGCACATTTGGCTTCCTCCTAATAAAAAGATCCTAAGCCTCTGAAAGGCAAGTATCTTTGGCATAATAAGGACTTGCGGTACATTTCAGTTACAGAGCTGTGTCACCATTGATATATTCTCACAGCCACTAGATTCACTTTTGAAGTAGATCCTGATGCAATTATAATATTACCTAAGAGTTTTACAGAACCTAGATTTTTAAAAACTGTTTCACTGAAGCATAACAAACACATGGAGATGCACACATCATAAATGTACAGCTTAATGGATATTTCATAAGATGAGTATACCTCTGTAAAATTAGCATCCAGATCAAGAAACAGAACTTTATCTGCACCCCCAGATGCTGTCCTCCTGCAACCCTACAGTATTCTCTAACCCTTAAGAGTAACCACTTTTCTAACTTCTAACATCTTGGATTAGTTTCCCCCTGCTTTTGAACTTCATGTATAATACATATTCTTTTGTGTTGAGCTCTCACTATTGTGTGCGTGTGAGATTAATCCACACATTGTTGCATATAGCTGCAGTTCAGAATCATAGATTCTTAAAAGCTTAAACTCTAACAATGAAAAATGAGGGTTCTACAGATGACTCACTTCATTGTCATAAACTCAGTTGGTTATTTTTAGTCAAGAAAAATCTATACCAGTTTCCCCTTCCCTTATAGATTAGTAACTTCTCCTTGCTGACCTAAAACTTGAGTATTTTTTTCAATGTATGCTAGTATTTTTGACATTGTGTCCCTTCAAAATTCATATTTTGAAATGCTAACCCCCAATGTGTTGGTATTAGGAGGTGGCCTTTTGGAGGTGATTAGATCATATGGGTGGAGCCCTCATGAATGAGATTAGTGCCCTCATAAAAGAAATTATAGAGCCCCTTGCCCCTTCCACCATGTGAGAATGCATCATGTACGTGGCCCTCTGCAAACCAGGAAGCGAGCCCTCATCAGAACCTGCCCATGCTGGAACCCTCATCTCAAACTTCCAGCCTCGAGAACTGTGAAAAATAAATTTCTGTTGTTTATTAGCCACCCAGTCTCTAGCATTCTGTTAGAGCAGCCCACACTGGATAAGACAATGGTAAAATATGTATTGGGGTCTATATTCTTATCTTTTGCTCTTCTAGCAAACAGGTGATAAGAAAAATCATAAACCAAATCCTGGCATTTACCAGAGATGTCATTTATGTTTCTCTATATTCAAGGGTTGCCAAAAATGGAAATGTGTGCAATTTTCCCTTAAATGTCAAAAATCTTCATGCCACAGATGGAAATATTGTATTTTCTCTGTGCCTTATTGTAAATCATTGGCTGATGTGTAAATCTAAAGTCCTTTGAGGGTATCAGAAATGTACATGATGCCCCTCAGTGACCCATTTCTACATATGGATCTCTGAGCTGAAATGTTCCAGGGACCAGGGCAAGAGAAACACACTCAAGTAGAGAATGTTGTAGTGATTTCACAGCTGCAGATGCTCAAGAGCACAAATTATTCCAGCTAAGGCTGGCATTAACCTAATCTCAAAATCCTTGCTTTGGTTCAGCTTATTTACAAAAGCATCACAATTCCAAGATCTGCTTTAAGCCAATTTGCCCCACTTAGTGAAAAACCATGTCGCCTTTTGGGGAATCTGTTCCACCTGAAATTCAGAATTCATGCTTGTCTAAAGACCATCATTTTGGAATGTTCTAAGCTTATCTGCAGCTTTGCAAATATATGCAGAGGATTTGGGCAACTCTTTCAACTAGGTATAAGAGGTATTTTGGAAATAAATATAGAAGCCTTCACAAATGATCACTGTCCCTTGATACAAACAAGTGAAAAATGATTGTTCTTTGAAGTCAAGTGATATTTTGATGTAGATTTTCACTCTGATTTGTAAGAAACAGACAGAGCTTGCAATACAAAAGAGGTTGCATTTACATACTGCTTCCAGAAAATTCTTGAGAATGAAAAATCACAAGAACACAAAACATGCAGACCATAGACTTATCATAAGCACTGCAATCAAATTGACTGTTCAGCAATCCATACAGAAGTAAAATACACATAATGCGTCTCAAAGAAAGATCTTTGGTCATGCTTCCAAACGGGCAAATGAACCAAACTGCTTGACATTTTCCATACACATTCACTTCAATGTCTTTTCCAAAGCTTCTTTCTCTGGCTAGATTTTTTTATATCCCCTTCTGTAGGAGTCCATATCCTACTCATAATTTAAGGATGACCTCATATTCCACACACTCCTTCTGAGTCTTACCAAATAAACACATTATTTAACAAGCTTTTCAACAATTATAACAATAACAGCTATGGTCTGGATGTTTTTGATCCCTTAAAATTAATACATTGAAATCCTAATGCCCAATGTATTAAGAGGTGGGGGCCTTTGGGAAGTGCTTAGGTCTTGAGGGTAGAACCTTCATGAATGGAATTAGTGCTCTTATTAAAAAGACCTCACAGAGTACCCTAATACCTTCTGCCAGGTGAGGATACAAGCAGTCTGAAACTCAGAAGAGAGTCCTCACCCAACCATGCTGACATCCTGATCTCAGACTCCCAGCCTCTAGAACTATGAGAAATAGATTTCTGTTGTTTATAAGCTACCCAGTCTGTAGAATTTTGTTATAGCAGCCCAAACAGACTAGGACAATAACTAAAACAACAGCACTAACAATAGAGCTTCCTTTTTTTTTTTTTTAATGTCTCAGAATTTTACATTTTGTCTACAGCAATCCTCATAATCCCCTAAAACAAGAGTTTAGAATCCTCATGTTATGGGAAAGGAGAATGAAGCCATAAAAGGTTAAATAACTTGACTTAGGCTACACAGCTAATGTACAGTAGAATATAGGTTTGCCTGACTCCAAAACCCATGTTCCCTTTAGGGTGCTGCATTGACTTTACTTAGCTAATTTCTGAATAAAGATGCAAAGTCCCAAGCTGTACCTGGGTAAGACCCTTCTTAACTTAGAAACACTGAATAGATTTGCTCCTTTAATCTTATTAAACCTGTTTCTTCTTTTAAAAATGAAATATTGCAAATTGTATACACTATTACTGCATTAACAAATAGTTTAACGTTATAATATATTATAATAATATAAGTAGATGTTTCATGTTGCCCATCAATTCTTAATCTTGCAGGGTATTATTTGATCAGAGTCTCAGTACTTCTATATTTATTGTCTTCTTCAGTTCCTCTCCTGTCTCTTCGTGGCACATGCTTATATGTGTGAATGTATTTATGTGATCCTTTTTTTCAATGGCTTAACATCCAATAATTTTAATTTTTATCTGAGCTTTGATTTCATTGTGAAATACCTTATAGAGTTCTGTTATTCCTTCCATCAGTCTCTTTTTACTGTGTTTTTATTTTTTCTCCCACATATTTTCCTCTATTCTAATACACACTTTCTCATTCTTTTTTCTCTAGGAGAATGAAAGAGGCACTTCTGCTGCTGCTTCCACTGCTCTTGATGACTCCAATGTAGCTTCACATACTCCTCTCCATCTTAAATTATTTGAGTTTGGCACTGGTTCAGCTGCAGCTGCCGATCATCATGTTTCCTCTGGTGACCTCTTTTCCCAGTCCTTTTTCAATCCATTAGTTGACTTGAAGGAGCAACGCTAAAACATTCCCTTGGAGTGTGCAGTAGTTCTGAGTTCACCTTTTAACCAACTCTCAAAACAATACAATTTTCTATTCATTTTCCCTCCAGAAATCAAGTTATTTTAGAGAGAAACAACTAGCTTTCTGGCAGATGACTTCTTTGACCATTCTTTCCAAAAATGAAACAAACCCAGATTCTAATTTGTGTCCTAATTTCCTTACCCTAAGGATTATTATCCCCCTCACAATGGTTCCCATTGAAATGTGTTGAAATGCCCTTGAAATGTGTTGGTGAGTCATTTCTGAGGATGTAGCATTTGGTCTTTAACTCTTTGCTACTGAATCGTGTATTACGGAAAGTTATAGCAAATGACTGAATTGGTCAAGTTAGCCAAACTTTAGGTCAGCCAAAGGCAAATTTTTCTTTTCTGAATTGTTAGGAAATTACAAAGATGCTGATCTAAGTACAATGGATTGAATATGTCCATTTGAAATGCATTAAGCATTAACCATCAATAAGCATAACCTCATTTATTATGACATAAATAGTATTTTGAATGAAAAATTCCCTTATATCTTCAGGGACTTGAAAAATAAAATTGTGATATGATAATAAATAGAGTTAAAGAGCAAACTCAATGAAATGAAAGAACAAGTTAGACTTCTAATTCAGTCACTAGATTTTTCAAGTACGTGCTGTTAGAATAAGCCACACACAACAAGGTTAGAGGAGATAATAGTAGATCTTATCATCTGGATCTTGGTTAAGTGCAGAGTTTCAATTATTATGGACAGATAGGCCTTCCATGTTTCAGATGGTGAAAAACAATTTTGAGGCTCAGTGAACAATGTGAGTAACTCCACAAAAGGGAATATTATTTTGAATACAATAAAGGATTCAATGAATTGTTCAATGATTTTTGACAAAACATCATTTTTGATGATTAGTGGAGCATGAACTATGCATGAAAGAGAAAAAAGTTTACCTAATTCATCTAAAATATCATGTTTCTTAGACATTTATTGCTTTGTATCACTTTAAAGCAAAGAAACTACTATTTGGAGAACGCTTGTGGTTGAAAATTGCCATTCAACTTGTTAGAATGACCATTGTTATTACTGAGAAAATAACTTTCCTGAAAACAGATTCACACTGAGAAGAAAACGATGCAGAATTTTGAAACCGGTTGTTCCACCCCAGATATGTTAGTTGAGAAACAGTCTACAGTAAAAGGAAATTTTTTTTTCTCTATTTGAAAATTGTTAATTTTCTTAACAATGCTGTAAAATCAACACTTTATTCTGTGCATAGCAACTTTTTAATGCAGGGTTTTGTATAGCTTGGCTTTTCTCAACTGCACTGATTTAAACTTGAATCAACTGAATTGTGGCTGGGACAGAAGAGATCAGTTGGTTTCCTCAATTAATTTTACATGTGCATGGCTTCCCAAGGAAAACTAATGCTTTTCCAGCTTATCTAAATAAAGGCCAGTCAATATTGTATACTGTGCTCAACACTGCATGCTGAGAAAAATAGAATTTGTGAGTCTTAACAAATAAGAAAACCCTATCAAACAGTTGTCTGATAGTTTCAAAGGAATGTTTTTAAGATATTCACATGCTCTATGACATATTCTAAGAAATCTGATGGACCCATTCACTGTGTCAACTGAACTGTGGATCCCACCTCTGCTGCTGCAATTACGTGATCTATAAATTCTTCATTTAAAACTATGCATCATATTTTAAAAACCCAAAGGTGTAGGATAAATTTAAAATTAAAAAGCTATATACTCACAGAACTGAGAACGTTTCCATTTTTTAAACAAACATTAGGAGGATTTGCTGAAATAAGGCAACATTTTAAATACCTGGGAGGATGTAATTAATAACTTTAAATGTGATTAACCAAAATCTCCCGCATTTATAAAACATCAGATGCTACTGTGGAAGTTAGCTACTCTCTAACAGGAAAACTACTGTTATATTCATATCAAAGAGAAAAGCTTTAAGTAAATTTTCTCAGTGAAATTACTTGAATTTCAACTTCATTGTCATTTTCTCTGTACATTAAAAAACAAAACTAACACGATGCCAATGCTTAGATTCCCTTTACCAAAGGTATTTTGCAATAAAAGAAAAGTATTTTACAGTAACATTATTTACTGAGATAAATTATTCTCTTCCTTTAAAAATAAATATTCTATGCAATCCACATATCTCATTAATTTTACAAGGTAAACAAGTAAGCCGAGAACTGGTTGGAGAGAAAAAAAAAAAGAGAGAGAAAGTTTAAGTTTATCAAAAATATCTTTTTCCATGAACAGAAACCATTTTTTGTTAGAAAATTTGTCAGAAGTTAACATATTCTTTTTGTAACACATTACATATGTAACACACTGTTCAGTTGGTATTTATTTCAGTGCCCTTATCTTTATAATAACATAGTATCATTGAATGATACTAGCGGTCTTTTCTAATATTCTCTTATCTTTGTAAAACTCTAAAAGATTTTCAAATACAGTAACCATATCTTGTTGAAAATATAGCAGTAATATGTAGTTTGGTATAAACAAACAGAGATTTTATCATCTTCCCTTTTGAAATCACAAGAGAAATAGAAAACAACTATTCTTTTTCAGTGTCAAAGTTCATAAAATTGTCGTCTGAATTAAATGAAATGTTTGAAAGCACTAGCATAGCCCTAGAAATACAATGAATATTCCAGATACTACAGTTTCCCTCATTCTTCTTCTCTATATGGGCAGAAATCATGTCCCTTTGTATGACCCTACATTCTAGTACTTCATACAGTGCATAACGCATAAAATGTACTGAACAAATATCTGTTGAGTCATCACCAAGTATCAAGCACTATCTAAAGTTCTAGGGATAGAGACAGGAAAGAAAAATGGTGTCTGCTTTTAATAAACCTTGCTTCTTGCCTTAATTTGGGTGTGGATACCATTCAATGATGCCATAAATCTAAGAGGCAAAGTATTAACGGATCACATTAGAGTTAGAATCCAACCTCTACCAGTATTCAGATTTTTATAAAATGGACTAAAATAATATACATATAGGTTAATCTCAGTCTGACTAATCAATAAGAGTGATTAGGAGGAAACTGGGGAAAATATAGCTACCTAAGGAAATAGTACAATAGCAGGTGGCCCTGACAAAATGCTTGTAACTTATTACAATTATTTAAAGTTATTGGTCAATATTGCATTGAAAATTATCCTTAGTTCTTTAGGATTTTTCATACAACTCTCAAAAGACTTTATTCAATTTAGAAATGCATCTTTAAGGTTTTCACTCCTTGAATTCATCAAATCTTAAAGTTCCAGCAGTGTATTAAGAGTTCTACAGAGAAAAAGAACCAACAGAATGTGTGTGTGTGTGTGTGTGTGTGTGTGTGTGTTTGGAGACAGAGAGAGAGAGAGGGGGAGAGAGAGAGAGAGAGAGAGAGAGAGAGAGAGAGAGATTGATTGATTATAAGGAATTGGCTCACATGATTACAGAAGCTAAGACGTTCCAAGATGTATAGTCAGCAAGCTGGATACCCAGGAGAGCCAATGACGCAGTTTCATTACAAACATTGGCAAGATCAAGAACCAAGAAGAGCTGATGTTTCAAGTCTGAAGGCAGGAAAAAACTATTGTCCCAACTGGAAGGCAGTGAGGCAGAAGGAGTTCCCTCTTATTCATGGGAGGAGGGTCAGCTTTTTTGATCTATTTAGGCCTTCAGTTGATTGGATGAGGCCACCCATGTTAAGGAGGTTAATTTGCTTTACTCAGTTTACTAATCCAAAGGTTAATCTCATCCAGAAACACCCATCAGATACACTCAGAGTAATCTATAACCAAATGTCTGGGCATTCCTTGGCCTAGTCAAGTTGATACATAAAATTAACCATTACAAGCGATCTCTAACTCTATTTCTCAAGTCCCATTCTTTAGCTTCCCCCTACACTCTCACTCCTAATAATAAATCAGCTCATTGAACTTCAAGGACGGAGTCTCCATAATTCCTATTTGTCTCTATTTGGGGTCTAAAGCTAGTAGAGTTTTCACTGTGTCTAGCTGAATGACTGGAGAGATTTGGGATGGGTCTTTAAATGTCATTTTTAGTCTCTGAAATAATTTCATATGAAATGTATTAAAGTAATTGCCCTCAGATACCAAACACTGGACTAAAATATGTTGATAATATATTTACAAAGGCCTCAAAGTTTTAACTCAAGAGTTCATCAATGGATGAGAAAAAGGTTGAGCAAGTTCTCAAGGAAGTTCTGGTAGTTGTATGTAATGGTGCCCACCCAGCCCTAATTCATTCTCTTGGATCTGGCCTTTACACACACCACCACTGAAGAGGTAAATTTCACAGCTGTTTATATTCCACATGAATATTTGTAATTCATCCTTTCCCCTGTACTTATACAGTCACATCTGATTGAATCAATGAGATTTAATCCATTGACTTGTCAGTAGCCAATCATATTCTTTCTTGAGAATTTTAACTAAGACTAAGAGTAGAAAGCTGTGGTTTTTGAAAGGAAAGATCTTGAAGACTAGAAACTAAGTGGTTTTTCATGATCAATAGCAAAGAAATGGCAATTTGCCCCCAGGAAGAAGCTAAACTTCTTGGCTTGCAGGGCTCTCTAAGGTCTGGTCTCTGTCAGACTCGCCCTGGTAATCCCAGACTAGTACTAGTACCCTTGATATGTGCTTATCTAGCATATGCCACCTATAAACATATATAACCTCTTTAGTGAATTATTTAATGTTTTTATTCTTTCTTGTTCATTACTTAATTCCCATCTAGCACTAAACTGAAAGCAATAGTGATGGTCTACAAATATTTGATAAATGGATGAGTAAGTGAATAAATAACAAACAAATAATAGGTTGATTGACAAACATGAAAAAAATCAGAAACGAGATACAACCTGGACCCATAAGCATCGGCCTTGATCCTTCAGTTTACTGGTTCCCTGGGCACCAGTTTCTAATAAGCCTAGTGCATTTCATCTGATTGAGGTACTGTTCTATATACATTAAATTAAAAATAAGACTTCCCCACTAGTTTGTGTTTCTTTCTGTGCATTAAGCCAATATTCCATGGCCAAGATGGAAGGTTATCAGGAGGCAGGATGGCCAATTATTATAGATCTCTCATTTTTCCTCTACAAGAAAAAAATAAGCAGTTGGAAAGGACCAAATTTCAGCCTCTCCTCTAGGAAAATCAGAGATGTATCAAAGATAACTGAATTTTTTTCACTCTCAAAGAAGAATACTATCTGGATTCTTCATACAAATAAAAAAAGAAATGAACCTCTGAACATTTATTATCATCTAGTTACATGGTTGCAAGGCAGCCAGAAAACTCTTTCTCAATGAGAAGTCACTAGAATCAAGACACAGTGAAGAATTATTTTAGAAAAATTTATGCCAGAAATATTCTTTCTTAGATGTAGATTTACCAAAAGTGGTCATTTATACAAGTAAACTTTTCCTCTTTTATTATGAAGTACATGTTTGGGGAGTCAGAGCTCACAAATATGAAAGGAAGTACGTCGGCATGGGACTGGGACAACTGTAAATCTTCACAAATGTAGGAAAACCAGGTCAATTTCAGAATAGTTGGAAGAGGCAGCAAGGAAAAAGAAACCCCTCTGTACTCTGCTTCTATATATAGACCTTTAAAATGTGATTAACAAGAATGGAAATATCTGACAATATATCTTCCTGGAGGTGAATTAAAAATTCCCCAAGACTACTCAAATTCAACAGAACCTAAGAAAATCAGTATTCCATTGAGAAAATCAGTTTTAATCCAATTTTCAAGTAATTTTATTTAGTAGGATTTTCTTTTTTTTTTTTAACTTTCAAAGAAGGACAAATATATTTTCTGTTAACATATGAATACCCTTTTAAAGCAATAAATTAATTTATTCTTAGAGATGTCTAGAAGGAACAAACTATAAAAAGCCTATTCAAAGTATATCTACTCTCACACTGAAGCAAAGATAACAATATTTTCAAAGATAGACTACATTTTTCCAGAGTATAATCCTAAAAATGTTACACAAATGTATCACTTATGCACGTTTTTGTGCCCTATTAGTCTGCATTGTGTTGACTTATACCTAAACATCTTAAAAGCCCATTATAGAAGGGCCTTAATGAAATATCTAAATGCATCAAGCCCATTATAATTATTTCCAAACTTAATTTACAACAAATAAGCATATATATGTTTTGTAGATTATTTAGGTTAGCCTTCACATAGTTCAGTTAAAATCAGTTCCCCAAAAAACATAGTAAATTGAATTTCAAAGGCTGTTAGGAAAATATTCATAGATACTAGAGATTATTTAGTAATTATTATTACTAGATTATTTTTTTCCTTTAGCATTATCCTACGCACAGTTAAGATGAAGAGATATTAGAATTGCTACTGCATCACAGTGTATTAGGTTTAAGTATTACAATGAAAGATCTGAGGTCTAACATACTCTGGGAAATCCATAAATCCTGCTCTAAAAGTAAGGTGGTACATTAGGGAACTATAAATGCATGATATGTGGGATATTCAAATGAGAAATATATCCAGCTTATATAGGTCCATCCTTAAGAGAAGCTCAGCACTCATAAAAAATATTTGGAAGCATATTCTCCCAGTGTGTAAGATATCCACTAATGACCATTAAGACTTTATAAATTGCCTTATCTGTGTAGTAACATTAGGATGGCACTTAGTACCCCACAGACATAATATTCCAAGGGGGTACTCTAGTGTACTGAAACAATTCATGTACCTTTCAAATGTGTTTTTATTTTGTTTTAGTTTGTTTTTTTTTAAACAAAAAGATACTTTATAAACCAGCAGAATCTGATCAACTCCTTATCTAAATAACTTTTATATTATCCAAAGCCTCTTCTAGAGCGGTATTAATAACTAAAACAATTTTCTTGTCTCATGTTCTCTATTCAATTTAATTAAAATTCATTAATTTATTTTTCAATTTTACTTTAATTTTATAATCATTTTCAGCCTATCATGGTGGATTTTCAACTATTTAAATACGTAGTCTCTATTTTTCTTTGTCTCTAAAGTTGATGCCAAGACTGAGGCTACATTTTCAAAGCTGTATCATTAACTATTATGTTCCTAGTGCATGAACATATAAGTGTCTTACTGCAAAAATCATACTTAACAGAGTCAGTTCTGTAGAATGAGCATTTTCTTTAACATATATATAGTTTATTTGCCTACAGTGATATAGGCTAAAGTAAAGTAAAAAAGCTAGGCCTAACCCACAATGTGACTGAAGGTGAACCAGACAAGGTTGAAAACTAATTAAACTTATCAAAGTTCTTAAGCTACATAAAGAATAAGTCTTAGAGGTCAGCTGAGGGCTGGGGAGGAGGTGCACCAGCCCCGAGTGACAGGCGGAGCCCCGACGACGTTGGAACAGCCCTGGGGCTGAGTGGAGGTGAGAAACAGGCACAGGGAGATTTGGGCTATGCCAGGGTTCCACAACTAGCAAGTGACTGAGGCATGCATCACTTCAACCAGTTCTTCTGACTTTAAACGTTTCTGCTCTCTCAAGGGTCGTGTGCCTGCCACAGCCGTGTGGCTGACAGGGTCTTGGTGCTCCAGCTGGGTGTCAGACCTGAGCCTCT
The DNA here is from genome assembly GCF_949752795.1 of Hyperoodon ampullatus. Lineage (NCBI taxonomy): Eukaryota > Metazoa > Chordata > Mammalia > Artiodactyla > Ziphiidae > Hyperoodon > Hyperoodon ampullatus. Next base: position 75,691,091 of record NC_136926.1, read on the forward strand.
GGGGAGGCAGAGCCAAGTTCAGGACACTGGTCCACCAGAGACCTCCCATCGCCTCTTAATGTCAATCGATGAGAGCCCTCCCAGAGATCTCCACCTCAACGCTAAGACACAGCTCCACTCAATGATCACCAGGCTCCAGTGCTGCACACCCCACGCCAAACAACTAGCAAGACAGGAACACAACCCCACCTGTTATCAGAGAGGCGGCCTAAAAACACAGAAAGTTCACAGACACCCAAAACACACTACCAGATGCAGTGCTTCCCACCAGAAAGACAAGATCCAGCCTCATTCACCAGAACACAGGCACCAGGCAGCTCCACTAGGAAGCCTACATAAAACACTGAACCAGCCATAGCCACTGGGGGCAGACACCAAAAACAACGGGAACTACGAACCTGCAGCCGGTGAAAAGAAGACCCCAAACACAGTAAGTTAAGCAAAATGAGAAGACAGAGAAATGCACTGCAGGTGAAGGAGCAAGGAAAAAGCTCACCAGACCAAACAAATGAAGAGGAAATAGGCAGTCTACTACAAAAAGAATTCAGAGTAATGATAGTAAAGATGATCCAAAATCATGGGAACAGAATGGAGAAAATGCAAGAAACGTTCAACAAGGACCTAGAAGAATTAAAGAGCAAACAAACAGTGATGAACAACAAAATAAATGAAATTAAATATTCTCTAGATGGAATCAGTAGCAGAATAACTGAGGCAGAAGAATGGATAAGTGCCTGGAAGATAAAATAGTGGAAATAACTACCAGAGAGCAGCATAAAGAAAAAGGAATGAAAAGAATTGAAGACAGTCTCAGAGACCTCTGGCACAACATTAAACGCGCCAACATTCAAATTATAGGGGTCCCAGAAGAGAAAAAGAAAGGGACTGAGAAAACATTTGAAGAGATTATAGTTGAAAACTTCCCTAATATGGGAAAGGAAATAGTCAATCAAGTCCACAATGCACAGAGAGTCGCATACAGGATAAATCCAAGGAGAAACATGCCAAGACACATACTAATCAAATGATCAAAAATTAAATACAAAGAAAAAATATTAAAAGCAGCAAGGGAAAAACAACAAATAACATGCACGGGAATCCCCATAAGGTTAAGAGCTAATCTTTCAGCAGAAACTCTGCAGGCCAGAAGGGAGTGGCAGGACATATATAAAATGAAGAAGGAGAAAAACCTACAACCAAGATTACTCTACCCAGCAAGGATCTCATTCAGATTTGATGGAGAAATTAAAACCGTTACAGACAAGCAAAAGCTAAGAGAATTCAGCACCACCAAACCAGCTTTACAACAAATGCTAAAGAAACTCCTCTAGGCAGAAAACACAAGAGAAGGAAAAGATCTACAAAAACAAACCCAAAACAATTAAGAAAATGGTAATAGGAACATATATATCAACAATTACCTTAAATGTAAATGGATTAAATGCTCCAACCAAAAGACACAGACTGGCTGAATGGATAAAAAACAAGACCCACATATATGCTGTCTACAAGAGACCCACTTCAGACCTAGGGAAACATACAGACTGAAAGTGAGGGGATGGAAAAAGATTTTCCATGCAAATGGAAATCAAAAGAAAGCTAGAGTAGCAATTCTCATATCAGACGAAATAGACGTTAAAATAAAGATTGCTTGTTACAAGAGACAAAGAAGGACACCACATAATGATCAAGGAATCAATCCAAGAAGAAAATATAACAATTGTAATTATTTATTAGGAGTACCTCAATATATAAGGCAAATGCTAACAGCCATAACAGGGGAAATCGACAATAACACAATAATAGTAGGGGACTTTAAAACCCCACTTACACCAACTGACACATCATCCAAAATGAAAATAAATAAGGAAACATAAGCTTTAAATGACACATTAAACAAGATGGACTTAATTGATATTTATAGGATATTCCATCCAAAAACAACAAAATACACTTTCTTCTCAAGTGCTCATGGAACATTCTCCAGGTTACATCATATCTTGGGTCACAAATCAAGCCGTGGTAAATTTGAGAAAACTGAAATCGCATCAAGTATCTTTTCCGACCACAACACTCTAAGATTAGATATCAATTACAGAAAAAAAAAACTGTAAAAAATACAAACACGTGGAGGCTAAACAGTACACTACTAAATAGCCAAGAGATCACTGAAGAAATCAAAGAGGAAGTCAGAAAATACCTAGAAACAAATGATAGTGAAAACATGATGAACAAAAGCCTATGGGATGCAGCAAAAGCAGTTCTAAGAGGAAGTGTATAGCAATACAATCTTACCTCAAGAAACAAGAAACATCTCAAATAAACAACCTAATCTTACACCTACAGCAATTAGAGAAAGAAAAACAAAATCCCAAAAGTTAGCAGAAGGAAAGAAATCATAAAGATCAGATCAGAAATAAATGAAAAAGAAATGAAGGAAACAATAGCAAAGATCAATAAAACTAAAAGCTGGTTCTGTGAGAAGGTAAACAAAACTGATAAACCATTAGCCAGACTCATCAAGAAAAAATGGGAGAAGACTCAAATCAACAGAATTAGATATGAAAAAGGAAAAGTAACAACTGACACTGCAGAAATACAAAGGATCATGAGAGATTACTACAAGCAACTCTATGCCAATAAAATGGACAAAATGGAAGAAATGGACAAATTCTTAGAAAAGCACAACCTTCCAAAACTGAACCAGGAAGAAATAGAGAATATAAACAGACCAATCACAAGCACTGAAATTGAAACTGTGATTAAAAATCTCCCAACAAACAGAAGCCCAGGACCAGATGGCTTCACAGGTGAATTCTATCAAACATTTAGAGAAGAGTTAACACCAATCCTCAAACTCTTACAAAATATAGCAGAGGGAGGAACACTCCCAGAACTCATTCTACAAGGCCACCATTACCCTGATACCAAAACCAGACAAAGATGTCACAAAGAAAGAAAACTGCAGGCCAATATCACTGATGAACATAGATGCAAAAATCCTCAACAAAATACTAGCAAACAGAATCCAAGAGCACATTAAAAGGATCATACACCATGATCAAGTGGGGTTTATCCCAGGAATGTAAGGATCTTCAATATAAGCAAATCAATGTGATACACCATATTAACAAATTGAAGGATAAAAACCATATGATAATCTCAAAAGATGCAGAAAAAGCTTTCAACAAAATTCAACACCCAATTATGATAACAATCTCCAGGAAGTAGGCATAGAGGGAAGTTATCTCAACATAATAAAGGCCACATATGACAAAACCACAGCCAACATTGTTCTCAAAGGTGAAAAATTGAAACCATTTCCACTAAGATCAAGAACAAGACAAGGTTGCCCAATCTCACCACTATTATTCAACACAGTTTTGGAAGCTTTAGCCACAGCAATCAGAGAAGAAAAAGAAATAAAAGGAATCCAAATCGGAAAAGAAGTAAAACTGTCACTGTTTGCAGATGACATGATACTATACATAGAGAATCCTAAAGATGCTACCAGAAAACAGCTGGAGCTAATCAATGAATTTGGTAAAGTAGCAGGATACAAAATTAATGCACAGAAATCTCTTCCATTCCTACACACTAATGATGAAAAATCTGAAAGAGAAATTAAGGAAACCCTCCCATTTACCACTGCAACAAAAAGAATAAAATACCTAGGAATAAACCTACCTAAGGAGACAAAAGACCTAAATGCAGAAAACTATAACACACTGATGAAAGAAATTAAAGATGATACAAACAGATGGAGAGATATACCATGTTCTTGGATTGGAAGACTCAACACTGTGAAGATGACTATACTACCCAAAGCAATCTACAGATTCAATGCAACCCCTATCAAACTACCAATGGCATTTTTCACATAACTAGAACAAAAAATTGCACAATTTGTATGGAAACACAAAAGACCCCGAATAGCCAAAGCAATCTTGAGAAAGGAAAACGGAGTTGGAGGAATCAGGCTCCCTCACTTCAGACTGTACTACAAAGCTACAGTAATCAAGACAGTATGGTACTGGCACAAAAACAGAAATGCAGATCAATGCAACAGGATAGAAAGCCCAGAGATAAAGCCACGCACATATGGTCACCTTACCTCTGATAAAGGGGGCAAGAACATACAATGGAGAAAAGACAACCTCTTCAATAAGTGGTGCTGGGAAAACAGGACAGCTACGTGTAAAAGAATGAAGTTAGAACACTTCCTAACACCATACACAAAAATAAACTCAAAATGGATTAAAGACCTAAATATAAGGCCAGACACCATCAAACCCTTAGAGGAAAACATAGGCAGAACACTCCATGACATAAATCATAGCAAGATCCTTTTTGACCCACCTCCTAGAGAAATGGAAGTAAAAACAAAAATAAACAAATGGGACTTAATGAAACTTAAAAGCTTTTGCACAGAAAAGGAAACCATAAACAAGATGAAAAGACAACCCTCATAGTGGGAGTAAATATTTGCAAGCGAAGCAACTGACAAAGGATTAATCTCCAAAATATACAAGCAGGACATGGAGCTCAATAGCAAACAAATTAAACAACCCAATCCAAAAATGGGCAGAAGACCTGAATAGACATCTCTCCAAAGAAGATATATAGATTGCCAACAAACACATGAAAGGATGCTCAACATCACTAATCATTAGAGAAATGTAAATCAAAACTACAATGAGGTATCACCTTACACTGGTCAGAATGGCCATCATCAAAATATCTACCAACAGTAAATGCTGGAGAGGATGTGGAGAAAAGGGAACCCTCTTGCACTGTTGGTGGGAATGTAAATTGATACAGCCACTATGGAGAACAGTATGGAGGTTCCTTAATAAACTAAAAATAGAACTACCATATGACTCAGCAATCTCACTACTGGGCATATACCCTGAGAAAACCATAATTCAAAAAGATTCATGTACCACATTGTTCATTGCAGCACTATTTACAATAGCCAGGACACAGAAGCAACATAAGTGTCCATCAACAGATGAATGAATAAAGAAGATGTGGCACATATATACAATGAAATATTACTCAGCCATGAAAAGAAATGAAATTGAGTTATTTGTGGTGAGGTGGATGGACTTAGAGCCTGTCATACAGAGTGAAATAAGTCAGAAAGAGAAAAACAAATACCGTATGCTAACACATGTATATGGAATCTTAAAAAAAATCGTTCTGATAAACGTAGGGGCAGGACAGGAATAAAGTCGCAGACGTATAGAATGGACTTAAGGACACAGGGAGGGGAAGGGGAAGCTGGGACAAAGTGAGAGAGTAGCATGGACATATATACACTACCAAATGTAAAATAGATAGCTAGTGGGAAGCAGCTGCCTCGCATGGGGAGATCAGCTCGGTGCTTTGTGACCACCTAGAGGGGTGGGATAGGGAGGGTGGGAGGGAGACGCAAGAGGGAGGGGAATATAGGGATATATGTATACATATAGCTGATTCACATTGTTATACAGCAGAAACTAACATTACATTGTAAGGCAATTACACCCCAATAAAGATTAAAAAAAAAACCAAAATGGAACCAAGACCTTAATAGACACTTCACCAAAGAAGACATATGGATGGCATATAAGCCTACGAAAGGATGTTCCAAATCATATGCCATCAGAGAAATGTAAATTAAAACATCAGAGATCCCACTACACACCTATTAGAATGGCCAAAATCCAAAAAAAAACCTACTGGCAATAGTGAATGCTAGTAAGGATGTGGAACAACGGGAATTCTCATACATTGTTGGTGGGAATGCAGAATGGCCACTTTGGAAGTCAGTTTAGTGGTTTCTCATAAAGCTAAACATATCTGTGCCATACAATTCAGAAATCATACTCCTTGGTATTAAAGTATTAAAGTAAAATGAAAACACAGTTAAATCTGAAGGGTGTTAAACTGATGTTTAGTTCTTGCTCTTTGCTCTTTTCCATCACAGGTCAGCAGAGGTACTTTACTCATCATAGAGAATAGAAATTACAAAACTAGAAAAATATTAAGTTAGTCAATATTGTGGAGGGTGCAATTAGGCCAATGTTCTCTTATGTTGTGGATGCAAATGTGAATTGGGGAAAAGCAATCTGTCTCAGAGATGCAGGCTGAGGGAAGAGCCACCATCTGTTCCAGAAAGAAAGAGAGAGCCCTGGAGGATCACACATCAGCAATCAAATGTCCCAGCCCAGAAGTGACATATAACTTCCACTCAGAACTCATTGTCCTGGAACTGTCACACAGCCCCACCTAACTTAATAGGTCTGGAAGTATAATCCTACCTTGTTCTCAGAAAGCTGAGAACTAGTGATTATCTCATATCTTTTACATTGACATGTAAAAGCTTCCCAATTGTGACTTTGATAAACAGAAAATATAAAGAAAATATTTTTATCTAAGTAAACTCTCAGGGATCATACCATTAGATTCACTTGATACAATCTTCTCTTTTCCTGTCCTGTCCTCTCCTTTTTTCTCTCCTCCTCCTCCCCTCTCTTCTCTTTTCTTTCTCCCACCCTTCATCCCTTTCTTCCTCTCTTTCTACTATTATTATTACTGGTAACATATAACCAGAAGATACTATGATTACATATAGAACAGAAGCCTTTGCCTTCTTAATTAATTGAATTTCACATTGACCATATTTAGTGATTCTTCTCACTGTCAGCTGAAGCCTGGCTTCCACCATGCATCAGTAGATTAAATGAGAAGTGAATGTCACTACTGACATTGGAATCACAACCTCAAAGTGTAGTTAAAGTTCTCAGGGTTGCTGTGTGACATTTAAAGAGAAAAGGAACTTAAAAGATATATTATCAGACATGACAAAGATATCTCTACCTCCTGTATTTTGTCTCTGTCTTTCATTATACAAAGTACTGTAAAATTAATCTTCTTAATGCACAGTCCTGATCATGTCATCACTGTAGTGAAAATATTTCAACCAATCCACATTGCCTGCAGAATAAATTTGATTTCTTGGTTTCACATTTAGTGTTCACTGTAACTTGGCCTTAACTCAGTTGTCCAGCTCATCTTTCTACCATTTTCCTGTTAACATTCCAAGTTCATAATAACTGACTGCCCCCAAATATGGCTGACATTTTCCTATCTCCATGCAATTATGCAATTCTCTCTCCAAATTCATACCAATTCTTGAAGACTCAACTAGAAGTCTGCCATCCCATCAAATCTCCCAATACCTCTGGGAAGAAATCACCTCCAGCTCCCATGACTTCCACAAAACTTTATATTTACAACTATAATATAGGGGGAAAATCAAACTTTAGAATGTTTGTGAAAAATTTCTTGTTCATATTAATCACAGGTAACTTGAGAAATTCTTGATAGTGGGGTCTTAGCAAAGTGATACATAAGGATTAGTGTTCTAGGAATACTCTTAAAGCTGAGTTTAAGACAAGAGCACATATGTTTTGTTTATTTGGGAAAACTTGGTAGGAAGATATTATAGGGAAAAAAGACCAAAGTCACCCAAAATTCCTACTTGTGGCATCAATGCCTCTACCATAACAAGGAAAAATGGTTTTGTCTTACTTACTTTTTAATCTCTCAAAGTAAGTATTCTTTGAATATACACACATGATCATATTAATAGTTGCAGAAAAAGCATTTGACGAAATCCAACTCATTCATGATAAACACTCTCATTAAACTAGAAATAGATAGGAACTTTCTGAACTTGATAAAGCCTACCTAAAAAGAACCTACAGGGCTTCCCTGGTGGCGCAGTGGTTGAGGGTCCGCCTGCCGATGCAGGGGACATGGGTTTTTGCCCTGGTCCGGGGGGATCCCACATGCCGCGGAGCGGCTGGGCCTGTGATCCATGACCACTCAGCCTGCGCGTCCGTAGCCTGTGCTCCACAACGGGAGAGGCCACAACAGTGAGAGGCCCACGTACCGCAAAAAATAAATAAATAAAAAATAAAAAGAACCGACAACTAACATCATATTTAATGGTGAGAAACTTGAAGCTTTCCCACTAAGAACAGGTACAAGGAAAGAAAGTTCCCTATCACCTCTCCTTTTGAACATCACACTTGCTAATGTAATAAGGCAAGAAAAAAAAAGGAAGAAATAAACTGTTTCTTTCCCCCACAGGTGACATGATCATCCAAGTAGAAAATCTGAAAGAACTGACAAAAACATTCCTGAAACTAAGTCATGGCAACAAGGTTGTAGGATACAAGGTTAATATACATTTGCTTTCTTATATACCAACAATGAACAAGTGGAATTTGAAATTAAAAACCCAATACAATTTATGTTAACATCCCCCCAAATGAAATACTTAGATTCAAATTTAACAAAGTGTGTATAATATCTATATGAATCAAATAATAAAACTCTGATGAACAAAATCGAAGAACTAAATAAATGGAGAGATATTCCATCTTCATGGATAGGAATACTCAATATTGTTCAATGGTCAATTCTTCCCAACTTGATTGACAGATTCAGTACAGTCTCAATCCAACTCCCAGCAAGTTATTTTATGGATATCAAGAAACTGATTCTAAAGTTTATTTTTTTTCCAGATCTTTCTTTTTTTTTTTAAATTGGGGTATAGTTGTTTTACAATGTTGTGTTAGTTTCTGCTGTACAGCGAAGTGGAGTTCTCTGTGTTATACAGATTCTAAAGTTTATATGGAGAAGCAAAAGATGAAGAATAGCCAACACAATACTGAAAGAGAAGAACAGAGTTGATGGATTGAAGCTACCCAACTTCAAGACTTACTAAAAAGCCTATACATGTATGAAGTGTACAGTATGAGTCTGTGATAGAAAAAAAAGAAAAGCTCAACCTACTCTGGTAAAAAACAGAAAGAAAATATAGGCTCATATATTCAGGAAACAAAATGAGTACAGGACCCAATAAATCAAATCATGTCATTCATTTCTTGGCATTTCTTTCCTCTATGGGGACTTCATTCTTAAAAGAAGCACCTCTTTACATTGTAGCAGAGATGCCTACATGGCTACCGGCAATTCCAAATATATATCCTGTTCTCTACAAACTGCAATTGCAGTTCACTCCCTATTCTGGCCTTGGGAAGTCCTACCCTGGCACAGCCTTTGGGCCAGAGCCCACACACTCCCACACCTGGCTGGGCCACTGGGACAAGGTACTACCACATTCTGACTCTGAGTTGAGGGGGTGGGGCAAGGTGCCCACAAGGACTGGGGTTTGCTTGATAGGTGACATGAGTAAGGCTCCTTACTGATAAGTCTGGGATGAGGGGGTCTCTGGCACCTGAGGCTCCCAGGTGTTTCTCATCCCATGCCTCCTCTGCCAGGCCTCATAGAATTCCTGAGATCCCACAAGATTGGTTGCAGCAACAGAGCTTTGAGCCTGATTCTGCCGATTCTCTGAGCCATCTCTAAACCTAATGCTCAGCAAATCCCAGTCCATCCTTTCCCTGCCCCTCCATCAGGATCCAACACTTACTCCCTCCCACTTACCCACACAGCCCACCCTGCAGGCTCCAACTGCACCCTGACTGCCTTGCTGCAAGACCCCACACTCCATCCACCAGGCCCAGGCCCCAGTGGTGTCCCCCATGGTGTTCAAGACTGGAGAACATTTCCTGATGGAGGGGCGTGGGTGAAGGAGTCAGCTATCCCATCACAGGGCTGTGGCAATTGGGCTGGGCCAGCAAGAGGGAGGAGAAACAAACAGCCAAATGAACTCTAGATAAAAAGAGATTTTTTCCATAATACGTCCCACAGACAAATCTCAGGGAAGAATTTGATTGGTCTAGTTTGCAAAACAATAATTGTATTATGGGAGAGAGGACCCCAAGGAAGATTTAGATTAACCAAGACTGGGTCATGGGTCTACTCTGGGGGTGGGAGATGGGTGGGGACAGAATGGATAACCATTAGTAAAAGGAAGTTTTTATCAGAAAAATGGGAAAATGATTTGGGGCAAGCAAAGAATGACACGTGTACAAAATATCTACATGTTAACATGCACATACACATTAGTACACACATTTCATTATTTTTATCTTATGTGTGTATGCACATACGAGAGTGTGTTATGTATTTGATTTTATCTTGTTTTTCTAGTTGTTTCAGTGTTCTATATTTGGTTTTAGGCAGTTACCCAGAGTTAGCCAAACTGCAAGGTCAAAGGAAATACTCCCCACAAGACTGCCTTCACTCTGACACTAACTGCAAGTTTGGAGATTGCTAAAAACCACCTTCAAGTTTAGTAATTCACTGGAATAACTCACAAAAGTCACTGAAATCTGTAATACTCTTAGTTACAGTTTATTACAGGGAAATGATACTAGTTAAAATCAGCCAAGGCAGAGTCCTGGAGGGGTACAAATACAGAACTTCTGATTGTCCTCTTCCTGTGGGGTCATGGACAACATTACTTCCTCCCGGCTATGATGTGTGACAACACACTTGGACACTGCCAACCAAGGAAGCACACCCCAGCCTTCGGTGTCCAGAGGGTCTTGATCACATACTGCCTGAGTGGATGACCATTGGTCTCCAGCCTTCCCAGAGTTCAGGCTAATACCTTTAGGCTCCTGACTAAATACCTGATCTCCAAAGGAACCGATATGGTGTGGCCCAAAGCCCCCAACATAAATCACTGTTTCTCTGTCCAGTGACCAAAGCCTCCAGGCAAACAAAGATACTCCTACCATGCAGGACATTCCAGGAACCTAGAGGTCACCTCTCAGCAGCCAGAACTCTCTTTGGGTAAGGTGAATTGCTCACAGCACGACAGTATTTTAAGTGCCAAGTCCAGGCAATACCAATTCTCTTTACTGAAATAGCAATTTCATTTATTCTCCTAAATTATTAATGAAAAATAGTATTTTACCTACTTCTCTACCCACAACCCTGGTTATTATACAATGAATAGTTTTTGCTTTACTTCAGTTTTACTGGTGTGTAAAGAATTAATGAGGCACAGCTCACAGATTGATGTTCCTATTTATTAGCTTTTGTTCTTTTGCTAAACATGCCCCGTGTAATCTTTGATAATCACTCAGGTTATTGAAAAAGAGTTTGTACAGCCTTAATATTATTTGCTTATTAATCTGTGACAAACCATAAAATTTGATATTTTCACCATGACTACCTCATGAAATTTGCTCACTTTTTCTCTGATTAAAGTAGCAGCACACTGACAATGCCAACAACTTTTAGAAGTGTTTTTGGGAGAGCTATGTGAATATCACCTTTGTTTTCATTTGAAATATCCAAAAGAAACTGAAAATGTTCTTCCACACCATAACCACATACCTGTCTGTACTTTGGCTACTCTGAATTTGACCAAATGAGGATCAGGACTGCAACACACCCTTGATCCATGGAATGAATCATTCAAATATCAATCAAATTCTCTTCTCTGATCTACCTTGAATGCTTATCTTCACTTTCCACAGTGCTTTCCTAGAAAACAACACAAACCTCCTGTCCTAGAGTTCTTCTGGTTCTTAACCACTTTGGGGTCACAGACTCTTTACGACAAACCCACAGAACAAATTCTAGAATAATGAGTAAACAGCAACACGATAGAAAAAACAACAAAGTTTAATATAGTTTCAGGGGGATTCATGGGTCATGGTTTAAACATCCTGCTCTAGAATTTTTTGGCCATTGAACATTGCTATATTAGTCTCAGATGACATACTTGTGTCTAATTACATTAGGGAAAAAATATGGACTTTCTAGGTATTTAGAGACCTTCTCCCCCCTTACATTGTAGTTATTACATTGCTCTCCCCTTCTTCCCAGGTCTTCTATACATCCTTTTAAGTTGAATCTAGTCACACCTATTTCCCTCAACAAAAATCCAAGGCCAGATCTGCTAAGGTTACTGTCATCTGTACAAATATTACATTGCTCAGGAAGTAGAACCCAAAGGGAAAAGAAGAGAAAGAAAGGGGAAAAAATCCCAACAGGTGCTATCTGAAGAAACCTACTCCAGTGCCAGAACATTCAAGAACTGATAAGAATTAAGAACCACTATCATCCGAGCTTCCCTTATTTTGACCCACCTTATTTTTTGCTTGTAATAGTAGCAGGTCTGTTTATTTAAAATAACAAGAATCAAATAGATTCATACTGTTCATATAAATAACACACTGCATAGAAAGGCAAATGCCCATGGGATCTCTGTGTTTCATTTTTGTTTTTAAAATCTTAGGCTGCATCAAGTCCGTATTGAGAAAAATATACTGGAACTCTGTTATTTTTCTTTTATAAGTGGAAAGTAACTGAAGTCTGGTTATAGTTATCAACCAGGTTAACTATTTAAAGCCCTAATGCTGAAGTTTGGTTTCCTTTAATCAGGCATTGAATGTAATGTACAGTCGGGTCTTAAAACTTCACTTTAAGAGGAACGTTTGCAATTTTGAAAGGAGATTCTAAAGGGAAAGATACATCTATGTAAAAACTCCCAGTCCAGCTGCCCCACATACTTTAAAAATGAGAGATTAAATTACTAGATCTTTATTGAATAGGAAAATGCATTTTTCCTTCTTTGTCTTCTTTTACTGAAAACAGGATTTCTCTAAGCAATGGTTATCATAATATGGGTGAACACATCTGTGCTTCACAGCTTATGACACCCCAGGGTATGTTTATCTCCACTCTGCTTTTACGGCTCACAGCACTCCAGGGTGCAGCAAGCTCCTAATGGCTCTAGAAAACATTGCCAGTAATTTTTTACCACTTAAGACAGTACTATCCCAGACAATGATTACAAGTTGGATGGTATTCAGTTCTTCCTCTACATGGCTTACCCCAGCTAGTTTAATAATTGTATGTAGTATCACAGTCCTGAGAGATGTACTTTCTGACCAGAAAGATGACAATTTTCATATAAGTGTATATACCTAAATGTTCACATTTCATATTCAAATTTCATAATTCACTCAATGTAGGTCAAGTGCCAAGATCTAAAGACGAAAGGTAAGGAAAAGCAATACTTCTCTCAAGATCTCAGTGGAAATAACAATAATGCTTAAAGCTTAAAGTGTAACAATTAAAAAAAAAAAAGCCTTCTTAGGATAGAAAGGAAGCATCTGCTCAAATTAGTGTTTGAGATTGACAGCATGACAAATGATTTATTTTGTGTTTTAACTTTATTGTATAATTCTATGGGACAACTTCTATGGATGACTACATGAGATCTGTCATATAAAATTATATTTTATATATGTATGTATATATGTTATATATATGTATATATAGATATATGTGTATGTATATATGTTATACGTGTAAGCAGGTATAATTATTGTCTTCTACGTGGTAGTTCTAACTTAACAATAATAGAAGAGTAATAAATTATAAGGAATCTTATAAAATTGAAAGAATTATTTAGCACACTGAATTAGGTTGTTTCACCAAATTCATTTCAGTCAAAATGGTGCGTCCAATGCCCTGGAGATAACTAACATTAAACCTTAAACCTCAGTGATTTGGGCTTTAAGGTATTAAAAACATTTTTTTAAATTTATAACAACAAAAAAAGATGTCTAACTTTTCCAAAATCTCTATCTTCTCTTCTGGGGTAACTGAATTAACAATTTCTTAAACTTCACATTATTTAAGCTAAAACAATTATCCATTTTAACAAATGTCCCATCTGCATCTTTACTGTCATTTATAAGTACACACTGACGACCAGTAAAAGTAAATTATATGCTAATGGGCATATTTCTTAATCCTCATAGTGCACACTTTAGGAATGTGAATAGGTCTTATGGTTGTGAATTTCCAGTATAACACTCAGGATTTGCAGAGAATCAACTCTGTGGCCAGATTAGAGTCAAATATGGTAATGTGCCCATTAAAAACCAGAACAATGTTAGACTTTTCTGAAATTCATTATATCACCTAGTATTGGACATGTATTAATAGTAAACATATATTTTTTTATCTGATTGGTTGAGGGATTAGTTGAATAATGGAAATTGACTGTGGTTGAGAAAGGTTAGCAAATAAATGAAAACCAACAAACGAAGAGTGAATTTGACTGTTTCAAACCATTACATTAGGATGGCTGAAAAGAAAAGTGTCCTTGGAATCTATAATATCTCTAGTGGCTTGTAGGCCAAAGAAGTAAAAGTAGCTAAAAAAGAGAATAGTACATAGCTAAAGAGAGACCAAAGGACATTATTAACTCATGTTTTGAAACAATTTCGTGTTGGGATCCCAGAATAATAATATCCAACATCTTGCTCACCAAAGTATAATACATTCTTTATCTAATACAGGGATTAAATAAGAATTAAGAAACTGGACATGTTTCCAAAAAGAAAAAATAAAATAAAAAAGTTTACCTGCCTATCTCATTATTGGCAGCCAACTAAAGTAGAAAATTTTTGGCAGCTTTCAGATACTTTAGAATTTGAAGCACTGTTGAGATGATCTATTTAAATCCAGTATACAGGTGACCATTTATCAGATTTAATTTATATATCGTTCTTGTTATCTATTTCCACGAGCTTTGACTCTCTTTCTCTCTCGTCTATCCTTTTTATTCTCCTTTCCTGAACATAAATCTCGATGCTCCCCTATTTGACATATACTAAATTTCAAAAAAAAAAAGAAAAAGTAAATCAGCAGGAAAGGAAGAAACAAGTGAACCCAACAACTGTACAACACTTGAATTCACAGACTATTCCTATACGGAAAAAGTGAATAGTTGGTGCTAGAAAGAAAAAGTTGAAAATTGGGTCAGACAATTGATAGGACTGATATGTTTTCCACTTTGCTGACATATAATCGTACTGATGGTCACACTGACCTGCTGCTGGGACCCACTGGAGTCTGAGCCCAAGCGTGAGCAGGGTCATGCTGCCGGGGCTTCACGTAGGATTCCATGTGCTACAACAGCACGGGCAGACTGAGACCCAAGCAAAGCCTTATCCTTTCCCAGGGGTTTAATATCCCTGGGCAAACAGCCAAGTGGCTCTCTGAAAGTGATGTAAGAATGGGTAAAGTTCTCATTAAGAATTTGTCTGAACTGGTTTTTCCCAAAAGGGTGCACAAGAGAGTTTCTCAATAGTACCAAGCCCTATACGTGTTATGTATCAATCCAACCCAAGTCGCTTAGTGGCTCTTTTGCTAGAGCACTTCTCCTTTATGATCAATAATTTCAAAGAACTGGGTATTTTTACTTAGGGGACTTTTCCCAGTGAGAGAAATTCTATTCTTATCACCTCCTTTTATGTATGTACATAAAGTGGATGTTTGTGAGTCTGTAAAATGTACCCTTGATCTTATTTGATAGACTGTGTCCTCCTCAGAGTGAATAGGCTGTCAAGTGGTGACTTTGCATTTGCAAATGAATGACAATATGTGTGCCAAATTCCCTCTCCAGCCACAAAAGTAACAGGATGAGAATTTTATTTCTGGAAGAGGATTTCAGAACAGGTCAGCTCTCATTTACTCCTCAGCGGGTGCTGCTAAAAACTAGAAAAAGTAAGACGTGGCCATTAAACACAGCAGAAAAAACAATAACGTACATCAATCAGTGCCTAGAAACAGACTTTGAAATGTTATTTATTACCTGTTTTCATCAAATATGCATTACTCTAACGATCGGCATATTATGAAGACAGGCATTTTAGAGGCAAATTATAAGATGAGCTAAAAAAGGTGGCTATCATTTGGCAAAGAAAGGCAGTTTAATTTTAAAAAATCATATAATTGTTATGGAAAGTATCTGTATAAATCAAACATTTCAGAGAGACAAGATATTGATCAGTCATGGCAACCCTCTCTAACTTTCCATACAAAACCATATAAAGGTACATAATAAAGTTAAATTTTAGACTGTTACAGTCAAAAGCATGCTTTGTTACTGAAGTTCTGCTCTATTTATTTGGATGGTATTGGTATGAATAGAGTAAAAGAACAAATATGAAAGAGACTCTCAATCCTGTTTTCAAAAGTATTTATAGGTTGGCACCTGGAGGGTTGCAGTAGTCGTGAAAAGTCAATACAGAAATCTAGAGCGTGTTCTTCTCTTCCTTCATTAGAGAAATTGACAGCTGAGAGGAGCCCTTTGGTTGTCCGACACCAGTACAAGCCATGTTAACAAATAGTTCTTGGCGAGGCAGCCACAGACAGCATAGCCTGAAATTCTCATCGCCACATAGAAGCGATGCCGTACTGCTGCCACTCCTCTGTCTATTTATATTGCTAATTAAATCGCACAACTTGTTCAGTGTCTTCTGTTCTACATCCACTTTTGTGCTCGACATTTTGTACACCAAATTACATCCTCTTGCATGGGCCAAGTACATGATCCTATTCAGAGTCCTAATACTGTTGTTCGTTTTGTTCCATCAGCTAACGGTTAGAGCTAATTGTTGAGAATTAACAGATATTGTGCCTTGAATTTGGATCTTTACACTCTTGCTCAGTCATGGAGTTTCTGACCTCTGAGTGAGCAGACAGTATCCAGATGAAGGAGAGGAAGATGCTTCAGACAGGAATACAATGGAACAGCCATCAAGAGTTCCAATGGGGCACTTTTACTGGAGGAGGGAAGCAAATGCTGAGAGAAATTTCAGAATTGGACTAAAATAAAGAAAGGTAATAAAGAGAATTAGCACTGGAACATCCAGTGACCAAAGGACATGTGACAAAAGAACCAGAAAAGGAGAGTAAGAGAAAAATAACTAAGGGGCTCAGTCAGAAGGTGTTAGGCTTCAAAAAAATGTCACATTGTGCGTATGTAAAATAAAGAAGAGCAGGACTTTTAGCAAAAATAAAGTCAGCAGTTTTCCTTTCTTGCTATTATTGTTTAGTAGACATGCTTTATTTTGTAATTCAAGATATTTTGAGTCTCTGTATCTTGAGGATCTCAAGGATCACTTGTTGATGAATGATCTGTAGACTAGTCTAAAACCCACTTCCTCATTCCTTCTGATGTCCTCTGGGTTATATTTTCATCATAATTTTCTTTTACTTAATTAAGCCTTCCATGAAGCCCTAAGTATTTAAATTGTAAGGACTGCTGAAATTGGGTCATTAAGGTAACTTCTAAGTAGAGGCAGTCTGCCAGAATTGTTTAAAAAGAATCTAAGATAAAAATAAAAAGGAGGGAATTGATGCTAGGTTTTTGGGGAAAAAGAGAGTACACTTCCCCTAAGAGGAAAAAGAGATAACTAACAGAGTTTACAAGTAAAAGATATCTAACTACTTAGAAGGCCGAGGGAGGATTAATATAAAATGAACCAAAATAAATAAGTAAATAAACAAGTACATAAATAATAAAGTGAACAGAACCTAGTCATAAATTAGCCACGGAGCTCAGAGGGTTCAAAGCAATTATATTAAAATACATAGCCAGATTACAAGCACCCCTATGACACAGGATAATTGAGCATGAACATAGTTATATTTACAGTGAAGTAATTAATGAATGACATATACAGCAATTAGAGTAGTCAGGCCTCTTATCTTACTCCCCACCCCATAAAGTCAAATGCAAAGGACAAACAGCCAGCATTATTCCCCCAGGAAAATGCTCAAAGGCTATTCTCTAAAGGAATTAAAATCAGTGCTGGGCAAAAGTCAGATTCTCATGGCAAGCTTTCCTCTCCCACTGAATAAAATGCTATTGATGTTGACCTTGGCTTGGGGAATGACGTCTATGGCCTGTCCCCTGGAGCATGTAGCTCTACCTACCAAAGCGGCCCTATACAGAGCTCCTTAGAGAAAATATCTAGAAAAGCATCTTACCTTCCTGGCAGCATACGGAACCTATAGCCTTCTTAAATGTGAATAGAGAAACAGGGAATGCCACGTATGTGAAGAAAACAAGCAGGTTATAAGAGAAAGAAAAAAAATGTTTTAAATGGTGTTATGGGAGGTTGAGGAAATAGAAAAGGACTTTGAGAATGCTGAATGTGTTCAGAGTGATCAGAGAAAGTACTGTATTTATAAAACAAAACTATAAAGCTCTGAACAAAGAACAATCAGAGAAGATAAAAAACGGTCTCAGAGATTAAACATACTACAGTAAAACTGAAGAGTGACTGGAAAATAAGGTTGAGGATACCTCCTGGAATACAGAGCACAAAAGGATAAAGAGTCAGAAAATATGAGAGAGGAAATGAAGGAAAGCAGGCCCATCAGGGTTGTACATTGTCCTGACAGAAGGAACTGTGGAAAGAGAGAGAAAGAAAATGCAAAGGGGTGAAGGTCAAAATTATAGTAGAAAAGAAATTCCCAGAGCTGAAGGAGGATACATCTTCAGAGCGAAGACACATAGAAACAAGAGTCATCAAACAAACACAAAAAACCCTGGTCTAGTACATGAAATTGCAAAATGGTACAAATAAAAAGAAGGTCCCAAAAGCTTCTTTATAGAATAATTGCCTTCAAAGGAAAATGAGGCAATCTGGCATCAAATGTCTCACCAGCTGACTGGATACAAGATAACATTGGAGCAGCAATGCCCGGAAAACAGTATGCAGGTTCCTCAAAAAATCAAAAACAGATTTGTCATAGAGTTCAGCAATCTGGGTATAGAGACATATGCACTCCCATGTTTATTGCAGCATTATTGACAATAGCAAAGATATGAAAACAACCTAAGTGTCCATCAACAGATGAATGAATAGATATATATGGTGTATATATACAATTGAATATTATTCAGCCATGAGAAAGAAGGAAATCTTGCAATTTATGACAACATGATGGACCTTTAGGACATTATGCTAAGTGACATAAGCCAGGCAGAGAAACATAAATACTGTATGCTATCACTTATATGTGGAATCTGAAAAGCCAAACTTGTAAAAACAGTAAAATGGTGATTATCAGGGGATGTGGAGGTACGGGAACAAGAGAGATGTTGTTTAAGGGTACAAACTTACCACTAGTAGTAATTAAGTCCTAGAGATCTAATGCAAAGTATAGTGAACATAGATAGCAATATTGTATCATAATATTCAAACTTGCTAAGAGACTAGGTCTTACTTATTCCAACTACAAAAAATAATTACATGATGTGATAGAAGTGCTAACTATCTCTACAATGGCAATCTTATCACAATATATAAATGTATAGATCAACAGGTTATACAGCTTAAATTAACACAATGTTATATGTCAAATATATTTCAAAAAAAGAAAGATAAAGAGTTCAAAAGATGTGAATACGGTTCAGCAAACAAAAAAATAAAAGGGCCCTTAAAATATGAAAGGATGCTCAACTTCATTCATATATATAGTAATAGAAATGCAAATTATAACTAAAATTGGATGCCATTTTTCACCTTTTAATTTGGCAAAATTCTAAAATTAGAGCAAAAAGTGTTATCAAAGCTGGGAGAAATAGAAACCTTCATACAAAATGGTACAAGCCTTAAAAGAAAAATTGGCAATGTTATCAAAATTACATTTCTGGAAATATATTCTAAAGATAGCACTTCTTGTATTGGATTTACATTTGTGAAAATATCAATATTCCATTATTTTTTTCCAAAACTAATAATTTCATATATTATAACCTTACAATAGCAAAAGATTGGAAGTAATGTAAATGTTTATATATAGGGCACTTATTATAAAATAACTGTTCGAAAGAATACTATGCAGTTGTAATTAAGAATCAGGATGCTCACAAAGATACGAGTGAAAAAATCAAAAAATAATATAAAATAGGGCGCAAATTAAATGTGGTAAAATTTTAAACATTTGAGTGTAGAAAAATAGAATTAATTTCATGTTGAGATGTAACATGAATGGGGAAGAAAGGGAGAAAAGGTAATATTTTCATATTGCATGAGATGATACTTCTAAAACTTGATACAACAAAAAATACAGATTTAAGTTCTTATTTTAAGTTACAAAAATAATAGAAAACTAAAAATGGTATAAATCTGAAACTCTAAGAAGGGGGAAAGAAGACAAAGGTACAAATGATTTACATCTTCACCTGTCATATCAGAGGTTATTAGATATTGTCTAGTATTTCTAAATGAAGGAAAGAGAAAACCAAGCATGTTTTCTTGAACCACAGCATTAAGCACCAGAAGAGGCTGCTTCTGAAGAATGGGTCTGGGAATGAGAAGGGAAGTAGAACTAGTATTTCTATATTTCTTGATTTGTTACCAAATTCAAGAACTGCTCTGATAAAAAATATTTTTGACCAAAGTTAATGGATATAGGCAAAAATTCATATAACACTTTGTGTAAAAGATTCAAGAGGCAGAAACTATGTATGATTTGTTCACCACAAAATTTCAATCACCCAGTGTCTGACATGTAGATCTTAATAAATAAAACATAAAGAGCTCTTACAAATCAATAAGATAAGAACGGCATCCAAATAGAAAAATTGGTAAAATACATAAATAGATAGTTCAGAAAATAATTACACATGACCAATAAACATATTTAATGTTCAATCTCACTAGTAACGCAAGTTAAACCTACAGTGAGTTATCACTTTTCCCTTGTCAAATTGGAAACATTTTATAATAATGCCTGCATGTACAGAAGTTGTGAGTCAAAACTGTTGTGTGCAACCAATTTAGGTATAAATTGATTTTTTAAAAAAATCAAGGAAGAGCAAGAATTCTTAAATATTTATACTTTTGACGTAGCACCCTTATTTCTGGAAATCAATCCTAATGAAATAACGCAACATGCTATAAAAGATTAAAGTATAAGGTGTGTTTCCCAGTCCTATTTAACAGAGTGAAAAATGGCATCAATCCAAGTGGTCAACAATAATGGTTAAATAAATGTACATCCATATGAGAGCATATTATTTAATAATTAAAATGTCATTACAAAATATATGTAATCAAATGGAAATATTCGTGATATGATAAAGGAAGAAATCAGAATACCAAGTAGCATATACACACCAATTTTGTGTGTGTGAGTGCATGGGTGTGAAAAAATTGCAGAGGGAAAACTTTAGGAAATATTTCAAAATGTTAATAATGGTTATTTCTAGATAATAGTGATACAATTTCTTTTTTTTTTTTGTATTTTCCACATTTTCTACAAGAAAGATTTATTTTTAGAAATGAAAACAACAGAGTGCAGTGGGGTGCCAAGGGAAGGTGAGAGAAGACCACACTGGGTCGCCGCCACTGCTGCCACCATTGTGCCAGCTCCTCGGGTCTCAACGAGGCGGGGTGGCGCCCCAGAATGGGAGACAAGCCAGTTTGGGAGCAGACTGGATCCAGCTTCATTCAACATTACTACCAGTTATTTGATAACGACAGAACCCAACCAGGTGCAAGTTATATTGACGCGACATGTCTTACTTGGGAAGGACAGCAATTCCAGGGGAAAGCTGCCACCGTGGAGAAATTGTCTAGCCTTCTGTTCCAGAAAATCCAGGACAGCATCACAGCACAGGACCATCAGCCCAGGCCAGATAGCTGCATCATCAGCATGGTTGTGGACCAGTTCAAGGCCGATGAAGACCCTGTCATGGGGTTCCACCAGATGCTCCCATTAAAGAACATCAATGATGCTTGGGTTTGCACCAATGACATGTTCAGGCTTGCTCTGCACAACTTCGCTGACCTCCTCCCTCCTCTTCCTGATACTATTCACACTCCTCCAGATGCTCCAAATATCATACACAAATAAGCAGGTCCACGGTGGGAGTGGGCAGGTGGGCTGCTGCTACTGAGGCATTGCACATGATGTTTGAACGCTTAGACTGGTTGCATCTGACAGAAGTTTGTGTTGTACCAGCCCATGCCTTGGAAAGATTTAAGTAATGCAAAAGGTTGTCTTTTTTTTTTTTTTTAATCTACTGACAAGTTGCTCTAGTAACCCAAAGAAGTGAAGGAGAAAGCAGCTGCCTCACGGCCCAGATATTGATTTGTTCAGGTGTTTCACTGCCTTATGATACAATAAAACTATGAAAATTTTCTTAACAACAAAGAAATAAAAATAACAACAAACTGTACATCATTAAAAGTTAATGGAATTTTACTTCTGGTGATGGCAGAGTAGTTGGTATTAGATGAAAACTCTTGCAGATAAAATCATAAACACTGGAAAAAATGAGGGAAAACAAGTCCAGAAACAGCAAGAAACTGGAAGAGAGTTACCTTTAAAACAGAAAAATTCCCTTGGTAACTTTGCATTTATTCAACTTTTCATGTGAGAGAAGTCCTCATTCTGCACAGTGTGGGATGTCTGGACTTTAGGCAGAAAGCACGGGTCCTACTGGCCTGGTTTTAGGACTGTCATAGTACCTAGAATCTATTAAAGGAAACCCTGGAAAAGAGAGGGCCACAGTATGAGGAAGTCCAAAATTCTGCATTTAAAATCTGCCCAAAGCCTTGGTTGACCCCTGATCTATGAAGAGCTGAGACTCCTTAGTGTCTTATAGAAAGTGACAGATTGTTACAGCTTTTAGCTGCCACCAAGTGTAAGGAGCTAGCTTTTAGAGTTTGAGTCCAAGCAGATTAATTCCTGATAAAACAATTCCAAACATTCTCCAGGGGAAGATAACATAATTTAGTCTCTAGAATGTTTCATACAGAATTTTCTGTTTAAAAACATAAGTTCCTAGATAAGCAAAACATAGAAAATTATGATTCATGCTGAAATGAGATATCAGCCATCAGGAACCAACTGAAATATACAGGGAGGTCAGAATATAAAGGAGCTATTTTGTTATAAATATGTTCAAGGACTCAGAGGAAAATACAGAGCAAAAAAATAGAGAATTTCATCAGAGAAATAAAAACCACAAAAAATGGAGACCCAGTAGTACAATGTGTGAAATTTTAAAAATTAGTGGATGAGGACAGCCACATGCAAAAGAATGAAACTAGACCACTATCTTACACCATACATAAAAATTAACTCAAAATGGATTAAATACATGAATATAAGACCTGAAACCATAAAACTCCTGGAAGAAAACATAGGCAGTTAGCTCCTTGACATAGGTCTTGGCAATGATTTTTTGAATTTGATACCAAAAGCAAAGGCAACAAAAACAAAAATAAACATATGGGACTACCACAAACTAGAAGTTTCTGCATAGCAAAAGGAACCATCAACAAAATGTAAAGGCAACTTACTGAATGGGAGAAAATATTTGCAAATCATATTTATGATAAGGGATCAATATCCAAAATACACAAAGAATTCATACAACTCAATAGCAAAAACAAACAATCCAATTAAAAAATGGGCAGAGCATCTGAATAGACATTTTTCCAAAGAAAACATACAGATGGTCAACAGGCACATGAAAAGATGCTCAACATCACTAATTATCAGGGAAATGCAAATCAAAATCACAATGAGATATCACCGCATACTTGTTAGAATGGCTAGTCTCTAAAAAGGCAAGAAATAACAAGTGTTGGCAAGAAATAACAGGTGTTGGCAAGAACACCTGTGCACTGTTGGTGGGAATGTAAACTGGCGTAGGCACTACGAAGAACAGTATGGAGGTTCCTCAAAAAATTAAAAAATAGAACTACCATATGGTCTAGCAATTCCACATCTGGGTATTTATCTGAAAAAAACACAGACATTAATTTAAAAAGATATATGCACACCTGTGTTCATCACAGCATTATTTACAATAGCCAAGATATGGAAGCAACCCAAGCACCTCTCAGTAGATGAATAGATAATGAAGATGTGGTATATATAAAAAATGGAATATTAGCCATTAAAAAGGAAATCTTGCCATCTGTATAAACATGGATGGACCTTGAGGGTATCACACTAAGTGAAATAAATCAAACAGAGTAAGACAAATACCATGTGATTTCGCTTATACATACAATCTAAAAAAAAAAAATGAACAAACAAAACAAAACTCATAGATACAGAGAACAGATTGGTGGTTGCCAGAAGGGAAGGGGGTAGGGGGTAGGAGAAATACCTAGGTCAAGAGGTACAACCTTCTAGTTATAAAATAAGTAAGTCATGGGGATGTATGTAAGCATGGAAATTATAGTCAATACTATTGTATTGCTTATTTAAAAGCTGCCAAGAGAGTAAACCCTGAAAGTTCTCCTCACAAGCAAAAAAAAATAAAATAAAATTGTATCTTTGTATGGTGACTGATGGTAACTAGACAGACTTATTGTGGGGATCCCTTCACAGTGTATACAAATACTGAATGATCATGTTGTACACCTGAAACTAATATTATGTTGTATGTCAATTTTACCTCAGTAATAATAAATAAAATCAGTAGATGAGATTAGCAGAATATTGGATCTGGAAGACATAGGATCAGTGAACCTGAAGACAGATCAGTAGAAACCATTTAATCTGAAAAGGAGAGAAAAAGGATAGATCCTCAATGACATGAGGAACAAGCAGTCTAACATATGAGTAATTAGAGTCACAGAAAAAGAGAAAAGACAGAATGGGACAGAAAAATATTTGAGGAAATAGTGGCAGAAAAGTTCTCAAATTTGCTGAAACATAAACTTACAGTTTGAAGAAGATCAGCAAAGCACAAGCATTATGAATACAAAGAAAACCACACTCAAGCTTATCATAGTCAAACTGCAAGCAGCCAGGAAAAAAAGGATGCACTACACACAGGGGAACAATGATATGAATGACAGATTTACTTCAGAAAGAACAAAGGGTATTGGTACATTCATCAAAACTTATTGAATTGTACATTTGAGAGGTGTGCATTTCATTCTATGTATATTTAACCTAAAACATTGTAAATAGATATTGAATTTCAGTTTGTAGGTTTGCTTTTTTTTTCACAGTGGTATGAGTTAGGAATTTAAAAACTGTATTCCATATACTCTAGTTTGAACAAAAGTGTAACTGTATTGAGGATAATGAAAGCTAGGTTTCTCATTGTTGGAGAAAGAGTTACAAATATGGAAAAAGGGATGACTAGAGTGCACTCTGCAGTGCTGGACTGGAACTAGAGATATTAGTATAAAACTATAAATATATATATATATACACACACAAAGAGAGAAATAAATACAAATCTATACATATGTATTATGTGTGCACACATACACGTGTTTATATAGATATGGATGTCTATGTACCTGATATGTCTATATATGTGTGAGTGTGTGTGCACGTATACACCTATACACATATATTTCCTAGCTTTCTGATGAAGGGATTTAGAAGCAGTGATCCATCAGTGGCATTGAACATACCTAGCACCCAAATCTTGGTTTCTCGGGACCATTCTCCACTAAAAGAAAGCAGGGATATTTTTAAGAAAAGCCTAAACATCTTGCTGCACCATAAAGTAAGGAAGCGCTGAAGGAATGCTAGAGGTATATTGAAAGAATACAGGCCAGTTTGAAAGGGATCCCACTGGACAAATTTTGGACAACTTGAATGTTAAAATAAATATTGATTGAAATGGCTTACATCCCTTTGAATAAAATAAAAATTCATATCTTCATTTACATATAAATAGAGTACATAAATAGATGGGGAAGTTCTTCCTTAGTGTAGAACCAATAAATATACAAGGATGCTTAAACTAGTGGGTAAAAGTTCGAGAAACAGGATATTTGTATAGTCTCCAAGTAACTTCCTCTCCATTAATTGCTTATTAATTTAAAAGGGAAAATAGTAGAAAAACTTGGCAGACACCACCTTACCCTAGGGACAAACCACGATAGCACGTACCTCTGATATGATGCATTGAGATGATTACAGCGCACTTCTGTGACAGTTCTACTAAAATGTATTATGCCAATCTCATTATGAAAAAACACTAGAGAAGCCCAAATAGAGGAACATTCTACAAAATAACTGTTTAAAATATCAACGCCAAAAGACACAAATAAAAAGAAACTGTTCTGGGGCTTCCCTGGTGGCGCAGTGGTTGAGAGTCCACCTGCCGATGCAGGGGACACGGGTTCGTGCCCTGGTCCGGGAAGATCCCACATGCCGCGGAGCGTCTAGGCCCGTGAGCCATGGCCGCTGAGCCTGCGCGTCCGGAGCCTGTGCTCCGCAACGGGAGAGGCCACAGCAGTGAGCAGCCCGCGTAACGCAAAAAAAAAAAAAAAAAAAAAAGAAACTGTTCTAAACTAAAGGAGATGAGAGACATGAAAATTAAAGGAAATGCATAATCCTGCATTGAATTCTAGACCTGGGGGGAACAGAAAATATCTATAAAGGACATTACTGGGACAGTTGATAAAATATGAATATGGAATATAGACTGTATTTTATCACTATTAAATTTTCTGACTTTGATTACTGTACTGGTTTTGTAAGAGAATGTCTTTGCTCCTAGGAAAAAACACATTTATGGGTAAATAGATACATCTCCAATTTACTCTCATATGGTTCAGAAAAAGATATGAACACATAAATATATGGGTCAAATATATATGCGGGTAATCCTCATTATTCACAGAATCCGATTTTGTGAATCTGCCTACTTTTTGTATTCATTTGTAACCCAGAAATCAATACGCACAGTACTTTACCAATCATTCACAGGCATGGGCTGAACAGCAAAAAACTTGAGTCTCCTGACGTGCATGTTCCCAGTTTTGGCCTTCTTGTCTCAGCCCTCGTGTTGTAAACACACGTCCTTTTTGAGGTCTATTTAGTGCCACTTTTTCTCCATCTTTGTGCTTTTTGGTGGTGATTTTGATGTTTAAAATGACCCCCGATTGCAGTGCAGAGGTGGTGCTCTAGTGATCCTAAGTTCAAGAAAGCTATAATGTGCCTTACAGAGAAAATATGTGCATTAAGTAATCTTCTTTCAGACATGGGTTATCGTGCTCTTGGTCAAAAGTTCAATGTTAATGAATCGACATTATTGATTCTATTGATTATACTGTTAATAAATCAATAAATATTTTAAGTAATATTTGTTATATTTATATATTAAATAAGGTGTCTTTAAACAGAAATACACAAAACAAAGTTATGTATTGATCACTTGATTAAAAATGGTTGTGACCAGAGATTCAGAAGAATATAATCCTGTATTTCTTCTAAGAGCAAAGATTCAGTATTCACTAATTCAGTGTTCAAGGAAGATTTATAGAACATAACTATTACAAATAACAAGACTCCACTATAGGTCAATAAATGATAGATACATATGTACATACACATATACATATATAGATGTCTAATCGACTATATAGATATGTAAACACACACAAAGCAAACAGAACAAAAAGTAAACAATTGCTGCTGAATCTGGGGAAAAGGAATTCCTCTTACTATTCTTGCAACTTTTGTGCAAGTGAAAAATGGTATCAAAATAAAAAGTTGCCAAAATACATAATGAATAACAAATTATCACAAGATGCTCTTGCTTACAAGAGACACAAATTGGTATCTTTCCCCTAGAAATCTGAAATCCTATAGGGATGCAGCCATCTGTGTAGTATTCTATGGACAACTAGAGGGAGAGAGAGATGCTGGTTTAATAAAGTCCAGGCACTGGGAGAAATAGGCCCATTCATGCAGTAAAGATGAAGTAACCAAAAGACACAAAAGAGAAACAATGATATTTTTAGGTAGCTATTGGAGCTTAGGAAATATGAAGCCTGACCAAGGCACAGTAAGCAATAGGGTAGAATATGACACTGGCCCTCAAGAAGCTATATTTTTGTTGGGGGCCTACTAGAGAAAGGGAGATGCAGTCACAGGAAAAAGGTCCACATTCTCAGAAATGGGATTCTCTTTACAGTACATGTAAAGTTAGCTTTGCCCTATTGAAGTCAACTGGCTTAGACTGGAGAAGTTCTATTGTGCAGAAAGGGCTCTCTTCACTCGTTCCTCCTCCCATTCCTGGGTGGCAACCATTAAAGCACTGATCGCAAATAGGCTATGGATTTATTTTCAATTAAACTATGTTCCTTATATTATGGAGCCATTAGTTCCTGACATTAGATTCTACCACTTGTTTCTAATATTAATGGATCTGGGCTCTTAGCACTTTTAGCTATAATTTTAACATTAAGGCCCGTATTTTTAAATATGGAATATCTATCCTTAAAAAAACTTACTTTTATAGTTACACTCACATATATATATATATAGTTTCTATGATGTCAAACATCTGACTTAAAAAAAGAAACCTATTACTGTTATTGTTTTCAATGTTTTTATTCATTATTTTCGTTTTATTATTTTAATTGATATAGCTCAGATAATCACATACTGATTTTCCCATCAAATTCTTGGAGAAAAAAATAAGAAAGTAAAAGAATTAAAATTAATAAAGTAAGTCATTCAACTTATCTATTTAAATAAAAAAATAATTTTATTGAGACTACAGTGTTAATATAACTGAAGGAAAGACACAGACTTAGGACTTAATTCAACAAATGTTTATTGACACTTACTATGTACTGGAAGGTTCCTGTCTTCAAGGAGCTCACACAAGATACACACTTATACACACAATCACACATAGGTGACAGAGGTTGTAGTGAATATTGGGAAGAAAACTAATATTTATTGATCACTGAAAATATGCTTACCACTATGCTAGCTCATTCCATCTTTACAAAAACCTCCTGGTTCCATAATTTACAGATATACTTTGAAGCTCAGAGAAGTTAAATCACCTGCTTATGGTAAGTGGCAGAGTTAAGATTCAAACCCCTATTTATTTCCAATGACTGATTACAGCTTTGTTTTATTTTCTTTTTAATATGCTATAAAAATACAGATGATGGAGTAACTAATTCTACTCAGGGCTTAAAGAAGGCTTTTGAAAAGAAGTGGCATGGAGGCTGTCTTTTAAAATTACTGTAATGGGGCTTCCCTGGTGGTGCAGTGGTTGAGAATCTGCCTGCCGATGCAGGGGACACGGGTTCGAGCCCTGGTCTGGGAAGATCCCACATGCCGCGGAGCAACTAGGCCCGTGAGCCACAACTACTGAGCCTGCGCATCTGCAGCCTGTGCTCCGCAACAAGAGAGGCCGCGACAGTGAGAGGCCTGCGCACCGCGATGAAGAGTGGCCCCTGCTCGCCGCAACTAGAGAAAGCCCTCGCACAGAAACAAAGGCCAACACAGCCAAAAATAAATAAATAAATTTTAAAAGAATAATGTTCTCTATGAGAAAAAAATGCTTAAAAAAATTACTGTAATGATCAAGATCTTGGTAAGTTCAGTGGCTATGGTGATATCAGATATGTATTCCCAAGGTAGGATCAACTTGCCAGTGTGGATCTGGTAGACTGGGTAATTCTGAGTTGATTCTGAGGTTTCTAGTTCCAGTGATATCATTTACTAAAGTAGGAACCACAAAATGAAAGCAGGTTTGTAGAGCAAGATAACTCACTGAAATGACTGATTCACAACCAACTATTGTATCAAGACATTATTTTTACCTGACTTTAATGGTAAAGGAGAAGATAACTGGGCACAAGAGGAAAAGAAGGAAATTATGCTTTTGTAGGCTGAAATACGTGTAAATCCTTGGGAATATTTGAAAACTCTATAATGAAATGCTTTATATCTAAAAGTGGAAAAAGTATTTTTCAACAACACAATTGTTTAGCCAAAATCGTTTTAGTTTTTGTTTGTTCATTTTTTCCCACTGCATGCTGGTAAAACTGTCAGCAATTAATTAATATCTTTTGAAGTTTCAGTCTTTACAAACTGCAAGAAAACATAGTGGGAAACATTTTGAGCCAAATAACATATTAATGTGCCCTTAGATTTCAAACTCATGATTGTCTAAAATGCCTGTAGTTGTCCCACTGGGGTGTTTAAATTTTTGTAGAAGCTCTCAAAACAATCCCTTTTGACCCTGAGTTAATTGTCAATCTTCTGAGGCTGGCTCTTGACAAGGATGGGAAAAGAGGCTTCCATCTGGGGTTATACACCAGAGTCTGTTAAGACGGGATCCAATGTGTTTAGAGGTGTCTTCCTACCTCCTGCTGTTCTGAGAGCCACCATTTGATTAGAGTGTAAGCAAGGGGGAGAAACTTTTTTTTTAAATGAAAAATAAAACTTACTAAGGCAAAAATAATATAAAATTACTATTCTAAACCAGTCTAATATTTTATTCAAACTGTCATTCTTTAACCTAACAAGAAGTATGTAGGACAGGGGAAATACACTGATTTCCTCCTCCCCCCAAAAATAATCTTACATGGTTAGGTTGGGCTTCTAGAAGCCTCTACAGCTTCTTGAGGTAATAAATTCTGTGGGGTTCCTGCCCACTATGTAAAGCAGTACTTTCTTGTCTTTCTTTAAAATTCACTCTTCCAGGTTTCAAGAGATGTCTCTTAGATTTAATATTCCAGGAACTATCAAATCCTGAATTCACCTGACACTTGGACTTCAGTTATAGGATCATATGAATTTTTCAACCTACATCTGTTCAGGATTCACTCTTAATTATTTTGCTTTCAGGAATGACTCGACCATTTACCAGGTATGTGACCTTGGGCTAGCTGCAATAATTTCTCTTTATCTCAGTTCCTTCATCTTTAAATACATTTCAATAGTATCTATCTCAGAGGATTATTTTAAAAATTAAACCATTCAATGTGTAGAAAGACTTTAGAGTACTGCCTGATTTCTATGGTAAGCATTCAATAATTCTTAAATATTATTTTCAACATATACACAATGTCTAGATTTTAACACACAATGTCTAGAACAATGCTATATTTATAGCACTTACCATTTACCACTCACTGTTTAAAGAATTTTACAGATATTAAATCATTTGGTTCTGAAACTCTATAAGGAGTATACTGCTATTGTCATCACCATTTTATATATGAAGAAACTGAAGTTGAGGCAACTTAAATAAATTGCCCAACATCACACAGATAAAAGTGGCAGAGCTGGGATTATCCTAGAAGGTCTGCAGATAGATTACACACCCTTAACTATTATGTTATACTGTATCTCATAATGGTTGCTGGAAGATGTTAGTTATTATTTAATTATTCTTATTATAAATGTTGCTGCTTCTGTTGTTATTGACCCTCATCCTTTTAGAAAAAGCCAGCTGAGGAGAACAACAGCTGAGAAAATGAAGTAGAGTGTATCTTTCAACAGCATCATAAGAATTGAGAAGGCAGGAAACCAGGTCTTCTCACTCAATAACATCACTGAAATTGGAAGGATTGGATATGGACAGGAAGTTGAACTAAGTTTGGCTCTGATTTTTATTGAATGTATATTCACATGCTCAGTGGCAAAATAGTCGTGAGAATCCAAACTTTTCAATAAACTGCTCTGAATCCTCAGGTAAAACTATGGAGAAATAAGATGTGGGTGGAGGAGAAAATACAAAGGATAAACAGATCAGGGCAGCAGAGTGGTTGAATGGGAAACATCAATGGGGAAAAAAATGACACTTTCATGGACCCCCCCAAAAAAAATCTACACTATTTTAAGGTAGTGTATGAAAAGTACCATTTAAGTTGGATAAAGACGTGGTATAGTACAGGGGTTGACAAACTATGGTCCGTAAGCCAATATAGTATGACACCTATTTTTGTATAGTCCCAGGAGCCAAGAATGATCTTACTTTTTTGAGTTTTTTTTTAAAAGACTGTAAGAATATATTTTGGGACACATGAAAAATATATAAAATGCAAATTTCAGTTTCCATAAATAACACTGTATTAGAACACAACCAACCCATTTGGTGATGTGTTGTCATGTCTGTTTTCTCAGTACAACAGCAGAGTCCAATAATCCCCACAGACAAGATGGCCCACAAAATCTAAATGTTTCCTATCTGGCCCTTTACAGAAAAAGTTTGTCAACCTCTGGCATAGTGCCATGGAAATAACTTAGTTTCTGCCAAAAAATATTAATTAGTTTCACATGGATAAAAATTGCTGCATTTCTGTTGCCTTAGGTTTCCTCACCTGTAAAATGAGAGAGTTGGCATCGATCATAGTGGTTGTCAGACTAACCCTTAGGAATGCTGGGGTTGGCTAGGAGGGGTCGCTGAAGGGCAAATGAAAGAAGCCAACAGGGAAGACCTTTGTCCTTCCTGCAATCCCCCTTCTACAACCAGAACCATGACTCTTGCATATGACTTGCCTAAAGAACATTTCTGAAGAATGGACTGCAGTTTCCCAAATAAAAACCGTATCTGACCACCACTAAAAGGGCCTCTATGACTGTGAGTAGGCCTCGTTCTGCCTTCCCGCTTTCCTATCTTGCCCCCATTCCCATGACAGATGCACTCTCTGGAGTTTTATTTGTCAAGGCCTGTCCTATATCAGAGGAGGCAGGTTCACTTCCTCCATTGTAAAATCTACATGTTCATCAGTGAAAAAATTTAAGCCCTATCATTCAAAGCTCTGGGTCTATACACTAATGATAGAACCTTGTTCCTTGAAAATACTGAAAATAAGCCCTTGTCCAGGTTACCCTTGGCTTTAAAATATCTAAATGCATCAGTAGGAAACAGTGGCTATTTTCTTGGATAAAAGGAAAGAAAAGAAGAGGGCACTAAAAAACTGAATTAGCTGCTGAATTTCAATCCTTTTATGTAAAATATATATGCCACCTCAAAAGTGAAAGATTTCATCAACAAAATTAGATGGGGAAGAGGAATGTATGCATGATACTGAATAGCAATTTCACCCTCCCCCCTTTTTTGTAACTTTATATTGATCTTCTGACAGAACCATCAGGTGACTGGTTGTTTGCTTCAATGTTATGATGATAGCCTTCCACAAATTCCATCTGTCTCCGGAGATTATTAAAGAATGGAGTGCCCTTTGGTTCTTTGTAGATGGGTATCATCTTCTTGGATGACAAAAAATTTTGCAATACATTTTTTTTCCCTCTTAGTGATTTTGCATTTAGGAACTCTGTTATTTTTACAGACTGATTTCCACTTAGAGATGGCAAAAATACAACTTTATGGTTCAAAGAGAAACACTTAACATGGTTTATAAAAAATGTATAGAACTTCTCCAGCATCAAATAACTCTTGGAACACTACAGCCTGGTAGGCTAAGTGTAAATGAAATGAAAACACACTCAAAACATACTTGAATTTAAAAATTAAAAGAGAAAAAGACTCCAGGCAAAATGTATCATGATCTTGATAAGCCCAACTTATTTAAAAAGTTATTAGAAATATTTTGCTAAACATACCATAACTAGGATTTCTTTAGAATTATCCCTTTAGAATTGTTCAGTGGTGGGGGGGGGAAGTGTGAATGTGGAGATAACACACAATATTCTTGATGCCATGGTTTCAAATTGAAATAGTCTACTATGCTTCCTTTCTGATGCTCCCATGTGCTCTTGCTCTGAGCTGTTAAACACTGGCCATGACAGAAGCAGCTGGCTTGCACTGGGGTGTGAAATATCCTTAAGCATATTTGGTGGAGGAGCTAAGTTTATTCATTGTCATCACAAAAGTAATTGTAAGGACAGTGTAGCAACTGAACAGACCTGGTGTCATTTGGACAAAATAAGAATTCTTGGTTTCACTGTTTGTAAATATATATTCTGCAATAGTATTTAAAATAAAGCTTTTTTATTAAAAAGTTTTATCAGAGATGTAGAGTATTAAAAGAATTTAGAATATACATTCAATTTCACCTCCTCTCTTACCCCATTTCGCATCTCTTATCTCTGAAAATTGACCATGATGCTCCCACCTCACAGGGCTATCTGGAGATGTCTCTTTTAAGCATTCTTAGGAGAATGACATTACAATCATTAGGACTGTGGCATAATTTAAAAGCAATGGAAGTCACAGCACAGATATTAACAAATGGTTATGAAACTACTACCATCATAATTCCACCAAGTGGAAGAGTTCAGTGGTCCACTGATGATGCAACTGTGGGGTTGACCTGGAGTTCAATATGGAAATCAGAACAATGAATTAGCCCCTTGAATGAAAATTATCCTTATCTACAAAGCAAAATAGCTACAGAGAAATAAACAGATTCCTTTCAGAGAGTTGGAAAGCCTTTTTTTCCCCCTTAATGAGAGTTTCCTCCCAATAGCATGCTTGAAAAGCATAAGTAGGAGGAAGCCAAGACTGACAGAAAGACACCTTCATCCTGACCCAGTCTTAACTTCCTGGTTTTCTTTTCTTACCTACGCTAATTATAACTGCCCTGGTCCTCTTGATTCTGAAGTGTTTAACCTGCTCTTATTTTGTGTTACATTTTTCTCTTGACACCTTTATTTAAATGTATGTAAATATATGCAAAGTGACTACCCCAAGGCTCAGTGCAGTGACTTGATGCTCCTGACACCCCTACGTACACAGCACAACAGCTCCGAGTTAGAAACATTATTAGTCCCATTTTGGAGGAAAGAGGCCCTGCAAGGTTAAACAACTGCTTAAGTGGCCTGACCGGTGTTGAAACCAGGTCTGACTTCAAAGCCTGTACTACAGGTTCTCCTAAAACAGAATGTTACGCAAACCCTGAGGCCATACTGAGAGACTTGCAAGTTCTCCATGATATTTTAAAATGTTTTATAATACAGATGTGGTAGAAAACTTGTATTCTCCCTACACACCTGATAAATTTATGTATGTTTGAATTTTGATGATTATCTTAAACGTGAATATGAGCATATTGGTATGTTGTGCATCACTTGGATGAAAAAGCTAAAATGAAGTGTTGTCACAGTTTTAAGGTCCATGTCTACATTCCAATCTTCCCCCTTTACAGCTCATTCTCCAGGGAGTAGACAGATTCTTTGTCAAATAATGTTAAGTCCCCTAAACAAAATCTTCCAATGATTTCCTATTGCCATTCAAAGAAAATCTAAACTCTTTACCCCACTTTATGAGAACACATGATCTACTTCTCCAGTCTGGTCTTTTACTTCCTCCACCCCACACTGGGCCCCCACTCCTGGAGGGCAGGTTCCTCACATGGATTTTTTTCTCCCATATTTATAACAGTGCCTCAAAGAAGAAAAAGAAAGAGGAGTCACTCACAAAACAAATACAAATACTTTTGAATAAATGGATGCTTACTTTGGCACTAGATAATACTATTCTAATTGTTGAAAGATTAGGGAAAGAAAAAAAACCAGGCAGACCTAATAAGTAAACAATGTAATAAATGAAGGAAAGGCCAAATCATGGCATGTTACACTGGCTGAATGAGTATTTCTCAGAAATTAAAATTAAAAAGGTGGAAAATGTGGGTCTCCCCACACACTCACAGTGGTATGAGATATGCTGAAGAAAGATCCTGCCATAGTTACAATGCAAATATTGCTTTACTTTCCTCAAAATAGCATCACTAGCCGTGTTAAGGTTGCTAATTTGAACTTCTTTTTATGCTTTTGTTTGAATTCAACTCAATTCAAATTATATTAAAATATAATTTTACATTATTATGTACATTTATGCTTATTTATAGAATTTATTATGCAATTGTATATATATTTGTATTTTTAATATTATATATAAATGTAAATTATAGATTTATAGCATAATGAGCTTCCACCCAGTTTCTTCCAATACAAACTAGCATTATTATACGAATGACTTAAATGGATTCATACATTTCTTAAGTCTGGGAAACACTACTTTATTCTATGATCTCTCCTACTTCACACCTCTAAAATATCCTTTGAAGTTGATCAGATTTTAGTTAAATATCAAATATGAATTGTAATTAAAATACATCCTATAAATTATTGAGGACTATTGTGCCTGTCAAAGACTTAAGCATATCATCCTACAAGTAATTTGTAATAAACACCCCAGGAAGGAGAAAGTTTGCACAATGGATTAAATCAGTGGTTCTCAAAGGGTGGTCACAAGACTAGCATCAGCAACTCCCGGGACCTTACCAGAAATGCACATTCTTCGGCTCCATCCCAGCCCTACCACACCCAGGAATCTAAGAGAATGAACCAGCTAGCTGTGTCCTAACAACACTCTCCCAACCCCAGTTGATACTATGACCCCTAACTCTGAAGTCACTGGAGGAGATAATGACTCAGAGAATACTAAGAATTTAGCCAAATAATACAGAAATAGTTGCCTTTACAGTGGGTTTTTTACTTTAATTAAAAAAAAAATGTGTTTCCCTTTGATGTGCATCGTGTCTTTCTAGCTGTCTTTCTTTCTTTCGTTTTTTTTTCTTCTTCTTTTCTTTAGGCTACAAGTGTCAATGCCAGTCAAGCAGTTAAAATACCTTTTGGATAAATAGGCTGTGTTTACAAATTTCCAAATCAAGCAATTAACTTGATCATCTAATTCAATTAAACTTGAAAGTGAAAAGTGAAGTCATTCATTCCCCGTTTGCCTCTGCCTGCAGCGTGAGGTGAGGGTAAGCCTGACACATAATTCCATATCAGGAAGTTCCAACCTGCAAAGCCATCTCTGAAATGAGGTCTAAGAAGTGTCCCAGAAGCCACTGTGTGGCTTTGGAATCTACATTTGAGTCTCATACTCTAGCCACCACACTGCCATCATTGTTACTGGTCATGCCCTCTAGAGCTCCAAAGTCTGTAGTTCTCGTAGAACAGGCATCATTGAAGCCAGGAAGCTTCCAAAGGGTATGAGTTGCATTCAAGCTGCAAATTTATTTATCTTGAATTAGTCTGTGGGAGAAATGGAAATGCAGTTTCCTCAAGAAAGATCAGAAAAAGGCCAGTTATCCCTCTTAAAAATACCGTTTAAAATAATAAATTGTTTCCCCACAAACACATTTCCTCATTGGTCCCTGAGTGAATTCCTGTATTGTTTAAAACAACAATGGAGAGTCTCTTCTCTAAAGAAAGACACCACGTGACCCCACAAGCACTCCAGGAGAACAAATAACCCCAGGCGTTCATCTCAGAGGCTGGGTCCTTCAGCAGCAGGGAGCTTGGCACCAAAGAACACTTTTCACACCAGGTCCCCCGACAAAATTATCAGCTGGGAGAGAAAAGTCACTCCTGTAGAGCTCAGAGTCACAACACAGCTAGGACTCCGAATCAGCCTCTCCAAGGAAGCTGCTTTTGTTGGGAAAAGTCATTGCAGAAGGGGGAGGAAATTGAAGAGAAGACAAGAAAATTAGATCCGAAGGAAAATGCACACTGTCTTTTGAGAGACATGCTCATCTTGTGTGATATGTGTCCCTTTGCTTGGATGTAACCTGTTTAACTATAAATAGCCCCATGTCCTCTAATTCCAAGGAGAATTTATGAATACGAATACTGAAAAGCAGCCCTCTGACTAATCTTTTCTGAGGTGGCAGCAGTTGGAAGACTCAGTGCTTATTTGTTGAAACTGTGGTTAATGTGCTTATCTGTGCTCGGATCACTCTTTCCTTTTTCCAACTCTAGGACAGGTTATTCAAGAACCATACATTCATTTCAGGATTCATGAATTCAAAACCTATTATAAGTTCAAAAGGTTTTCTTTGAACCAAAATCTATAACAGGTTCAATAATGGTAGGAAACCTATATTCTTTTCTAAGGAAAAAGAGTTGTAATAAACAAGATAATTGCTGGCTGTGTTTGTAGGGGGTAAGATACAGTTCAAGTCTGCCATACGAGAAACAAAAACAAAGAAGCCAACCATGGCCTTGCCTTGTGCGGATGCTTTGACTCTTAAAGAGTCAAAATATTTAACACAAACTTTCAAAAATAATCTGATAACTCTGCCTTTTTATGGTTTAAATGTAAAGTCAGGAAAGAATGTTTTCTGAGAACCCTAAAAGCTGAAAACCTGTTTTTGATAATTATTTTAAGGTGATCAACTCAGAGCCCTCCTCCAAAAGTAAGAGCAGCATCACTCACAGCATGACTCATAGGAAAAAGCATAGGTTTGGGGCACAGGTAGTTCAGAATTTAAATCCAAACTCATAACTGCTTTGTTGTACGTGTTTGGGTAAGCAACAACATATTTCAAGCTCTATCTGACTGATTCAACTGACATTTATTCATTTGGTGCTTACTATGTGCCATTTCTAGGTTTCTTAGCCAACAGAAAAAAGCTGCAAGGAGGCCAGTATATTGGAGGTGAATGAGTGAGGGGAGAAGCGATCAGAGAGCTAAGGCAGGGCCAGGCCATGTAGTAGCCTGAAGCCATCACAGTCTTCAGCTTTTATCCTTCCTAAGAGAAGAGCCCTTGGAGGGATTCCATCAAAGGAGAGAGATGATGCTCTGCTGTATGTTTCTCCAGGATTGCTCTGCGGAGGGTCAGGAAAACCAGTTAGGAGGCTGTTGCCATCACCTGGGTGAGTGATAATGTTGTCGTGAACAAGGGCAAGTGGTCACTGGATATACTTTGAAGATAGAGCCAGTATTAATTTGCTGATGGATTCAATAATGAGTATGAGATTAAAGAGAAGGCAAAGATAACTGCAAGATTTTTGGCCTGAGTAAGTGGAAAAATAAGGTAGTCATTAACTGATACTGTGGAAGGAGCAGGTTAGGGTCAGAAAAAACAGGTGAAATAGCAAAAGCCCAGCTTTGACAGATTAAATTTAAAATGTCTGTTAGATGTCCCAGTGGATATGGTACCTAAAGACACAGGAAAGAGATGCCTAAGGACTAAGCCTAGAGCAACTCCATCATTAGAGATCAGGATAAGGAGAAAATAGAAAAAAAAAAAAAAAAAAAAGACAGGGAAGGAACAACTGAAGAATATGTGAAAAATTAGGAGAGTGCAATTTTGGGGAAGTCAAGTGAAAAAAAAGTTTCAAGAAGAGAGTAACGCACCGTGTTAAATGCTTCTGAGATCAAGTCAGTTGGAGACAGATTCCATCACTGGATTTAGTGATGTGAAGACCATCCAACAGTGATCTTCAAGGATCAACTTTTGATAAGAGTGATTTCAATGAGGTGGTAGAATGATGGCCTGATTGGAATTGGTTTCAAGAAAGAAGGAGAAGAGAGAAACTGGAGTCAGCAAGTGTAGAAATCCCCTTCAAGGAGTTTTGCCATAAAAGAAAAGAAGGAAATGGGGTAAGGAGCAAAAGAGGAAAGTGGAGTTGAGGGAGGGTTTAAAATTTTTTTAAGATTGGAGAGATAATTGTATGGTACAGGCTGGTGGGAGTTATTCAACAGAGAGGGGAAGAATTACTGCTGCAGGGGAAAGAAATGAGAGTTGCTGGAGGGGTATCTCTGAGTACATAAGGGAGGGTGATACTTAGTACACAAGAAGAAGGGCAAGGCTTAGCTGGGACCACGACCAGTTATCTCATAGGACTGGCAAAAAAAAAGTAGAGCGTATATACATTGTTACAGAGTGAAAATGAGAGGAAACAGGACAAGATATGAATACAGTCATCCGGCAGAGTTAAGAATGAATGAAGTAGGGAAATACAGCATAATACTGCCAGATAGCATTCAGGGCCCACCCAGGTAGCTGGTTATGAACAAGGTGTGTGATTTTCTCCAGCAATGCTTGACTCCTTGCGTGCTAGAACAAAACAGGGGAAGAGTTAGGCTTAGCCAAGGGAGTTGACCAAACAGGTGCAACAAGGTGAGCGTAGGGCAAGGGAGATAGGAGTGTATGCAAGAGAGTGATTACAATGATTGAGGATAGGATTTAAGCTAGGTGAAGGCCAGGAAGACATGAGGTAGGTGAAGGACTGTGAAAAAGGGGGTAGGATCGACGGATTGAAGACAGGAGTAGATGCATTAAGGAGGGATAATGTATAGATATGAGATTCAATTCTGCATGTTTTTAGGGAGAACAAACACGTGGTCTGGGAATGTCAATGGGAATCAAGGACAACACCTACCTCACCTTCATATCTACTGGGGTGTGGTATTTTGGAAAGCAAACAGCTACCCCTTGAGAGGACTTCATGGTAAAGCACAGGGAAGAGCCAAGTTTCCATTAAAACAGGAAGGTGAAGGAAACAATCAGAGCAGACGCTGAGATACTGGAGATTTTCAGAAGGCAGTTATGAAAGGGGTTCAGAAGGTAAAGATAGATGGGATACGGGGTCCAGGAAGTTGGTGCTCAGAGGCATGTGGATATTAGATAATGGGATGAGAAATGACCTCAGGTGCCTGGGCTTCAGTGAATGTGAACCAGCCATAATGAGATATGTCCACCTGGCCCCCAGCCCTTCCCTCTGCCTGCAGAGGATGTAAGTCTCGGGAAACATGGGAAGGAGAGGAATATTGCCAAGAGCAGGACAAGTTATGGGGCCTGCCTGATTCTAGAGAGGTGATTTTACCCCTAATGGGGATGTGACATGTTAATTACAAACTTAGTTCTTAGTTACTGTCTGCACTTGCATGTAATAAAACACTATTTATTTAAACCATCCTAAAAATCAAATTTGCCTGTACTATGTGAACTATCATTAGTTTAAACTATTTTTGGCTCCAATTAGTTTAGATATACCTCTTTCACAAAAAGAATATTCCATTTATTACATAATCCTTTACCCCTATATCTTGCATTTTATGAATTTATTCTTTTCATAGCGTGGTCAAAATTATCTACTTGATTGACTATTAGCAGTTTATTAAAGGGAGACGTAAGTGTATTCAGGAAAAGCGTTTATGCCACGTTGGCCAAAAGGATGAAGTTTCCTTTGGTTCCTTCACAGCTTATTTTTGATGCTCTTTCTCACTCACTTCCTGGCCCCCTGGTGTCCCATGCTTGCCCTTTGCTGTCTATTCCTGCGGCTCCCTCCCTTCTGCCTGTTCAGTCCCCCAAACTCTCTTGCTCCTCAATAGAATAATCTCAGTTAGGTGTTAGGAGGAATTATTCACATTAGAGTAATGTGACTACACTAAGCAATGACTGATTTGAAGGTAAAAATGGGTACTTTTACAAAAAGAGAGAAAGATAGCTTGTTAACTCAAATACACTTTTACTAGATAAAAATATGCGTCTTTAATGAGGAGGCTGCGAGGAAGGGCTGTTTACTAGTGGCCTTCATCTGCTCTTAACTAGAACCATTTCTGTTTTCATAACCCACCCTCACATGTCCATCACAGCACACACACATACCACACAAACACGAGTCACGACACGCCAACAAACACCCCAAATCAGGAATTATGATAGGCCATTCCACTTCTAAAATACTGTTTCCTGTACTAGAACAACCATCCACTGTTCGTTTTTCTTTTTCACAGCTGCTTTTTATTAGTAGG
The DNA here is from genome assembly GCF_949752795.1 of Hyperoodon ampullatus. NCBI lineage: Eukaryota > Metazoa > Chordata > Mammalia > Artiodactyla > Ziphiidae > Hyperoodon > Hyperoodon ampullatus. The sequence continues at coordinate 75,732,156 of NC_136926.1, forward strand.
AAGAACACTTTTTCTTTTTTTAAGAAAGTGCCATCAAACATTTGGCCATATTAATCTCCCATCTGTAAAACACACTTTACTTGGATTCTCAGCAGGGTATGTGTCCTCTCTGAATTTGTTTTCTGGGGAATAGGAATTTATTCAAGTAAATTAATTTGCAAACAGACACAGCTATTGCTGGATGAATGGATTTTCTCTTGGCACTCTGAGGTGTAGCTCTGTGGGTATCTGGGCTATTGGCACTGGTTGAAGTCCTTAGCTTGTCTGCCAGACCCATTCCTATAATGCTGTGAGAAAAATATACATGACAGTTCTGCAGCTCAGAACACAGCTTGGCCATCTAGCTTCCAGCTCTACTATAGAGTGTTTAAGTGGATTCTAGTAAACTCGTAGATGAGACCACGCAGTGGCTTTTCTTTTTTCTTTTTTCCTTGTGAATATAACATTTTCACTATTTCCATTCTTTGCTTTAAATTTTCTGAGGGTTCTATCACATGAAAATAAAACCCCTAGAAGTTCAGCAATACACAACAACCCACTAAGAGCTGGCTAATTCTGGAAATTCTTCAAACTAGAGAGATTCAGAAAATACTTCACTGTCATATCCTATTGTTCTGAAAACAATAAAAGTGTCAGCAGATAGGCTTCTCCCAGGCAAGCAAATGGCTAGGTAGGACCTTGATCTATCAGTTTAAAAAATGAATATAAGGCTTAATGGCAGTAATTTGCCTTGTTTTGTTTGTTTTTAATTGTATCCTTAGTGCTTAATGTAGAAACAAAATTCAACCAAAGGGAACTGTGGTAATATTAACAAATGCATATTCATCAATCTGGATAGAGAAATCTGGTAGAAAATGAGATGTCCCAGAAAGTCTCCCACTATGAAGGTGTAAAATTCTCTTTTGCAAAAATTTCCATGCAATCCATAATATTATGATTCCTTGAGCATCGACTATCCCAGAAGACTCAGATATGGCATAACATCAATCATGGTGAGTCTATGTAGAGATGTGACGATAAAGACCCAGTAAGAGCAGTCCTCGATTTACACAATAAAGACTGAAAATAAGGAATTATGGTGCCTATTTTCTGAAACTGATTTCACAAGCATTCCTTTTTTGTATTTGGCCTTAGGTCCTTAACTGCTCTGGGTCTCAGTTTCACCATCTGTAGGAAAAGGTTAGAAACAAATGAACTTGATGTTCTAATTTTACGTTCAGAACTTGTCTCTAATATTTAATTTTTATTTTAACCCCTTGTGAGATGTTCTCTTAAAAACCCTAAATTAAAATGTAAACATGAGAGCCGATCCACCGTTTTATTTTCCCAAAGTAAATGTATATGTGTCTCAATCGAATATCAAAGGCCTACGAAAAGTATATTTTACCAAAAGAATGCTATTTCAGTGGGTCTTTCATAGTTCAGGAAGAGGTCATCTTTATGCAAAGAGTTCCGGTGGGGAAGAAAAGAGACAGACACACCTGAGTAATCAGAATAAGCGCGGAAAGAACATGACAGCCAAGTTGAATACAGAAAGGCCCACTCACAGCAGAAGGCAAATTTGCTTTCTCCATTAGCTGAAAAACCTGTTAGAGATTTTTCAGGCAGGAGGGAAAAGAGTCGGAAGGAAAGGAAATTGTTTTTCCTGGTTTTCCATCTGCTGGACTCCTGTTCACAGGGAAGAATAATCATTACTGGGAGGAGAATGCTAGGCTCTAAAGAGAAGTAGCATTGACTCTGCTCTTGCCCTTTCCCTATGTGTAATTTTCCTGTACTGTTTAAGAATATGTGTATTCTTGCCTCTTTTTATAGCTTATAAAAAAAAAAAAAAAAAACTCCAGGGAACTTAGAATTAGAACTGGGCTGCTAGTTTGCCTCTCACGAGGCCAAGTCTCAGGTGCCTATAAAATAGCTGAGTGGCAGGGATGACCATTCACTATTCTCCCTTCTTACTAGTTGCTGCCAACATAATATATTTCAAATGGCCCCTCGTGGGGGAAAAGAAGCTGAAGGAGGGTGTAAATCAATACGAGCAGCAACTCTTTAACAGTCAGAGCTTCTGCAACACTTAATGCTCCCATCCTCATGGGAGAGCAGCTATTCAGACTCTTGTTAAAAGGAAAAGCTACAATAGTCTCCAGTCAATAATCAGATGATTTGTCTGTGTTTACCTTGGCCATGTTATATTTCTTCCCCAATTACGAGTTATTCTTAGGATTCTAAATGATTATTCTTTAATTATTAATTTTTTAATGGTAATTTTTTTGTTAGTCTATAAACTATGTGTGGGGTGTGTGCATAAGTTAGTCTACCAACATTTATTTTATTTAAAAACAAAAAAAAACTTCATTCGTGTTTTCTTGCCTTAAGTCTTAACACACTTTGTAAAATGGCTGTTCAAGTTGACCTTGTATAATGTGTACATGCTCAGAAATAAATAAGCCTTGATAAGATGTTGTATATGTACGTTACCTGTTTTTTTTCCCACTTTGAGCAGCAGACTGTTGACTCTAAGAGGCAGGTAAACTCTATACCTATGCTGTCCAATTCAGTAGCCACTAGCCAAATGAGACTATTTTGATTTAAATTAACAAAAATCAAATCAAATAAAAAATTTAGTTCTACAGTTGTTCTAGTTACATTTTAATTATTCAGGAGCCACATGTGGTTACTGGCTATCATACTGCACAGCACAGATATAGAAAGTTTCCATCACTGTAGAAAGTTCTATTGAACAGTGCTGGTCTGCACAATTTCAGTTCCTATGTATAGATATGCCTAGAGAGATTTTTTTAAATTAATTAATTAATTAATTTGTTTGTTTGTTTGTTTCTTTATTTATTTTTGGCTGTGTTAGGTCTTTGTTGCTGTGCGCGGGCTTCCTCTAGTCGCAGTGAGCAGGGGCTACTCTTCATTGCGGTGTGCGGGGCTTCTCATTGCGGTGGCTTCTCTTGTTGCGGAGCACAGGCTCTAGGCTCAGGGGCTTCAGTAGTTGTGGTACGCGGGCTCAGTAGTTGTGGCTCGCGGGCTCTAGAGTGCAGGCTCAGTAGTTGTGGCACACAGGTTTAGTTGCTCCACGGTACGTGGGATCTTCCGAGACCAGGGCTCGAACCCCTGTCCCTTGCATTGGCAGGTGGATTCTTTACCACTGCGCCACCAGGGAAGTCCCCTAGAGAGGTTTTTAACCAAGACTTCCAGAAAGTTATAAAATATTTTGAAGAAAATTACCGATTCTACTCTCTGCAATACGATTAATATATGATTTATTTTAGAGGTACTTTTTGGTTTTTTGAAAAAAACCACAGTTGATACCTTATACAATGATATCCTTTAATTGCCTTTCATGGGTTGAATTTTTATATGCCTGCTGTCGAGTGAGTATTCACTTAGCCTTCCTACCAGTCAACAATTTAGGTTACCCTCTGTCTCGACAGTGGTTTGAACAATAATTTTAAAATTCTACCAATTTTTACTCCAATATTTTATTTAAAATAATGGGAAAATGAAAGTGATGATAGTCATCTAAAGATGTGCATGTTTCATAGTTGTAATACAAGTAGGACAACAAGGAAGTTAGATGTACCTAAAATGATAAACCCTGAGATTAAATTGTCTATTTTATTCAGGACAGAATGATGTAATTATGTATGCTCAAAGTAGCGACTATTTAGCTTCAGTTGGATGGTATATGAGCCCAGGTAGGACAAGCTCAGTGGCATATAACACAGTAAAGGCTAACTTGGTGTCCTGGCCGTAACTGCCTGACTCAGCTCCTTCCATCTCGCAACACCACTGAGCACTGTGGCCGCACAAGAAAAGCCAGAGAGTGTCTTGGCTCACATCCCTTTGAAGCACATTCTATTATCCAGAACTCAGTCCCATGGTCCCAAACTATGTGCAAGGACACTTGGGAATCTAGTTTTTCTCCTTGCCTATGAAGAAGAAATGTGTGTGATGACATTTCACATTGTTTCTGCTACAGTCTGACCATACGTAAAACCCCCAGACATTTTCATTTGATTTCTTACTTACAGAACTCACCCCTTCCCCAAGAGAGGAAACCCATCTAGTCACTTAGAATCCAGGATCTCAGAACAATGTGCATTAGCCTCCATAAGGTCTAGATGTGGCTCTTATGGACCTGGTAATCTTCCAGTTAAAAATGGAAGGTTTACGCTCCCTACATATTCTACGTATAAAATCTTGAGACAAGGACAGAATTCATCCAAAGGAGAAGAATGAGGAGACAAGCAGTCATTGCTTCACAGCAGCTTTTAGATCACTCCGGCAGAAGCTGTGAAATCTCTGCTCCCCAACCAGGGAACAGGAGAGATTTCTAATACAGGCCCTGTTTCTGCTTTCTAGGAGGAACATCCTGGACCGTGGTTCTTAGTGGCTTCTGGCTCATGTTCTGGGAGGCGCCTCCTTATTCATTATCCTCCTTGGCAGCCTCTGAAGAAGGGGAGATGAGGGGAGGAAACATGCTCTACTTGAGGGCTATTCAGAGTCTTTGAAGTCTGTCTCCTGGTCATGGAAGGCAGGAGACCCAACTTGTTTTACATGTTGAACAAAGGTCTTATCACTAAAGGCTCATGGATTCTCTGTCAACATAATTCTCTCAATAACTTAGTAGGTTTCTAACCCTTTTGCCTTCAGCTAATTCTATGTGCTAGCAACTACAACCAAAATTCTTTCTAAACACAGTTCTTAATGGAATGGTGACTTCCCTAAGGTTGTAGGAAACATGAGAGAAAGATCCACATTTTTACTTTGACCTTCTCCCTGAGTCACTTGATTCAGGTGAGAAGTTTTGCTAGACATTTGTCACTCAGAGCCTTTTTAAAAATCTCTAGAAGCACTAAGTTTTTCCAAAATTCAAGGCCCTGGATCTCTGGATGTTTTCTATCTTTTTGTGTCAGCTTGCAGACAAGATAATTATTTCCTGACTACACTCCCAGTTCAGCTAACACACAACTGTACAATCTGTACACTGTTGCAAGTACACACTTACTACAGTTCTGTTTTGCAGACTTTTCCCCTAGAGCTATAAGCCAAGAAGGTACAAAGTCTACCTTTTGATATATAGTAGATGATAAAGTATTATTCAAATATTTTGCACAACAGGTGCCACTATCTTTTCAGCCTTCCATATCAGTTCTTTTACTGCTCGTTGCCTAACTGCTAAGCAATTGCTAAATATTTCAGGTCATCATTACAACAGCACCTCATCTGCAGCATCAAATATTTTATCAGTCAGGATTTGATCAACTTCACAGAAACCACTGTAGTCATTTCAGGTGGGAAGAGTTTTATTAAAGCACTGGAAAGCTGGGGAAATGAAGATGAGCCCACCTCTAGGAAATCCTCAAGACACCTGGGAAGGGGCTACCAACTGTGAATACTGTCTTGACAGGCCTCAGCTAGAACCTAATCCCAGGACCCATTTTGCCCTTATCCCATGCAATCTGCTCTATGACAGGACATCCATCCCTTGCTTTGATGCCCATATTGATGATTACAGACGGATTTTCGTCATTTCTCATTAGTTTGGACAGGACTGCTTAATGCTGCAGCTCTGGCTCTTTAACCAGATTTCCCAGCTACATTTACTCCAAGTTCAGCGTTCCTCTGAACTGGTGGCTTCCCCTGCTCCCGAGAAGGGACACCCATTTGAGCAGAACAATGGAGTGCTCTTTAGGCTATAGTAATAGGGCACATGACTAATGGTCAATATTCTATGGGTTATAATTTCAGAAATGGGTAGAGGAGAAAAGTCCCTTTGTTGATAATACTTAAATAAAAAATTGTGAATTCAGCAAACTGAACTATTTTCTTCAAATTCAAAATGACTTCTGCAGCAGCAGTACAATCTCTGGAAAGTCTAGCACTTTCTAGGGATGAGGGACTTATTAATAGAATATAGAGCTGGTGATCCAGTCCTTCTTCTACTCAGTCCCCTTCTGCCTTTTACAGAGAACTGAGCAAGAGTAAAATATAACAAGGGTCTTCTTATAGAAATTATTTTTTAATGCTACAATAGTGTGCCACCAAGGGACCTCATAGAATTTCCTTCCCCTTATCCTGGGAAAGTAACAAAACACCCAGTCCTTTGTTCTACTGTAATGGAGGCTTTAGGTGCTGTGGTTGAAATTCAAGTGTGTTTCAGTGACAAGTCTTTGTTTGCCACCTTTCTCTGTACAGAGCAATAGACCTTTCTACTTGTTTGCAAACAAACAAAAAAAGGAGCATCATATTCATTTCACAGGCAGCCTGCATTTTACTAGGGAAATAAAAGTCATGGAATGAACAATGAAACATCACCGAAGACCCCTAATGGTATTTGACAACCTGCCAGAAGACAGAAGAGAAATTGTCGGAGACAGAATTAAAAACCAGCAAAGAGGCATGCTGATCCACCACAATAATTACTGAAGCCTCCCAGAAATAAATCTGAATTAACACACAATTGTTGGGTCTGGGGTTAGTTTTTTTCAACAGTAAATATGGAAAAGGCTGTTGTTACAATATTTCTACTTTTAAAAAGCACACTAATAAGTAGCCCCCCTCAAAATGCAAATCAACACATTTTTAAGCATGAAAATAAGAAAAGGAAGGAAACTATATAAGGGATTCCAATGAAGGGCACGGCAAAAAAGAATGACTTTTCCGGGGCTTCCCTGGTAGCACAGTGGTTAAGAATCTGCCTGCCAATGCAGGGGACAGGGGGTCGAGCCCTGGTCCAGGAAGATCGCACATGCCGCGGAGCAACTAAGCCCGTACGCCCCAACTACTGAGCGTGCGCTCTAGTGCCCGTGTGCCACAACTACTGAAGCCCGCGTGCCTAGAGCCCGTGCTCTGCAACGAGAAGCCACCACCATGAGAAACTCACCCATCGCAACGCAGAGCAGCCCCTGCTCGCTGCAACTAGAGAAAGCCCACACGCAGCAACGAAGACCCAACGCAGCCCCCCGCCAAAAAAAGAGAGAATGAGTTTTCCCCTTTTACTCTCTTCTCTGATACAAGAGCAGAGAGCCACCCAATAAAGTTAGCAGGCAGTAAATTTAGATCTAATAATAACTTCATTAGTTGGGTATATGGAATTCTCTGCAGCAAGAGGTCAGGAGATGAGTACAGTGGCTGGATTTTTAAAAGGACTGGATCATTTTATGTTCATTAATAACTTCCTGAGTTTGGCAAGCAAAGATAATGAGAAAGGTAATCTGGTCACTTGTAACAGGGTACAAACCAGTTGCTTCAGTAGGCTTTAGAAGGAACTGCTTCCCTCTTTTATAAGACACCATACAATTAAATGACTGTGTCATGTTTCTATATATCTTCCTCTGAACCACAGGATTTTAAGTCATTCCTGGAGAGAAGATTTTAGGCCCACTGAATCAATGTTCAAATGCTTAGAGCATATTATAGTAGTCCACAAACTTAGGACTAATTCTGAAATGATGTAAAATATGCATTTATTAAACTGTCTACTGTCAATGAGAGTCTTCTTTTCATTCATCATCTGCCTGCCACAGTTGTGAACACAGCAATGGAGTCATAGCTGGAAATTCTGCACAAGTCACTCAGGTAAAATCTCAAAGATAAATCTCCTTTATGTGCATCAGCATTACTATGAAGAAACAGGAGACAACCGCTGCTTCTTCTGAAAACTGTATATAAATGCAAATCAGACCGGCAGTGCCTATGTGCTGGCACTGTTTATGGATGGAAGAGTTACAGTGCAAAAGAGGCAGAACAAGCCGTCTTCAGGGAGTATACAGCACAAGGGAGAAGGCAGATACTGACTTTTCAAATGCCCCAGATGCAGTGTTTCCTTTATTCTAGTCTTAGAGAAGGGAATGACTAATTCAGATATTGCCAGCTCTGTCCTCTCTGTAACAACTGGGAGGGATCATTGTTCTTATCACCCTGTCTCTTTTGGAACCTGAGTTCATCACATTAAACATCAATGAATTATAACATTGAGAACAGCATTATTTTATGGCTATACAGGAAATCCTTTCACCTAGCAAGCCAGGTACTTCAAAATGCTTCCAAAAGTAGCAAGCTTGTTACATGTATTGACAATTATATACTATCTTGTCACACCACATATGCAGAAAACAGTAGAATAATTTATGGGGCTAGATCCTAAGTCCATTCTTTCGTTTACTCATTAAATAAACAAATACTTATAATGAAGTACAGCAAGGACCAGGGCAGGAGATAAAGCGAGAAATGGAACCAAGTTGCAAAACGGTAACAGGAATGAATACATTGTTTTTTTTAAAAAAAAATTATTAATTTATTTATCTGGCTGAACCGCCTGGTTTTTTTTTTTTTTTTTTTTTTTTTTTTTTTTTTTTTTCAGTATGTGGGCCTCTCACTGTTGTGGCCTCTCCCGCTGCGGAGCACAGGCTCCGGACGCGCAGGCCCAATGGCCATGGCTCACGGGCCCAGCCGCTCCGCGGCACGTGGGACCCTCCCAGACCGGGGCACGAACCCGTGTCCCCTGCATCGGCAGGCGAACTCTCAACCACTGCGCCACCAGGGAAGCCCACCGCCTGGTTTTTGTTGCAGGATGCGGGATCTTTTTTAGTTGTGGCACGTGGGATCTTTGGTTGCAGCATGCAGACTCTTAGGTGAGGCATGTGGGACCTAGTTCCCTGACCAGGACCGAACCTGGGCCCCCTGCATTGGGAGCACAGAGTCCCAGCCACTGGACCACCAGGAAGTCCTAATTACATTGTTGAAGGCTTTATATGCCCAGCCACAGAGTTTGGAATTTATCCTACAGGTAACAGGTACCATTGAAGATTTTGAGCTGGGTAACGCCATCATTATATTTGAGTTCTCAAAATATCACTCTGGTGGGAGTATAGCTCTATTCAAGAAGGGAGGCAGAAAGTTTTCTTACAAAGCTCTTTCAGTATCTAGGGAAAATAAGGATCTGAAATAGAATAGCGTCAAAGAAAGAACAAACGGAAGATGATGTCTTCAAGTCACTTAAGAAATGGCGTCTTCAGAATATTGGGACTAATTGAATACAGGGAGAAGGTTAAAAAGAAATTATTACAGTAACTCCAAAGGATACGATAATGCCATGATTTGAGCCATGAATTCTAACCTATCTATATGTTGAAATCATCTGTGGACTTTTATAAAAATACAGATGCCCCATGTTATGAAACAGTAGGACTGGAATAAAGCCAGGCACTTGCATTTTTCACAACTCTCACAGGTGAGGCTGATGTGCAGCCAGGACTGAGAAACACTAGGACGGGGAATACAGGAAACCTGCAGATTGGGCATGAAGGGGAAAGATAGCTTTCCTTTTGAACAGGATGTAATGTAGGTACTTTTGGAAATGAAAGACCCTAAAGGGGAGCTGGATCTCCTCTATGTTATGTGCCTAGCCCCGTGCCTGCTACACAAGGACATTCCATTAGTGTTTATTTAATTGAAGGAAAATATCAGTGGGCAATCAAAAACACGGGAGTAGAATTTTAAGTAGAGGATACACTGAGACACACCATGTCACAATGGAAAGAAAATAGGCTTTGCAAACAGAAGGAGATGGTCCCAAATTCCAGCTCTGCCATTCACTGGCTGTGTGGCTTTGAACAAGTTACTCAGTCTCTCTGAGATTCAGTTTCCTCAACTATGAAGTGGAGAGAATAATGTTGCATTTTCAATAATTTTGAAAGAAGTAACTTAATATACATGAATATATGTATTACTACATATTGTAATTAATAATTAAATCACCTAGGATTGAGTCTCAACTCAATAAATGGTAATTATTGATATAGTCACTAACCATTTTCTTTACATGGACTCTGAAGTGAGTGAGATCTTCTAGGAAAGATTCATTAGTCAAAGAAGAAGGACAACAACATAACCCTGAAGTCCATGAACAATAAAAGGGCAAATAAGAAAACAAATAAAAATAATAAGAAGCGGTGATAGGAGAGAAGAACCCAGACAAGCAATTTAAGGATGGAAAGAGTCACCAACAGTGCCAAGTTCAGTGGAGAAGCCACGTGGGCATCAGCTGAAAAGTGGCCATTGGATTTGGCATCTGGTTTGTCATTGGTGACTTTAGTAACTACAGTTACACTGGAATTAATAAACTGGATTGAGAAATACATACTATGGAAGAAGTACAGATACTGCATGTGCCCCTGTCTTTCAACAAATTTAATGTTCAAGAAAAATATTGAGAGTAATAGTTAAGGGGGGATCAGAGCTGAGGACACACTGCTAGGTCTTAGGGACAAAAAGTATTGTTGGGCATTTTTAAGGCTAGTTATCTATTCCCTTCCCATTACTAAGAACACTACCTGCCACATGTTAGTTTTGGTAACTACAGTTCTTGTACAGGTGAATGAGTAAGATATTTGGGTGAGAGGCAGAATGACAGAAGGGAATTAGGGTTAAGAAGAAGCTTAGCGACAGAGGATAGCCCAAGAGCCTCGGAGGAAAGAGGAGGGCAGGAAGTAGTTCTAGTTTCATCTCTTATGACTATACTGGGTTCATTTTGGCTTCTGGCGAGTTTACACAGGACTTTGGCCCCAGAGTAAAGCCATAATCCCATGATACGGGTCCCTCTTTATGGACCAAGGTAAAAAATAAAAACCTTTATATTGCCTCGTTTCAGGACCTGTTTGTTGATCTTCCCATCCTCTTCCTCTTGTCACCTCCTGCACGTTCCTTGATGGATTAATTCCCAGATTTGGACCTACAGCCCCAGAGGGAAGGTTGTAAGCTTGCAGTCTTCCTTGTATTCACAGTTCTTAGCACAGAAGTTAACAAGTAATCAAGACCAAAAGGAGAAATGCCATATTCCCAGTGCTGTCATCTCAGAAATAAAGCCATCAAGACTGTGGATGATGCCAGCAAAGGCAGAGAGTCTAGCTAGTCTCCTGTCACAATTCCTAACCTGAAGGCTTAACCATTCCCCAGGTGACACACAAAGCCTTTAAACCTATATACAGATGGATGAGAGATGCCTCCTAAGACACCCTTATAATGCAAACAAGATATACAGAAATTAGAATTCACACACACACTCACTCACACACACATAGGCACGCATGCAAATGCCCCACACTCTTCAAACCATCAATTCCTTTGTTGCAACTGAAGGCTCCTCCCACTGAGCTTTACCTGCACCTGCCCTATAAGATGCTCACCTTGTCTGGAAACATCTGCTCCACTATGATTTGCCTTTTCTATTTCCCACTGGTTTGGGGTCTCAATATACCTAATACATTTGATAAATGAATCAATTTAGATGTGATAATAATTGCTATCAAGTGAAGTAATTGGTTCTTCCAGAGAACACATTTAATGTAAATGTGGTTACTGGTCACAGAGAGACTTGGGAGAATCCCATCATAGGAATTGCAGTCACTGTTAGAGGTAAGAAGATGCTTATAGCAGGAAGACTTGGCACGTGACAAAGGCATAGGCTGATGGAATCTGTTACTATTTAGAGACAAGTAGGTAAATATGAAGAACACTTTGTTAGACCATTACATGCATTTTGCCATGAATTTGAGAAATATAAGATGATCCATTCTTAGTAATCTGCAAATCTTTTTCCTGAGAGAAAATAAAGGATTACTGTAATGGGGTTTTATCAACTCCCTCATGTTTCCTATTTGTTTGTATCAATCTCTGGTGAGAGAGAAAAGAAAAGGCAAGGATTTGAAACCAGAGAATGCTGAATATAAATTTGCAAAATATTGAGACATTTCTTCAGCATCTTTAATTTTCTCAGGCTTCTTTGGAAACTTTTTTGCCATTTGTTGAAATATGCTTAAGGGAAAATGTATGCAGAATTAGGTAGGCACCAGCGATGAAAAGGTATCATCAAAACAAAGTGTTTAAATAAAAAGGAAAAATGAAAGATTGAAATGTTCACACAAGCTGGGTCAAACACATCCACAAAATATCCTAGCCATTGCTAAACTGACTATGAAATGGTCTTTTGCATTGTGTTTAATGAAGTAGCCCTATAATGTTAAAACATAAAACTGAACATTTTAAGATATTCAGTTTCATACAATCAATGATCCATTTTTGTAGGCCCTTCCCCGTCGCTGGAGAGCTTTAAAAGTTTAGATGGCACTTCACGGAGCCAATTAGATAGAAAGGTCACTCTCCTGCCTTCTCCAGCTCTCTTTAGTATTCATGGCTCTGGCTTTCATTTTATTTAGAAACTTGTATTTGGCCAAAGTTTTTATTCTTCAGAAATTTTACCCCAATAACTCTCACAAATTCATTTTCCTGAACCTTCAGTCCTTCTGCAGATAGACATATAGAACTTTAATACCATAGCAATCTTAATACCATGGCAATCTGTTAAAAAGTGAAAACTTTTCTTCCTTTTTCTAAATGACACATAACAAACAGTTTTACTCTAAGAAAACTAGGAGCAATGCCTGCATTCAGGTATATGCCCCAAGGTTTGGGGCGCACACACCTTGCTCCCTGCTGTATTCCTCATGCTATGCACAGACAGAGCAAAGTTGGTCAGTGTGGTTGTTTTATTTCAATTGAAACTTAAGTTTATCTTTATCTATTATCCTACTAATTAATAGTTCACTAAAATAAAAACGAGTTTCGAGGTAAAAATATCTAATATTTTGAAAAGTGAAAGGCTAGTAATAACTAATTTAAAAAGGGCAGGTCTGGGCTTCCCTGGTGGCGCAGTGGTTGAGAGTCTGCCTGCCGATGCAGGGGACACGGGTTCAAGCCCCGGTCCGGGAAGATCCCACATGCCGCGGAGCGGCTGGGCCCGTGAGCCATGGCCGCTGAGCCTGCGCGTCCGGAGCCTGTGCTCCGCAACGGGAGAGGCCACGACAGTGAGAGGTCTGCGTACCGCAAAAAAAAAAAAAAACGGCAGGTCTAAATATTCAAGAAAAGCAGAATATTTACCAAAAAGCAGGTGACTGCACTCACACACACACATGCACATACACACACGCATGTGTGTGTGTGTATATATATATGCGTGCATGTGTGTATGTGTGTTGCTTTTCCAAATACAGAAAACAAATACATATTCTTTAGTTATCCTGAGTTCTCTCCACTCCAATAATGCTTAAGGGTGTCAGTGCAGACCTAAGCCCAAGAAGCATATTCAGGTCATTCTCCACCAAAAGAGTTAACGTAATCAGAAAAGGTAGGAAGGAGTCACCTCAGGGAATGCTACAGTAAGTTGTCAGGGTCACTCACCTTCACAGTTAAGTATGAAATGAAATACGAACTTCCACAGGAAAAAGACATCTGAGTCCCAATTTGAGCTCCCTAAGCCACATAACAATGAAACCCATTCTAGGTCAACCTTCAATGCAAGGTCATCAAAATAATTGCCCCCTGACTGATAATTCCATTTCTGGGTGTTTTTTCAGTATTCAAGACCATGACTTCCTTGTTTTCTTCTTCCAGGTTAGTCCAAAACTGACTCCAATTAAGCCACCCTGTATGCTTGTTTCAGCAGAAACTCCAGTGGCGAGGCTCAGGCACGTGAAAGCCTTGCCTCACATCTCAGTCCACCCAACACTGACTCTGTGGCCTTAGACAAGCTGCTTGACTTCTGACTCAGCTTTAAAATGGGAATAATAACAATTGCATAGTTGTTTTAAGGATTAATTTGTACAATCTACACATATGGTCTTGCCCAGGTAACACTCAGTGAATGGTAGCTATTATTATAAAAATAGGCCACCCATTTATTACCTGATGAGTGTTTATGCATCACAAATAGATTAATTTTAAAAACCAGGCTAAGTCAATGGTCCCACAGTAAAAAATATCTTAACGTATAAAGATCTCTAGAAGCAATTATCCTAAACATTCTTATTCCTTTTTAAATCACCACTAAGGAAAAAAAAAGCAGTGGGGTGACTAAGCATCACAGCTTAGAAGAGGGTTTTGCAAACTATGACCTATGGGCCAAGTCTTCCCTGCACTGGTTTTTCTAAATAAGGGTTTACTGGAAAGGTCACACCAGGTCATTCATGTACTGTCTGTGTCTGCTTTCGCACTACAACGGCAGAGCTGAGTAATTGCAACAGAAACACATGGTCTGCAAAGCCTAAAATATTTCCTCTCTGGCCCTTTAACAGAAAAGGTTTGCCAACCCCTGGTTTAGAACATTAGATTAAAACATTTCTATTATTAGAGAAGAAACTTCTATTACTTTTGGCCACATTTATAAGTGCAACATTACACCAAGCAGCAGTACTGAAGTCACTTACTGGGGTTGATGCCCAGAGAGACATCTGTGGATGGATTGGAAAGTGAAGGTCTCCAGAGGAGACTGGGAAAGACAAAATATCTGGCAGCAAAATGATAACATGGGAGGAAGGAAGAGAAAAAATGGTCATCACGAATAATAGAAACCAAGTTTTCTTTCTTTGGAAAAATTAACTGCTCCAAACAGGGCCAGGATAAGGCTGAGACTAGGACACTCAGGCACAAAATGTAAGGGGAGACCAAAATCCTGAGCCAAGATCAATGCTATTTTCTGTATTTTTAACAATCAAAATTAATGCAAATAGGGCTTCCCTGGTGGCGCAGTGGTTGAGAATCTGCCTGTCAATGAAGGGGACACGGGTTCGAGCCCTGGTCTGGGAAGATCCCACATGCTGCGGAGCAACTGGGCCCGTGAGCCACAACTACTGAGCCTGCGTGTCTGGAGCTTGTGCTCCGCAACAAGAAAGGCCGTGGGGCTTCCCTGGTGGCACAGTGGTTGAGAGTCCGCCTGCTGATGCCGGGGACACGGGTTCGTGCCCCGGTCTGGGAGGATCCCACATGCCGCGGAGCGGCTGGGCCCGTGAGCCATGGCCGCTGAGCCTGAGCGTCCGGAGCCTGTGCTCCGCAACGGGAGAGGCCACAACAGTGAGAGGCCCGCGTACTGCAAAAAAAAAAAAAAAAAAAAAGAAAGGCCGCAATAGTGAGAAGCCCGCGCACCGTGATGAGGAGTGGCCCCCACTCGCCGCAACTAGAGAAAGCCCTTGCACAGAAACGAAGACCCAACACAGCCAAAAATAAATAATAAATAAATAAATAAATTTAAAATAAAATGCAGACAATAAGTACAAAATTTGATGAGTAAAAGGATTAACTCTAAGATACACAGAACTATAACTCCTAATTTTAAAAAAATGAATGCAAATAAATCCATGATGAACAATATATCAGAATTTTAACAAAAACAGTATCAGTATTACCGAGATTTTTCTTTTGCCTCATCCTCTAACATGGGGCCACGGGGCACTGGCCCAGCTCGGTCCACGTGTAACTAAGCCGCTCAATGTCTCCTGAAGCAGGGCTCCCAGAGGAAGAGTAGTAAGACAACAAGAGCAATTTCGACTCAGGTCTTTCGATGCTGGAGGAGACGCAACTCCTGACACAGTCACAACGCACATGTACATTTGTCTCCCACCATCCTTACAAACGTTTATCCAATGTGGGTAAGCAGCCAGCTGCCCGAGGATGTGCATCCCAGCAGGCTTTGACCTTCTGCTCAGTCTGCCTTAGATAACCCTAAGATCCATTGCAAACACAATCTCATTCAGAAATTAGAATGACTGGTCTCATTAAAACAAACTAATTTCTAAAAAAATAAACCGATAAATAAATAAACAATTTGAGGACGACGACCTTCCCTGGCAATTTAGCCCTGCCTCAGGTTAAAAGCCTGAGCAATAAAGGGGTTCCCTTCTTCTTAATTCCTCTGTCTTGTGATTCTGTAATCACCCCCTCCCCTCAACCCTTCCCAGTTTGCTAGTTGTTTCTTATAACTAAGAGCAGGTGGAAGAAGGCATACGAAGAGCTGGAAAGACCTTATTGATACCATGGAACACAGGCTCTGTGCAACACTGGCCCTGCCGGTTACAGGGCGATACTGCAGCCCCAGTGCAGGCTCTGTGGATATCCCGTGCTCAGCCACTCCGACTTCAGCTCCCTTCGCCCAGGTGGAAGCTGGGAGCCGAGATGTGACTCCTTCTTCAGCTCCCAAGGATCCAGCATTTATTTCCATATTCTTGTTGCTGGGGGTCCTCTGTCCCTCCAACTGGTCCTATTTTACTGGACCCAAGGCAAATCCACCCATCTTTCTTTTCTCTTCACCCACATCTGGTCCACGACAAACACCTCCTCACCTCTTGCCTTGACAGACACGAGAGCAGAGGAACCCAGGCCGCCACCCCTTTCCTGCAGGCATAGACTGACAATCCAACCCTGCGTGTCTCCAAACCACAGGGAGCCCAGAGGTCCCACAGGAGCCCCTCCCTAGACGAGGAGTGAGCCTCGCATCAGAGCACTGACTCTGTACCAAGAAATCTCTTTGCAAATCCTTCCCTCTTTCCACTCTGGCCAATTTTCATATCCTGAATCTGGCTGAGGAATCTAAGAATCATGCAACAAGTACTCTATAATTTCATTTGTAAATTCTCCATCTGGAAGGTGTGTCTGACGCACACTTCAGTATTGTATGGGCACCGCAGTAAAAAACTAAGGTGGAAATAGTTCCACTTTACCATCTTATTTTACCATGTCACAAGAAACGCCCATCAATTCAGCTCATCACCTAGGTTTGATAACCTCAAGATCAAAAGTTTGAATGCACAAAGGAAGGAGATGATGTTTTCCTAAAACCCAAATAAATTCATTTGTCCATTAATCACACTTATTAATGTGAGTCTGTAAAAGGGAAATGTGTCCTGAAGCATTTAAGGTATTCCTAGAGGTGCAGGGAGAGGAAAACATGCCAGTTTGGTGATGGTCCGTGAGACTAATTGCCTGGAGAACTGAGGTAATAAATGACAGCAGGCCGTGCTCAATACACTGCACGTTTCGTGCTGTTGGGGAACCTGGAGAAGCGGCTTGTGCTCCTCTTTCAGTTTAAGGAATTAATTTTTTCCTCCGTTGATAACAATCAGAATATTCTGTTGCAAAACTCCGGAATTTAATCTACCCATATGGATCTTCTGGAGGTGCTTTTTTTGAGTGCTTTAAATCTTAATTCCTAAATGCATCTTCAAACAACAGATGCTAAAATATGTACAGTACAAATAAAAGTTTTCACCTCCCTGCACATTTCTAACAGTCCTACTTACGTATTTATTAATGCCACTTCCGTGTCTTCTAGGCCTACATTCTCCTTATACTTGCTTCACACATCATTAGGCCTGCAGTCAAGCCTGTTAAGAAATGGCCCTCAAACTATAAGAAGGAATAGAGGGAACTCTCACATTTTCTTCCAACTTGTTTTCCTAATGAAGTGCTTTGGTGTGATATGAAGCCCTTTCTCGGTCACAGGGGAGCTTTTGAGAAGTTTCTTATGTGACGTTTTCAGGGTCCATATCATTCACTGCTTATCTTTTATTATAATCATTATTAAAGAGAAAATATTCAGTCTTGTGGGACAACGGAATACTCAAGGAGAAAAAGTGATAGAGGTAAGAGTAAGAAACGCAGCCTGAGTTTTACTTGAGTTCCTTCAACTCGATCCCTTCACTCCGCCTTATCCCCCAAACTAATCTTCTCCACCACTTTGCTCATTAGGAGAAGTGGTGGCAGAACACCCAGTGCCCTACGCCATGGTCTCAGGGATTCCTCCTGATATCAGGTCCACATTGCAGGCTTTTCTAGGCATCTCTTGTCTCTACTAGTCTGCCTGGAGCTGTGGAGAATTCCAGGTGGAATATGCATGGGCTAGCATGGAGCCTGGCACAAAGTGCTTAACAAGTAGTCCAGGAACAATCTGGGCATCCTACTTATCTTGCAAAGATACTCAAATTTAAAAGCTTTGCTGCTGTTACATCTTGATCTTCATTTCCTTAGACATGTCTCCGATGGTCATTTTGTCACTTCTCCCATCTTTGTATTTCTATCATAAAGGAAAACAAGATGGAAGGCAAGGACAGTAAAAGTTTTGATCAAGAAGAATATTCCGTTTTCAAAGCCTATGTGGCTTTGTTAAATTAGAAACCCTTTTAGAACAGCTGTGTGGCTATTTTCAGTCCTTCCATTTCTAATTTGTCCACTCAACAAATATTACCTCTCATGTAATAAGAGAGCTCTGTGAGCTCATAAGGATCCCAAAAGTGACTACAGAAAAAAAGGTATGAGATGCCTTCATCGTCTTTCTACCCCGGACCCTAAATTTAGTATCATTAATCTCTTCCCCTTAAGTTAAACAGTCCTGGAGGCATTATCAATATTTACCTATGTCATCCTATACTTTCTATTAATTTGACTCCATGACTGTATTCAGACACCACAAAACATCTGAAAAAAAAAAAAAAAGAACCAGAACAATAACCAGCACTTCCAAATATCCAGATGTTTGATGCCATGCAGACAGAGCAGCCAGGATATTGCTGAACTCCTCCCAGATGCTTTCAAACTATGCATGCTCACCCAAAACCCTTGTTTGCAGGTGCTCAGGAAACATAATTCTTTGAGATAAAGAAATTCAATGTTGTAGTTCTGACATACTTTCTTCCCTTTAGTCATTATTGCTTGGTTGACTAAAACACATGTACAATGTTCTGAAAGTAATTTATCCCCAAATTATTATACCATTTCCAAAATATTTACAGTATAAAAATGGTATTTTGACTGAAGAGCTATAAAAGAGAATTAAATAAACCTTTATTCTTTGGAATTTCCCCCTCAATATTTCCAGTCCTACTTTCTTGTGTTTGTTCTCACGTTTACCCCAAATAAAGCAGATCTGTGAAGGTAAAGATGCCTGAGAGGATCTGGTTGTGCACTGCAGATACCTTGGGCTTACCTGGCAGCTATGTAGTTTGGGATGGACTGTGTGATATAGGTGGAAAATTGCTGCATTATATCAAGCAGTTAACTCTGAGGCTTAGTGTTAATCTAGGACTCACTGAAATTTTTCATATAACCTCTAGGCACTAATCTTCTTGATATGGGATTGCTCCTTCCCCTCCAACGTTCAGGACCTGGATGTATGCACAGAACAAGTTTCATCCACAACTCATGGGCTCCTGCTGATGATTACTTTTGTGTGGTAAGCCTGCTAAATTCTAATGCTATAATTCCATAGCTGTGTCCCCCAAACTATTAGGTAATCAAGCCAAATGCCAGCTGCCCAGGATTTACCAAAGCAGTCGTCTGAAATGAGGCTTTGAGCCAAAAAAGGTAGAGAGCATTCATCTCTCAAATGATTAAAACTAGCTTCCTCGTGTTATTTTGTATTAGTCTTGTCTTCATTATTTTTGTCATGTTTTCACTGAAGATGAGAGGCATGAAAAGCAGGATATTCTTCATTCCATGCCTTATGGTTCCACACAAATAAGTTGTTCAGTTGAAGCAATATAATCACAATGATAAAGGCAGCAGTATGAATAGAGGGACTCGGTTCTCAGTAAGGAAAAAGAAAAAGAAAAAGAAAAACTCATTTGATGATGTCGACCTAAGATTTTTGAGAAGTAACAGATCTTCATGGATCAGTTGGTGGCAGGGGAGTGCAAACATTCTTGTGTGTTGGTTCTTATTTTTTGTTTGTTTGTTTTTGTTTTGTTTTGTTTTGTTTTGCAGTACGCGGGCCTCTCCCTGTCGTGGCCTCTCCTGTTGTGGAGCACAGGCTCTGGACGCGCAGGCTCAGCGGCCATGGCTCACAGGCCCAGCCGTTCAGTGGCATGTGGGATCCTCCCAGACCGGGGCACGAACCCGTGTCCCCTGAATCGGCAGGCAGACTCTCAACCACTGCGCCACCAAGGAAGCCCTGTTTGTTTGTTTATAATGCAACAGAAATGTTCTATTTACCTTCTTCCTTTTATGAATTCATGTCAATGACCTTTGGGTAGAAATATGGGAATTCATTGCTGGAGGACTGCTTGAGATATAGCATGATTGATTAGCACTCCTTCAACCCACAATCTCTTTTCAGATCACATCTAACAGTGAGCTTCTTCCCTTTCTCATGACTTTTAATTTTGCTCAGTTTCATTACTGGTCTTATGGCTGAATGCATTCATTTGTTCACTTGACGATTTCTTCTTTTTTTCTAACAACATTTCAAACAGAGAAGCTTGGGGGTATAACATGCCTAGAACACTCAGTGGTAAATAATGTCCTGATTAACTGATGATATCACTGCTAAACAGTGACATTTGCTCCGCCACAGTGTGCCTTCCCACAGATAAGTGCATAGATAGTGCCTGACTGTAAGCTTGGTGAAAGCCTTTGCACATTACACTGTTTCCAGGAACCCACTGTAAATATTACCTTTTATGAATGCTTTGCCAATGAGAGATACAGAGTCAATTCTAGGGCCTGAGAACCCACTGACAGAAGCAGTGATCCTTTGGTCATCAGGAGACCAACCAGGAGAATGTTTATCTTCTCTAGACCAGCTATAGAGAATTGAGTAAAACTGCCCAGGAATATCCACCGATCTCTTTTTTGAGAGAGAGAATAATCCTCATTCTCACTCCCCCTACTCACCACTGGCTGTACACTTTCAACATTATTAATGGAGAGTCATTGCCAAGGCTGGGGGTGGTGAAGAAGGAAAGCAGAAGGCAATTCTCACTTCGGGGCCCAACAGCACACATATTTGTCACACCAACTGTAACTCGGATTTCATTTCCCCTTGGAAGCAATATTAGGACTGATAGGTACATATAGTTGAGATATTACCCCTAGTATGGTAGCTCCAGTAAGTTGCAAGTGACACATTTATTGGCTGATCTGCTATTTTAACATCCAAGAATTTTATTGTTTTAAATAGGAAACTAGGTTGCTGGTTCTGAAAACTACCAAACTAAAGCTTTTGTTGGGGAAAGGAAAGAGCACTTGTTGAGTGACTACATTTCAGGCACTGTACTTTGAAAAGGTCTCCAATACAGGTATGATTACCCTCATTTCATAAATAAGAAAATCGAAACTCAGAGAGGTTAAGTAAATTGCTCAATTTACCAGCTCTAATAAGGCCTGGAGTAGAGATTCTAATACAGCAGTGTCTGTCTACAAACCACATGCTTTTCAAACTCCCCTGGCTAGTAATCTCGGGATACAATTTGTTCACAGATTGGAAATTGTCAATATTAAAAAAAAAAAAGTGTTATCGTGGCTTTATTTTGACACCAACAAAGACTAAAACAAAAAGAACACACCCACAATCCTGCCAACAAAATTAATCAAACTGTTTTCATTTTTCTGTATTTCCTTTCAGGCTTGTTTGTGTTCAGATTTTGACCCAGCAGCTTAAAAACCACAAGGCCTTGGGCAAATTATTTAATTCCTTGATACCTGAGTTTCCACATCTGTGAAAATGAAAGAATAAAAGTACCTTCCTCTTAGTATCCGTTGTGAGCATTCAATTAGATAATGCATGTAAAGTGCTTGGGATGGTCTCTAGCATGCCATGGAAATCAGTCAGTGTCATGTTATTATCACTTGTGATAATGGCAGAGATTCACAGCAGTGTAGCCACCAACTCTTACTCAGTTTAATTCTATGACTGATCTATTTTCCTGTGAGCCTACTCTGAATAAGTAGCAGGAAGAAAAATATAAACTCAAAAATTATAAGAAGTTTATACTTAGTGAGTCAGCATCTTTCAGGCAAATACTCTGACTTTTAGATTCCTCTCATGCACACCTCCTCCACCACCCCTGCTCCCCAATATGGCAGTTGGGGTGCGGGGGCACCAATGAGCTCACGAGTCCATGGGGGACTCTGGACTTGACATCCACATGGATCACTGTTAGTCTCTGCTGAAGGAAAGCTGGCCTGGTTTATTCCTTGGGCCCTGTATTAGTTTCCTATTGCTACTGTGACAAATTACCACAAACTTAGGGGCTTAAAACAATGTAAATACATTATTTTACACTTCTGGATGTAAGAAGTCCTAAAACCAAGGTTTAGGCAGGGCTATATTCCTTCTGGAATAAGAGGCTCTGTTTCCTTGCCTTCTCCAGCTTCCAGAGGCTACCCACACTCCACGGCTCCTGGCGACATCACTCTGACCTCTGCTTCCAGACTCACACCTCCTTCTCTGACTCACCTCCCTTTTTTGCCTTTATAAGGGTCCTTGTGATTACACTGGACTCATCAGGATAACTTCCACAAGACACTTAACTTAGTCACAGCTACAAAGTCCCTTCATGCCACCTAAGGTAGCATATTTATAGGTTCCGGGGATTGAGACATGGACATCTTTGGGAGGTCAATTTTTCTGCCAGACGTCCTTCACGTTTGTTCAGTAAGCAAGTAGTGGTACATCTGTGGATTGTTCTTTTGCCTCAGAATGAAGAGCGGCAACCTTCCTCTATTTCTGATACCACCTTAGTTTTCACCCTCCTGGAGCTTAATCACAGCTTTTAAGTAGCTCCTGTGGAACCGAACCCCCATGGATTATGTGTCAAGATCATCTCCACCTCAAGGCAAACCTTTCACAAAAGGCTCTTGTCTCAGCTACTTTCTTATTTTCTCACAGTGCATATTGCACATTCACCCACTTTTGGACCCATTCCACGCCCATGGAAGCCAACAGTGGCTTAGTAGCTCTCATTCACAACTATGCTTCTCCGCCATCACTTTCATCCTGCTGGGTCTGCACTGTGTTGCCACAAGGTTACTAGGCATGGCAGACTTCCTCTTTTTCCACTACCCCAACTTCCTCATGGAAAGCAGGGCACAAAAGGCTCTTTGCTTTTCGCTTCCCCATCACTGAATCTAATCAACACCCACTCCTTCCAAGATTTCAACTTGAGCAAGAGGTGGGGAGGCACTGACAGGATGGTCTCGTTACTTTACTTCCCTTAACTCCCTCTCTGCCTCCAACTTACTACACTCCCCAGACTGGGAGGGGCAGGGGACTGGTCTCCTTCTCCTGTCCCCTGTGTTACGTCCTTTTCCTTACTGAGAAGGCATTTTTCCTGCCCTGCATCCTAGAGTAAAAATGGTGCAAAGAAAAAACTACTGATAATGAAAAAATCATAAAACGTATTTGTTACAGGGATCATTCTATATTCTATTTGCAATATTTGCTTTATCATACTAATGGTTTTTGGTTGGCTAAATAATATTTATAATTATTATTTGTAATGACTACATAATATTCCACCTCACAAAGAGACATTTTTAAGTACTGTAGTAGTGTGAGGGCTATGTAAATTGTGCATAGTTACCATTTTCTCTTTGAATTTTTTTCCTTCGGGTAAATAACTTCCACTGGAATTACTCAATCAAGAGTATACAAGTTTACAATTCTTGAATCATACTGCCATACTGATTTCCAAAAAAGGTTATTCCCATTTACACTGACAGCTGATATGCACATTGCACATCATGTTTTTCAGCATACATTATTATCATTTTTAAATGCTGGGATAATAATAATAAGTAAGCATATTGAGTCTTATTCTGAGCCAGATGGTGTTTCAGCAGTTTACATGTCTAGCAAACGTGCCTAAAAATACATTAGATGCCTACAGTATCCCTGTGACATATTTTTATCTTATTTAACAGGAGAAAAACCTGAAGCAGGGAGATTAAGTAATTTTTCCAGGTTCACACAGCTAGAATATTAGGTAATTTCATAGATATTTTCAATTTAATTTCTTTGTAGCTTAGTTGGATATTTTTCTACATGCATGCTAACCCTTAAGCAAGTCTTGGGGTGGGGCGGGGGGGCAGTTCACTGTTGTTGTTTTTTTTAAACCAAAAAAACTGAGCTTTTTATATAACATATGCTAACCTTTTGGCTGTTATTTTTGTGATAGATATTTTCACAGTCTATTAGTAACTTTTTATATGTTTAGTCTACCTGCTATGCTAAAAATATGATGAATCATATAACCTTTACCTGGTGCTTTGTTAAAAAGAATAAACGTAAGGGGAAATCTTGTAGACTGGTTTCTACAAAAAAAGAGCCTACTGGGACTTCCTAATACTCAAAATTACACATAATATCTAAAAGGCCATTTCATCACATATAATATTTTAATTTATATCACCTAGCATGCAATGAGCCATATTTATTTCAGTGGCTAAGCTGCTGCCAGGTTCTAAATTAGTTCCCCTATGGGAGCTGCATTAACTCCTTCAGGATACCACTGCAGCAATGAAGACAGATACTGCCTTAGGTATGGCAGGGAGGTTGTATTTGCCGGAGAGAGTAAGACCTCAGTGCATGGTCACTGGATACCTGCCATCCCGACAGGTTGCCTGCCTCCTGGGCTAAACGCAGGGGCTGCTCTCAGTTCAGCCGTGACTGGCAGTGTAGCTGGCTAGGCAGGTGACTCATCAACACATGTCTAAGAGCTAAATGGATGTAGGAAGCTTGACAAGGTCTTGATCTGCTCTTGGCAGAATGATAAAGTGTGTAAAGTCTGCTTATTCTACTACAAAGCTTCTCTGTTTTCTTTGCCCCCTCCTACGCCATCAATTTCCCCACCTCTGCTGTCAAACTTCTGTCACATCCTCACTCCTACCTTACTCATCAAATTCTGACTCCAGAATGGATTCTAGCATCATTTATCCAATCCAAATATTTATTTTGCACCTATTATGTGCTAGCAGTTGAAACTACAAAAGTGGTCCCTGCCCTGAAGGGGCTTACACTTGACATCTTAGTGTGAATTTAGTCTATGAGTGTTCTCAAGAGTATTTGAACTTAAGCCTTATTTCTTATAAATTTAACTTCCTGTATCAGTAATTAGATGTTGGAAATAGTTTAAGTGATAAAAGAGCCTTCCTGTTGCCCTCTCAAATCCCCCTCTCCGTCCCTCCTTCTCTCTCTCGCTCTCTCCCATCTTATACCCCAAGACACATTCTCAGTGTCTATATTGAGACTTTACGATTCCAATGTTTTCTAATTTGCTATGGAGGAAGAGTGAACTGAGTGTCAAATTCACCATACTACTTATCCAATGAAGAAATCAATAATAAAATGCTTTCCCAATGTAAAATTTGTGTTGCATAAAAATGAGAAATACCTAAATGAAAACAGAGACAGAACAATATCATAGGAAATAAATTTGGAAACTACACACACAGTGAATAAATTATGATGGCTACAAACCATTCTAACCTTTATCTTCAGAAGGGAGCAATTACTCACAGCCACGTGGTGTAGATGAATTATCATTACTCACTAGTGAAAGGGAACATGTAAATGTCACTGTAGGCACTAACAGTCATGTAATATCACCCTACTTTTAATAGAATATTTGTGCTGATACAGTTGGTAAATTTAAAAAGATGTTATTTCCATGCATTAAAGGACCTGTTTTATTACAAGGGAAAAGAAAAAGAAGGGAGAAATAAAAATATGAAAAACATGAAAGAGGACAGTAGGGAAACAGACAAAAAGTAGCAGAGAAACAGATCATAAAACTCTACTGAATGGTTGGTAATGCTAGGTGTTTTTACCTGAATTGCCTCATTTAATATTTATTTTTATACCCTTGAAATAAGTATTTTTATTCTCTGTGTTAGTCTTCTCCAGAGAAACCAAAAGAGAACTCAAATAATATATGTATGTATGTGTGTACGTGTGTGTGTGTATGTATGTTTGTATAGAGAGAGAGAAAGAGGCAGAGAGAGAGGGAGACAGAGACAGACAGAGATATACCAGACACAGGACAAGAGAGATTTATTTTAAGGAACTAGCTCACGTGGGGATTGTCAAGTCTGAAATCTGAAGGGTAGGCCAGCAAGCTGGAAAGTCCAGCAAGCTGATATTGTCTGAAGTCTTGAGTCTGAAGGCTGGAAACTCAGGTAAAATTTCTATGTTGCAGTCAGGAGAGAAAAACTGTTCTTCTGAGGATGTCAGCCTTTTCTCTTAAGGTCTTCAACAGATTGGATAAGGCCCACCCACATTATGGAGGGTAACCTACTTTACTCAGAGTATACTGATTGACATGATAATCACATTTTAAAAATACCTTCACAGCAGCATCTAAACTGTGATTTGACCAAACCGCTGGGCACCACAGGCTAGATAAATTTACACATAAAATTAACCATCACACTCTCATTTTTAGAAATGGGAAAATAAAATCAGAGATGTTAATAACTCATCCAGGGGCACACAGAAATTGCAGCTTACTGGAAAGGAGCACAGCACAAGCTCTGGAAAAATGTCTACATATGCATCCCAGCTGCAACAGTTACCAGCTGTGGGAACGTGGGGAATTTACACTTCCGGGCTTTAGTTCTTCCACCTGTAAAGGACATTATTTGGCATACTTTTTGTGGTTGTTTTAAGGGCTCAATGAGATAACGTGTTTGGATAATATGCATGGAATGTAAACATGCCCCCAATAAACATTTGCTTCTACTTTACCATCCCTCACAGGTTAGAACCAGATTCAAATTCAAGGTTGGCTAGCTTCAAGCTAATCTGCTAATTAATAAAACTCATATCCCGATGTTAAGAATGCAAAACACTAATTTGTTTCACATAGATGTATCACATGTTGTGTATTTATGCTATTGCTTTAGAGAACATTGGAGTACATCATCTATGGGTACCTGAAGTCTTCCATCAGGTTCTGAGAAGAGAAGGAGGGCAAAGGGCACAATACATGATAAAAAAAAAAATCATAACATCAAGGTCATTACCCTCAGAGGAGCTTACAGCCTAGTCTGGAAGACAGATGTGTTTGCATCACATGAAGGAGCTCGAGGGGCACATGGGAGCCCTGCTATTAGGGCCCAGGCCACATTCAAGTATCCCCTCATCAGAACGATTGACACCCATAAAAAGAATAATGGGTCCATTATCATTTCTAACGTTTGTGTGGAAGCACAGTCTCTGCAGGGACATAAGAACTCTCAGTAAGGTAAGGTAAATACATTGTATAAGGCATATAAAACTGTTAGGCCATTGTATATGTTCATGATACAACACCAGTAACTCGAAGAAATTACAGTGGTTAATGACCAGCTTGCTGTAGTATTGGTGCCCACTTTCTACTTTGGGCTCTTAAATCACAAACATTAACCTGATAGTCATAATCTGTTCTGTTCGGATTACTATTCGGTAAAGCATACTTTTTGCTGTATATATAGTTAGGTACAAAGGTACACTTCTGCAATAAGCAAACTATTTTCTTCATTCTTTAGTTTAAAATAATGAAGGAATTTAAACTAAATTCCTAAACAGGAATTAAACTAAATTCCTAAACAGGAATGCCTGTTTATGTTTTGTTCCATTGCATGCACAAGGGAAGAGGAAAAAAATAAAAGCAGCTAACTTCAAATTTACAAAGCTCCCTTTTAAAATTCCCTCAAAAAGACCAACAAACTGCTCTCTTCTCCACTGTGAACAACTTCCTACATCTCAGAAGTGATCAGCACATTAATTAATAATCATAATTCCCTGGTGTTGATATACAAAGTGGAATTTAATTCATCAAATGCTTACGGTCCCTCTGAGTCTGAACTGTAATTTATTTTAAGTAACCGTCTCAGTGCAGCCTTCGGTTCCCCATTCTTGCTCACTCCATACCATCCACCATTCCTCTAGTGAACTCGTATTTTAAGAGATCATTCAATTATTTCCTCCTCTACAAAGTCTCTTCTGTCAGCTCCCCCTGTATCCAACCAAACGGTAGCATCAGTTTCTCCCTCACGTGTGCCCCTTGCGTGTACAGAGTTTTAACAGAGTACATATAGCGCTTTTTTATTACGAGGCTGACTGCTAGTAGACCGCATGTTTCTTGGGGCCAGGGCCTGTATTTTATTCATCTTCTATTGCTTACAGTATACCTGGAATGCACTAAATAATTAATAATATTTGATGAATAAATGAATGAGAGGGAATATCATAGTTCCTCCCAAAAGTCCTTTGACTGCTTCCAGCTAGTGTTTTGCCTGGAGAATTCGTCGTGATGAATGTGAGTCTTGAAATTGGAACAGTAGAGACAGAAGAGACTTCAAGTACCATCCAATGCCTCATTTTGCGAATAAGAAAGCCTTGGCCCACAAAGATTACTTTTGTAAGGTGATACAGATTGTAAGTGCCAGTGCCGGGACCAGAATTTACATCTCCCAACAATCTCTCAGGTATTCTTGACTCTCTATTAGGCTGTCTCTCTTGAAAACAAAGTAAAGTACATTTCCTTTCAGAGATCTTATATGTGGATCTTATATCTATGAATTCACAATGGCCTCCTCCCACTCACTCATAATCAGTGAGCTTGTTATTACAGCATTAATTCTGCTTTTCTCTAAGGTTGTTACTTTCTTAAAAAGACTCCTGTGACATAACTTCTTAAAGAGATATAATCAGATTTTAGGGTTCCTGTTATTATATACAAATATTGAGTAGATACATGAAATGTCATTTTTCTGGGTAATATGTAAAATATGTGTAACATATATGTATTTTGCCAATATAGGGCTTTTTAAAAACAATAGCATCTAGCCTGCTGGGCTCACATTATACTGTACACTTAGGGGCACTCTTTGTTAACTCTCTGTAGGATTAGCCTCAATCATAACAATTTCAATGAAGTAAACTTATCTGCACAAGTAGAGATTTTTCCAAGTCTTGAAAATTGAGTCTTTTATGATTTAATGACTAAGATAATCATCTATAGATTTGGTAATTCCACTCAGAACTTGGATTTCTATGTGCGCTGGTGAGACGTGAAAGTAGCAGCAAGAATAGTTAGCGATCTCAAGATTATAAATAATGGAATGCCAATGGGATGATTCTTTCTTCTAAAGTATTTAAGACGCATTTGAAAACCTGAATTACCAGTATCAAAAGATAACACTTTAATGTTTTCTTCATATTCACATTTTTACAGTTGTTGAGGTTTAAAAGTTTATATCAAGTCAGCTTTAAAATGACAAGGAATGGTTGGCCTACAAGTGACAAATGAAGATGTAGCTTTGGAGTTGTCAGGATGTCAGTCATTTTGACTGACAAATTTCACTGCTGAAATAAGCTTTAGATTTCCTATGAATTTGACTGCCTGTTGAAGTATTTTATGCAGCTTCCAATTCTCTGTAAAAATGCTGTTTTCAACAAAGAGTCAAAAAATATTGCATGGTTGGTCATGGTGGTGCTTGCATACCTCAAATTTCCCTCTGGACCACTGTCCATATGTCTTTTCATGGGGATGATTGGGCATCCTTTCACTGACCTCAACAGAGTATTTTAATACTGAACACCAGCACACTAAGAAAGCACTGGCATAAAATTGTGCTGTGTAACACAAAAGGTGGAAGACAAAAAGGAACCATACAGATTATCAAACACAATCCACAACATATCACAAACAGGAGTGAACCAACACATCACTAGTTAGTGCCATAATGGAACCAAAACGAGGTTTCCTAATTCTCTGCTACATGATCTCTGTATCATCTTTTTTCACATCCATGTCCCCATATGACAATTCTTTCTTTAAAGTCTTAGGTGCTTCCCCTCTTTAATAATTTAGTAGCATATTTTTTACAGTGAATGAAATATCCATATCATGTATCCAAACATAGAATTCAGAGTTGTGTTCCATGCCATGATTTATGAAAGATTTTTGTTGAAACTATTAATATCAGTCTTAGAAAGCAAAATAAGAATAGATTTTACTTTTTCAATACAGTAGATGAAATATATTTGTCCCTGAATAATGAGGGAGGCCTTTGAGATGGCATGACCTTTGGAAGCACTAGAATGCAGCACAGTGACCATGAAATGAATTTCTGTCAAAAATATATCTTGATGATCTAAAAATTAATGTGATTATACAGCAACTAGGAGGTAGCCTGTAAGTATAAACAGGAAGAGGAGAGGTAAAAGAGTCGCCATCTATGACATTTATATTGTATTTTGAGTTTATGAAAAATAAAAATTCTCAGTACAAATATAAAACTAAATCTACATACATGTAAAGTTAACCTAAAGTTATTTTACTGGGGAACAGGGAACTCCAAGTAAAACCTTTGCACAGATGATAAAAAATAGGAAAAAGTGCTCAATCTCACTAGTAATCAGGCAAAAGTAAAATGAAATACAATTTTTCACTCATCCGACGGCAAAATTATAAATCTTGACAATAATTATGTTGAATACTTTATCGGAAATCAGGCATGAACATTTGGAGAGGGTGAACATATATATAGATGGAGCTTTTTGGAGAACAATTCAGCATCATCAATCCAAATTAAAAACGTATATACCCTCTGACTAAGCAATCACTTTTACTTAGAAAGATTCACACATGTAGATATGAATGTGTACATGTGTACATATTCTCAGGTATACAAAGGTACATATTTAAGAATGAAAATTATGGCATTGTTAAACTAGAACTCTAAAAGCATTCAAAATGTTTACTGATAAATATATGATTATGCATATATAGAGAAGACTATGAGCCATTAAAAGGAATGAGGAGAACACACATTTGTAAATGTGGAAAGATCAAAAAGACATGTTAGGATTAGGAACCAAGATGGTGGAGAAGAAGGACGTGCTCTCACTCCGTCTTGCATAAACACCAGAATCACAACTAGCAGCTGGACAATCATTGACAGGAAGACACTGGAACTCACCAAAAAAGATACCCAACATTCAAAGACAGAGAAGAAGCCACAATGAGATGGTAGGAGGGGCGCAATCACAGTAAACTCAAATCCCATAACTGCTGGGTGGGTGACTCACAGACTGGAGAACACTTATACCAAAGAAGTCCACCCACTGGAGTGAAGGTTCCAAGACCCACGTCAGGTTCCCAACCTGGGGTTCTGGCAACGGGAGAAGGAATTTCTAGAGAATCAGACTTTGAAGGCTACTGGGATTTGATTGTAGGACTTCAACAGGACTTGGGGAAACAGAGACTCCACTCTTGGAGGGCACACACAAAGTACTATGTGCGTCGGGACCCAGGGAAAGGAGCAGTGACCCCAGGGGAGACTGAACCAGACCTACCTGCTAGTGTTGGAGGGTCTCCTGCAGAGGTGGGCGGTGGCTGTGGCTCACCGTGGGGACAAGGACACTGGCAGCAGAAGTTCTGGGAAGTACTCCTTGGCGTGAGCCCTCCCAGAGTCCGCCATTAGCCCCACCAAAAAGCCCAGGTAGGCTCCAGTGTTGGGTTGCCTCAAGCCAAAAAACCAACAGGGAGGGAACCCAGCCCCACCCATCAGCAGTCAAGCAGATTAAAGTTTTACTGAGCTCTGCCCACCAGAGCAACAGCCAGCTCTACCCACCACCAGTCCCTCCCATCAGGGAACTTGCACAAGCCTCTTGGATAGCCTCATCACCCAGAGGGCAGACAGCAGAAGCAAGAAGAACTACAATCCTGCAGCCTGTGGAACAAAAACCACATTCACAGAGAGAGAGAGACAAGATGAAAAGGCAGAGGGCTATGTACCAGATGAAGGAACAAGATAAAACCCCAGAAAAACAACTAAATGAAGTGGAGATAGGCAACCTTCCAGAAAAGAATTCAGAATAATGAGACTGAAGACGATCCAGGACCTCAGAAAAAGAATGGAGACAAAGGTTGAGAAGATGCAAGAAATGATTAACAAAGACCTATAATAATTAAAGAACAAACAAACAGAGATGAACAATACAATAACTGAAATGAAAACTACACTAGAAGGAATCAATAGCAGAGTAACTAAAGCAGAAGAATGGATAAGTGAGCTGGAAGACAGAATGGGGGAATTCACTGCTGCAGAACAGAATAAAGAAAAAAGAATGAAAATAAATGAAGACAGCCTAAGGGACCTCTAGGACAACATTAAATGCATCAACATTTGCATTTTAGGGGTCCCAGAAGGAGAAGAGAGAGAGAAAGGACCTGAGAAAATATCTGAAGAGATTATAGTCAAATTCTTCCCTAACATAGGAAAGGAAATAGCTGCCCAAGTCCAGGGAGCGCAGAGAGTCCCATACAGGATAAACCCAAGGAGAAACACGCTGAGACACATAGTAATCAAACTGGCAAAAAATAAAGACAAAGAAAAATTACTGAAAGCAGCAAGGGAAAACCGACAAATGACATACAAGGGAACTCTCATAAGGTTAACACCTGATTTCTCAGCAGAAACTCTACAAGCCAGAAGGGAGTGGCATGATATACTTAAAGTGATGAAAGGGAAGAACCTACAACCAAGATTACTCTATCCAGCAAGGATCTCATTCATATTTGATGGAGAAATCAAAAGCTTTACAGACAAGCAAAAGCTAAGAGAATTCAGCACCACCAAGCCAGCTCTACAACAAATGCTAAAGGAACTTCTCTAAGTGGGAAACACAAGAGAAGAAAAGGACCTACAAAAACAAACCCAAAACAATTAAGAAAATGGTCATAGGAACATACATATTGATAATTACCTTAAACATGAATGGATTAAATGCTCCAACCAAAAGACACAGGCTTGCTGAATGGATACAAAAACAAGACCCATCTATATGCTGTCTACAAGAGACCCACTTCAGACCTAGGGACACATACAGACTGAAAGTGAGGGGATGGAAAAAGATATTCCATGCAAATGGAAATCAAAAAAAGCTGGAGTAGCAATACACATATCAGATAAAATAGACTTTAAAATAAAAAATGTTACAAGAGGCAAGGAAGGACACTACATAATGATCAAGGGATCAATCCAAGAAGAAGATATAACAACTATAAATATATATGCACCCAACATAGGAGCACCTCAATACATAAGGCAACTGCTAACAGCTATAAAAGAGGAAATCAACAGTAACACAATAATAGTGGGGGACTTTAACACCTCACTACGCCAATGGACAGATCATCCAAAATGAAAATAAATAAGGAAACAGAAGCTTTAAATGACACAGTAGACCAGATAGATTTAATTGATATTTATAGGACATTCCATCCAGAAACAGCAGATTACACTTTCTTCTCAAGTGTGCACGGAACATTCTCCAGGACAGATCACATCTTGGGTCACAAATCAAGCCTCAGTAAATTTAAGAAAATTGAAATCATATCAAGCATCTTTTCTGACCACAATGCTATGAAATTAGAAATTAATTACAGGGAAAAAAATGTAAAAAACACAAACACATGGAGGCTAAACAATATGTTACTAAATAACCAAGAGATCACTGAAGAAATCAAAGAGGAAATCAAAAAATACCTAGAGACAAATGACAATGAAAACAGGACGATCCAAAACCTATGGGATGCAGCAAAAGCAGTTCTAAGAGGGACGTTTATAGCTATACAAACCTACCTCAAGAAACAAGAAAAATCTCAAATAAACAATCGAAGGTTACACCTAAAGGAACTAGAGAAAGAAAAACAAACAAAACCCAAAGTGAGCAGAAGGAAAAAAATCATAAAGATCAGAGCAGAAATAAATGAAACAGAAACAAAACAGTAGCAAGGATCAATAAAACTAAAAGCTGGTTCTTTGAGAAGATAAACAAAATTGATAAACCATTAGCCAGACTCATCAAGAAAAAGAGGGAGAGACCTCAAATCAATAAAATTAGAAATGAAAAAGGAGAAATTACAACAGACACTGCAGAAATACAAAGCATCCTAAGAGACTACTACAAGCAACTCTATGCCAATAAAATGGACAACCTGGAAGAAACGGACAAATTCTTAGAAAGGTACAACCTTCCAACACTGAACCAGGAAGAAATAGAAAATATGAACAGACCATCACACGTAATGAAATTGAAACTGTGATTAAAAATCTTCCAATAAAAAAAAGTCCAGGACCAGATGGCTTCACAAGTGAATTCTATCAAACATTTAGAGAAGAGCTAACACCCATCCTTCTCAAACTCTTCCAAAAAACTGAGGAGGAAAGAACACTCCCAAACTCATTCTATGAGGCCACCAGCACCCTGATACCAAAACCAGACACAGGCACTACAAAAAAGGAAAATTACAGACCAATATCATTCATGAATATAGATGCAAAAATCCTCAACAAAATAGCAGCAAACAGAATCCAACAACACATTAAAAGGATCATACACCATGGTCAAGTGGGATTTGTCCCAGAGATGCAAGGATTCTTCAACATACGTAAATCAATCAACGTGATAAACCATATTAACAAATTGAAGAATAAAAACCATATGATCATCTCAATAGATGCAGAAAAAGCTTTTGACAAAATTCAACATCCATTTATGATAAAAACTCTCCAGAAAGTGGGCATAGAGGGAACCTACCTCAACATAATAAAGGCCATATACGAGAAACACACTGCAAACATCATTCTCAATGGTGAAAAACTGAAAGCAATTCCTGTAAGATCAGGAACAAGACAAGGATGGCCATTCTCACCACTATTATTCAACATAGTTTTGGAAGTCCTAGCCATGGCAATCAGAGAAGAAAAAGAAATAAAAAGGAATACAAATTGGAAAAGAAGAAGTAAAACTGTCACTGTTTGCAGATGACATGATACTATACATAGAGAATCCTAAAGATGCTACCAGAAAACTACTAGAGCTAATCTATGAATTTGGTAAAGTTGCAGGATACAAAATTAATGCACAGAAATCTCTTGCATTCCTATACACTAATGATGAAAAATTTGAAAGAGAAATTAAGGAAACACTCCTATTTACCACTGCAACAAAAAGAATAAAATACCTAGGAATAAGCCTACCTAGGGAGACAAAAGACCTGTATGCAGAAAACTATAAGACACTGATGAAAGAAATTAAAGATGATACAGACAGATGGAGAGATATACCATGTTCTTGGATTGGAAGAATCAATATTGTGAAAATGACTATATTACCCAAAGCAATCTACAGATTCAATGCAATCCCTATCAAATTACCAATGGCATTTTTTACAGAACTCGAACAAAAAATCTTAAAATTTGTATGGAGACACAAAAGACCCCAAATATCCAAAGCAGTGTCGAGGGAAAAAAAACGGCACTGGAGGAATCAGACTCCCTGACTTCAGACTGTACAACAAAGCTACAGTAATCAAGACAATATGGAACTGGGACAAAAACAGAAACACAGATCAATGGAACAAGATAGAAAGCCCAGGGATAAACCCACACACCTATGGTCAACTAATCTATGACAAAGGAGGCAAGAATATACAATGGAGAAAAGACAGTCTACTCAATAAGTGGTGCTGGGAAAACTGGACAGCTACGAGTAAAAGAATGAAATTAGAACACTCCCTAACAACATACACAAACAGAAACTCAAAATGGATTAGAGACCTAAAAGTAAGACCAGACACTATAAAACTCTTAGAGGAAAACATAGGAGAACACTCTTTGACATAAATCACAGCAAGATCTTTTTTGATCCACCTCCTACAGTAATGGAAATAAAAACAAAAATAAACAAATG
This sequence comes from Hyperoodon ampullatus, assembly GCF_949752795.1. Classification (NCBI taxonomy): domain Eukaryota; kingdom Metazoa; phylum Chordata; class Mammalia; order Artiodactyla; family Ziphiidae; genus Hyperoodon; species Hyperoodon ampullatus. The sequence continues at coordinate 75,767,509 of NC_136926.1, forward strand.
GGACTTAATTAAACTTAAAAGCTTTTGCACAGCAAAGGAAACCATAAACAAGACAAAAATACAACCCTCAGAATGGGAGAAAACATTTGCAAACGAATTAACGGACAAAGGATTAATCTCCAAAATATATAAACAGCTCATGCAGCTCAATAGTAAAAAAACAACCAGCCCAATCCAAAAATGGGCAGAAGACCTAAGTAGACATTTCTCCAAAGAAGACATACAGATGGCCAAGAAGCACATGAAAAGCTGCTGAACATCACTAATTATTAGAGAAATGCAAATCAAAACTACAATGAGGTATCACCTCACACCAGTTAGAATGGGCATCATCAGAAAATCTACAAATAACAAATGCTGGAGAGGGTGTGGAGAAAAGGGAACCCTCTTGCACTGTTGGTGGAATGTAAATTGATACAGCCACTGTGCAGAACAGTATGAAGTTTCCTTAAAAAACTAAAAATCAATTACTGTATGATCCAGCAACCCCACAATTGGGCATATACCCAGAGAACACCATAATTCAAAAAGACACATGCACCCCAGTGTTCACTGCATCACTATTTACAATAGCCAGGTCATGGAAGCAACCTAAATGCCCACCGACAGATGAATGGATAAAGAAGATGTGGTGCATATATACAATGGAATATTACTCAGCCATAAAAAGGAACGAAATTGGGTCATTTGTAGAGACGTGGATGGATCTAGAGACTGTCATACAGAGTGAAGTAAGTCAGAAAGAGAAAAACAAATATTGTATATTAACGCATATATTTGGAACCTAGCAAAATGATACAGATGAACGAGTTTGTTGGGCAGAAATAGACACACAGATGTAGAGAACAAAGGTATGGATACCAAGGGGGGAAAGCTGTGGGGGGTTGGGGGTGGTGGTGTGATCAACTGGGTGATTGGGATTGACATGTATACACTGATGTGTATAAAACTGATGACTAATAAGGACCTGCTGTATAAAAAAATAAATAAAATTAAATTAAAAAAATTTTTAAAAGACATGTTAAACAAAAACAGAAAATTACATAATATAATCCTATTCACATAGTTTTGAAAAGTGCACCTAAATTATAGACATGGCCATGTCTACAATTTAAGAAGTAGTATGTCTATGAGTATAAGTGTATAGAAAAGGTACTAGAAGTAGACACAATGAAGTATTAGCAGAAATTGCTTTCTGAGGAAGAAAACAGGAACTGAATAAGGAAGAGAAACATTCATTTTACTACCATCTAAAAATAAATTGCTCTTTTTTTACAGCATTCATTTATTACTCTCGTAAATATGTATATATGTACACACACACATTTAAATTACATCAACCGAGTGCTAACTGATTTTGCCAATTCATACGTTATCAGTAATTAGCACATAAATTATTCATGTGTAACAAGGAGTGTCAAATTGTCACAGGGTGCTTAAAACAAGTTTTCTAACAAGATTTTCAAATGTATATACTCTCTATCAACTTGTTTATATAATTTAGACTCACAGCTTGTAAAGGATTTGTGAAGTACAGCAAAGTTTCTATTCAAATCCTATCATCATAACTAAAAGTTTCAAATTACTAGAGCCAAGATTAATGGAAAGGTACTAAAATGATGTCACTTGTATTTGTGGATACTGGTGAAAGATAAGACTTCATCCTAGCCTGTTTAAAATATTTAAGACTGTGAAGTTTCCTCTAATATGGCTTTAGCCACATTCTACTTTTTTTAATTATTTGATTCTATTTTTTAATTTTTTTTAATGTCCTAGGTGAAGAAGTGGTCAAACTCGTGATAGCTGACCTTTAATTATTAACCAAAAAGACTAAAAACATTTAACCTAATAGGATATAAAAAGAACAACAATATAAAGCAACTGAAATTGGAGAAAAGACTTATAATTCTGAAACCAAAATTAGGGGTAAGGTATTAAGAGGTACAAACTATTATATAGAAAATAAATAACCTACGAGTATATATCATACAGCTCAGGGAATATAGTCAATATGTTTTAATAACTATAAATGGAATATAATCCCCAAAACATGAATCACTATGTTGTACACCTGAAACTTACATAATGTTGTAAATCAACTATATCTCAACTAAAAAAAAAAAACAGCAAAAAAAAGAAGACTTAATGCTCTAGTCTGGAATGCAAACCTTATGTTTCTATTCTGCAAGAGAAAAAGTTTAAATCTGTTTTATTCATAATATGACAAAACTGACTCTTTTGAAAGAGTAAAAACATAGACAAATAGTGGAAGAAGTGATAAAGTAACAGATAAAATGAAAATATTTGCAATGGATAAGACAAAAGATAAAAAGCAATCTTGTGTGAAAATTAGTACAACATTGGGAAAAAATAGATAACCTAATTGCTTTTAATTGGGATTTTGATGTGAGTGTTTGCAGACCTGGTGTGCCATCTTCAGTTCGCCACAATTATCCCTTCACTCTCTATTGTTTTACACCTGCCCAGTTATTTTATTTACTTCATCTTCTTGGCCCCTGAAACAAGTGGAATATGCAACCCCAGTCAAAGAATATGAACAGGCAATTTATAGAAGAAAACATGAAAGACATAAATTCAAGAGAACATATATTATTTCTCACTCAGCAATTTGACATCAACCAATATTGGTTTGGTCATGAGGAACAGAGAGTTCTTTACTTTGTTATGTTTGTGTCATAACTTTAATGTCCATCAAGAAGGGACAGGTTGGATAAGTTCTATGAAATAACATACTGAATACAACTCAATCATTAAATAGAATTAAACAGATCTGTACTATTGTATGAAAAAATGTAGTATAAAATATACATGGTACAATCTTAAAGAAACAAAACTAGACAACTCTATTTACAAATACCATGTAAATGGAATACTGCAGAGCGGTTAGCTGGCCAATCACAGGACCTAATCCTGCCAGCCAAGTTAACTTGCCAAATATAAACAAACATCTAGACTAGACTAAGAAAAGACAGTCTCTGGGGTTTTTCTCTGGCTGGTCTATCAGGAAAAACTACCACTCCTCCAAGTACCTTCCCTTTGTGCAAATAAAACTGCTCTTTAAAAACTCCCAGCGTGGACAAATTGCCATAAACATATGAAAAGGTGATTATTCCACTGGCCATGAGGGAAAAGAAAATTAAAACCACAATGCAATACCATTATGCACACAGAAGAATGACTAAAATAAAAAAGCAAAGATTTGTAAATGTTGGTGAGGATGTTAAGTAACCAGAACTCTCATAAACAATGGTAGAAAGAAAGTTGATTCAACCACTTCGGAAAATTGTTTGACTGTGTCTACCAAAGCTGATCATTTCCATATCCTCTAATCCAGCAAATACCCAATCAAAATGTGTACTCTTCCAAAAACAGACTCTAGAATATTCCTAGTAGCACTATCACAATAGCCCCAAACTGGAAACTATCCAAATGTCCATTTGCCAAGGGTGTAGCTAATAGTGTTCAAAAGGAAATCTGTTGTCAAACTGTAGATTTTACATGTAAGTAATACTGATGATGACCATAAAGAAGCAAAACTAAAAGGTGAAGTGTTTATTTCACCTGTGGTTTGTTTATGGAAAGATCGTAACGTAGCAGGTAGATACACTTTAAGGAAATCCAGAAACATATTAATAAATGATTAATAATGGAGGACTTTAGAGGGAATGCGATATAAAAATCATTTCCTTCACCCTTTCATTTCCATTTCTTTTCATCTTTTTGCTATCTGTTCTGCACACAAGATAGCAGAGAAATTCTAAGAAGCTTTTTGTCACTTAGTCAACAATATCATGCATTAGTTGTCACACACAGAGTTTTCCAATGTCTAAAGGAAATACTATGTGTGAAGTCATCAGAGCAGTGCCTGACACACAGCAAATATGCTAAACATTAGTTGTTCTTCTCTTTCCTATGCTAAAATACGGTTGACATAATGATTCTTGAATGGTTAGATTAGATTAGATATTGTTATCTTGTCATCTAACCTAGTTTCATCAGTCACTGAAAAGATGCACTCAGCAAGCTGCTTGCTTTTCGCATCTGGAGGTTTTGTCTCACTTTGTTTTTTTCACAAAATTAGTCTCCTCCATAGACTTCCAGTAACATACAGGAAATACCTGGGGTTTGTGTCATGTTTGCACTACTAGAGAACACTGGAACACTGAGGGTGAGCAGGAAACAGGTTAGGGAAGCAGCTTTGTACAATCTATGCGTTCTCCTTTGTGACTTGATTCTGAATAAAGCAACCCATTTTTTTTTTTTTAGGATTAGCAATCTTTAATTTATTTAGAAAGTAGGGCATCCAACAAATTATTTCTGTAAAATGCTCTCAAGCTGGTCCACCCAGGATGTCCCCTAAAACATACCTCATTGCTCCCCCCCCAACTATGGGACTCTTCCTGGGCCAGGGTCTCCCTAGTGGCCTCCCTGCCCCCTGCTTTTCTGCCACCGCCTGGCCTTGAGCATGACCCCCAGACCATTCTTCCTACAATGTGGATCACAGCACCTTGTGCTCAAGGATCACTAATGGCTGTCCCGGCAGCCAGGTTTGGATGAGCTCTGCATCCCTGCACTGACACTCTCGACCCCTCACACACCAGCCTCAGTCGGAGCCAGGGGATGGATGTTCTGACCCGTCTCAACCACCGACCAGCTGTGGGCTCGTCCATCACTTCACTGACCTTCCCCGCGCGTCAGCTTCCTCATCTACAGAAGGAGGGATCTCGACTGCGTATCCTATGTAGTTCTTCTCCATCGTGAGACCCTCAGCCCATTTCAGTATTGATCAAAGAGCAGGGAAACTCTGCGGTGCCAGCTCTCAGGTCAGCAGTGTATTTCATCCTCACTTCAACACAGTTTAAGATCTTTTGAAGGATTTTGCTTCCGTTTTAAACGTGGATGTTTATGGAAATCCGAAAGCTGCTGGGACCTGGCTCGCTCTCACCCTGGCACCACTTGCCATGACTGACAGGAGGGGCTTTGGCCAAAAAGGCCTGTTTTAATCAAATGTAAAGCAACCCATTTTATCTTACACTGCATAATGATAATAACCATTTTTATTTTATACTAAGAAATGATATTGCATTAAGTATTGTTACTTAATCATTTTAGAATACTATAAATGTTTCAATAAAAATTGCTAGGCTAATCAAAATATTTCCTGTTTCATTAAAACCGTGAACTCTCCCTCATGACTGCAAAATGAGCAATAAAGTTTGATAGCACTGTACAGTCAAGACTGCCTATTGCAAAAGCGTGATTTTTCTCAAAATGTGTTATATGAATACATTAAATATTTGATGCTTAATAAAAGCACAATAACATCCCTTTCCACTAAGCTGCCTCAAATACCAATTACATAAGAAAGATTTGCTAAGCTAATAATTTTCTAAGTAACCCCAAATGCTTATTTAATTCTTGATGTGTTCTTTGTTTCTCAGAATGAATGTGAGATGCTGTTTCCAATATTTGGTGGCATCACTTTTTCACAGCAAGGCTTCACTTAACAAGCCTTTTTACTTTGCCTTGGATTTCATAGTGATGATTCTAACAATGACTTATCAGGGTACACTGCCTGAGACATGAAAGCATGGACACAAAACCAGGACTTCTTTTGTCTCTCCTTCTAATTATGTGATCTCTGGGCTGGTAATCATATCCAAAGACATAACAGTGTTTAGAAAAGATACAGCTCCTAGTCTTTTGTTGACTGCAAATACCATCTAGCTTGTTCCCTTAATGACTCACTTTTCCTTGTGTAATCCCCTCCCTCAATGATTCTAGAATTGGCTATGTGACTTTCTTGGCCAACAGTACATTAGCAAATGCAATGCAAACAGAAGCTGGATAAGTGCTTGTGCATTAGGTCTTACTTTTGGGGGGGATTCAGCTGCCATGTGGAGAGAACATATGGAGGAGGATTAAGGTACCTTGGCTGACAGCCCCAAGCAAACTGTCAGACACATGCCTCAAGCCATTAAGAACAAGCCAGCCCCAGCCTACCTGTGGAATGCATACACGAGTTCAGCCAAAACAATGTGGAGCAGAAATGAAGCCATCCCAGCTGAGCCCTGCCCAAATTGCTGACCTGCAGAATTGGGAGCAAATAAATGATTATTGTTTCAAACCATTAAAAATTACTTGACTCCCACTATGTCTTTCCATATTCCTGTGAGCCAGAATAGGGATATGGGGCTGATGAGCAAGGCTCAAGTGTGTGGACGAAGACAAGGCTTGGAGGAAACTTCCAGGACAGAAAAGAAGGAGGATTTTATCTGACCAGGACAGATCAAATAGTGGGTGACAGGCATCTCACTTGTGGTCACTGTGGCTCAGTAATGACCAGTAGACTAATGTAACCACTGAACACTTTGGCAATATGTCAACTACCTGAAATTAAATCTAACTCAGTGGGGGTGATGGTACATTGCTTTAATTATTTCTACCAGCTGAATCAGTTCTCAAAATAGAAATCAGGCATGGAATGATAACGTTATTTTTCTTGCATCCTTAGTTTATTCTGAGAAACAAAGAACACATCAAGAATTAAATAAGCATTTGGGGTTACTTAGAAAATTATTAGCTTAGCAAATCTTTCTTATGTAATTGGTATTTGAGGCAGCTTAGTGGAAAGGGATGTTATTGTGCTTTTATTAAGCATCAAATATTTACCTGTACAACTACATGTGCTTATAAATGCCTGATTTCTATACCTAAAAAGAATAATTGCAGGACATATAATTCTTTGTATTCCCCCATCACACCAGCATATAGTTGACCAATTATTGACATTACTGACTGACCTTGACAGAGCTCTATATTCTTTCTTCACTAATCCATATATTTAGCAAGTATTTACTGAGGGTCTTTGACGTGCCCAGCACTGAGCTAGGTATTGATAGAGAAGACAAGCAAGGTCCTCATGCAGCTTCCATTCTGGAGGAGAGAAACAGACAATTACCCCAAAGAACATTTTAAAAAATGAGATAATTAAAAATTGTGATAATTATTCTGAAGGAATGAAAGTGATTTTAAGAGAGAAAGTGCTTAGACAGAGAGGGGGGTCTCTTCAGATAGGATGGTATCAACAAAGAATTATCTGAGGACAGAATATTTAAGACCTAAAGAATGAGAAGGAGTCATGCAGTTATCACAGTACCCTGTAGGCCTAAAAGTTTCTGCAATAATGACTACATCAATTGTGGCCTCACTTTTACACAGTCAGCCAACAGTGAACATGGCAGGGGACACAATACTCTAGTGCTATAATCAATCAACTGGGCATTTACTGGAAAATATTTGGTATACGTAGATCTAATTAACTGGTTGGGTTCCTTTTCCTTCACTTTTCAGCTAGCTGTAATGACGTTTTATGAAAATGCAATCTATCTTTATGTTGCTATTTACTTCTACTCAGCTGTCCATTTTAAAATATTGCTTATGATAAAACCACTCAATCTCTCAACAAACTTGCCTGCAGGGATCCTTTTAATGAGTTTGAGTTGATAATATATATAGATGTTTATTATACTGTACCAATTAGCAAGTTAAAAAATGAAGTAAATTACCGAGATGCCTATTCCAGAATGAGAATTGACATGGGTTTGTTTTGAAGATAAAAAGAAGAGTCTACAGCTCTTGACTTCTAACATTCAGCTCCTTAACCTGAACCTTTTCCTCATGTTCTTCTTAAAAGTGTTAGTTTCACCCTAGAAAAAATGTTATATTTATATTTTGGACATGAGAGAATTCTTATATAAATTTTTGGCTGAACTAGGTCCATAGAAAAGAAATATCCCAAGTGTAAAAATAGAAGTTGGTAGAAGCAAGCTGTGTATAGTAATAGCTATTTCACACTTTCAGAAAGTTGATTCCAGCATGGTTTGCAATTACAGGAACAGAAAGACATAAGCTAATTAGTTATTGAGTCCTGATGTTCTTCTTTAAGGAAAGCCATTGATCTTTGCCCTCAGAAAGTTATTTTTATACAGTCACATGTGCAAGCTAGTGGGTGACAGACCACCCGTGGGATCCTCTTCCAGTTTTGTTCTTTGAAATGAAAATAATCCTACTTTTATTTACAGGGAGTTTTGAGTCTTTCAAAGAGTCTGGAATATGGCTATAGTCACCAAGTGAACCATAATTAATTGCCTATGGCTAATTACTTGTGTAGCACTCAAATGTATTTAATACTACCGTTTAAAGCCATGTAGGAGTCTTTTAACTGTGCCCCTTTAAATCTTTATAGCAATAGTCATGTGGCTAGAGTTATGTGTATTCATGCCTTTAAAATACTGAAGAGAGAGAAAAATCAGATAAGAAGGTTTAAGAAGAAACCTCATATTTGGCCACTATGTGTTTAATAAGAGATTACATTTGATTTAAAATTGAAGATACTTTTGTTCTAATATAGTTAATTGAGGACCTTGGGTGTTTCTAGTCCAAGGGTGCATTCATTATCTTAAAAATATGATAGTTAATGTATTTATGCATTCTGCAATCTGCAATTAAATTTTCTTAGACAGAATATGTTCATGCATTAGATTTTTAATCCTTCATTCTATTACAGTACTAGAACTTCTGACTAATATTAGAGGTGTAATAATTGTTCATTAGGGTGTCCTTGGGAGCAGAGTTAGGGTTGGGATCTAACTACCACACCTGGTGATCAACACAGGATTGTATATGGGTCTGGTTCCTTACCCTGGTATCCAGCAGTAAGAGGAGCATAGAGAGAAATTACCCCTAAACCACAAAGAGCCAAACCCCACTTTCCCCGGTGCCTTACTTTTGCTGTGAGTATAATTCTATCATCTTCAAGTCTAGATTAAGAAATCTCACATTTATGTTTGGTGACAACGCCCATGAGAGAGGATGATCATACATACAGAACATTTCCATTTGTGTGCATGGGATTATGCACCATTCCTTGACTAATGGTGCTACCCCAGTAAGGCTTTCCTGGAATCCAACATGGACTTGAGAGGAGTCTCTGTTTTGGACTCTTCTCTCTCCTATGAACAGGGTAACACACTTTATAATATGTGATCCCTCTAATTTCCTATCTTTGGTTCTTCTTTCAATATGTCTCCACCAGAAACAAAATCAGACCGATTTTGCCATTCTCATAACCGTAACTCTTGTTCAGAAATGTTTTCAACTTGCAATTTCCAGTTACCAATGGAAAGTCTCCCCTTTATGTCCACATTTGAGTGGAATCCTTCTCCACAGGTTTCAGAACTTAACATTTCCCTCTTGTTTCTAAGTCTGGCCCCAAAGGAACCATAAGAAATTGTGTTATAATCCAACTGCTTTTCTCCCAAACTCTGCTTTCCTCAGCTTCAAAATTCACTAGGATGTGAGCGACTTCTCCTGTTTTGATGGTAACATAAACATTTCTAGTTTCTCTTTTCCAGATACATCAGATCTGACCCTACTTCCTCTGGGGTCCTAGGTCACTCAGATATTACGCTACCCGTTCAGCTGGGCTTTGTAAACTTTAAACCATTCAAGTTAGAGTAGGATGAGCCCCACTTTCCCAATCTTGAATGTCTCCTGATGCTGCTTTCACTTTCCCACAGTTTATGTATTGATTTCAATAATCACTTTCTTCATTGACCTTGTTTATCCCTGAATTCCCAGAGATCTCATCTCAAAATCCAAGCAACAATCTTCTGTTCACATGCAAATAACCACACTCATTGGTCAAGAAAGCTTTCACAGGGGGCTTCCGTGGTGGCGCAGTGGTTAAGAATATGCCTGCCAATGCAGGGGACACGAGTTTGAGCCCTGGTCTGGGAAGATCCCACATGCCGCGGAGCAACTAAGCCCGTGAGCCACAACTACCGAGCCTGCACGTCTGGAGCCTGTGCTCTGCAACGGGAGAGGTCGCGACAGTGAGAGGCCCGGGCACCGCGATGAAGAGTGGCCCCCGCTCGCAGAGTGGCCCCCACTCACCGCAACTGGAGAAAGCCCTCACACAGAAACGAAGACCCAACACAGCCAAAAATAAATAAATAAATAAATAAATAAATTTTAAAAAAAGAAAACTTTCACAGTTTCGTCTGGTTCTAGGTACTGGGTTTGCTCAGCAGCAAGGAGTCACAAAATTCGGTTTTGTTAAAGTCTACGTTGGACTGTGCATTTAAATAAATAATTTGGTGATACATAAGTCAAGAAAATCCCCTTTATAACAAAAGCTCCCTTTGGTTGACATTCTGGATTCCCAAATTTGGATTCCCATAATAAAAGCTGAAAAACACGCCCACCTCTTATCCCTGGCTAAAAGTCAGGAAAACAGAAAAGATAATCCAGGGTACTGAAGTCACGCCAGTCAGCAAGTCCAAATATATGCAACATGGACGTTTGCTGGTTTGGGTGTGAACCCTCTCTGGCACTTAAAACAAATTTTCATCCCTTCCACAATTAGATTCTTCCTCGCTCCATGTGAGATGTTACCCAGCAGACATGCAGCTACTCATGCAGAGTCTATCCTGGCACAGAAAATGAATTCCCATCCTGCCAACATGTTTCTGCCTATCCCTTTTCCAGCACAGGAGCCACGTCCCCTCCATGTGGAACACTGTCTATGAAATTTACAGCTGTTCCCACAGTTTGAGGTTCCCAAGAGACTCTGTTTCCCAAATTCCAGTCTTCTGTGCATATATCTGCCTTACTCTGCCAAATTATGGTGGTCATGAGAATTCCGGACTCTCCTACCAACTAACCCTGCTACAAATTCTTATGGGGGCTGTGCAGAGGGCACACAGGCATATTGACTTGTTTATTGCCACTCACGTTTTTGACAACTAGAAACAATATGTTTAGCAAGTTGAATTAGACAGTGAGTGAACCACAAGACCTTCTTGAGCCATCTAGTTTAAAGCCTAGATAAGAAATAAGCCTGGTAGTCACTTTGATCCCTCCCCCCAAGATCTCAGTAGGTGTTCTTAGCCTTCTGGATCACATTATTCTGATAATGAGAAAGAGACATGAATATACTACCATAAACAAAGTCACAGTATTTTTGTGACCTCCTCAAGCATCATGTATATGCCCTTCAGCTACCAACCTGGAATGTCTTCCCATTCCCTACATGGGTCTTGGCTACTCAAACCCCTAACTTGTTTGTTTAGTCATATTTATCAGTCCTCTCCCTACTCCCAAAACCTTGTGTGTTTATTAACATGCTTAATGGCATCTCTGTGTATATACTCCATTGCCCACACTAGAGACACCAAAATCTCAATTTCTCTCATTCAACGGCCTTTGCATTGATCAGTTACTTTCTGAGTGCTATGTCAGATGTGGAGATATACAGATCAAAGAGAACCAAATATCTGCCTTCCAGAGCTACAGTCAATTATTACAACAAACTGACACAAGGTACTATGGAAGCACAAAGGGAAAATTGCTTAATTCTTCCAAGAAGGACAAGAAAGACTTCCCAAGAGAGACAACACTTGAGGTGATTCCTGAATGAGGATTTCAACCCACAGATAAAGGGATACCCGCCATTATTGACAGAGGCAAGCATACGGCAAGTGCACAGAAGCATAAAACAGCATGAGATGTTGGGGGAACTGTAAGTACATCAGCTTGATTTTCCAATAAGTCATAGTGGTGAAAACGTGGTAGATGAGGTGGAAAAGGTAGGTGTCAAAGATCAGCCTTGGGTACCACGGTAGGGAATTTGAATTTGATCTTATAGTGATTTAATACGTTAAATGAAATATTTTAACAGCAAAACGATTGAAAAGGTGTGCTTTATAAAAATCATTCTGGTGATTTTAGTATGGAAGGTAGAAGTAAGGTAGTAGAGACTGGAGGCAGGGCCTGAATTAAGGCAGTGGGAATGGGAAGCCATTCTGAATTGCAGGAAGGACATTATTAGGAGGATTGTCAGAGTTCATGTGTGATTAATTCTCCCCCTAGATTCTTCACTACAAGAAAGAACAGTCACGCTACCATTGAGCAAAGACTTCAAATACGAATTGATCTGATGACCCATATTGCTCTAAAACTCCACCACAGGCCTTCTCACCACAAGTCTACCAACCTTCCTTACTCTGCGACTTCAACTGTGATTTCTTTCCCATATTAATGAAAGAACTGCCCCCAACTTCTCAAAAGAGAAAAATCCTACAACCTGTACTCTAGGTCCTACCATCTCTCACCAATCCATGAACTCCTCTTTTATGGGTACGTCTTTCACACGTCCATCCTCAAGTCTTCTCCCATCTACTGGGTCATTGTTTTCAGCCTACAAACATGCTGTAAAATTTCTTTTCTTTAAAAAAATTTTATAATTTTCCCTAAATTCTCTGCCGGGTATGTCAATGCTCTACTTTTCTTCCCCCAAAGCCTTCTTTGTTGTTGCTAATTCATCTCACGTGTACTTCTTAAAATTATGAAATCAGTCAATATATAAGAAAAGATCTTTTACCATCACCCCTCAGCTCTTCAACCCTTGGATCTCATCCCTCCTACTTGCTTAAGTGCATCATATACTCTAAAGCCTCCATGTTTCTGTTTGTGTTGTTATGCCAGCATAGAATGTCTTTTCCAACTTTCTCTTCCTATGAAAATGTCATTAATCACTCAAAGTGTACTTTAGAAACCAACTATTCCTTAAAGTCTTTCTGAGTCTCTTCAGTCAGAGTAATAATTTTTCTTTTCACTTCCTGCCTTTACTTCTGTTATTATGCCCTTATCTATTCAGCCTGAAATTACAGTTTACAATTCAAGGTTCAAGGTCATATTTCATAATTTATAATTCAAGGTCATATGTCTGACACCCAAAGTGAATTATAAGCTTTGCAAAAGGAAGACACTTCATTTTCCCCACAGTAGAATCCAGCATTATGCCCAGCTTATAACAAACGCCTGTTTACTTAAGAGGTTGGTTAATTAATTAAGAGTGAATCAACAGAAGGATAAAAATAAATAAATTACTTAAAAAATTGGTTTTGCTCAGATGCTTGGATTTAATAACATTATATTTTCTATAATAAAATTGTTTTCTTCAAAATGACCCTAGATATTCAATACTGTCAAAATACTTAATCAAAGTTTATCAGGCCCTTATTATCCAAGGTACTATTGGCTAATCCTGCTATGAAATTTTCTTCTATAGGGAAAAAGAGAGAGAAAGACAGATTGACTTCCAAATAATCAACAAATTTCCCATCTCCAAGTTGTATGTTTGTAGTTTTAAATCCAGCAAGACACTAATGTAATAATTAATTTAGTCAATTCAGGACTGGTACATTTAAACATAATAGTTATTTATCAAGATTGATTTTGCTTTATAAGTTTAAAAGGTGCATAACTTAGTTCTGAATGCCTAACAAACCACCCCAAAGCCTACTGGCTTTAAAAAGTCAATACTTTATTTAGCTTATAATTCTGTGGGTTGGCAATTTGAGCTGGGCTCAGTGGGTGGCTCTGGTTTAGCCTGGCTTACTTACATGTCTACAACTGGCAACCAGCTCAACTGAAGGCTGATTGGTCTAGGATCACCTCAACTGGGAAGACTCCTTTTTGATCCTGTAAAGACACCAGCAACTGGGTAAGGATTGAAGAGTGAACGTGAATTGTGCAACGTCTCCTGAGGCCTAGGAGCAGAGCTGACACATCGCCTCTGCTACATTCTCTTGATCAAAGTCACAGAACCAGCTCAGGATCAAGCAGAGTAGGAGTAGACTCTACCTCTAATAGGAGATACTGCAAATGTGTGAATAGAGCGAAGGGTAAAGGCTTACGGTCATTTTTATTCAACCTACCACAAATAGTCAAAACTCCATGAATATATCTTGAACAGTTAATATGAGATTGTCCCTAACAGCAAGAAACTATAGCCTAGTGTGAAAGACAAACAATTACCAGGTAATAATGAGATAAGTGGTATATGCTATTTCTCTGCTTAGAACACTCTTTTTCCTCCTATTCTCCTAAGACTCCTTTAAGTTCTCAAATAAACATCACTGCCTCTGAAAATCTATGACAGGGAACAATCTTGTCCTAGCAGTCCAAGTTGGCTATGTGACTATTTCCCACGTGACAAACATTTTTCATCAGTGTCCATATTGAATTGTCACTTAGAGGGCATGGTATATTGAAAGATAGGTCATTCTATTGTCAGGAATTGATTTTTTTTAAGTGATAGAAAGAAAATGAAAGCATAAAGTCTTCTTCATTTTTTACATCATACATTACATCATGAAAATCTTTGCCTTTGTGCCATTTGTTAATATGTCTGTTAGGGAACAGATGGAAGGCATAAAGGTTTTAAACAGCAGGGGTTGTTATTTAATCAGATTTGTACATTAGAAAAATCACTTGTCCTGGATTGTATGTGGAGATCCATTTAGTAGCAAAAAATATAATCTCAGTGAAAAAGTATGGGTGTTCGAAGACAGAAAGAAACTGCAGATTTTGAGAGCTGAGTATGATGCTGAATCCACACAATGTGATTGGCTGACTAGAGGTTGCAACTAAGTAAAAACCAGCAATGATGACTTCCTGGTTTCTAGCTCAGGACACTGGGACCAGCTGGGCCCCTCAATGAGTAGGAATTTAAAAAGATGTGTAACTTGAGAGAATATAATGAAACCTTTCAGGAAAAGTTAACTTTCAGATTTGGACACTGGAAATGAGCTAATGAATTTATGGACATATGTGGCTTATCACTGTCATCACCACAATCCTTTACTGGTGATGAACAGAGGTCCTAAACCATCTTTAGAGAACTTGATGAAAACTATGGACTTTGTCACCAAAAATAAGGATCATGAAGCACATAACTTAATAGGTTCACCAGCCCCCTATACCCTGGTGAATTTTGAATCCTATGTCAAAATTCCCTGTTCAGGAAATAGACGTGTTAATATTAATCCAAGCTGGATTCCCTCCCAAGAAGAGGACACAAGTGACTGAAGTTTGAGTGAATTAATCTACTCAGCTTAGCAGTTTTATCATCTAATAATATAATTTTAAAACATTAAAATTATCTGATCCTATGCTTAATTTTTTTCATTTACTTCATTTTTGTTAACACCTTATTTTATAATGAGATTTTGACTCAGAGATTTTTGCTTAAATGAGATTTGTCCAGATATATCTGGAAGTGTTCATCTGATTTCGTTTTCATGCTTAATTACCACTGGGCTCCCTTCCTCCCTAAAGAAAGCATTTTTGGAAGTCTCTGGAATGTCCATGCATTGAACGGTGACACCAGAGAGAAGAAGGTGCTAGCAAACACGCCAATTAATTCTCTGAACTTGAATAAGAATGTTAAGGTTGGGCTTCCCTGGTGGCGAACTGGTTGAGAGTCCACCTGCCGATGCAGGGGACACGGGTTTGTGCTCCGGTCCGGGAGGATCCCACATGCCACGGAGCAGCTAGGCCCTTGAGCCATGGCCGCTGAGCCTGCGCGTCCGGAGCCTGTGCTCCGCAATGGGAGAGGCCACAGCAGTGAGAGGCCCGCGTACCACAAAAAAAAAAAAAAAAAAAAAAAAAGAATGCTAAGGTTAAAATCACTAGGATTTAACTACAAAAATTCAACACCTTATTTAACATATTAAATCCCTTCAATTAATTATTGTATAAATAAAATAATTACTTTCCACATTCATGATTTTGATTCCAACCAAAGCACAGCATTTTAATAATTTTAAGTTTGTATATCAAGACCAAAACAGCCCTGGGAGAATAATAAAATTAATGAAATGCAGACCAACTCTATAGCAAATAATTCTGTTTTCCATGCAAAGTCAGCAAATACCTGAGTATGTTCAAGCAGAATTCACATGAAGCAGATATTGATAATCAGGTCATTAAACAGGTAACCTGGACAGTAAGAATGCAGTTTCTATAGTGCCAAAGACATTGGGGGGCAGTTCACTTCAATATCTTCTAAGCCAGCTCACAGATGGGAGCTTTAATGATTGAATCAATGTGTTGGAAGGAGAGCAACCAGCTTTTAAATTATTGCTTTATTCTACTTTTTTACAATGCTTTTCCTTTTCTGTATATAAACTACCATGATGACATATCACAATGATTTAGTCAGGAACAAAGAATGTTCAAATCCTTCACTTGTGAATTTCTACCTAACAAATAATGAAAATATAGTCATTTTTGTTTGCATAGCAATTTCATGTTTTCTGTTGATCTATAAAGGAGTTACCATATTTATGTTTTTTTTTCCCTTCTACAAAAGAAATCGCTCATCTATAGTTACAGTTATATAGTAAAGGATTTTCTTATCTAATTTTCTTTTTCAACAGAATTGATTTCTTTAGCGACTCTAGAAGTGAAAACTAGTAAGTAGAATCTGGCATAAAAGGAATAGTTGGCCATATGCTTATATCATTTGCTATAATCTGAACTCAACTGGAATACTAATTGTTTTTGGCTTCTCATGCAGATGTAAGGGCACATTTACCAATGGAAAAGTCAGTGACTATTCCAAACAGGTATATAAGCCCACTGCAAGAGTCACTTGAATCTTTAACTGAAGAAATTATGCAAAGGAAAACCAAACTAGAGAT
Organism: Hyperoodon ampullatus; assembly: GCF_949752795.1. NCBI lineage: Eukaryota > Metazoa > Chordata > Mammalia > Artiodactyla > Ziphiidae > Hyperoodon > Hyperoodon ampullatus. The sequence goes on from NC_136926.1 coordinate 75,784,083, forward strand.
ATGTGCTTGGCACAGTTAGCAACACTCTGGCTTGAAGAGAACTGGCATATAGTACAGGGAAATAGATACAGCACCATTCCCGTCTGCTTTTGTCATATGGCTTAGGAATGAAGGCAATGAATGACTATGGCTGGGACACTGGTTGGCTAGAAAACAACCCAGGGGTTCCAAATAACTCTGTTCATTTCTGGACACAGAGGGACTGCCAAGACTTCTAACAAACATGCATACTTGGGCATAAGAAAGGCTGGTTTGGAAACTGTAGATGTCTCATTTATCTCCATGATCACTATGAAAAATAAAGGGCATTACCTCTGCAATATGGAATTTGGAGGGTTACTGTCATGTCCAAAGAACATATTCAACCTGCTGAAAGCTGATTCCTCTCTCCTAGTTTGAAACGAGTTTGGGATGCCTGTCTATTAGGCACTATCCACTATTTCCTGAGATTGGTGATGATAAGCCTATTTGTAATCATGTGAATTTTTTCCTGCATTTTGACAGGCAAGCTTTGAGTTATTTGAGGTGATGAGGGTAATGATTTACCAGTGACATTTTACTGTCTGTTAAGGAAAAAAAAGGCACCATTCTTACGTGATGCAGACATGAAAAAGGTGCAGCCTGTTGAAGGCTGTGACAGAAGAGGTCTCATAATAAATTAAAAAGTAGACCATGATACATTGTATTTTGACTGAATATTACAAGTATTAGTATTGTCATACTATATTTCTTTGTCTTTGAACTGTAATAGGCTCTTGTGTAATTCTGAGACACTTCAACCTGCAACATCATATGTTTTTCTCATGATGACAGTTATTAGCAAATATTAAAAGGTTCATTTGGTGTTTTAACATGAAATTATAACACATGGATTTTGGTTCAAAAACCTTTTCTCCCAGAAAAATTTAAGCCATTTTGCAGCACATATGCCCCTGCTACAACACAAAAAGATTTTTCTTTAAAAAAAATTGTTTAAACTGTAGTAAAATTTCAGGGGAAGGGCAAGTTAGGTGAGAGAAAAACGGGAGGAAATATGTTTTACAGGACCAAATAACAAAACGTGTTTTGTATTTGTTGGGTTACATTGAGGGATGTTCTATATCCCACTAATAACTGTTCTTGTTGATTTAAACGGTGACTCTGAAAATGGGCAAGAATGTAACTTTGATTCTTATTCAACTGAAAGCGTGAATAAGTATCAATAAACGGCAATCTCAGGTAGAATCAGTACTCAGAGAATTCACTCACTCTAAAGGGAGGCTCCTTGTCAAGGTTAATTCTGTGGCCAAAAGAGCATTTGAAAAGCAATGCCAACCCATACCTCTCTCAGAAGCGCACTCTATTTGGAAGGTACTAGTGTACTACAACCCAGTCATCTCCAGTAGCCATGGTCCTTCACGGTACCAGATAACATAAAACTCGTACAGTAGTACTTGCCTCTCAGGAGCTTAGAAACCACTGCGTCTACCTAAACGCCACTATACCACTGAAGCAAGGTCTGGGTACAACCCAGAGCAAGAAAATTAAACCTTCATTAAAAATTCAGGAACTAGATTTTTACCTTTATTCTCTTTTTCAATTAGTTCCTTCCATGTTCTAGAATCTCAGAATACAAAAGGATCACAGAATGAAGTTTCTCATGTCTCCACGTCCATGTATGCTTTGAAAGTTCAAGTCTTCCAATACTGTCAAAATATTAATATTATGCTTTAAAGGGCCCATATTTTCTAAGCTTATATATTAGTGAAGCTACAGTCACATGGAAAAGAGGTAGAAAAAATAGAAGTTATTTTTCAAAAATAAATTGTTGAGGCCATAAATGAAAAAAAAACAGCTAGAAGAATATTCTGCAGTAGCATAGGCACTCTAGGCTATTTTACCTTAAACAGCAAATATCAAATGATTAGCAAAGTGAGTACAGGTGCTAAGGGTTCATATGTTTTTGCCCTTTCTGTGTTCGTACCAATTCATTTTAAATAGTAAATCTCCCTTTGGCCTCTTGTATTATTAGACCTATACTACTTTATTAATCTTCCTTCATATTTGGTGTGACTCTAGGCCATGCAAGGAGGGAAAAGGAGGAGATGAAGAGGGAGAAAAATGGAAAGTGATGTATCAATGGCATATCTCCACAGTACTAAATGCTATCACTTCTTTCAAAGGGCTTTAGACCAAACAAAGGAGATTATAAGAGACAACTGGTATACCCAGATGCCCAGCTATTCCACTGATAACCTCAAAACTGTCTATACACTCTGAAGAAATGGTTAAAAAAAAAAAGAAAAGCCTAGCATGTATCCCAGTGTATTCCAGTCATGACTCTCATTTAATGATTTCCTAAGATGAATAAAGCATAGATTTGGAGTCATGCAACTCTGTCCTAGAGATCATCCAAATGTTTTAGAACAGGAAAATCACCACATTTGAACAGTAACTACATTATCATAACTTAAAATAATTTGGAAAACAGTTACTGTACAAAATCCCTTAGGTCCCAATATTTTAGTATAACCATCTCCATTCACGAACCAAATTTGGCAAACAGTATTATAATTTTATTTGAATGTTGAGCTTGCCTATTAAAAACTGTCCATTTATATCCCCAGATGTTGCATTTCTCAATTAACAGTAAGCCCACATTCTGCTTTTGCTTTGAGGTTTGCCAGTATGAACCTATAAGGGTTCTTTTGGGAATCCTGCTGGCTCCATATGCCCTGAAGCTTAAGCAAGCCAACTCTTAAGCCCAGTAAATGAGCAGACAGCAATGTTTCATAGGTAGAAAAAACAGTCAGGTTTCAGATACAGGAAAATGTCCTGAATCTTCCCTTCACCTGGGAAAAAAAATCTGCATGCAGGAAAGCATCCACAGAGAGTATTCCATGACTCAACGTGAACATCTTTAAATTACAACAATCTAGATCCTCTATCTTTTCCCTCTATTGAATCACTCTGATTTGTACCACCATCCATCAAATTAGAGGCGTAATATAGTATACAATACTGTATGTACTGAGGACATGGAGAAATGAAGATCAGAAGCCACAGTCCCATCAAACTTTTTAGTCAACTTTTAATTTAGTCTTTTGAACCACAGAGCACTTTTCATCATTGTGGGATTTTCAACATTGCCCTCAACCTCCTTTCAGAGTACCTCTAGAGCTTTCTTGACTGCTTCTTCTTTTTTTTTCTTCTTTTTTTTTTTTTTAACTCCAACAATGTATTTTCTTTCCCTCTCAAGCAATAAAGCCATTTTTCCTTTTCCATTGAAAAGCTTTTTCTCAGTCTTTATAATCACAATGAGAACACGTCCTCCAGCGCTTACTTTAATTCTATTTCTCCATCTTCTTATCATGATACAATAGCTGCACTATCCTTTAGAATAAAAACAGTTCGGAACAGGCCCATCTCTTTTGATATGAAACTTTCTTTCAGGTCAATATGATCTAGAGACCTTGAAATAAGAAATAAGCAGCATGAAAATCAGGACTTTGATTTGATCAGATGCAAAGCTCCCTACCCATTTAAGTTTTCCAATAATTGGCTTCAAATACCAACTCTCACAAATTATATAAGCATCCACTTCTGCAGATTCCCAGAGTTGTTACATTCTCTCATGGTTGAGTACCTAATTTAGGAATTTTATCCAACCACACCAGACAAAGTGGATAAAACACTCCCATCAAATAGAAAGAACATTTTAAAGCCACTTTTCACAAATAAGGTTAAGACAACTACTGTTTTAATTTTCAAAAGGAATCTTACTTCTCTTTCTTACCACACAAATATATATACATATATATCATTTTAGACAGTCCTTCAATAGAGCTGTAAGAATTTGATGCCTTTTTCCAGTTGATGGCTTCATAGATTAACTGCCTATCCCAAATGTCTTGTTGAAAAGGTTAATATAACCTGCTCTATCATCATGTCCACACATGGGGTTTTTGTACCTGTTTCACTCCATATCTAAGAAAGGAATCACACTATTTATTTCTGTAATTCAATAACTTCAAATACACAGGCTACTCTTTCTTCCTGCCAAGAGACAATTTCGGGCAATTGCTAAGATTTAGTCATATACACTACATGAAACTAAATGTTACTGTATATCACAGTCAAGGGACAGTAAGAATCTAAACGTCTATACCATGAGACGTTACAGAAATAGAGTCTAAAACTAACTACTAACTCGAATGACTTGAATACATCTTGTGTTAGGATTTGTGATTTGCTGACTGAAAATCGTAAAAACGATATTGTAAATCAGGAATGTATTAAAAGAATTTTACTGTTGTAGTATAAGCGGTGTTTACTTAAGTAAACACATTTAAGATTCATCAAAAGATTTTCATTTTATTTCATTGATTGCCCTGGGTGAGGCAGAAATTAATGGTAATAACAGGAGATATATATGCTATCTATTTTTTAAATTTTTAAATAAAAATGGTATATATTTAAGGTGTACAATATAACTTGAAAAATAAATTTTTCAAAATAATCCATGTATTTAATTTATGCTGTAGTAAAAGCTTTGTAATGAAAAGTAGCAAATCCCGTCCCATACTGCCCCACTACCAATTCTCATGCCCCCAAGCCAATGACTCTTAACTCTTAGCTGTTTCTTCCATTATTTATCTCCATATTTTTTAAATTGTGCAAATATTGCAATTTTTTAACTTCTTAATTTCAGGTATTCTCTGTCAGCTTCCTCTTATCTCTCATATGCTACCATCATCCCACATCCCACACACCCACCTACCTCTACACTCTCAATTAATACATATGTGTGTTAATATAGTAAATAAAGTCACATGATATATTAACATTTAATATATGATTTAACATTTTGACACATATAGGTAACATATATTAAATAAAGGCTAGTGTTTACATTATCATGTTTGGATAACTACTATACAAAGCCGTGAGTGATATCTATATCTATCTCTCTCTATATATGTATTGATATATATAATCTCATGCATCAATTTGCTTTTTATTCTCCTGTAGTTTTCCTTCCAGAGCCCCTCAAATGCCTGCCTCAATTTGCATTGCTTGCTCTTTGGCCCTGCTACACAGTAGTTTTCCTAAGATTTCCTTTTACTGATATCCTTGGATGTCCCCTCCATGGCTCTCCTCTGTTGGGTCCCCTTTTCATTAATCCTACGTCTTTCACTTTCTTAGGTTATTCCTTATTCTGCTTAAGAGTAATCCTGGAGAACTTTTTAAGAAAATAAGTGCTAAAGTTATGGGTTTTGAGTTTTTGCACGCTTGAAAACATCCTTCATTTATCCTTAATGTATAATTGAAAATCATTTTCACTATGAATACTGCAACAATGCTTCCATTGTTTCTTGCTTCCAATTTCAGTGTTAAGAGATCTTGTTTCATTCTGATCGTTTGCATGTGGACTATCTTTCCCCGTTCTAGAAGCTTAAAGATCTTCTCTTTACCTCTAAGGTACTAAAACTTCATGATAATGTTGACTTTTTCTTTCATTGTGCCAGACTTGTCTTTTGGAGACTTATTTTCTTCAGTTTGGAAAATTTTTCTTGTATTACTTCAATCATAACTTCCTTCACTTTGCTTTTATTGTTCTTTGTTTCTATAATCCAATTAGCAAGACTTTGAACATACTAAAATTCTATTCTGGTTTCAGTCTCTTTTGTCTTTTCAGATTACTCTTTGAAATAATTCTTTGAATTTATCATCCAACTGTTCAATTAATTTTTTAATATTAACTGTTCTATTTTTTTAATTTCAAGGGCTCTTTTGTCATGTAAATGTATCTATTTTATACCATCTTTATTTTATTAGCTATATTAGTATGTTTCATTTATCCAACTTAGAATATTCCTTAAAGACCTTTTTAGATGTTTTTCTCACTCCGTGCATTCTCTGCTTCTTACAGATTCCAGATTTTTTTTTTTTTAGGTAAAAAGCTTTCCTCAAAAGTCTTGTGATCATTTGTCATTCATTAATTTTTAACCTGGAGCACTAATAAGTTAAGTAGACACTAAAGGAGTTGGAGGGAAGGACTTCACTGCAGTGACTGTAAAGCTGTTTTTTCCTCTAACAGGACATCCAAAGTACAGTATCTGGGGGTTTATCCCCAGGGGTCCATCAATTCTCCAAGGATAAAATCTCCATTTTTCTGCCTGATGAGGATATATGTTTAGCTGTAAGAACCCTGTGAGCAAGCATACACCATTTGCTAATTCTTAGGTTCCAAGTTGTTTCTGCAAAGGAAATCAGCTGGCTTCTCATTAGTATCTCCCTCTAAAATCCATAGGATTGCTTCCACCACTCTATTAATCAGCTACTACTATTTCCATGTTTTTCTTAAAAAAAGATTGAGATCCCTTGTCTGCTGTTAACCTCCCTCTCATTCTATTGATCCTATTGCACTTGTAACTTTTTATCTCTTTACTGTTATTTAATTAAATAAATGTGTATGATCAATTGACCAGACACACTTATCCAGAAGCATAAGTATGATTTTAATGTTAAAAAAAACATTTTTAAGGTATTCACAGTATTTAAACTTTTAACAGAAATCCCGAGATGTCCAGTTAAAAGGGAGAGAGGAGAAAGAGAATGCATTTTACCTTAGAAAAAATTTAACTAGTGTGATTTAGGGACTGTTTTTTCTTCTGTGCTCCCAGTGAAAAATTAAAATATAAAGAAAATCCATTGAGTTAAAAATATCTAATCCTGTATCAGATAAAAGTACAACAATCCTGAATCATTATAGCATTTTCCCAAGTAAGATGACATAATTAACTCACACAAGATACAAATACAAGGATGATCAAAACAGTGTAGTTATAGCAGTGAAGTTGTGGAAACAGAAAGCCTGATAATGCATTATGATGTGTTCATAAAATACAGCATCATATAGTCATTAAAATATGATCGAGTCAAATTTTTTAAATGTTGCTCTTCAAGGACAATGTTAAGAAAATAAAAATGCAAGCTACAGAGTGAGAGAAAATATTTGCAAAAGGTACATATGATAAAAAGGCTTGTACACAAAATATAACAGTAGCTATTACAATTCAATCAGAAAATAAGCAGCTGTATTAAAGGTGAGCAAAATATTTTGAGATACTTCACCAAAGAAGATATAGGAATGTCAAATAAGTACAAGTAGAGATGTCCAACATCAGTAATTACTAGAGAAATGCAAATTAAATCCTTAAAAATATACCACTATATACCTACTAAAATGGACAAATTACAAAGGCTGACACCAGTGACAAGGAATGTGTAGCAACTAGAACTCTTATAAACTGCTTGTGGGAATGCAAAATGGTATAGACACTTTGGAGAATAGTTTGGCAGCTTCTTATAATGTTAAACATATAATTATTATCAGACAATGATCCTGCTCCTATTTACCCAAAATAAATGAAAATACACGTCTACAAAAGGACTTGTACTCCAGTGTTCACAGAAGCTGCATTCATAATAGAAAAAAACTGGAAACAACCCAAATGTCTTACAACTGGTGAATGAAAAGCAAACTGTAATCTATTTATATACTGGAATACTACTCATCAATTAAAAAGAATACTACTGATACATGCAACACCATGGATTAATCTCAAAATCATTATGCAAAATAAAAGGAGTCAGACACAAAAGATAATATCTTGTATGATTTCCTTGACATGAAATCTTTTTTAAAAAAGCAAAACTATAATGACAGAAAGCAGATCACTGGTGGCAAGAGGCTAGGGTAGGGAGAAAGAGTGGACTGCACAAGAACACAAGAGAATTTAGAGGAGTAATGGAAATGTTTTATACCATGAGGGCAGAGGTGGTTACACGTCTGTTATGTCTTTGTCAAAACTCATCAAATTGTGCACTTAAAACTGGTGAACGTTATTGTGTGTACATTATTCCTCAATAAAGATGATAAAAAGTGCTATGTAGGTCTTACAATTATGGCCATGGAAAAGCATTCACAATATAGTAGTAAAGTCAGTAGATTTATCGATGGACCATTAAGAAATGGATGTCTTTGTCAGGCTGTTTAATAGAAGAATTTCATTTGTGGGAACTAACTTATTGAGGTATTGGAAGTACTGAAAGGACAACTAGGAAAAGATAAAACCAGATAATGGCAACATTTGGAAGTCACTGCCACACCTAAGGCTTGGAAAGATTAAAAAAAAAAAAAAAAAAAAAAAAAAAGATGGTGTTATCAGATCTGCAGGGCCATCCAGGAGAAGCTAGAATAAAAGCAGGGTTTGCCCTGTGAGAACAGCAAAGAGAATGGGTCTCTCTACAGGGACCTAAGACTACTGCCAGGGACTCTGACCCCTTGACAGGGAAGAATGGCAAGAAATAGCCTAAGTCCCTTCTTCGTCACACCTGCCCACCAGAAGCCACTCAACAAGGGAATCAAAGAGTTTTTAGGGGTAAGCCACCTGTGATACACAGCAGAGCAGGGAAAGGATGGTTTAGACATGCACAGAAAAGACTGCAAAAACAGTCACAACCACAGTTACCTCTGGTAGAATTAAAGGCAGTTCTTAATTCCTTTCTTTCACTTTATTTTTTTTTTAAATATACACTTCTTTCACAATGAATAAAGTTACAAAAATTAAATCAAGTAAGTTTGAAGAATTCTCTATATTTTGTTGGAATCAAAAGGAGAGAAATAAAGAGTCCAAAGTTTGCCATAAATTGTTTTTCTTCTCTTTAAAAATACAAAGAAGAAGAAGCTTCTGGGTTCAACTTAGACTTGACTCTAGCCAGTGAACGCATTAAGTCTTCAGTCATCCCTACTTAATTACGTTATATGCAATGTTGTTTTAAAATGTTCCAGCAGAGCTTGGCATGGTGCTGCTTTCCCAACCAGCCAGCTGGAAAGACCACCATTCCAGAACAGAGCCAGAAAAAGCTGCAAGCATGAGTAATGGAATTAATCACATGGGCAATTCACCCTGCGGCCAGACACCTTCCACATTTTACACAAAGATGCTAGGCAGACAATGAATTGGGAGCCAATCAGACCTCTTAAAATATATTTGGGTGATTTTCGCATAGATATAGGAATAATATCTTCCCAATTTCACAAGCAATGATAATTGTTCTGAACATAATACATATCAAATGAGGTAACAGCATCATTTTAAAAGCTTAGTGAAGTTCAACCACAAAAATAGAATCAATAGAAGATACACACACACACACAAATATGTGTAGATGGGGGTGGGAGGGAGGGAGAGAGAAAAAGAGAGAGATTTATTATAAGGAACTGGTCTGTGCAATGGTAGAGGCTGACCTGGAGGCAGGCAGTCAGGAAGGGAAGAGCACAAGCTGGAACCCCACAGGCACAGGCCCGAGCCGCTGTCACAGGCAGGCAGGAGGGCAGATCCAGCAAAGGGAGAGCAAGCGTAGACCCAGCTGCTACCGGCAGTCTCTTTTGCTGGCAGTCCCTTTTAAGGGCCCATCTGATTAGGTCTGGCCTACCAGGGATAATCTATAATTTAAGGTCAACTCATTAGGGACTTGCATTACATCTGCAATATCCCTTCACAGAAGCAGCTAGATTAGCGTCTGACTGAATAACTGGAAGGTGTGTATATGCCACAAAGTGGCTGCTGCCCCCTCTTTGGTGCCCACAGTGTAGCCTGGCTAAGATGACATGTCAAAAACTATCCCACTCAGAACCATATATTTAGGAATACATATAAACATACATATTATCATTTATCATTGCTTTAAGACTCAAAATATCTCCTTACTACCAGACAGTTTCTGTCTTCTTCCTCATTGTTAAGTCCCAGCGGTGCATGGTAGATGCCCAATAAATACTGAATGAATGAATGAATGCATGAAATTTTCTACAAGTGCTGCAACATCAAAATGCATGTTATGCCCATTAGTTTAAAATTTATTTTATTTTGAAAACAAAGTAAAAATTAAACAATGAAGACATGAAAAGAAATAGTGGCATAAAAATATGACACTCTGACAACCAAGAAGATTGCTTCAGGCTTTTCTTCCTCACCCCGTTCCCTTCTGTTTATCCCCTCAGCCTACATGCACTTCTTCCAGCAGAGCTGATACAGGATGTGTACTCTGTGTGGGCTATAGAATGCTAGTTCAAGTTTCACAGTTAGATGAATCATTAGTAGGCTTCTTTGGCTTTGTCTTCATTCCTTTTCATAACGGGAAGTCTTTCCTTACACACACAGATACCACTAGACTCATCCTTACTGTAACTTCGATCAAGCTCCATTGTAATCGTCTATTTACTTGTGTATCTCACCCTCCACTATTGTTAACTCCTTGTCAACAGAGGCAATTGTGTTCACATGATAGCCCAACAGCCAAGTTCCTGGAACATACTAGGAGCTCAATGAATGAGTGATACAATGAACAAAGAATGAATTGTGATCTTGCCTTAAGCTCCTAAAGAACCTTGGCTTAATAAGTTTCTGAGTAAACCTTTTCTATCTCACCTCAGTCCCATCAGTAATCCTAAAATAGGGGACAAAAATAAAACTCAATTGTCTGTGGATATGTTGCTGACCAGTAATAGATCTGATATTTCTCCAAGGATTAGGTATATACCTGGGATTTTTTTTAATTTTTAAATTAAAAAGTTCTCATCTTGTCATGCTCTGCGGACTTGGTGTGGAAAAGCTCAGTATTGTTTAGTGGAGGCATTTAAGTCTGGGGGACGTGGTCAAATAAATAAACTCCAGGGAAGATTCTAGGAGTAGCCTCGTATACCAAGGACAATCTCTTGAGAACACAAGCCTGGATTATGAGAGGTTTCATACTTGTCTTCCCTGTCATACACTCAATTTTCTCTCAGGAGAGCAACTGGAAAAAAAAAGAAAAAACCTTCAGGGATAGAAAAAACAACCTATAATCTATTTCAGGCTTCTTAGTGAAAAGCTCTAGCTAGCAAGCTTCATTCTTCTAACAAACTAATGCCAATTTAAAGCCAGGAAGCTGACCTGAATGATTCTACTGTCCTGTACACTGTAAATTTCCACGCTAAGGATTCCTAACCTCAACCACTGTTTGGGAACTTATACATTGTGGCACTTGAATGGTAACTAAGGTGTTTTATGGGACACAGAACTCAGACCTCTGGCCAGAATTCTTCCCTATACTCCCTGTTTGGCTGGGCATTGTCATTCAAGTGACTGCCCACAGAGGCAATGAGATGCTCTTAATTAGCTTCCTGTGCACCCTAAGAACTACACTGAAACTATGAAAGCTTTCCTTCTCAGTGGCCTGATTTGTCTTCCTCCTGTCCTAACTATGTCTGCATAGGAGACATTTTTAATATTTAAATTGTGTGCCTTCCAGATAAAGCCTAAACATACCTTTTCCTTAACTTAGAAATGCAAACAAATAATGAGAAAATGCCAGGAAATAGTGAAGTTTTTAAAAGGAATGACAAACAATACAAAATAGAGTCATTATTTACTAGCCCAAATAGATCTATAACTCCCTGCTTCAAAAAATATTACAGAGAGATCCTTATACCCTTCTTCTTTGCCTTTTTTCCAATCTTGGGCAAGTCCATCTGATATTAGGTGGTGTTACAAGGTGCCACAATTTGACGGATAAATGCCTGTGTCAAACAGAAAGCTCTTCAACCATCACTTGGAATTGAGGACTTTGGGCAGAAAGTCTTTACTTAGAGATAACCAAGTAAGTCTAGAGAAGGCATGCCGTGCAGTCAATCCTTAAATTTGAAGTGAAACAGCAAGAAGCATTTCATTATGCCTGTTCACTTTTAAACCCCTGAAAAGAGATTAGCAACAAAGTAAATACACATTAGAAAAATTTTACTATCCAGAATGCAGTTGTTAGAGGTGACAAGTTCTTAAAGTTTCATTAAGACATAAAGTAGCTTTGAAGTTGCCTCTGGTTGGCATCAAGTAGCTTTTGGCATAAAAACCCAAGCAGGACTTACAGGGCAGCCCGCGACCGGCCTAAAAGCAAGGAGCATCTTCTGCTGGGAAAACAAATGTTTGATAAGTAGAATTGTGACTTCGTACTGTTGACAGCCTCAAGCTTCATCTATTTATAAAAGAGAGGCTATTTTAGAGCATGTCGTACATGAGCTAGTTGCAGGGAAGCAGGGTAGAGATGGAAAAGGATGACCTCCCTGAACATCTGTCATGATTACACATAAAACCTCACTACAAAGTCAAATGTGATCTGTTTGGTACTTCGGACCGTTCAGCCTCAGCTATGTGAATGAGTGTTTGCAGTCACGGCTATGTATTTTATCTTTTTTTTACGATGCCTATCACTTTAGACCCAGACAATCAAGGGAGGCATAACCAACACAATCAACAGGTCAATCGAGAAGATGCATTTGACCATTTAACTCAGAGAATGAGGCATGCATTGTCATACGCTCTCTTGTTCTATTCCAAAAGGAGTCAGGCAGGGAAGGAAACCTGCTCACCATTATAATGACTGCCAATTTACCATGCCTTTCTCAATTGATGAAGCCCCAGGCCAGCGTCACTCTGAATCTTGTCAGCAAAGGTGGCAGTGGAAGCACAGCAGCAGCAGCCTTCCCTTTCCCACCCCAGCAAAGGAGGGAAAGCGGTCCTCCCACAGAGCCGGCACATTTGGTGCTAACTAAGACCCCAGCATGGCCCTTCCAGGCTTGGCTGCCTACTGCACAGCAAGGGCCTTTTGTAATTTATTTAGATGAGTATTGACCTTATTTTCTTGGCACTGACATGTGAAAGTATGTTCTTTTGGAGGATTTGGGGAGTGGGGCTGCGGGGGGCGGTGGGGACCAGCATACTGTCTAGCTTCACTGAATGCACCGGTGCAGAGCAGCTGGCCATTTCACTTCTCTCCATCAGAGCATCCCCACCTATGCTGGAGATGGTGTTTTCAAGCCTTCAATTTGTATCAGAACTTTAAAACATGAGGTGATACAAAACAGAATATTTCAGTGTCATTTATCATCCTTTAGACATAAAAACCAAGTAATGATTTTATCTTTCTGAAAGCGTTTGCTAGTCAGGTTTTTCAAAACAACCAATGTCCCTGATTCCAAAATAATTCTCCAGAATCAGAAATCCACAGACATTTGCAATGAAACAACACTGCAATTCTTTTCTTGGACAAAGACACTCTTTATAAGGATGAGTTTTGAATGGGCATCACCTCCACGCTTGTGAACAGTCCTCCTTTTAAGGATCATGACAGAGCCTGCCATTGTTTTAGAGTCAGTGTATCACCCTTTCTTAATCCATTGAAAAACACTAAACAAAATATCTTTTAAAAGGAGTTACTTCCCTTATGATTTTTCATTCTTTCATTACATCATGCCACAGCTTATAACTGATAGGTAGCATTGAAATTCAACTCTCCTTCTCACCCTGTACTCTTATACATTCAAAATGATAATCATTTATATTTCTTAATGGCAATTATTATTATTATTACTTTTTTTTTGCCGTACGCGGGCCTCTCACTGCTGTGGCCTTCCCACTGCGGAGCACAGGCTCCGGACGCGCAGGCTCAGCAGCCGTAGCTCACGGGCCCAGCCGCTCCGTGGCATGCGGGATCCTCCCGGACCGGGGCACGAACCCGTGTCCCCTGCATCGGCAGGCGGACTCTCAACCACTGCGCCACCAGGGAAGCCCATGGCAATTATTTTAGTACAGAGATAGCAAACTGTCAATGTCTCTATTTTCATAAACACTTTTGGACTAGGACGTGAAAGAAAGACACACATATCAAATTTGTAGTTAACACCAAGATAGGATGAATAGTTGCAATACTACTGATATAGTTTTTAGTGAAAATAAAGTTGGAAGGGACCGCCGAGTTCAGTTCCTACTCAATCCCTTCATTTCCCCCATGAGACACAGAAAAAAATTTTTAAATAAACTGGCCAAAATCACACAATTAGTCTTCTGAATTTGACCAGTATTTTCCACAATGCTAGGAAGCATGGCAAAGCCAGAACTCAATGTACATGTTGCATTAATTCCTAATTGGAAAATTTTAATCTTAGTTCATTACCTCCCCCTTATCTCCTTTGTTGCTCTCAAATTTCACTCTGTTCTATTTTTCTTCATTGGTCTCATCAGGATGGAAAATGACATTATAAACAGGTTCAGTTTCTCGCTCATTGTCCATCTCCCCCACTGGAATAGAAGTACTACAGAGCCATGAATCATGCCTTCCTTATTCTCTGCTACAGCACCACCAATGAGAAGAATGCCTGGCACATAGTAGGTACTCAATAAACACTTGAAAAAGCTGATTAATCAATCACACTTGAGATTTTAGAAGGCCAACCTGCACTTCACTGACACCAGAAATCACAGAGCAGCCCTGTATGAGGAAGTCCAGCCTCCATTAACACCATTGCCCAGTGGTCTTCAAAGTCTAGCCTTTTGTCCACATCGACCTAAACTCAAGAGTACAACCAAATTTCTGCCCCTGCCTCTCCACTGAAACTGTATACTCACAGGTTCCCAAAACATTCTAATTCTAATATTCAGTGGCTTTTTCTCCTCCTTGTTCTCTTTTGCTCTCTCTCTCACGGAATTTGTCATGTCAGGACTTTTCTGTACCTTGGCCACTCTCCTTTCTGCTTTGATTTCTTGATACAAGGCCAGTTCTCTTCTCCTTTCGACTTTCACCATCAATTACCACCAATTCTCACTGCTTCACTCTCCCCTCTGTGTATATAACCCCTGAACTCAGTTTCCAGACTTGTCTTCTGTAAGATCTAGAGCCTTTTCTCTGAACTTCTGAAGGATATTTCTTCTCACATAAACTACTGTCACCTCAATCTCACCATGTCTAAAACTACTTATCACTGACATCTATTTTTTGGAAATACATCTTTTCCTCCCAACCATATTAAAGGAAGAGTGCATTATACCTTTTTGGATCCCTACATCAACAAGCAAGCCCAGTGCCTGGGCTTTCTAAGTGATTAATAAATATCTGTGTTGACAAATATCAAGTATGGTGATTGTCATGGTAGAACTGTGTCCCCTAAAAAAGAGACTCTGAAGTCCTAAACTCCAGGACCTCAGAATGTGACCTTACTGGGAGACAGAGTTGTTGTAAATGTAATTAGTTAAGATGAGGTCATACAGAAGTAGGGTGGACCCTTAATCCAATATGACTGGTGCCCTTATAAGAAGAGGAGAAAGACACACAGCGTGAAGAACACCAGTGACAGTCGAGGCAGAGACTGGAGTGATACATCTAAAAGCCAAGGAATGCCAAGGACTGGCAGAAAATATCAGAAGCTAGATGAGACAAGGAGGAATCCTCCTCTTTATGTTTCAGAGGTAGCATGGCCCTTGATTTTGGATTTCTAGCCCTCAGAAATATCAGATAATAAAATTCTGTTGTTTTAAGCCACCTAGTTTGTGGTATTATGTACGACAGCCCTAGGAAACTAAGGTATGGTTAAAAGGAGAACTTTGGGATCAAACAACTCTGAAGACAATACCAACTCTATCATTTAATTATGTGAGCTTGGGAAACTTACTAACCCCTCTTGTGCCTCAGTTTTCTTATCCTTAAAATAAGGATAATACCTGTTTCACAGGATTTTTGTAAGACTTACATTTGCAGTGTATATTACAGATTTTACAGAAAGCCTAGCACACAGTGTATGCTCAAATTAATATCCTATTTGCCCTTTGCATTATTAAATGAGCCTTTTATTTACAGTAACTAGTGTATTCATTCAACAAATATTTATTGAATATCTTCTTGGGTTAGGCATTACTCCAAGCATTTAGGATACAGAAGTAAACAAAATAGAAAGACACTTCCTCATGGAACTTACCTATAGCAAATAAGCCTACTTTTTTCTCTTAAGCTGTCACTGCAAATTGTCCTAAACTCTGCTTCAAGGGATTATTATAATAAGAAAGAAATGAGTAGATTTGCTTACTAAATCACAGTAGATTCTTTTCAAGATATCAAAATAGTAGGAGCCATCATTACATAATAGTTTGTTTGCCATGGTATAAAGCAAAACAAACTAATATTGTCTTTCCATTCAAAATGAAAAGGGAAGGAAAACAATATTTATTCATTTTCTTAACTACAAGTCCACATTTTAATAAGATGCTACAAGAAACCAATTAAATTTAGCATATACAAAAAATATTAAAAGGTTAAACTGTCATATATAAAAATACCTTCAGGTAAATCTTCACCATTGAAAAGGAAGAAATATTACCCTCAATGAATTTTTCAACTGTAAAAAGAAAATTTCTCATGTGATTTATGATCATTTTTATCATTTTCTAAAATTTACTTAATGGCATTAGGGTAATGGAGAAAATTTTAAGTATGTGCTGTTGAAAAGTAAAGCATTGTAAGTAACAAAACAACAACAAAAGAAGTTCTTAAGCTCTAGAATATTAATGAAGAATGGAGACATCAACATTTTTTATGTCAAAGACAAGGAATTACTTTATAGATATTTGATATGACATCTTTTAAAAAAAATTTTTTTATTGGAGTATAATTGCTTTACAATGTTGTGCTAGTTTCTGCTGCACAGTGAAGTGAGTCAGCTATATGCATACACATATCCCCTCCCTCTTGGACCTCCCTCCCACCTCCCTCCCCACCCCATCCATCTAGGTCATCACAGAGCACCGAGCTGAGCTTCCTGTGCTTTATAGCATCTTTATCAACAGGAAGGATGACAGAGAATGTAAAAATTTGGTTTGCGCGTCTTAGGACGCATCCCCGGGTAGATTCCCTCCCTCGTCCCACATCTCTCCAGTTCCATGTCTCTAGGGTTTCCCTGCCCTGACCCTGTGCCCCACACGCGTCTACTGAGCACTTGAAATATGACTCGTCCAGACTGAGATGTGCTACAAGGGTAAAATATACACCAAATTTTGAAGACCTGGTATGAAAAAAGGAATGTACAATATATCAATTATATTTCATATTGATTACAATTTGAAATGATAATATTTTGATTATATTGAGTTAAGTCAAATATTTTGTAAAAATTAAATTCACCTGTGTCTTTTTACCTTCTTAATGTGTTCTACTAGGGAATTTAAACCTCAGTATGTGGTTTGTATCTGTAGCTCATGTTATATTTCTATTGGACCATAGCGCTCATGTTACGAAGTCACAGTTGTCAGGAGTAGCAAGGACTTGCAGTGAAGTCCAGAAATCAAGTGGTTACTTAATCTCTACCACTAGCGACGGATCTGTTCTTTCCTGTGTACCAGCTTTATTCAAACACCAACTATGGACCAAGTTCCTCCACACAGCAGGAAACATGGCAACACATTTCCATTTTGACATTTTGTTAAGCCTGCCATCACTGAGTCACTAACATGCCCTCACTAGCCCCATGTTCAGAAACCCAGGAAAGATCTCTGATTGGCCTGGTTAAGTCAGGTGCCAACATAAGACTGATCAACTGCAGCCAAGTGGGTGGAATCTGTAGGAAAGTGCAGCTCTCTCACTAATTACAGGTTTGGAGTGAGGGAGAAGTTCCCATAAGAGGGATGATGATGCTCCTAGAAGAAGTAAAGGCAAAGGGCAAGAAATTTAACAGAGAGCCTTTGTAGTACAAATGTGTTGATAATATTGCAGAGAAATCCTCTCAGTGTGTTTTTATTTGTGAAAGGGACATATTGCTGCTTTGACCCAACATCCCTTCTTTTGCAGAACAAAACTATCTATTTGGAATATTATCCTATTCCAAGCTGTTCTAGTGAGGATATCAGTCACAACTGACACCTCCATCCCCGCCCACTGGACAACGGGAAAGAGCATTTGACTCAAACCTAGTCAAGCAGAGTGCCACATTCCCCTGGGAACAACTATTGCTCCAAAAGTGAGCACATGACTGAAGGAAGACCAATCACACGTCTTCTAGAATTTAAATACAAAACTGGAAGGTAAAAGTTGTCTGTTTTCCATTGTGATTGATAAAGGATGTGAATCTGACACTATTAAGAGATAGCTTCACTGGGTACACAAAGGAGGACCATCTCAATTGGACAGAACAGAGACAACACAGGGAAGAAAGTGAAGCTGATAGGGAGAGAAAAAGAAAGAAAAAGAAGGAAGAAGAGAAGAAACTGTGTAAGCACCAGGAGCTAGCCACGCCTGAAATCTAAGCAATCCTGGACTTCCCAGTTCTGTGAACCAGTACATTCCCTACTGTGTTTGAGCTTATTTTGAGTCTAGATTAGATCTTTTGCACCAAAAAGAGTCTATTCTAATTATCTTAAGGGTCAAACCAATTCAACCTTTGACTCTCAATCTAGTGTCAGTGCTAAGCTATTCTGAAAATGACAGAAAGCTTAAAATAAACCAGGAGTCATGGAATATAGACAAATTCTATATACAGAAAGCA
The DNA here is from genome assembly GCF_949752795.1 of Hyperoodon ampullatus. Lineage (NCBI taxonomy): Eukaryota > Metazoa > Chordata > Mammalia > Artiodactyla > Ziphiidae > Hyperoodon > Hyperoodon ampullatus. The sequence continues at coordinate 75,802,471 of NC_136926.1, forward strand.
AACTTAAGTGTATTCCTTTCCTTGAGGTAAGCAAGTTGCATATAATCCAATGTGCCTCACTTGTGGCAGGCTCACACGTCTATTACAGCATTCTAAAACCTGATGGCATTTATTTATTTACTTGTCTCTCTCCACAACTGGACTTTCAGCCTCTTCAGGGCAGACATACCTTATTTATCTTTATATGATGACAGCCTACCACAGTGCTGGGCAATGAATGCTTGTAAGAGAGTGGAAAGGAATTAAAATAGAGAGAGAAAAAATATTGCACACAGCTTATGCAGACACTTATTTGAAATATGCTTTCACAGATATAAGACAAATATTTGTTATCTTTTTGTTTAACTACTGGCTTGCACCATAATATACCAATGGAGGGACGGTCAGCTCCTAATGAAAGAATAACATCATCACCATCATAATATCACCTAATGTTTTCGTGTGTTTTCTGTATCCCAAGCCCTCTGTTAATTGTTTATATCTTTTCCACTTAGAATACGAGTTTAGCACTAAGAAGATGAAAATACTTCAGGATACTTTATGTTATTGCACTTTATGTAGCACTTTATAGTTTGCAGAATTCTTCCCCATATATATCTTCTAGTTTGCAATTCAGTGAGGTAGATGGGAAAATATTAAAATCTCATAACTCATATGAATAAAAGGTCTCAAGAAGCTAAAACACTTTTCTTAAGTAACAATATTAGTAATTTAGAATAAGAATTCAGGTCTCGTGACTCCATACCAGTACTTGCTCTGCTATAGAAAGAGCAAGCGATGTAAATATCATTACAAATTAACCTAAAACAGACACCTGGAGAATCTGTGGATCATACAGGTAAGGATTTCATTGGTGTCCCTTACTTCCCATTTCCTAGGCATTTTCAAGCTTAATTTCTGCATAAAAATTCTCCTCCTCCAACCCCCTCTCATTACTCTTTTCTCTTAATAAATCCACTTACCGGAATGAAACCAAGTATCATAATTGTAAATACTGGAAGGTTTTGCTTGCAAATAGGAAGCTACAGACCTTGCCGTAAAAGCAATGCCTACTTCTTCTTCTAAATAAAAGACAATGAACCATGACAGAGAAAACTCCCTTCCCCATAATGTGAAGAAAAATCTTCCCTTGATATTCCTGCTAGGGCAGCTTGTTCTGATCACAAGAAACAATGCTCAGGCTCATTCTGGCCTCAATACACTGGGTGGGAGAAGCTGCAGTACAAAAGGGACAGATTTCATCTTCTCATTACTGCTCTCATAGAATTCCTTAGATTGGGTACATTTTTAGCTACCTGGTGGGTGCACCATAAAATCTCATATTTTATATATACACCATACACACACACATGCTTACACACACCTAGAATAGAATATGTAATTTGCACAGTTAGTTTTATGTTGAAACTGGAATTCTGTAAAACAGTGGGTGAAGAGATCTCATTTGTATGATTTTTTTCAGTTTTTAATGATAATTTTTAGAGTCTTTATATAGCTGCAATGGCTTACCAGTCTAAATATTTCGTTCAGGGAAAAAAAAAAAGAAAAGAGGTGGCATTTGAAAAGCACTACAATAATTTCGTAAGAGCTATATTCATTTTTTTCCAAAAGAGTGGGAATCCCATTTTAGCCTGCCAGGAAAAGAAAGCTTAAGAGTAAATTCTGGGAGCAACGAATTTTTTTATCCTTCTATAAAAAACATTCAGGCTGTTACTGCCTTCAGTCAAGAAATATTGACTGAGTACTACGTGTCAGGTCCTGTGTCTGGGGCAAGAATTGTCCTGGTGAATAAACACATCTCCCTGCCTCCTGGTATATCATTTAGCTATTAATTCAACAAACGTCATTGAGCATCTTGTATGTTCCAGGTACAACATGCCAAAAAACCTGCTAAAATCCATGCTTTCATGGAACTGAGATCCCAGTGGGAAAAAGAGATAATAAACGAACAAGTTTAAAAACAGACTATTTACATTCAGAAAGTGATAGAGGTTTTGAAGGAAATAAGAACTTCCAAGTGCTGTTGGAAGGGAATTCTATTTTAGATAAAGTGATCATCAAAAATCCCCTAATGGGCAATACTTGAGTGGAGCCCTGAAAATGTGAAGGATCAAGTTCTGTGCAGACCTGGAAGAAGAGAACTGGAGGCAGAGGCCACCATGTAGAGGAATGTTTAGCAGAAGTGCACTGAGCAATGGGAAGAGCAGGGAAGGATAATATTAGAGAAGTGGGCAGGTCTGAGGAGGTAGTGCAACTAATGAGAACTTTGGACCTTATTCTAAGTATGATACAAGACCATCTGGGCATCATAAGAAAAATGATGTGATTGAAAAAGCTAGTTCTTGATATCGTTTAATGAATAATCTGTAGGTTTGGGAAGTGGAAGCAGAAAGAGAGGTTTGAGGCTCTGCAGTAATCTAAGAGAGATGACAGTGGCTTTGATTAGAGCGATGGAGATAGTGAGCGTAATACTAATACAAATACATAGTAGAGTCAGGCACTATCCTACTAAATTTATGTTTATTAATTTGTTTGGACTCTTGTATACAATTTTGAATAATTCGATAATAACCCTATGATATAGGTGCTATAAATATACCCACTTTACAGCTATGGAGAAGAAAGCAGAGTGGATTTTAGTAGCTTCCTCAAGACTACACAGATAATAACTGATTAGAGGATGTGAAAGTTTAGCCAACTAAAAAGTTAGAGGGAATAGCCCACACATAAGACCACTTTCACTTCTGATACCAGCTGCAAGTTCAGGGGTCCCAAGACCACCTACAGTTCCATAGTTCACTAGAAGGACTCACAGAATGCACTGAAGACTGTTATCCTCATGGTTATGGTTTACTGGAGGGAAGGGATGCAGATTGAAATCAGTCAAGGGAAAAGACATATAAAGTGAAGTCCAAGAAAGTACCAAACATGGAGCTACCAACTGTCATCTCCTGTGGAGTCAAGACAGAATTAATTTGATGGCATCCACGTGTGAAAGTACGCACAGTATTGCCTAGCCAAGAAGCTCACTCGCGCCTCAATGTTCAGGGTTTTAATTGGAGTGCCATCACGAAGACGTGACTGATTGCTCAAGGGCTGATCTCAGTCCCTCGTCTCTCCAGAGGGCTACTGATACTGCATGGCCCAGTCTCCCCACCCACCCCTCCGCACACACAGAATCATATTGTCGGCCCTTGTGGTGGGGCCAGCCCCAACCTTAAATCATACTGTTAAGCTACCCTGATCCAAGGTCCACAGGCAAACAAAGACACTCTTATCAGGCATGACAGACCAAGGGCTTAGAGATTGCCTCCCAAAAATTAAGGGCAAGACCAAACCTCTCTTTGGGCAAGGTTAGATTCTTTACTGCACAGGGGAAGACATGAATAGGAGGGAAACAAAGACGTTGTTTTCAGCCACGTAAAATTTGAGATGCTCTTTTTATATAAAAATAAGATGTTGAGTAACAGTTATATATACATATCTAGGGTCCAAGCATGAGAAGACTGGACTGAAAATTCTGAAGCTACAAACTGTAGATGGAATTTAAATGACATGGGATGGAATAAGATGAATCAAAAAGAAATTTTAGGGAAATTAAGAGAAACAAGGACTAAGCCGTAGAGCATAGCCACATATAAAGGTTGGGGAAAGGAAGAAGACCTACTAAAGGAAATTGAGAAGGAATGGTCATTGACATAGGAGAAAAATGAGGAAAATAGGAGAAGGTGTATCCAAAAAGTGACAGTTATGTAGAAACATGACCTCATATTTGGAAATGCATACTAAAGCATTTATAGATAAAGTAACACAATATCTGCAACTTTCAAATGGTTCAGTAAAAAGAAAAACATAAAAATATGTTTATAGGGATTTCCCTGGTGGTCCAGTGGTTAGGACTCCATGCTTCCACTGCAGGGGGCATGGGTTCGATCCCTGGTAGGGGAACTAAGATCCCGCATGCTCCGTGGTATGGCCAAAAAAAAAAAAAAACAAGGGAAAGAAAATATATGTTTATAAACATAAAAGAAATACAGACAAATGTGTTAAAATTATTGAATCTAGGTACAAAGTATATGGGGGGATTCACTGTATTACTCCTTCAAGTTTTTGTATTTTTGACATTTTTCACAATAAAATGTCAGGTATGAGAAGAGAGGGTGCTAATGACCAGGGCCAAAATGTTCCTGAGAAATTCAGAACGTGGGGGCAGATAACAGACTCAGAATTTGGAGTTTGGACTTGATATTTGGTAAAGGTAGGAGGAGAGAGAATGGGAGATGAGGAACCTTCAAGGAGATTTTCCCTATAAGAGAGCTAAGAAGTTGGGCAAGGGTTAGAATAATGTAACAAGGGTCCTAACTGAGTGGAGGAAATCAGACGGGGACAAGAGGATTCAAGGCTGCAAAAGAAGCTGATGCTTGAGCTAAGTGTGCAAGAACTAGGAAGCTTTAACCAGAGTGAGAGAATGGGAGAGGAATTCCAGGCAAGAAGAACAACACATGCAAAAGCATGAAGGTGCCAGAAGGGTGTGTTACTACATTTAGTTTGAATTTGTATAGTTTGGCTAGGACTGAAGCTGGAAAGATGGATAAAGGTTACCTTACAAAACAGCCAGAGTTCCTCCAAGAAGGGTCTAAAGTTCCCTAAACTGAGAATATCCTGGGACACTGGTTAAGACATAGATTTACAGACTCCACCAAAGACCTGTTGACTCAGAATCCCTGTGGGTGGGACTCCCTGGAAAATGAGAATGTGTGTGTGTGTCTTCTCCCAGCATCACATGGCCTTTCATCTCTGCCATCTCTATAGTTTTATTTCTGTATTTCTTTCGGAAATTTTCACATTCCCCCTCCCCCTGACCCACTTTCTCATAGCTTCTAATGCCCAGAACTTTGCTTTGCTTGTGGCTCCATCTTATATGGTATGGGCTCCAACTAAGACCTTTCAGCACAAATGTCCACCACAAACTGACATCTACATCTAGATACCTCTACACCTTTGGGTTCCTATTACAGAGTGAGAAACAGATGAGAAAAGGAGAAATGGGGGAGGAAGAGAGATTGATTGTTGGTTAGTACAGGCCACGAGTCCACTCTAGCTTCAATCAGCATTGACTAGGGGCACTTCACATGTGCATAGGGCAGGCTCTCTACAGCACTGCTACTCAGAATGTCAGTCCACAGTGAGAAAAGGAGCTTGTGTCAGAATGTAAGTCAGTGCACTGCTTGCTTCATCAATAAAGTCTTGCTATGAAAAAAAAAAGTCAGCTGAACTAAACAGAGTGCTTCATGGCACAGTTAATTTACATTCTGGCACAAGTACCTTATCTTATTGAGGACAGGTAACAAACAGCTCCAAGACAGGTAGCCAATCCACGGGCCACGCTCTGAAAAGCACTGCTCCAAAAAGAGTTATGGATAAAACAGGCATTTTAAATAATACAAGATACAATATATGTTGATGTCAGTGATCAAAAATTAGCAAAAAATGTCCTTCTAGCAAACCCATGAGAAAAGCATTCCGATGAAAATACAAAAGACAGACAATCCCCAAGCATCAGACCATATTTCTGAAGATAACGAGAAATTAACTTAAAGTTTAACTCACCACTGAAAATAATTCCGACTACTAGCAAGTAAGGTATATTTTATAAAGAAGGGAGAACGAGGGCTTCCCTGGTGGCGCAGTGGTTGAGAGTCCACCTGCCGATGCAGGAGACACAGGTTCGTGCCCCGGTCCGGGAAGATCCCACATGCCGCGGAGCGGCTGGGCCCGTGAGCCATGGCCGCTGAGCCTGCGCTCTGCAACGGGAGAGGCCACAACAGTGAGAGGCCTGCATACCACAAAAAAAAAAAAAAAAAAAAGAAGGGAGAGTGAACCCCAAGATCACTAGAGGTGCGCCTTTAGAGCTTACTTTTATTCCTCTCCACCAGGTGACCTGGGAAGCATAAAAGTCAGAGAACTTTTTTAAAAACTCTCTTCAAGGCTGTTAGGAGGTATAAAATACACATCTTGAGCAAAATAAATGTATGCACTTCAAGAAGGTAATAAATCACTTGTAGCTTTATTGCTGTCAGTCATTGGTTCTTGAAGGGCAAACTGTACTTGATTCTTGACTTGTTCTTTGCTTCACTGATCAGCAACTTTTCTTAGAAGTTACAAAGTTTTCACTGTTGACAACTCTGGGATTTTTTTAAACTCATCTTATGTTTTTAAAATATTATTTTATGGCCATATTACTGTGTAATTTAATTCTACAAACTTCAATTGAATGCTTACTATATGCTGGGAACTGCTTCCTCTCTGCTCTGGAGGGAATGCAGAAAGGACTAAAATGTTATCAGGGAACTCATATGACCCCTTGGGAGAGACCGATGTGTGTGCACATAACTAGGAATTAAAGTAGGTGGCAATTAGTGCTGTAATTGGACAAGAAAAGGGAATAGTTAATTCTGACTATAAAAATACAAGAAGACTTCACAGAAGAATTGGTCCTTAAAGGAAAAGCAGAATTTCAAGAGGCCAGGGAAGAGAGAAGTAAGAAACATCCCAGGCAGAGGAAGTAATTGAACTCAGTCTTGAAAGAGTGTGGCTCATTCAGGAAACATCAAGTTATCTTCCAACACTAGTCCATAAGATGTGTTGGGGGAAGGGTGCACAAAGTGAATAAGAGCACGCAGGCTTACAATTGCAAGTCATGTTCATAGAATTGTGAGCAGTCCAAGGTTACAAGATCACAAAGTGTAGAGAAGAGTAGTGGGCTCTGAGGTCGGGCTGACGATTGGGGCCACGTTATAAAAGGCTCTGAATGTCATGCTGAGGAATTTAGAGCAAGGAAGAAATCGTACAAGATATGTAGCACTGTAAAACAGCCTTGTGGTGGATTATAATATTTGAAATTTTTCATTCCCTCCTTCTCTTATAGCAATTTTCTCTGCACCCTTGCCTTTGGCCTCAGTCATGTGATTTGCTTTGGTTAATGGAGTAGAATGTGAGCAGATGTGCCCTATATTACCCTCAAGTAGAAAGAAGCTTTTGGAAGCATTGAAGGTTTCTGCCAGACTATTTGTTCCTGTACCTCTACCATGGAGAGAGTCTGCCTCTTTAGCCTGAGTCTTAGAATGGAAAAAATCATGGAACAGAATTCAACTTCTATAACCATAGGCTGGATAAGACCCATACTTGCTGACTGGCAGTCCCTGACATAGGGACAGAGGTAAGCAAAAAAAACAAATATCCGCTGTTTAAATCCACTGAGATTTCAAGATTTTTTGTTACACAGTATAATGTAGTGAATGGTGAGTAATTCACATTTTTAAAATTATAATGCCAAGAAATTTTTATTGGAAAAATACTGAGACTTTTAAAGAAAAATAAAATTACCTATAATTACAATCCCCAGAGATAATCACAGATAACACTTGACCATACTTTGCACTAAATATCAGTCCAGATGAGTCATAGGTCTATAGAGGAAAAGTAAAGCAGTGAAGCTTTTAGAAGCAAATATAGGAAAATATCTTCATGACCTTGGGGTAGGCAAAGGTTTCTTAAGCAGGACACAAAAAGTGTTAAAGTAAAAGACTGTGAAATTGGACTACACTAAAATAAAAGATGCCTATTAACAAAAGACACCATCAAAAGCCTGAAAGAGCAAGCCACACAATGGAACCAGCATGTGCAATCTCCATCCTATCAAGGGTTCATACTCAGGATATGTAAAGAAGGCTAACACGGCAATGGAAAAATGGTCAAAACACTTGAACTGGCCCTTCAACTAATAATCCTTTATTTCCTGTTCTGGTGCTCATTACACTGGTGTGTTTACTTCATGAAAATTAATGGAACTATTTGCTTACTATAATATGTGTGTTATACCACAATACAAATATACTTTAAAAATGAGAGTCTCTAAATTCTTATGTTTAGATTTAATTTAAAGTCTTAACAAAGCAACTTAATTAAAAGGGGCAGGATCCTTTGAAAGTATCAATGGAAGTTTCTTCAAGAAGTTTTTTTTTTAGTGCACAGCACAATCAGCTACAAACTATTATAGATTTCTGCAAAACTTCATAACTGGCAACACAACATTGGTTGTCAGGAATCTTGATATCTTACCCAGATGATTTTAATGAATATAATTTTTAGATACATATCAGACTTAAAAATCCTATTATACTATGACTAAGACTAACCCTGCACAGTTCTCCAGTCAGGTATTAACAAATATGAAAGATAAATTTCTTTTTCATTTGCTTCATTCTTCCATTAAGCACCACAGAATTCATACTTCAGTCAATACATATGATCTTTTCAAATTAAATTATCATCTTTTAGTGAGCCAAATAAAAGACATTTTGAATAGATGGAGCAATTTGGTTTATTTTACATTTTTGTAATAAATTCTATTTAAACGCAATTCCTTTACCAATTATGTTACTAGTTGTTGCTAGTTGTTATTCTCTTTTTCTGAATCAAAACTAAACTTCAAAGAGGTGTTCTAAGATTTTATGAGTTAATAGTTCAAAACTAAAAACTTTTTCATAAAATAAAGTCTTTTTGATATATTCAGGCTGTTACAAATTAATTCTTATGATATTTCACTCATTTGAGACTGTCTTCTTTTACATCACTGGAGATAAAATGTAGGTAGTAATCATAGAATGATTTACTATTCAAACAACATTTATTCAGTGCCCACTCTGTGCCAGCCTGGTTCTGACAGTTGTAAGCCTAGAGGTAAACAGAAAGACAGGTCCCTTGTCAAAGAGTTTACCTTTTACACAGGGAAATAACTGGGAGACATGGAAAGAAAAAAAAAAGTGTCTGTGTGAGAGAGGGCCTGAGAAGGGCTGACTTGGATGGTGTGGACAGAGGAGGTCTACTGAGGAGCTAGAACATGAATCACAGAAGAAGTAGCTGTAGTAATTTGCTAGGGCTGCCACAGCAAAGTCTCATAAACTGGATGGCTTAAACAAAAATTAGTTGTCTCACAGTTCTAGAGGCTGTAAATCAGAGATCAAGGTGTTGGGAGGATTAGTGCCTTCTGAGTGTTCCACGTCTCTCCAGCTTCTGGTGGTTTGCTGCCAATATCTGGCATTCCTTGGCCTGTAGAAGCATTACCCTGATCTCTGCTTTCATCTTCACATGCTCTCCTGTGTGTGTCTGTATGTGTGTGTGTGTGTGTGTGTGTGTGTATGCTCAAATTTTCCTTGCTAATGCCTGGATCTTGAACTTCCAGCCTCCAGAATGATGAAACCATGAATTTCTGTTGTTTAAGCCTCCCCATTTGATGGCATTTTGTCATGGCAGCCCTAGCGAATTAATACACAGAGCAAAACCGATGTTATACAATAATTTGTCTTTTTTATTCCTAGTTTAGGGATCTCTAATGGAAACTTTAAATATATTATAATCTCAGAAATGTCTGAAACTTACTATTTGAAGCAATTTCTCTGAAAAGCAAATAAAAAATTCCTCTGTATTTTAGGTTCTTCAAGTCAGTGAATACTTGTCATTGTTTTGATGGTAAGATCATCTATTTTCTCTTTAACTTTCATTCAGACGTTTTGATATCAATGAAGACACGTTCTAATTGCATATTTTATCATTAGAATAAGTTAGTGAAATCATTAGATTTCACATATTTGCCAAGAGCAATTTGATTATTGAATAAAGTTGTTACTCTTTTCTAAGGCTTTTTACACTAAATTGACATATCCTGTTGACCACGTAAAAGCCATGGACCATTTTTTATCCCTTGTTGCCAAAACAAAGTAAAAAAGCCACAACTAATCATTAGTCAATGAAAAAGCAAAGCTTTCTTTCTTATCTCTGAAACCAAACTCTACATATCTCTCCAGAAAGTTTATGAATATGGTTGAATTAAGAGTTTATTGCCTGCTGTTTTCCTTGGAGATGACCAGAGCCAGAACGCAAGGTAGAATTGTGATGACCCTGTAGCCTGTAACCAGGAGATCTGATCCATTGATAACAAAGTGATTGTTCTTTCCAGCAAGCTACATGATGCTCTGAGTCAGCCACCATGGAGGTTTCCCTCAGAGATTGCCCCTTGGGCACTCCAAAGCCAGATGAAAAACTGACAACAGCAAAGAAAGCTCCAGAGAGTTTCCGTTTTAAAGTGCTGGATCAATATGTCTGTCATCTGACTTACTCTAAAAGATGAAAGCTCATGAATCTTAGGTAGCATAATTACACTTACACCATTCCACTGCCCTAAAATGGCCACTGCTTAATTGCCTTCAGGTTGGAATATCAGCATCTGTGAATGAAAGGAGTTGATCTCTCTCTTAATTTCTGACGAAAATTCTTTTGTCTTTTCCTGCTCTCTGTGACAAAGGCTGCAGAGTTCTGAGATGAATAGCAGAAGACAGTGCAACAAATTAATACAAATGAAGTCATTCCTGAGTGACTCCATCTGCTGTAGAAATAAGGCCCGGACGATAATGTGGCCAAGATCCAGATAATTAGGCCTGACTCCAAATGAATGCACACAGGTAACTTACAGCTTCAGTAACTCTCCTCAAGAAGGCAGACATCCAAAACTAACCTTAATAGAGGCAGCATATGATCCATTGACAATCTGTTTGATATTAAAAAATGAACTTTGTTTTTGCAACGCTGCATGAAGAGTAGGCAAATAACATATGCAACTCAAAATACCACAGACTAAGACATGGTCTAGCATCTGAGATGCCAGTCTTGAAATTTAGAAAACAAAGACCTTAATTTTTGTTTACAGAATTTAATCAAAAGGCATTAATAATCTAGCAACTGAGAAAGGCACATAAGGTGTCTGCAAGTGTCTTTTCTCTGTAATCAACAGGAAGATTATTAACTAATAACAAATGTTATTCATCTTCATAATGGCTAAATGACAGCCTGTTTAAAAATAACAAATGACTATTCCTCATTGACTATTACAGGGTGAGCATGACCTTCACATATTTTAAGCAAACAAGTCCTCTTTTCAAAGATTTCGGGAGTCCTTTAATTGATAATGATGAGATATTTTATCTTTACCAAGGGACGCTAAACCTTTTAAGATGCTTTTTAAATTGAGATAATTTTATATAGCCCCGAGTTAGAAGGAACCCTGAAGGTCTGGCACTGATCTTTTTTCATAAACAAGATATTAACGAACCACAAATGTAATTAGTTACCTGTAGGTAGAAACTCTATATAGGAATGTTTCTTCTTTGTCCTCCCTGATTTTTCTATTGTGAAACAGTTGAGTTTCAATTCACAGGCCCCCCCCAAAAAAGTAGAAGATTTTTAAACTAGACTTTTAAAAATTATCTTTATTTCCTTTGAAGTACAAGCATTATACATCTCTAGTTACTGGAGATATCGGGGTTCAACTGAAAGCTCTCTATGGCTTCTAAATAGTTGTGCCAATTACACCAAGCATAACCCACAAATGCCTCTTTACAGAACTTCAGTTTTCAGCTTCCCAGGACTCCCAACCAATACTTTCAGTGACATTACATGATCAGTTGCTCCAATGTGACACAGCAGCTGTGACATGCAGAGACCAGTTAGGGAAACCCTTGAGGACAATCTGCTAGCCTTCCTGATACACAACCAGGTGAAGAGAGCAGCTACTGCAACTGGGACCATTGCTTCAACATCACAGGCCAAACATGACTGTAAAGTGCCCACTCTATTTGGGGGCCTATTCATTTTCCCAGAGCCTACTGTGTAATCAGAATAATGGTCTCCCAAGGATGTCCATGTCCTAATCCCCGAAACCTGTGAATATGTTACCATCATAGGAAAAGACACTTTGCAGATGTGATTAAGTTAAGGATCCTGTGGTGGGAGAACATGAGAATGAAGTATGTTGAAGAAGGAGGAAGGGGCCACAAGCCAGAGAATTCAGGCAGCCTCTAGAACTGGAAAAGGCGAGGAAACAGACTCTCCCTGAAGCCTACAGAAGGATGGCAGCCCTGCTGACACCTTAATTTTAAGGCCATTGAGACTGATTTCAGACTTTTGACCTCCAGAAATATAAGATATTTGTGTTGTTTCAAGCCACTAAGTTTGTGGTAATTTGTTGCAGCAGCCATAAGAAACCAATACACCTACATGTGCCTTTGAGCTCAGAACCTAAAAAACTAGCCAGTGGCTGATGTTTCTGATAATAAGGCATTCCTCCTTCTTGGTAATAAAAGCACCACCATATATAAAAGTAGAGCAAAGGCAGAATTCCATGGAGGAATATTTTTTAAGCCAAAAATTAAGCTAGTTGTTTCTTTTCTATCTCAGATGCATATTTTAAACTGTCACCAAATTTTCCTTTGGACGCTGGAGCCACTTAAACATGTATTATAAAAAAAAGAAAAGTAAGTATTTTCTCCAACCACAGGCAAGATACTTTATATTTTAAGCCTGTATTTCCTCTTCTGTAAACTGACAACATTCAACCAAATGTTCTCCAAGTTTACTCCTAGCTCTGAGATCCCAAGTTTCTAGCTTACACCAGTCTTCTGTTAACTTTTATATTGTGCAGATATATTTAACTTTGAGGTAAGTTTTCCTTTGTGGTTTATTTGATGATAATCCTGATTATTTCACCTCAGGTCCCATTTCCTCCAAAGGGAAATTTTTGCTGCATATCAGCAAAGGTTATTTATCATCAACCTGTCTTTTCTCAGGGACTGAGTATACACATTGATTTTGTAACATGGTTTTCAAATTATCTTCATAAATCAGCTAATAGCCAAACAAAAAATGTCACAAACAAAAGTAAAAACTATCAAAGGAAGTGGTGTGCCTTTATTTCCAAAAAGCTATGTGATGTATACCAACCACTATAACTAAAAGCATCTTTTCTGGTCCTTGTTCTGTACTCTGAGCACAAATTGGGAGATTGCTGTCCTCAAGTCTACAACTTTTCTAAATGACATTACCTAATGTAGCATGCCAGTAGGGAGAAGGAGAAGGAGTTGTTTTCTGATAAAGCTTTAGGCAGATAGTTTTAGTTAACGAGACATGGCAAGAGCAGGTGGGTGATTTGATGTTCACACACTGTAATGGGCCAAAGGCTAATTACTATTCACTGTACAATGAACATAAAAGTAGCAATTATGCTTTCATCTTAGCGGATGTGATGTATTAAAAGCTATCAGCTTCACCTTCTGTAATAACAGCTTTTGTCTGTTCATACCAGAAAGCGCAAAAATAAGACGGATATGGAAAGGGGGCTATGCGACTTTATTATCATACAAGAACAAACACTGGAGTCTCACTGTCCCTCCTTCTGTGCTCAAGACACAAAGGACAGATGAAGCCTGGTAGCTTAGAAACATCATTTGTCAATATGATGCTTTTCTTCTTTAGCTGTGAAATGCTGCCAAATTAACTTCACATAAAGATTTTCCCTTCCAACTCTTCAACTCACCTGTGAACCACAGATAAATACTGAGTTCACAAAGGGAAAGTCTCAACCACCAAGTTCAAATTGTCAGAGTTAGGAACACATTTGAGAAGTGCTGGCAGGCTGAGCTGAGTGTCCATCTTTGCCAAAAGCCTCAACAAACAGGGTTAATTGATCTTCTCATTATGTAAGGAAGGACAGCCATGAAATACTTGTAGAATACACAGAAAAGAAAAAGAGTAAGGTTCAGAGATGGCAATATTGTAGAATAATTCATAGTTGATATTTGAATGAAAATCGTAAGCATTCTGACAGAAAGAAAATCTCTCTCCCAAACAGAGGGGAAAGGATGATGAATATCTGAACATGAATTGCAGAGGGAACTCTTATTTCCAGCTCAGGGAAATGAAAACCAACCTTGACTTTTACCACAAGAGCCTATCACTTGAACACTTCACCTATTTAGTGAATTTCTAACCAGACATGAAAGGAGTATTCTATGCAACTTGGACACTGTTCCCATGATGCACTCTGTCTCAGCCTGTTCTGAAATTAACCCTCTGCTTTTCACCCAGAGCCTGTCACCGGTTTACAGAGAATCTCCTCTTTGATATACCAGCACCACTGAGACAGACCCGCCAGCTCTTTGTCTTCTCCAGCTTGACCTCAGACTTGAGAGTTATCCCTTGTGAAGCCCTGGCAAGTATAGCCCAGTAGGTCCAGGACCTCCCCATGTGCCAGACAGCTAGGTACCCAGCAGGTAGTAGAGAGTTGCACATGAAATCCAATTCATTCATGATATGGGAAATACAATGTATTATGGTGATATAATATTTCACCAATGAACACAGTGAAGCGCTTTTCATTTAGCCCAAGCTGGAATTCCCCAAATATTATGAAGATAATCTAACAGAAAAGGAATCTTATATTTGGTATTAAAAGATGTCAGCCTAGATCAAGGACTTTACCCAGATTATTTCTGTCTTTCCTTAAGTCCAATAGCAGTTTACTGAGGGAGATGCAGTTTAACATTTCTTACTCTCAAAAGCTTCCAGGATTTCAGAATAGTTCCTTAGAAACTTGGGCTTGGCTTAAGAGGTCAGCTCCCATAGATAATAGCAGCAGAGCCCTAGGAAAGTTTTGATCTGTGCCAGGAAAACATCAGTGCCAATGATATTTGACCCACGTGGAACTTGTTTGGGTTCTGCCCAGCAGCCTTCATTGCTAAGATGTGTCCCAAACCATTATGCAGCTGCCAACGTGCCCAAGCCCCAAGTATATCCTCAGAATGAATAAAGCTGGGAAATAAGAAGACACTAGAAGCTTCCAGAGATATTCCTAAACCCCACTATTTTCATTCTGTCACGTGAAAGACAAGTGGAGAGGGTTGTGAATACATCTATAGTGCAAATGACATCCCAATGTTCTAATGCATTCTACTCTGTGGGTGTTTCAAACCAATACTGATTTTATTTAGAGCAAAAAGAATTATTTGATGACAAAATTTAAATTTATACTACATAAAAATTCATTTCTTTAGAAAAGATTTAATTCCAGATATATTACAACTTCTCTGCAGCTACAGACTTCCTTAACTCCTTAATGGCAAAGATCAAAATCTCAAATGTAGTTAATGACTTCTTTACATTCTTCAAACAATGACTTCCCTCATCAGGATAAAGCTGAAGACCACCCAATGTCTCCTGACTTCCCCGGTCTAATTACATTGCATGGTTTTTCTTTAATCTTACTGCTTTAAAATTTGTCTGAAGCAGGCTGTACTACATTTGCGTTCCCATCACTCTTAGCTTGCATCCTGATTTTATGTACCCTTGTCTGCTCAAGGAGATTACTAAGATTACTGATGTGTTTTTAATGTAAATATTCTCCCCTTGTCGAGAAAAGGGAAAATTACAAAGATGTCAAGTAATATTGATTGTAAATAAGCCTTTCTCACCTCAGCTAATGCTGAATTTCTGTCACTTAGTAAATAAACCGGTATCAGAGTAGGATTAATGTCAACGATCCACTGAAGGTTTCTAGTTTGAGGCAAAACAATAAAGCAAACACTACAAAATAACAATGACTCTTCTGGGTGTTGGTTTTTCTTACTTTCCATGGGATTCATAGATCTAAATTCTGTCTCTCTGGTATTAACATGGCTATGGATCATTAAGGTACAAACACTGGTAACTTAAAAAAAAAAAAAAAAAACAATTATCTGAAAATTGGGCCTGACCAGGCCATAATGCTGAGCCTCCTAATTTCAGTTTATCCCCAGAAACTTAAAGGCACTGAAGGACACACCATTTATTCTGGGCCAGCCATCATTAGCAACAAAAACCTAGTGAGGGCAGGGCAGGAATAAAGATGTAGACATAGAGAATGGACTTGAGGATACGGGGTGGGAGGGGGAAGCTGGGACGAAGTGAGAGAGTGGCATGGACATATATACACTACCAAATGTAAAATAGATAGCTAGTGGGAAGCAGCCACATAGCACAGGGAGATCAGCTCAGTGCTTTGTGACCACCTAGAGGGGTGGGATAGGGAGGGTGGGAGGGAGGCTCAAGAGGGAGGGGATATGGGGACATATGTATGCATATGGCTGATTCACTTTGTTGTACAACACAAACTAACACAGTATTGTGAAGCAATTATACTCCAATAAAGATCTATTTAAAAAAAAAAAAAAGCTATTGAGGGGCAGGCAGACATTAGTGTAAAAATATACAGGGAGTCAGAAGGAAAGGCAAGGGGAAATACTTCCCAAACCAGGAGTCAGCAAAGCATCAGAGACCATTATATGTGGCCTGCAAAGCCCAAAATATTTACTATCTGGCCCCTGCCTACCCCGTTCTAAACTCTCAAACCCAAACATGCAAACCAGCTTATGTACTTGAAAGGGCTGCAGAGAACTGGGGACATTCTGCAGAGCCAAGCCTGCTTGCCTGGGTGTGTGCACGCACCTTAGTGAGGAAGGCCTTTCAAAAGCAGACATTGAGATGAGAGTTTGTGTGTAAGTGACTTTTGAAGGAATGGTCCCAGAAAAAGCCAGTAAGAGAGGCGGAAGCAGGAAAGAGAAGGGAAAGAAGCAAAGCAAATGTGAGATTTCAGGCCAAGCCCCAGCCTTAGCCTGATCCTGCAGGGAGCTCAGGAGTATAGATTATACCTTACAGTCGGTCTCACCTCCAGGCAAAGGAGGTGGGCTTCCATACGCATGCACCAATCCTTGGTGGGGAGGGGGTGGAGACACAAACTTCCAGGTACTCTCTGCTCTCTGAGTATGCAGGCAAAGCAACCTTGTTACACCAAGGGCAGGACTCTGAAGACAGTCACAGGTGTGAGTCACTTGAAGGAAAGCACACAGAAGTTGAACAATGGGCACAGAAGGCCACAGAATGTTAAAAGGGACTGAAGAGAAGTGGGTGGAGCACAGCCTATCCAATGCCAGGTGTGCACGCACTAGCACCCGCTAGGGACATGGCATGTAGGATTAAGTGTTGAGTGGCAAATGACCATCTCAATGAATATCCTTATCAAGCTCATCTAGGAGGCTCTGTTCCACCTTGTCTTAAGCATGAAGCAAAATGACAAAAATAATAAGAATGATTAATATTTAATGAGCACTGTCAAAATATTCTGAACTCTTTGGATATATCCTTTTATCTGATCCTCATAAAAACCCTGCAAAGCTGGTGTCATGTCCCTTTTTAGGGATGAGGAACATAGGGCTCAAAAGGGTTAGCTAAATGACCCAAAGATACTCAGAAGGGAAGCAGGAGAGATGAAATTTGGACCAAAGTGTGTCTTACTCTAAAGCCCTTAGGCTTCCCACTCTCCTAGCTCTTGAGCTGCTAAAAAATGGAGAATATGCCATTCCTTAGTACAGCCAAAAACAAATCTCAACAAATAAGGACCCTTGTGACATAGTACTTGTGAAAATCTCAGAGAATGAAAGCATAGAGAGGGGGCAAGGAAGAGAGAGAGAGAATGAGAAAGAGAGAGCTGGTTTAAGCATCTCATTGAAGAGGGTGCCTGGGCTTAAAGGGCAACTAGAATGGGATTACTTTACTCTGATTCAGGTTTTACAAACTATTTTTAACAAACAAATTTATTTCTTAAATAATTCAGTTTGTAGATTTGTTCCAGATCCTAAGGGAAAAGGCCTGTGTGTATTTTAAAGCTGTGGTTCTCAAACATTACTGTACTCCCGAATTACATCAGAAGTAGATTGAAATGCATGCTCTCAGACCCAGGTCTCTGAGATTCTGCTTCAGTATGTCCACGTAAGGCCCAGGAACCTGAATTTCTTACAGGAAATTTGAAGCAGATGGTCCATAGATTGCATTTTGAGAAACACTGTTTCAGAATAATGGGCAAAATAACAAAAAGAACCCACTCTACCCAGGATTCTCTGCCTGACCTGATATTATGATAATTTCATAGATAAAGAGAAAGATGACAGATAGATAGATAGATAGACAGATAGATAGAGAATCCATCCAAGCTGACCAGCTAGGTATGGTAAGAGTTTTCACTTACAGATAAGTTAGCCATACATGACATCTCTGAATGAAATCTAATTATGATCTATAGCTGAAAATTAAAGTCGTTAATTTCTGATATCAAGTGCAATGGACTAAATCCAGATATATTTTTGAATATAAATATGTGCACCAATTCAGTGTAATTTTTTTCAGAAATTCCAAAATGAGTAGGAGGAAGAACAATTTGGTGTGTTGGCCAAGTTCTACTCTGGAGTAATTAAAATCTGCCTACTTAAAATTCTTTTTGTAAATTTCAGTAGCTATATGCTTCTTCCTCACTTCCTGTTCTCAAGGGCAGTAGAGTGGTGCCGTTGTTAGCTGACTACCCCAGGTGACACTCTCTGCCGCAAATGGTGGGGTGACCGTGTGTAAATCCAAATGTGACTCAGATAAGCCATTAATATCAATGTAAAATATAGAAATATATTCAGTTAACATGCCCATGTTTGGCTTTGATTCCAGAGCCTTTGAAAAATATATTTCTAATGTTATTATATTTGGATCTTGTAAGGCTAGCTTGATATAGCCAAGTAAACTCATACTAAATTAATATACATGATTTATTGAGAGTGAATCTCATTAACTAGATAAATAGCAACTTGTCATAGAAAGGGCAATCTTGTCCTGTTACTTTTTTCCTTCCCAGATGATTCCAGTGTGGCTTTAGAATGTTTATTCAGAAAAAGAGGCTATGTCCCTTCTCCTTCTAAGGACTTTCAAATACTTTGCACACAATAATGACTGACTCTGGCAATGCTCTTAATAAAACTTAAGTGGATGAGAGCAGTGGGCAAAATGAATGGGGGGGGAGAGAGAGAGAGAGAGAGAGAGAGAGAGAGAGAGAGAGAGAAACTACCACATGGTCCATAAATGAAGAGGAAAGCAAAGCATGCCACCAGATGACAAGCGGGGTAACAGTCACTGCAGCCATTAGAAGCAAAAGCATTCACTATATTCTGATACTCTATTTCTGTCTAAATATGGTGATACAGCCTCTTTTGACTGGCTTTATTTTTTGTGGTGCAGTAAGGAAACCTGTTTGGCAGAAGGAGACCCTATAGACGAAAGAGAAGGCAAGATACCACGGGGACTACATGGGTCTGGAGAAACACAGAAATCAAACAAAGGTAATAGATTTAGACTGCTGATTTTGAAATGCTACAGAAGACTATCTTGCCTTCTAGAATGGAAATTCACAAAAGATAGAAGCAGACTTTGCTTTCAGTAGTTCAACTTACTCCACCTTTTAGCAACAGGCTTATTGCAACCAACTGTAAGAAAGCAGCCTATTGCTCCTCTGAGCTCTCAAGTAAACTTAAGCTTCTCAGATATCTGACCAAGGGTATTTTTTAAGCAGCTCTGACGTTTAAAAATATAAGCACACTTAATATCAAAACAGAGTTCTCTTATCTAGATGTAGATAAACATAAGACCAAAAGGGAAGTAAGTTTAGAACCCAAAGGACACAAAACAAAAATAACATTAAAATATGAAAGACTAGAAAACATCTTTAAATATCTCATTTTATTCATATTTGCAGAGTTTTGCAGTTTAGAGAAATTAGTATTTTTATAAGAAAGAATACCACCGAATTCTAGCAAATCAAAAGTGTTTAGAAAATAGAAAGGTTGAATAGAGGACTTCAGGTTGAGAAATATGCAGCTTTTTACTTGAGAATGCTCATAATGTCTTGGTTGATTGAAATTGCTAATCAAGGCAAAAGATGTATGATTCAAGTAATCACAGAGCAAATGTAGTTTCTTATTTTCAAGACACACAGTATATGCCTAGACAAGGTTTTAATAAATGTTTTTAAATACTTCACACCTTAGATGTTTTCAATTATTTACTGCTTCCTCTTCCTTCCTTTCTTTTTTCCCTTTATCTCTACTACATGACTAGTGTCCCAAATTTTCTATTACTCCTAGCACATATTAGGTAACCAAGAAGTCTTTGTTGTGTGAATAAATGAATGGTGAATGAAGGGATGGTGGATGATAGGATAAGTAACTAAACACATAAGCAAACAAATAAGCAAAGCAACGAGTGATATCTTGGGCGAGGTCACCTGAGAGCCAATGAATATAAAACAAACTCTCCACTTGCACTTTGATAAAAGCTTTGCTATTGAAGGTTATATCTTTGCCAAAGTTGGCAAACTGGATGAAGCAGTTCTGTGCTGGTGACTGAGGTCAGAGCCACATACCACAGACAGACTCTGAAAGAGTAAAATAGAAGTTCCTGAATGGACACTGAGGAATCTCACCAAGCCTCTCACCTGCATGGATGGAGGAGAAGTACCTCCAGGCAAACCAGGATTTTCCTTAAGAAACAGTTCTAGGTCCACTCTGCTTCCTGAATGGATAATCAATAAGCCCTCAAAATTTGGAACACGCTCAGATAATTTTAGTCTGAAAAGTATACCACATCTCATAACCCCACATAATTGTGGAAGCAACAGTGAAAGCACAAATTAGAGTCAGATTATTAGCTTTCTTCCCCACATCATGGGTTGCCACTGAAGATGTGAAGACATGGTTTTTAAGTGTTTCCAGATTCTAATGATTATGCACCACCACAAAGCAAGTACCCTTACCACAAATTTCTTTCTCTCCCTCTCTCTCTCTCTCTCCATATATATATAATGTTTTTAGTAATCAATCAAAAGATGTGTCATTGCAATTTTTAAACTGCGCTTTGTAAATCATTAAAGTGTTCAGTAAACAAACTGTAGTAAAAATCTACCAATGGCCTTGAGTCTTGTCATGTCTCTCTATAACCCCCAGGTTCAAATGGACACTCAGAAGCTACTGAAGGTTAACAGTAAGAGACTGCATCTTCAGCTGCCAGAGGCCCCTCTTATCTGAACCCTAGGTTTAGTTCACATTTTATATACTATTCTATATGGTTGCCTTTGGGTTTCTGCAACATGAGGCTGTGCCTCTCTGAAAGAGGAAACAGATATTTTACAACGTGTTGCTGAAGAAAGTCAAACCCAGTTGTACCTCCCAAGGTAATCAACACAGCTAAAGAGAGAATGGAGTGGAGGGAGTGAGGGAAGAAAGTTAAATTCCACAAATTCAGGTATAGGTTAGACCTTGCACCAATCACTTTATTATAACTCTCCTACTCCTAGAGACACCCCGATTGTTGGGAGTTTGTCCCAATACACAAGCCTTCTCAACACCTGAAAATAAAAATCCATCATTCACTATCTGTGAGCAGATTAATTCAGCCCAGATATGAGCCTTCATGAAGTATACCTAAGTTCTCATTAGGAATCTTTTTCACAGGGAAATAACATCTCATCACATATAACTTTGTGGAAATGAGAGTACTTGGAGTTACTTGGTATGCAAAGGGGACACTAACCTAGTGTCATGAAGGGGTGATTTGTGGGAGACACTTCTCCTTGCACTTCAATTCTCCTAATTACTACAAATTCTACAGAAGCCTAAAATGACTCATCTAGATTTTCAGTCCAATGCTATTATGGTCTATTCATCAACCTGTTACTGTAATCGTTCTATGTGGGAAAATATTATCCCTGTATGGGTTCCATGTTCCTGTGTTACCTAAGTAACAAATCCAATGGATAACTTCTTTCCTTTTCAAGTGACATTTGCTTTACATAATATTCAAATGTAAAAATGATGCCACTGCAGAAAGAAATAATTTCATAATTAGGACATGTTTTCATTTTCACTAAAACAAATTTCAATCCTGGAATTTTATGTAAAGGTTCTTAAAATATTATGAAAGAGTTACTTTTAAAGTTACTAAAAAGAATGAAAATTAATAAAATAAATTTAACAAATGCCAACAATTTTGCTTAAACGTTTAGGCCATCAGAAATGCTTTTTGCTTCTGTAAAACTGGCTATTTTATAACATTTAACATTCAAATAAAGATATATAATTCTCATTGGACTACAGTAAAATTTTTCTGAAAATACTTTTGGAATCCAATATCACCTCAAATAAGTTACTGAAGATTAATGTTACCACTGAGAATTCTAAAATAAATTACCACAAAAAATCAAATTAGTGTAAATGTCTTTTATCCTTGAGATAGTCTAGCTAGCCACATAATTTTTTCCTGTTTTAAAATGCAATAATAATTAAAGCTCAGTAGAGTTCCCTAGTTTCCAAAATTGATTCTTCAAAGAATGCTGTAAAGGTTTAATATTACTGGCAATAGAGAGAGCAACTGATGGTATTATTTTTATTAGCTCCTTTATAAAATAAGTGTTACAGTTTTAAAAATTCAATATATACGTGGGCCTGTTGACTTCAGAATGTTTTTTCCGGTAGAAGGTGATCACTTATTACTTGTATCTAACGGCCAAACAAAGTAAACAGTTGTCCAATTATTTGCTTAATTTAGAAGGACCCAACTCAAAAATAGTGGAACTGTATTGCAAAAGAATGATTGTTAAACTCTTAACTTCAAGGATGATGGTGTAATATTTCTCTACAGAAAGTGCAGCATAGAACAGTGGTCACGAGTGAATCAAGAAACCAGACTTGAAATGGAATCTCATCATGACCGCCGATAAGACGTTACCTTTAAAAAGTTGACCCTTTAAAAAGTTATTTAACCTCTCTTGGCCTTAGTTTCATTATTGTAACATGGGATAATAACAGAATCTGCTCCATAGAGTTGCAAGGATTAAATCAATTAACACATGTTATGCTCTTAGAACAGCATCTTGTGATCAACAAATGTCAGCAAATGTCCACACTCTTAAATACAAAAAAAAAGTCCTTTCTACTTTAATGCATCTGACTCAAAAACTTAGAATAGAAACTACTTCACATATAAAATCTCTGACTTTATTTTAAGTGTATGCAACACTCTTGCCCAATATTCAGTAGGAATCAAGCAAAAATGACTCAATTCGAAATATACTCCGAGGCTGTTCCCAGGTCCCCGTAACCAGGATCATGCCAAATACATTATGTGTAAGATTCAGTCTTGTACCCCATTGTAGTAATTGAGCTCCTGTCTTATTCCTCCACGTCTGAGTTCTTGCCTTCATTTAGGTCCAGAACCCTCTTATACTCTCAGGCCTCCCGCAAGGAGAGCCTACCGCTGATTAGTCCTAGCTCACTTTCAATTCTTTTCTGATACTCCCTGCTTATTTCTCCTGGCATGAATTCATGGCTTCAACCATCAAATATTTATTTGGCACTTATGATATTAAAGGCACTGATTTAGACTCAGTGATATGGAAAGGAAGAAGCTGACACATAGAGTCAGTCTCTTCCTATGGGGCTTTGCCCTCTTAATTAGATACCTACTGTGCTCTACCACCAGATCTTCCTACTCTAACTGGCTGCCTGGACCCCTTCTTTGCTTGCTTCTGTGATCTGTCTTCATCAATCTGTCATACTGATCTGCTGCAATTCCTCCAAGAAGCCAAAGCCCCTTTTGATGCCCAAGAAGACCAGCAACAGACTCCGTGGGAAGTCAGTGTACATGAGAGGACAAATATGGCCTTCTACTCTACATCTAGGCTATTCAGACTTCCTGGAGTTAAGGACCAGGGCATTGCCTGCTTAAACATGAATGGAATCCACTCACTGGCCTGCTGGCACCAAACTGCTTTAAATGGATCCACTGTTTCCCCTCCACTATGCAGAACTGGATACTGCTCATGTTGGCACCTTCACCCATCTGCCTTCCCCTGAATCCAAGCCCAATGAGGCCACCTTGATCCAAAGGTCATCACTATAATTCAGGATCTTGTGTACCCACAAAGATCTGTCTGATGAAGTTGGTGACCTCTGCCCTGAGCCCAACTCTGCAGAAACACAGGGATTCAGAGGAAGGGCCCCAGATAAAAGGAAACCCATCCATTTTTGCAGGCAAGCAATGATCTTTTCCTTTAGGAAGTCCCTGTCTTCCAAGGCACATACAATTCAGCAGAGGAATGCTGTGTATCGCACAGAGAGTGAGCATGGGAGAGGAGGTGCACCCTGAGGGAAACCAGCTTTTATTGGAGGCACAGCAATGTGCAGGGCAATGTAACTGATGTGATGCATATTTAACCTCATTTAATCCTTGCAACACTTTGAATTACACAGATTAAGCCACATGTTATTGATGAAATAGACACAGAGAAGTATGCAGTTTGGTCAAGGCCGCACAGATCCTGAGGAGCACAGCTGGGACTCTCTTTCCACAATATAAGACCACCTCCTAGGAAGAGCACACCCACAGAGCCTCTGTGGGGTCACTTTTTGTTACAAGGATGAGCCAGGTGCTGAATGAAGCCAGAGGTAGCTTTGAGAGTTGCATTACAAAAAACAACTAGGAGCTTCTGGGCAACAGAGACATTCCAGAGGCATTATCAGCTTCCACCTGAGCCTGCCAGTAATCATGACCCAAACTGGTCCTATCTGACCAGAAGGAACAAAAATAATAGGAGCTGAGTAACTCCCAGGTACCCCTCTGTTCCTCAATGAATGCACACAAGTCTTAGAACCTTTTTCCTCTCCATCTCATGAGCAACACTGGCCTTTGATTCATGTTCCAAACTAGTACCTCTTCAACTTGATGTGCGCATTTATCAATTTAACCATCAGCAAATGTTTTAAGCTATGAGAGAGGTTCTTGGGCTCTAGAGATGCGATGAACAAGACTAGGTTCCTATCCCCCAAATGTTGATGTTCCAGAGATGGAAACAAGAAGTTGAACGGCTGGGTTTCCCTGGTGGCGCAGTGGTTGAGAGTCTACCTGCCGATGCAGGGGACACGGGTTCGTGCCCTGGTCCGGGAAGATCCCACATGCTGCGGAGCGGCTGGGCCCGTGAGCCATGGCCGCTGAGCCTGCGCGTCCGGAGCCTGTGCTCCAGCTAAGCTCAGCATCATTTGAAAGGTGTTATAAAAGAGGTGTGGGGGCTTCACTGGTGGCGCAGTGGTTGAGAGTCCGCCTGCCGATGCAGGGGACACGGGTTCGTGCCCCGGTCCAGAAAGATCCCACATGCCGCAGAGCAGCTGGGCCCGTGAGCCATGGCTACTGGGCCTGCGCGTCTGGAGCCTGTGCTCCACAACGTGAGAGGCCACAACAGTGAGGCCTGCGTACCACACACACACACACACAAAAAAAAAGAGGTGTGGGAAGAGGGTTTTGGTGAGATTCCAGAAGGAGGAAGAGGGTTGAGTTGAGAAAGTTTTCACTGAGAAGGTAACATTCAAGCTCTCTGTGAAGGATGAGTGATGCACAGGATCATTCATTTGGGTCTTTCAATGGAGTTTACAATCCTGGTGATCTGAGATAAATCCCAAGCAAAGCAGCAAATTTTTCTTTATGAATGTTTATAATATACATTTTATCTTGAGCTGAATGGAGTAGCTAGTGTTTTTCTTCTGGCATTTTTCATGAGCATTCAATCCATTTTTATCCCAAACTCTGCAATATACTCACCAAACCCTGTAACTCCAGCTAAAGTAGCATTTTGAATATCAGCCTCAACAACCCACACAAATCTAATCTAGGCTCCAGCTTGGCAAACTACTTCTTCACTCCAGAGCATATTTATTCCCACAGAGTTTCCAACTTTAAAAACAAAAACAACAAAACCTAGTTAGGACATTTTTATGTAGCAAACTCAAATGAAAAGTGTCTTTCATCTTGCTTTGAAACTTAAAAACAGACTAGCAAATATTTCCTGGCTAAAAGATAAATATTCCAAGTGTCAGGACAACAAATGCAAAAGCTTTGATACTAAAACCTATCTGATTAATGCTAATAGTCCTTAAGAGGCTCTTGGTATAGTGGCTGTGGGGTATGTACTATCTGCAGGTCCTGGAGGTAGAAGCCAGACTTCAGAGTTCTGAAGACTGAATGATAACATTTTCAAATCACCATGGAGCTTTCCTGGAAGGCAAGGTAAATTCTTCCTTGAAGAGAATATATGCAAATTTAGCTAGCTTCCAAATAGAAAGATGAGCTGCAGAGTTTTATACCATTTGGAGGTTATATTTGCCCAGTGGGAAGACCAGTTAAAGGAGAATTACAGTAGTTTAGGCTTGAAAAAAAACTTAAAAAAGGAAAGCAATGAATCAATGCTCTTAGATTTTGAGCAGCGCTTTTAGGCTTAATGTTACAGTACATTATTTTTCCCCCAGAAGAAAAGAAGTATTTTAAATTATATTATTATTGTGATTCATAAATAAGAATATGGCACGGAGTTATTTTCATCTGACACTGATGCTACCAGCAATTATAGCTTTTCATTGCAGCAGAAGTGTGCTAGTATAAGAGGTAAGAAAACGCAGGCATGAATAATATCAATTTATTTGTGTTTTGATTATTAAGTCTATTTTAAAGTGAATAAATAAGAAAAATAATCTAGTCAATAATGATCCTGAAGTTCTGCATATGTTCTGTCTAATTAAAGACAACAATATTTATGCTATTTGATGTATTAACATATGGCATGTGGTAGGTGATATTCCCATTACCAGATTAAAAGTACTCTAGAACTGGCATGGTCTTGATGTTTTTGTTGTTGTTGGGTTTGTTTGTTTGTTTGTCTGTTGTTTTTATTTTTACTTGGTAGCATCTGATTGGAAAGGAACAAATGAAAAAGGAAAAAACCTTGATGGATCAACAAAATTCAAAGTTAGTACCTATGGGGTCTGACTTGACATTGGGGGCAAAGGCTCTGATCAAGCCAGAGATTTTCAAGTAAAGCCAAATTCAGTTTAGTTTTTCAAATTTTAAGGATTGTTCTTGTTCCTTTGCTTAGCATCCTGGTTGCCTGAGTGTAAAGAAGGAACCAATTTTTACAGACGTTGAAGAGGCTGATGTAAAACCAGACTGAACTCTTCTCTGGAAATCAAGTCCACATGGATCAGGTAGTGTGGCTTTCAGGGTCTGTGCAAAGTCAATGTCAGTAGCATTAAGTATGCTCTGTAACTAGCCTGTTCAAGATCCAGCAACTTCCATACCTAGATCACTCAATATGCCTCTGCAGGTCATTTTTATCAATTCTCCAAAGAAATAAATGCTACTAGTTATCAGAAGGGTGATTCACCCTCCATAAGGTAAAGTTGATCAGTCTTTGAATCTGTTTCAATAATTGGCAGATATTATTTCAAGAAAGAGAGATACTAATGGAGGCACGTGCACATGCACTCCTCTAAAAGTACAGAAAGAAGAGAGGAGAGTAGGCAAAGTCAGATTAGAAGAGTTTATTCTCATGGTAACCATCACTGATGTCAGCTACAAAAATGCAGGGTCTGGGCTTCCCTGGTGGCGCAGTGGTTGAGAGTCCGCCTGCCGATGCAGGGGACACGGGTTCGTGCCCCGGTCTGGGAAGATCCCACATGCCGCGGAGCGGCTGGGCCCGTGAGCCATGGCCGCTGAGCCTGCGCATCCGGAGCCTGTGCTCCGCAACGGGAGAGGCCACAACAGTGAGAGGCCCACGTACCACAAAAAAAAAAAAAAAAAAATGCAGGGTCATCCAGAAGTAAAAGCAACACCAGAAAGCATTACCCTTGCTAAAGCAGCCCCCTGGTTTACTGCATGCACTGTGGATGAAGTAAACCTCTTTAGACAAAGAAGAATGTAAGAATTCCATTCTAAAAACATGGTTTGAAATTAAAATATCTATCCCTGGTCTCAAATGTACTATGTCCCTGCTCTATTCAGCTATGAATACCCAGTGTCTAGCTTATGCTAATAGACAAAAGATAAATGTTTATGAATAAATGAGTGTACTGAAATAGTCCTAATGTGTCTAATTATCTGAAGGCAAACAAGAGTTATACAATTAGAAAACAACTTACATGGGGGGCGGGGGATGAATTGGGAGATTAGGATTGACATGTATACACTAATATGTATAAAATAGATAACTAATAAGAACCTGCTGTATAAAAAATAAATAAATAAAATAAAACTTTTTAAAAAACATTTAAAAAAAAAGAAAACGACTTAGAAAAACCCTAGGATGTTTTTATTCCCAGTTGTCTTTACTTTATCCTGTGGCCCTTCTTTTATGTTTGAACTGCTCTAGTCTGTGATCCCCCCTTCTGAAAAATAGGGCGAGTCCATTGTATCAGGGGTACCTGTGACAACAGCAATAACAACAACAGCCCACACAGGTTCTGTTACCTACTAACCAGACCCAGAACCCTGAGACAGGCATTCCAGTAGACAGACAGCACAATTGCAAATATGGCTGGATACTAAGGTATTAAAGCCCTAAAAGAACTTTAGTTTAAAAAAAAGGCTTTTAACTATTTTAACAATATATTTAATGTGTTTATGTTGTTTATTTGACTTGATTTCCTTGCACAACCGCTAAGAATGAGGTCTCCCAAAGAGCATATCCAATGACTCTGGAGATGCTAGCATCCCCACAGGCTCACTTCCTACACATACTATACGTCTTTTCCCTTGAGGTCTTGATATTTTCTCGTGACTCTATCGCAGAGTAAATTCTACTCTCAGGACTCAGAGATACTTCCCACTTACACACTTTAGAAGACTCTCTCCCTTCCTCTCTCACTGTCTCCAAAGAATGTCCCTCTTTATGTTCTCTAAGTTGTACAGCATCACTTCTTCAAAGAGATTTGGCTTCTAAAAAAATAAATGTACTCTCTTGGTTTCAGTCAGTTCCTTCTTTCTTTAAACTTCTACTGACTAACACCCACTTTAAGATTCCCCTGAGTGAAGGAATTACAAGGTCTGGATACCTGCTTGTAAAAATAGGAAGGAGAAATGTGGTGAGAAAATAATAAATAAATAAATATCTTAGTAACCGTCATAGCTTGTCTACTTCGATTACCTCTAAAACAACACCCTAGCCCCTGTTCACCAAAATCTTCCTTCCACTCATTCATTAATAAGAATTTATTAAGTACTTCCTATGTACTCAGCACTGGGAAGTATTCCGTATGTGCATAAGGCCAACTTGGTACCTGCTATCTAGACTTTCCTATCTAGTGAGAGACAGAGACACGTGAACTGGCAAAGGGAAGACAGTTTAAAAGTGCTGTGATTGAAAATATACAGGGAATTCTCAGAGCCACAGAGGGGACAGTGACACCCAGGCATGGCAACTGGAGCCAAAGAAAGCTTCCCAAAGGAAGTGACATCTAAGAGAACCCTGAAGGAAGAACGAGGGTCAGCCATGGAAAGAAAGGAGAAAAGAGAGAGCAGAGGGAGAGGAAATGAAGAAAGGAGGATTTCAGGCTTTAAAAATAGCCTGTGCACAAGTCCAGAAGTAAAGAAATAGGAGCCAAAGATTTAGAAACCAGTTCAATATGTCTGGAGAAGATAAATAGGAGCTATGGCTAGAGAGGAAGCAGTTGTCAAATCAAGAAGGGCCTTCAGTCAAGTTAAAGGGCTTGGGCATCCTACTAGCTATGATGTGAAAGATGTCTCGGCAGAGGCAAAAGTAGAATCAGGGAGTCGAGCATGGAGGCAGTTACAGTTGTCCAGGTGAGAGATGGTGGAGTATAACCTACAGTAGTGACATTACAGGTGGCAGGAAGGAACAGAAAGGAGAGGAATTTGAGAGATATAGAAGAGATAAGTGACATAACTGGGAGCCTGGAAGTTTGGGTAAAGGGGAGAGAAGTTAGGATTAATCCATCAAATTAATAAATGTTGACTGAACACCTACTATATGCCAGACACTGTTCTATGTGCCAAGAATACAAGGGTAACCAGAAGAGTCATATTTCTTCACTAAGGTAAAAGTATTGAGAGATTCACATACTAAACCAGTAACCACAAATAAATTTATAATTAAAACTCATGTCAAGAGCTCTGAAGGAAAATTAAAGAATATAATAACAGATCATAGTGGTGGGTGGATTTAAACTAGAAGATTTAGGGAAGACTTCTCTGAAGGGTAACCTTTTAACTGATGCTGAAAAATTAAGCACAGTGACAAAAGGGAAGAAGAAGAATCAAGGCAGAAGAAATAACATGGAGAGAAGCAACAGTATTGAGAGATACTCAAAAGGAGAGTCGATAAACCTGATGATGGATTGGATGTGGGACTGAGGGAGGACGCCCAGGGGATGATTTCCAGCTTTCAGGCATGAATAATGATCAGATAATGATGAGCTCCAACCAATCTCTTTCTTCATAACAAACTCCCTAAGTGCCAGTCAACAGGCACTGCTTCTGCTTAAGACCATTTCTGCCCTGTGATGCAGCCCCTTGTCTTCAACAGGCTGGCCATTCTAAGAGTCAGGAAAAAATGGGTACAGGACCTTTTTGTCCTCACATGGGGAACTCGTCCTTTGTCTTTTCAGCTTTCCTCCTGAATTTGACCACATCACCTTCCTTCAGTCCCTACAAACACGAGGATCGACGAATTCAACCCAGATCTACACACTCCTAGGCCCTACTTAGGAATGATTCTAATTGGTAATGGCCAATAAGGTATTAGCCCCTTCAGATCAATGATTTACACCTCACAGGGAATATTCCATGCCTTAACCTACTGATTTTCACACATTTTAAACAGTGGAATTCTTTTATCAAACTTACAAACTTATTCTTACAAAGAAGCTCAACCTAGAGAACAGATGAAAAGGAAGCTATTCTGGCGGAAGCTTCGAAGTAGGGTCCTGGGCCTCGTCCACTCTGCTCTTATCCACCCCCCTCTCCAAAGTTATCCCTGGAACTTTGAGGTTTTGCCTCAATTCAAAGTTAAGTTGGGAAAACAGCAGGAAAGTCTGAGATCGAGTAAGAAACAGACATTCTCAAATCCTAACATGAAAGTTAGAAAGGAATAAAAGATAAGTAAACCCTGTGATTCCTATGACCCTTTTCTCTTTATGAAAATAATGTCTTAAATACACATTATGCTTTTATACGCTAAATGACAAACAAAATAGGATATAAACCAGGGTCTTGGCCAGATGCAGAGGGCACTCAGATTAGGTAATCTAAGGAAAGTTTAATAAATGTATACAAAGGTGTGAGGGGCCACAAGGGATACCAGGGAATCCCATTAAGAACAGATCTAAGTTACCATCCCCAGGCTGTGAGGAGAGGCCCCTGACAGGAACAGGGCCCTTGGTCAGCATGGGGAGCCCCTCAGGGTGAGAGCTGATTTAAAATGCCCCAACCTCACTCAGATTTCCCTCTGCCCTGCTGTAACCAGAGGCCAGAAGACAAGGAAGCCTGAGGCAGACCCTCAGAGCTGGTGAGAAAAGGGAGAAAGCAGATATGAAACCACAAACAGGAAATGCACAGTACAGGCAGTTGGCTTGATTTGCAGGTAAGTGAATATTTTAATGTAATTTTCAAACTTGGAATACAGGAAAATACAAGATCACTTAGCAGGTGACATAAGATGGCAATTTATATGGTGCTAAGTTCAGAAGAATGATGTAAGCTCAAAATAATACCTTTGACATTGCAGACAATGATTTGAGTTTTTAAATATTTCTCTCCACGGTGTCTAGGAAAAATTTGTCTGACCTTTAGTTAAAGACTGTCTCAGGCAGATGACTGATTGTATCTGCCCTGAAAAGTGATCATCCTAAAGATGGTTTCATGACACAACTGCTACAAAGAAGCTTTTTTGTCAGGTTTTTCTTCAAGTGGTTTGGTAAAAATACTCAGGTGACAGCAACATGGCTAAATGCCTCCAAAATTCCCCCCTCCAAATTTTGAGAGCCTTAGCACTTAGGCTGCTCTGTGAATGTCTTTATATAGCCATTATATTTGGGGACCAGCATGTATATACATATGTACAGTTGACCCTTGAACGATGCAGAGGTTAGGGTCACCCACCTTCCATGCAGTCGAAAATTTGCCTGCAACTTAGAGTTGGCCTTCCCCGTACTCAGTTCCTCCATATCTGAGGATTCAACCAACCTCGGATTGTGTAGTACTGTAGTATTTACTACTGAAAAAAAAAAAAAATCCGGGTATATGTGGACCCTTGCAGTTCAAAATTGTTTTGTTCCAAAGTGTCAAGAGTAATTGGCATGCTGACCAGGCACATGGTGGATGCAATTAAAATACAGCTTATTTTTTTCTTTCCCAAACTTCCTTTGGATTTGCTCAGTGGGATGATCCTCCCCAGTCGTGGATGGAAACTCCAGGGTCCAGGGTTCTTGACTCATCCTTAGGTTGGAGGCGGGCTTACCACCCCTTTTAAGGAGAGAGCTGTTGTCAGAGTCTGCGTTCTTTCTCTACTCATTTGCCCCCTGCTCACCAGTGTTGAGATTGGGAGAGAGAGAAACAAGGAAGAAATGGAACAGGAGACCCTTACTGGCTGAGAGCGGCTTCTGCAGTAAAGGGAGTCTGAGCTCTTCTGCTGCAACAGCCATTTGAGGCTCACTCTCCCCTCCGCGGAAGCGTTCAAGGGATTCTTGACAGGGTCCCAGCTAGGCCCCTCTGACCAAGGCTCTTCTGTCCTGCCGTCGGGTCTGCTGTGCTAACGCGCTCTCACTGCTGGTGTCCCCGCACGTCACAGCGCTCCTGGTGAGGGCCCACGGAGGCTGCAGCAGCCTAGCTCTCCTCCCACACACCCACGGGGCGCCTGCAGGAGACACTTCCCTGGTGGGAGGTAGTTAATCCCCAGTCAGCCCCCTTCCCCCTCCCCCTCCCTCTCCCTCTCCCCTTCCGCCGCTTCCTCCCCTTGTTTTCTCCCCGCTAAGGCACCACGTTCCATGTTGCTCTTACTTTCTCAAACGTTGAGTCAAGTGCCAGACCTCAAACTCCAGGCAACTGGGCTTTGCAAGGGGTCCCTCCCTGCTCCCCACTCTGAATAGGAGGCAGCACTGTTCCAAGATAATAATAATTCCCCAAGAAGATCCAGTCAAGGAACCCTCTCTGTACTCTCTCCACCCAGAAGTGTCTCCTCGTAGATTTAGAGCCACCTCAGCAGTTCTCAGTCTTGGAGTTGCCACTCCACTTTCACACTGAACATCTATTCTGTGTAGGTGCCTTGGACAAAATGTAAAGATTAACATCCTATTATGCATTCATATGGACATTCATGCTCACACCTATATTCTATTTTACACCTTATACTTTTATAGCTTTAGGGTTTAGGTAGTTCAATTCTGGGGCTCCTCAAACTACTAAAACTCACTGTCTGATGGAGGCTTTTGCAGAGTAAATGGGAGCAAGACTAAAACCTGTCTACCTATTTATCCATCATTTGCTACCAAAGGAATTTAAAGAGGGCTACAGGGCTTCCCTGGTGGCGCAGTGGTTGAGAGTCCGCCTGCCGATGCAGGGGACACGGGTTCGTGACCCGGTCTGGGAAGATCCCACATGCCGCGGAGCGGCTGGGCCCGTGAGCCATGGCCGTTGAGCCTGGGCATCCGGAGCCTGTGCTCCGCAGCGGGGAGAGGCCACAACAGTGAGAGGCCCGCGTACAGCAAAAAAAAAAAAAAAAAAAAAAACAAAAACAAAATAAAGAGGGCTACAAATAACACAATAACAACTTTTTAATGGGTGAAATTAGGAGAAGATAAGCATTAACTGTTTTCATATAGTCCTTTTGAGCTTGGATTGCATTATATTTAAGGACTTGAACGTAAATAATTATATAAGTGAGTATTCTGTACCATTGGTTCTTTTTAGCATGTTTAAGAATCATACGGAGGCTTTTAAACTTAAGATTCCCAGGGATCTTTCCAAACATCTATATTTTAATAAGGTGATTCTACTGCATAAATTCAAAGAACACATTTGAGAAACTCTTCTGTGTACCCTGGTGAAGGACAGAAATAGAGTTGTAGGTGCCTGTGGGCATGACATGCGGACATTGTGCTTCTAATATACCTACAACAAGCCCTCTTCCATGCCTCTGTCAGTATCCTGACTACTCAATCAAGAAGGTTATTTAATGCTTAAATCATAAAAATCTATACTTTTCATTAATTTGAAATATGATATGTATTTATTCACCGATCTTTTTATAGGATTAAGCCATTTTTTGAGTATGATTCTTCTGATAGATATTCTAAAAGACCATTCTTTCCTAAACCACACCCCTAGTGCATTTCCTCAATTCCCAGTTCTGGTTGCTTTAAAGTGGAGTCAGAATCTAAACACAAAATGAATGCAAAATCCTTCTGGATTTTTATTATCTCCTTCTGGTAAATATGGTTATACTGTACACACCTAGTTTTACAGTAATATATTTTAGCTACTAACCCCATGCCTCTACAAAACATTTGACTTAGTTTTCATGAAGGCAGAACCCCAAATCCCTACTTCTTTTTTGAATTCATATGACATGGCTTGATATAAATGCAACTAAGTTAAGGGGCTGCAATAACAAGAACACTGGCACAAACAAGTTTGGGAAAGAAAACCAGTGACTCTTGAAAAGAGTCAGTTCCCGAGGGAAACAGAAGTTCAGGGTTGGACTACAGCAGGGCTGGCAAACCATTTCCTAAAGGGCTACATAGTAAATATTCGTCTCAGCTACTCAACTCTGCCTTGTAGCACAAAAGCAGCTGTAGGCTATAAGTAAACAAGTGAGTGTGGCTGTATTTCAATAAAACTTTATTCACAAAAACAAACAGCTGGCTCACAGACAAGAGTTTGCCCACCCCTGGACTAGAGCAGTGGTTCTCAAATATTAGCATGCATTAAAATCAATTGGAATTTTTGCTTCAGTAGGTACAGCAAGACTTTTGCAAAGCCTAAGAATTTGTATTTCTAACAAATCCCTAGATGATACTGATACTGCTGGTCGAAGGACCACACCTTGGGAAACACCAGACTAGAGTTTAACTTATTACCTCTGGGTGTCCAGTATGCTGTGAGCAATGGTCGATATATTTAATGAAGGTGTTTTATCCCAGGTTCCCTTGAAAATTGAGCCTGAGGAAAAACATTAGCTAATGCTTTGGGGAATGAAGAGGGAAAACCCAAAAATAAGGGGAAAAAGCAGTAATAGAGGAAATGAGAAAGCAAAAACATGGGGATGTGTTACTGTGCTGGCCACAGTCTCAGGACAAACACAGCTGGCTGCTCAATCGTGCCAGCTGTCTCCACAAAGCCTATATAACTACTATTTCTTGAAACAGTCCTTGATGAGGACGAAGGGAAAGAAATAGATCTGCTGGTTTCTTTCCTTCTTCCATATATTATTGGTCAACAGCAGGTCCAGCTTATGCTCCTTGCTCCTCCGTGCAGCTGCAGACGTTAACAGGAGTGGCCCTGTGTCCTCTCCCGCCACTGATCAGGGACAAGGGATGCCTTTTTATACCATCTCAGCCTGTACCTTAAAACCTCTGCCTCTTCTCACCCATTAAATGTAGCTATTCCCAAAATGTTATCTACACTTTGTAAAGGTATTTTTTCAGTGATGCCATCCATTCTCATGACTTCAAGCAGCATTGCTCTGTGAATTATTCAAATGACTATCCGTAGCCCTGATAACTTTCCCGAGTATATCAGCCAGAGCAAACCTCAGCATTTTGTCAGGCCCACATCAGTTCTAAGGGAAACTGCCCTTGATGTTTAGGAGGTTATATTTTATGTCACATGAGCTTGCCACCTCTAGTCACAGCTGATGGAACAAAGGGCAGCGCCTGACCCAAAGCAATCAATCCTTGGGCTGGCGGTGGCCTGTGCCTTGTCCTGATAAGAAAAGATGGGGTAATCAAGCAGATTCCTCCAAGGAATGTGAATATCAGATGCCCTGAACCTGAGCAGTTGGCATCCGCTGTTGAAACTGAAAGGATCCAAAGAGATAAAGTCAAGATTACATCAACCCAAAAAGCAAGCTGAAGTGATGAAGGGAAAAGAAATGATGAGCAAGAAGAAAAAAAAAACCTGGCAATGCAGAAAGGAGAGGAGAGCAGAAGTACAGAGATGGGGAGGACAGTCTGGAGCACTTGGCCCAGTGCCCACGAAGGCCAGTCATACCCCGTACACCACATGTGACTGTTATCTTTGCTTCCCTACGGTCACAGTCTCTGTACTTACCCAAACGGCTTTCACTACTCTCCAGCAGGACACCTATCAGAACGCATCATTCCCTAAATTTAAATTGCTTCATGCTTTTGCTCATATGGTTTCCTCTGCCAGTGGTATCTTCCACCAAAACCCAAATACCATCAATTGAAATTCTCCCCGTCCTGACTAATGATGCTCCCCTCACTGTAACAACAGGAAGTAACTCCTCTCTGCCTCCCCTATGCTTTCATAAAATGGTTCTTATCAGGCACGTAAATCTCAAACATATTTATAACTTATATTTCTTAAAAATTATAACATCCTTCAGGGCAAGACAAAATATAAACATTTTTGACCAGCATGATGTCTCACACTATAGATTTTCAATTAATATTTGCTAAATATTTTATTAAGTAATTATTCTAATTCTTTTACATATGAATTATATTCCTCCATACATCCCTAATACTATCCCATTTGATCATAATACTTAGAAGGTAACATGATTTGTCAGCACTGCTCTTTAGCACTTTAAATGTATTATTTTATTTAGACCTCGTGATATAAGTACTATTACTCTACCATCCTCATTTTTTTGGCAAGGAGACTGAAGCACTAAGAGTTTAAATAACCTGGACAAGATATCACAGGAGCCCTGAGATTTGAGCCCAAGAAGACAGGCACCAGCGTCTATACCTGTAGACACTATACCATCATGCCAGGTCTATACCTGTAGACACTATGCCATCATGCCTAGGCTGCAATGAACAAAATATGGTCTTGGTTCACTTGAGAATTGGGTCTGGTGTGAAACAGGGTACATTACTAACAGAGAGAAGACCCACAAGCCTAAATCAGATGAAATCTTTCAAATTTCAGCCTCAGTGCCAATAACCTGGTGATACATGCATGATACAGAAAGCAAAGACACAGATTAGAAGAGGCCATGAGTCCTAATCCGCCAGTTCCATCCACAGAGGCAAGGGGAGCCCCACGGACCAGCTGCCCCTAAAACCCAGTTCTGGGGCTAGAGCAGGAGGAAACAATGTCTGAGTGGAGTAGGTAACTGCAAAGTGTTTACTTTTTTTTCTTGTCAATAAGGATCAGAATAGTATATCCAAATTTCCAACACCTTTTCACGTTTCCTTGGAAACAGTCCAGCCTAGGGAGGACTCAGGAGCAGCTGCGGACAGCAAATCACCTGGCCCAGAGCTGTGTGCATCATCTCTCCCACCACCCACCCACCACACCTACTCCATCTTGGAGGGAGGATGGATACCCACACAGGTGTGACCATGAGCTCATCCTTCATTTTCTCCAAGCGCCTTGTGGACAATGCCGGAAACACCATCCAGCTGGTCAGCATGGTGTCAGAGTTCAGGCTCTGGAGTTGCCATTCTTGGGGTCAATCATGACTCTGCCCTTTACCAGCTCTTTAATCTTAAGTACACCATTTCATCCTTTCTGGCACTCAGCTTACATACCTATAAAATGCGGATAATAATCATACCTTTTTCAGTTGTGGGGACTGGACTTATACTAGTTAAATAATTCATTTTGTAGAGTTCTTTTTTGGGACAGAAGAGGCTAATACGTGACAGCTATTTATTAAGTATCTAAAATGTCCAAGCTAACTCTGGTTGCATAAATTCGAACTTGTTTAACGCCTCAAACTTAGATTATTTACGTGTAAGACAGAGATGACATCCACTGCTTATGGTGTAGGGAAACATTAAATGAAATCACATAAGTAAAACTATATTACTTGTTATTTGGTAGGCACTAAATTAATGTTAACGTACCCTAAATTCTTCTACACGTTTGCTCACAGACAAGACCTCCATGAAATTAGTCTACTCCTACCAATCCTTGTATCAAGTCTCCAGTTTTGGACAGAAAATAAAAGTGTTTTGAATGAGTTTTCCTATTCTTGAGAAGCCTGCCAAAACAATTACTGCAATCTATGCAATAGGCTAGTGAAAAAAATTACTGATCACTAAATTTTTACAAATATTTTGAGTCATTTGAGTCATAACTCAGTCTACCAAAACTTTTTAAAATATCATCTGGTTAGATATTTCGTCTTATGTGTAGATCTCAAACAAAGAATTTAGAACAAAAACCTTGAAGCAAAAGAAACTGAACAGTTAACAACTGGCAACTTGAAGATGGAGGGAAAAAATCAGTGTTTGCTAACCAAGCGATACCTCATTCTGCACAAAACTTCAGTTTGTCCTCAGAATATAAGGAAAAAAATTATCATCATATTAGATTTTTAGACTTTGTTCCTATTTAAACAAGCCCCACAATGTCCATTGATCTGCATTTAGACAAGAGCCAGCATCTGGGCGGAAATGAAGAGTCATGGAATAGTAAATTATATTTCCAAATTGCAAAACCTTTGTTCTTTGGGGCTCCAAATGAATGCAATGAGCAATTACATGCCCATCAGATGCTAAGATAATGGTAGATTACCAGAAATCATGGAGATTAACTATTTTGTTGAATAAGATCAGACTCAGAAATGTATAAATGAAGAAGGATAGAGATCAAGTCTTTGAAAAACTAAAAGAATATCATAAAAATCCTAAACCATTTTAAATATTTACTAATTTTTAGCTCTCTCTACAGGTACTTCAAGGTCATTTGAACAAAAACTAAAATAATGAAACTACAGCCTCAGTGTAAGAGCTTTATCGTACAAAACAGGATTTCAACATGGGAACAACGATACCAAGACAGGAAGGTCATATTAAAGCCCTACGTAAAGGACAGCAGGGAAGTTGTGAGGGGAGAAGGAAGTGTGAAGTGTGGGAATTAATAACTACGCTTTTTCTCAGCCTCAAAGGCTCTGGCCTCAAAGTTAATTAGAAGATATAAAAATATAAAAATTCTTTGTGTATGGAACACACAGAGGCAAGATCAAAGCCTCCCGTGGGTCAGAAACAAAATCATTACAAACTGAATTTCTGGGCCATGGTGCCTCCTGTCTTCCCAGCACAGAACCTCCTGTTCCTGTCCACCCCTTTGGACTCTTCCTTTACTATTCTCTTCAGGTGAAGAGCTCCCGTTTTCACCTTGGCCTCTGCATATGAGCAGGAACTTGTTTCAAAACTCAGAGTCAATGGTGATTTTTGCATTGGCGGGTATGCTAGACGCCAGAACTCTGTACTGATCAAAATGCCGTGATGCTCCCCTCGGCTTGACTAAACCTCAGACAGGTTTCTTCCTGAACACAGGTCCCTGACCTCCCTATTCTTACACCATTTACTTTTAAAAACACTTGTAAATGCAAATTCTTTCTCTTCTCCTTTGAAATGTAGATAACTCTTCTTCCAGCCTCCTGCCAGCTTTTTGTTTTGTTTGTGGCACGCGGGCCTCCCACCGCTGTGGCCTCTCCCATCGCGGAGCACAGGCCCCGGATGCGCAGGCCCAGCGGCCATGGCTCACAGGCCCAGCCGCTCCGCGGCACACGGGATCCTCCCGGACTGGGGCACGAACCCGTGCCCCCCGCATCGGCAGGCGGACCCCCAACCACTGCGCCACCAGGGAAGCCATCCTGCCAGTTTTATAACCCAGGAGTTTCTTTTTCAAGGACCTGGAGGAGCATCTCCTTGAAACGTCATCATTAAGAAAAGACAGCACCCCTGTCTCCCAGTCTCTGTGGGAGGGGAGAAGCCTAATTTGAACAAGAGACAATTAGCCAATACAGATGGACTAATCCCACTGACCAAACTTCCTTCTAATGCCCTCCAGTACTTTTCCAGTAGCTCACCTCAGAGCTTAAAAACCTCTCACTTTTTGTTTCAGCAGAGTTGAGTTCACTCTCTCTCCCCTATTCCAATAGTCTAGAATAAAGTCTTCCTTGCCTGTTTAACTCTGGTGCAATTTTTCCTTGACATCGTACAGGATTTCTAATGAATCATTTTGAGGGTTTTTGTCCTATTAAAAGATTCCACAATTAAGTAAAACAAAAAATATTTAAAATATATATGCAATAATATATTTCATG
This sequence comes from Hyperoodon ampullatus, assembly GCF_949752795.1. NCBI lineage: Eukaryota > Metazoa > Chordata > Mammalia > Artiodactyla > Ziphiidae > Hyperoodon > Hyperoodon ampullatus. The sequence goes on from NC_136926.1 coordinate 75,842,348, forward strand.
CCAAAATTTTAAGAGACAATTACTTTAGTAAATGTTTGAGAAAACTTACAATCATAGTGTAGCAGAGATGGTCAGTTGTCTATCAGAGAATAAAACAGTGTCCTGTCTGGAAAGCCAAGGGGTAGAGAAATTTCAGAAAGACAGAGTGGTCAACAGGGTCACATGTACAGAACTGTCCAGTAAGATAAGGCAGAAAATAACTGCTGGGTGATCTTTGCAAAAGCAATTCCAGTTAAATGGTGCCATTGAATATAACGGAGAAGAAAAAAGGAAAAAGAGGAATAAGCCTACATCCCAGGAAAACTAATGAGTTAATGATAAATCTAGTGTTTTTGTCCTCGGTCCCAAGCGTCTGAAGGATAGCGCCCAGAATATGACCCTCTCGTGGGTAAGCATAGCACACATTTCCAAGTGTAGCACCTAATAATCAAAGTGCAATACTTTGTACTCTGCCTGCCAAGAATGTGTGCAAAGGACAGAGTTAACAAAACAATTGGTAAAATAGCTGAATGGGATGGAACTGGACATATCAAGAAAGGATCAGTGGCTTGGGTTATAGTGAAATTTTAACATATAACAGAGAAAAAAGGAAACTACTCAACTTTATTGCTTACAAAGAGATTGATCTTCAGCGTGATACCATGGAACAGACATTGGCAAGAGAGAAATGAAGCTCATATTTGGTGAAGAGCTTGTTAGAGAATAGCTGAGAGTCAAACTCCTCTCGCCATGGAACGACCCAACAGGAACCCACTGACTCTCTTATGGAGAGTACAAACGAACATTCCTGAAAAGTCACTAAAAGGAAAAGTTGTGGAGAACACAAAGGTCTAATTTCAGAAAATGAGCAGACTTCAAAATATCACCCCACAAAGTAGTTTTTAAATACAAATAAATAAAGTTACCTTTACAGTGGAGAAACTTGGTGGACACCACCTTAACCAGAAGATCAAATTAAAATCACCAACAATGGGATAAATGATCATCGCATGTCCCCTGATGTAATGCACTGAGCAGAACACATCTCCTACGTGGTATTTCTGCCAAAAATGTTTAACCAGAATCTGATCGTGAGGAAATGATCAGATGAACCCAAATTGAGAAGCATTCTAAAAAATAACTGGATTGAACTCTTAAAAAATTTTTAATGTTGAAAAAGGTGCAAAAGGCAGGGAAACTTCCAGATTAGAGGAGACTAAAGAGGCATGAGAACTAAATGCAACATATCAGCCTTATTTGGATCTTGCCCTGAAGAACATCACTGTGATGATGGGGGAGATTTGAATATGAATCGTGTATTAGATAGTATGTTGATGACAAATTTCTTGAGAGTGATAAACATAATTATAAAAAAGGTGCTTTGTGACTCTTCCTCATTCTCAGTTCTGCAAAAATTATACATATGTATATTATAGAGCATAATCTTAAGCAAGATTCTGTTTAAAAATTAGTTAGTAAGAGCTTAGAAAAAGAAATCGTGTTTACTACAAGCCAGCTGCATGTTTACTAAATTAAGTTAGACTAATTTTTGAGAGCTTAGAAGACAAGATATTTCAGGGAAATGTAATAGGATTTATTTTTTCTTTTCAAAATTCAAAAAAGGCAATTAATGTCTATCTCGATATCATGTAGACAAACTAAAGAAATGTGAATTGAATGGTCATATGGCAAAGTGAATTCAATCTTATCTAAATGGGCATAATTCAGAGGGTTGACATCAGCCCAGAGGGAGCTCTCCAGTATTAAGATAAAGGATGCTAGCCATCAATTGGATAAGAACATGAATGGCATGTGAACGAAATTTGTTAGTGGCATTGGCAAATATTCTCAGTGACACAGACATGAATCCCAAATATCCTGATGGACTAAATGGGTCAAAACCAACAACATGATAGTTAATGAAAATTATTTGAAGTTCCATTGTTATCAGTTAGTCATTATATGCATTTTGAACCTCTCCCAGGAACGGGGAATAGAAAGGTAAACAAAAAGGTCATAAGCTCTTAATCTTGCATGAAAATTATACATTTAAAATAATTTTGAGTGAGATAAGTTCATGAAGGTGGAAGCACAGAGCCTTGGAAGTATGGATTAGGGAGACCTAACATAGACAGAATATCAGGAAAGGCTGCCCACTTGACAACGTATACATGGAAAACATTAGGGTGTGCTGCAAATAACCAGTCAAATGGGAAGGCGTCACGACAGAGGGGTAAGGGGAATTGGAGCAGGAAAAAGAAGACTACGCCAGCCTGGCAGAGGGAACAATCGTGTAGAAGCCCTACACTGATGTGGCCATGGCACAGTAACCAGCTGAGAGAAATCCAGTGTGGCTAGAGCACAGAGAGCAAGGGAACAGCCCCAAAGAAATGGAAGAAACAATCCTAACAGATGCATGAGTCGAAAATGATTACAGATTTAACTGACTCTCATTTCATTATGATTCAATAATGCAATGTAGTTCTTCAAAGGATACAATATCCAAGACAAGGGTGGTGAGGTCCTAGACTGTTCATTGCCAATCACACCCAACTTTAAGTTTGTGCTTCGTTCAAATAAATTCAGAGCAATTTGTATGTTGGAGCCAATGGAAATCCCAACAAAGTGTTGAAGGAACTGGAAATATGTCACCTAAAGAGAAGAAAAGGAAAGATTCCAGGAGGCATGATAACTATCTTCAAATATCCGAAGAGCCATCATATGAAGCAGAAATAATAGCTGGTATGTATTTACCAAGAGTTAATGAATGGGCATCAGAACAATGCTTTGTTTTTTTTTTTTTTTTTGCGGTACGCGGGCCTCTCACTGTTGTGGCCTCTCCCGTTGCGGAGCACAGGCTCCGGACGCGCAGGCTCAGCGGCCATGGCTCACGGGCCCAGCCGCTCCGTGACATTTGGGATCTTCCCGGACCGGGGCACGAACCCGTGTCCCCTGCATCGGCAGGTGGACTCTCAACCACTGCGCCACCAGGGAAGCCCAACAAGGCATATTTAATTCAATCTTGGTTAGACTTTACTAATAGATCCTGGCTGGAGATGGAATGGCTGTCTGGAGAAAATGCTGAACCTCCCAGGCAAACTGATAAATAGGCAAAAAATTTATAGAGAGAATCCAAATCCTTGAACTAAATAATGAATAGGTCTTCTTCTAATCCTGATATTCCATAATTCTATGACAGTGCCATTTCCATTATATGGGCAACATATTAAAGAGCTATTCAGAATATTCTAGTAGGAAGAATTTGAATAGGACCAAGCTGATGAATTTATAAAAATAAAACCTATATCCAACAACTGTTCACAAAATTAAGACTGAATCTTAAAAGTAACTTAAAAAAATAAAACCTCAGGCTTCCCTCGTGGCGCAGGGGTTAAGAATCCACCTGCCAATGCAGGGGACACGGGTTCGAGCCCTGGTCCAGGAACATCCCATATGCTGCAGAGCAACTAAGCGCGTGTGCCACAACTACTGAGCCTGAGTTCTAGAATGCGTGAGCCACAACTACTGAAGCCCGCGTGCCACAACTACTGAAGCCTGCGCGCCTAGAGCCCGTGCTCCACAACAAGAGAAGCCACCGCAATGAGAAGCCCACGCACCGCAAAGAGTAGCCCCGGCTCGCCGCAACCAGAGAAAAGCCCACAAGCAGCAACGAAGACCCAGTGCAGCCAGAAACAATAAATAAATAAAATAAAGTAATAAAAAATAAATAAATAAAAACAAATAAAATCTCAAAATGTAAAATAAAGGCAAGCCTCATTTTTGAGATGAAGGCAGCTGAGTCATTAAGAACTTGGACTTTGGAGTAGACCTGTGCGGCCCCGGGAAAATTCTTCAGCCTTTCTGTTTCTTAGTTCCTTATATACGTAATAAAGCTAATTTAAAAAAAAATACCTGGCTTATAGAATTATTGTGAGAGTTAGTGAGTCAACAAATTTAAAGTGCTCAAAACAGTGTCTGACACACAGTTAACCCTATAGAAATGTTTGATATCTGTGATCAATCTTAGTAGTTACATGAGAGATTCTGGAGTCAGACAAGAGTTTACAAAAGTTTGTGAGGAAGGGCTGGAGGAGCATGTTCTGGACTGAGTTTCAGAAGAGACACCAGTAGGACAATACCACACCACGGGTCCTGCATGGGAGCTGCTGCCTCTGTCACAATTTGGAATCAAGTGAATCAGGAAGCCACTGTCCCAACTACTAACCCCATGCCATTTCTGCTAGGATCTAGAAATCCAAAGCTGCTACCACAACTGTAGGCTTTCAGAACACATCACCAGACAATGGATGCTACACTCTACCTCTCTACAACCACCCTGTTATCACTGTTACACAACAACAAATGCCTCCACCGCAGACCTTGCAGAAGCAAAAGCATGTGGACTTCACCTCATGTCTGGATCCCAGACAGTATGGAGGCACAACAGTTCACACACAAACCTGAGTTGTAAGGAAGTCTGAGAAATGTAGAATAAACTTTTCAGCTATAGCAGCAATTTAACATTTCTAAAAGGGAGAGAGAATGGAAATAAAAGTGCTAATCTATAATATCTATCATCCTATTTCTTATCACTAGGATAAGAATTAAATAGGATATAATCCATATGCAGTACTTAGCCCTGAGTTTGGCAGACAGTAATCACTCAATAAATTACTAGTTGACTTCCATCATGGCTGAATAAGAATTATCTTTCCACATCTTATCCTAAAAATCAAGAAAAGGGGCTTCCCTGATGGCGCAGTGGTTGAGAGTCCGCCTGCCGATGCAGGGGACACGGGTTCGTGCCCCGGTCCGGGAAGATCCCACATGCCGTGGAGCAGCTGGGCCCGTGAGCCATGGCCGCTGAGCCTGCGCGTCCGGAGCCTGTGCTCTGCAACGGGAAAGGCCACAGCAGTGAGAGGCCCGCATACCGCAAAAACAAACAAACAAACAAAAAACCTCTCACCACCTACAAAGTGCTTCCCAGATGAAAAGTAACTTCACTGTTAATGTACTTCCTGCCTCAAGTTAACCTCTAAAAATCTCTTAGATTCCCAACAGTCAGTTACAGAAACTCTGTCCAACCGGAAGGAGTGGGCTGAGAGTCAGGGTCAGGATCGGAGCAGGGGGAAGAAAGGAGTGTCCAAGCTGATAGCCCCCTGCTCCTCTCTCCTCGAGCACTGCCTCTTCTGTAATTATGTTCCTCCTCTTTCCCTCAGCTCTAGGCGTCATCCATTTCCCTAAGTGATGCCTTCAGTTCTCATTTTACTTTTGCTTCCCTTATTCTTCTTCATTTCAAAGCTCTCACAGTTGGCTCAACAGGATTGTCCATGGAAAAGTTCCCTACCCAGACTGTCCTAGATTTAATGACGGAATCCAGGTATAAATATGCCAATTAAATTATGAGCAGAGAAGTGAAAGAGAAAATGGCTTTGGCCTAGAGGAGCAGAAAACAGATCCAGAAATTTTGCAAGGATGGTCTTTGTAGATTTAAGAGCTATATTTATTTATTTATTTGGGTTTTTTGGTTTCTTATTTATTTTTTTAATTAATTTTTATTGGAGTATAGTCACTTTAAAATGTTGTGTTAGCTTCTACTGCACAGCAAAACGAATCAGCCATAAAGAGCTATATTTATATGAAGCTCAAAGTTATTTCCTAAATAGTTCTACAGATCATAACAAGTGCTCTAAAAAATGAAGTAGCTGTTTTCTCATAGAAGAGCTATAACTTCCCAATATGGCTCTGGCTTCAGTTATTTATGTATTTAACCTGGGCTCTCTATAAATATTTGCTGAATGGTAAATGAGTGGGTGAATGCTTGCAGTTTTGATTAGACAGATTATAGTAGTTGGTTCTTCCATGGCAGTTGAAAGAGATAACAATGTTGTTTTGAATTATTTTAAGACTACATCACTGAAATTACTAATAGAAGAGTCTTCAAATATGATGTGTCAAAAGATTCCATGGAAGAATTGGGGTTAACTACTTGACTGAGGGCTTCCGCATCAGCTCTGGGTATGGCCGATGCTTAAAAGACGGAAAAGCAAAGGTGTGGATGGTTCTAGCCCTACTGTAGCCTCCCATGACAACTCATACATACAACTTCCTCCTGGCTCCCCAAATAAACATACCTTATTCCTGAGCCTACTGGGCTGGCCATTTTTCTCCCTTTTTCAGTTTTCTCTCCTCAAATGCGTAGTTCACTTATTTCATTGTGAAAGTCTGAATCTTCTCTACCTTCTACCTCCTTAGGATCTTTGCTCTAAGTCAGTCAAACATCTGTCCATCCTAATGGGGTTTTCTTTTTATTATGCATTAATTGCATTAATGACCCAAAGCTATGGGGTTTTGCTTAGGCCTCTGGCAGCTAGTCTTTCGCAAGCAAGCTCTGGTGTGACTCCAAGGTCAACAGGACTATTGGAAGCAAGACGTCCCTCTAACATAGTAAGAGGGCAATAACTGCATAGCACATGGATCCAAATGTCACACCATTCTACATGTGAAAATTCTGAGGAAAACACATACATCTAAACAAAAATTAAGAACGGATGGGACTTCCCTGCTGGTGCAGTGGTTAAGAATCTGCCTGCTAATGCAGGGGACATGGGTTCGAGCCCTGGTCCAGGAAGATCCCAGATGCTGCAGAGCAACCAAGCCCATGCACCGCAACTACTGAGCCTGCGCTCTGGAGCCCATAAGCCACAACTGCTGAAGCCCACACGCCTAGAGCCTGTGCTCTGCAACAAGAGAAGCCACCACAATGAGAAGCCTGCGCACCACAACAAAGAGTAGCCCCCGCTCACCACAACTAGAGAAAGCCCATGTGTAGCAACAAAGACCCAACGCAGCCAAAAATAAATAAATAAATTTAAAATTTTTTTTAAAATTAAATAAAACTATTTAAAAAAAGAATGGATTATAAAGCCTTGTGCTAACAGTATAAAGTTTTACTTTTGGGGAAAATATCTGTAGATAAAATGTCTGTTGACAATAGACCCTGCCTTAGAAAACTTCAGTCTGCCAATGATCTGCCAAAGATCTCTAACTTTTTTTTCTATTTGCCATCCATCACCACTCATAGTTACAAAAAATTTTTTTTATTATAATAAGGATTTTTAAGATCTACTCTCTTAGCAACTTTCAAATATGCAATACAGTATTATTAACTATAGTCCTCATGCTGTACATTACATTCCCAACAACTTATGACTGGAACTTTGTACCTTTTGACCCCCTTCACCAATGCCCACCAGAAAGACACAGCTATGTAGTTCTCCAATGTTAACAGGACACCCGATATTCAGACTGAGAAAGAGTAGTAGGTTGTGTAGTAGGTAAGCATGCAAGCCTAGACCCAGAACCTGGGTTTGAATCCTAGCTCTGCCACTTACTTGGTGAAGTTGCTTAATTCTCTATGCCTCAGCTTCTCCAGCCATAAAATGGAGATAATAATAGCACCTACTTAAAAGCGTTTTTGTGCCATGTAAATGAATTAATACATGTACAGCACCTAGAACAGAGCATGGCACTCAATAATTACGGGAATCTGATTCCATTTATCAAACACTTATTAAGTATGTACTACAGAGCAGGCTGTGTGTGTTAGGAAATGGAAATATAATAATAAATAAGACACAATGTCTGTTCTCCAAAAGCTTGTAGTCTAATGGCTCCATAGGAGACCATTCTCATGTATTAAAATATCTAAGCACCTGGCAATATGTCACAAACTCTATGACTATTCTCTAAGATAATCTGACCATGAAAAAAGATGAGCTCAGATACTTTTCACGGAAAATCTTGAAAGCAAATGGGAAAATTCCAGTTATTATTTGGGGCCATCAATGAACTATATAATATTTCATTTAGACCAAAATGGTTTTCACCTGAGTCACTTGGAGAATTTCCTAAGTCCCTGCTTCCTGAGGCATGGATGAACCAAGCTCAGGGATTTAAACGCTACTTCTTTCCACTGCTGCCAAGCTCTCATTGCACCTGAACTTGTAAAAAACAGAATGTGATTGATATGTCAACCCAAAATTTGTGCAGGTATTGAAAAAAACAGAGATAAAATTTCATATAATCTAGCCTCAATGGGAAAAATCCCTAGATTCAGACACAGATCCCTGTCTAACATACTTATAGAAATAAAATTGCTAAGTTAAATTAGAGAGGATGACATGATTGAAACCTCTGAATCCAGCACTTCCCTCCTTGAAATTATAAAATTGTAATTATAAAAATGAAACTGACTCAAATCCATTTATCTTTAGGGATTGGTTTACACATCACTTCATAACAGGCATATCAAATGATTACAGCAACTGAAGCTGAGACAAGGTAAATCGTCCTCCCACCTGAAATCTCCAGAGAAGCTGAAAGAAATCTTGACCCTTTTCCATTTCTTTCAAATGTAATCATGTCCAAACTTGCTAAATTAGCCATAAACATTAGTATCTGAGCACCAGGTTAAAGAGAACACAAAATTTTTAAGAGAATAAATAAATTTGATATGACATGTTAGAAAGTCTCTTTCATGGGAACTGTCCTATAAAAGCACATCCTCCTGCAGGACCAAGTCAGTGAGATATGGTAACTGTGATGCTGCCACCAGTTCCAACTTGCTCGAACATTTCCTATGGGAATTCAGTCAGCAGTAGAAATAGAGTCTGTAGCATAAAGGAAGAGTGTGGTGGCCTTGGGAGCAGAGAGGAAGGTGCACCTACCTCTCCAACATAAAGGGGTGGGAATCAAGAGAAACACTCAAGGGGACTGGGGTGAAGGAAGGAAACCTGTTACTCCCAGGCTGAACACCTGTAGCACTGCCGAAGCCGGCTAGCCCTCCCAGCTCTCTCATCACAGCAGAATGCAGCATCTGGGTTCTTGAACAACCTTGCATGGACCCTCTGGAGTCTGGGCATATTTGAACATAGAGACACATGGATCCCCTTGTCTGGGAAATTCTGAAGTGAGGCAACAACCCATAACAACAAAACTGAAGCAGCATGCCTGACATGCCACAGTGTGCTGTGTACAAGTACATATTATTATCATTTTTGTAGGTGGAAAGTTATTCAACAGAATAGAAAAAAAAAAAAAAACAATGGGTTTCTCATGAGAATAAAGCAGTAGGCTTCACAAAGTGGGTCCAAATTCTCCTGGCGGGTAGCTCAACCGTGAAGTGAGGAAGGCTAGGGGAGGCCTTATGGCATACTTAAACTGCGTCACATCTAGGTGTGACCACCACTCATCTAACCCTAGCATGAGAGACCCAACATTTTTGGATACAAAACACTAACGGTACTCAGGCCATTAGTACACAATGGCAGCAACATACATTTTGGGTTAAACAAAACTAACCTACAAGACAGAAAGTGTTTTAAGGGAGATAGATGCCAGTCTAGACATCATAGGACAGCTGAATTCACTTTTAATGAGGAGCAGTATTCAGAGGAAAAATATGGATGCATTCTCTCCCAGGAGGAAGGCAAGGGATGGGAATCGGCCTGAAGATGACAAGGCTTTAGTGAAGGGAGTCAGGCTAACTCAACAAATAATGCTGGATAATGCTAGGACCCAGCATTGAGAAAGGGCTTGTATCCTGACCCACCAGAACCTCTTAACTGTTTCAATACAGATTGAGGCTGAAGTAGCCATGAGGCAATGGCCCTCCATTCAGCTGCTGAGATTTAAGGGGTACACTTAGAGGATCTTATGGATCTCCAAACCTAGGGAAGTTCTCTGGGGCAATTGTAATTTACATGGATGCACGCTCACTGCTCTTTCCCCAAGAATAGATCAGAATAAGATATATCCCACGGTACATTTAGCAGGGACAGGAAATATTCTGATTAACACTCATGTCCTCTCCACAGGAGGGAGTTCAGTTCGGCTGTACAAGAGCACAAAATGGAAACGTGTCCAGTACAGGACTTTGAACAGAGGTGAGGTATCTGGCTTTGTCCCCAGCTGACTTGTAACCCGGAAGTAACCAAACCATGGCCAGTTTTAATGATTCCTGCCCATGATAACATCTGGTATATGCGCAAGGGCCAATCTGTTGGGAAGACATAGAAATTATCTCTGTAATTCTTACTGACTTATTCTGTAATAAAACTAAATTGTACCATGACTATATTGCATTATGCTATAATACTGGCTTTAACAGTAAGATTCAACTGCCTTATGTAAATAAGTTATATAATAATTCTCATATTGATGATCAAATATATGGGAAGATGGAGTTAAAACCTTTTCAGAATGTAATACTGATGGGAAATGACTGAGGAAGAACTGGAAGCTAAAGCCTGAGGAAGAACTGGAAGCTAAGCCTCTGCTGATTTCTTTGCTAACTAGTTCTGCACAAGTTTATTACAAGGTACAAGTAACCAAATTAGTACAAATATATGAAAATGTATGTCATGCCTACACAGGATGAATTGGTTGCTTCTTTAAGTTTATCCCTACCCACACTGGATCCTCCAAATGTTAGGTATATTTATGCTAACAACTATTGCTATATCTGTTACATAAATGCTATCTAAATGTGGTGCTCAGAAAAATATGAATACTTTAAGAACAGATCCTAGGTCAAGGGCTATGGGTCTGGAATTTGTGGGAAAGAGATAAGTCAGCAGAGCTGGGTTACTCAAACCCTGCACAATCCCAAGAAATGCCTACTTCAGGATTGGCCCTTGGCCAGCTCCTGGGAATTAAGCTCTGAGCCTTTGGAATATTCTGCTTGATAAGAGTGCTTTTGTATGTCTGAAGCCTTGGGCCACCCAGTACCCATTTGATCAGATAGTTTATGCTAACAGTGTGCTTTATGGTGAATGCCTATTTTTGCTCTGGGAGGTTGGGGTTCAAGTAGTTGAGGTCAGTCATGCCTATGTACTAAACCCCGATAAAAACTCTGGACACCAAGGTGCAGGTGCACTTCCCTGTGGGTACACTTTTCATGTGCTATCACACATCACTGCTGGGAGAATTAAGCACCTCCATGTGATTTCCCTGGGAAAGGATACCTGGAAGCTTGCACCTGGTTTCTTCTGTATTTTGCCGCATGTGCTTTGTTCCCTTTGCTTGTTTTAATCTGCCTCCTTTCACTGTAATAAACTACAACCATGAGTATAATCACTTATTCTGATCCCTAAGTTCTTCTAGTGAAGCATGAAGCTTGAGAGTGGTCTTGGGGTCTCCCAATGTAAGGAGTAAGTAGGGAATAAAGGCTATGCAGTGGAGATAGAATGTGAGCCGATACGTGAAAGATGGGTAGATATCCTAAGGAAGAACAGATTATTCAAAACAAGAAGCAAGTTGGACATGTAGAAAGTCCTCTACTGCAATTACGAATCTTGGAAGAAAATAAAGAATTTCATTTCACCTAGAAGTCTGTCTTATGGCTTCCTGGGAATCTCTTTATGACTACTTTCTAACCCTGGCAACAAATAATATAAAACTACATTTTTTATTTCCTAAATTATGTTCCGTAAGTTTGGAAGCTCATGATGAACAACGCTCCAGTTCATTCATCCTCCCTAAAACAGCACTGAAACTTATTTCTATTTTGAATGTTGATAAGTTGTGAATTTTGTCTTTCATGGAATCTTGTTCTTTTATTTTTACAGACCAAACCCATAAACACGGGCCTCTGTTGACTGTCACTTTTTTTGAGAAAATTCACAAACTGTGCCACATGATAGAACATGTACTATAAAAAGTTATTCCACATTAGCTGTCACCAAAACCATCTGAATTCCTTTTGTTTGGCCAAGGCTTTTTGCCAAGCAGCTAAAAATGTTCTATCATGGACACTTGATTTCCTAATAAAGCTTCTAGTTCATATCTATGAAAAAGCTGTGTAAATTATTTCCATTATCTGATCCAAATTTTCCTGAGGCTCTAATCACACCAAGTTCTACACCACAAAAAACCCTCCTTTGGTGTTTCTTATCACCTCTGCCACTAGTCTTTTCTCTGACTGCCTCTTAGTTTGAAGAAATTCTTTCTTGGCTCTCTAGCTCCCCAATCTAATACTTTGAGCTGTCAAAATGAAGACCTTCCAGAGATATTTCAGAAGTTTGTTTTTCTTTTTCTCTGAAACATCTGGCTAACTTCCCATAGATATTCTTCTTCTGCATTATATATGGAAAAATATAAAATAGGAGTGAAGGGGCAAAGTAACTCTATAGTAGGTAATCAATAGAAGAGTACTTCTCTTGAGAGAGTGCTGAGCTCAACCGACTCTGATTTGCTTTCTATTTAAAATGTCCCTCTCAAGGACCTAACAGTTCTCTTGAGTTCACAAAAGTAACAAGACTTGGAGGATCATAAGCCAGCTGGCTAAACAACAGACTGGAAACTCCAGAGCTATTAGTTCTCTTTCTTGTATTAAAAGATTATAATCTGGCTCAAGTCCAACAACCTCCTTCTGCTTTTGTGTCCCCAGGTGTGAGATGGTGCCAGGACTACTAACCTATCTCACTGGGTTGCTTGAAAGATTATTAATAAGGGAAATTTCAAAGTGTTCTCCCAGCATAAAGCATTATACGAATGCTAAGTAAAAACACATGAATGATTTTAAAATACCATGGTGAAAGTGTGCTGTAGTAGAGACTCTCACATTTTGTGTTTACACTAGCAAGAATGATAATGTTGGCATATAGTCTTTGTGAAAGTAACAACAGTCAGCCAAGGGCTTGTCTTGAATCTTCAAGCAAAGCAGTACGCCGTGGGTACTCTCAGCTACAATCCGTCTCTCAGCCCAGCAGATACATTAAATGTATGTACGAATTAGTTGAAATGGAGTTAATTTTACCTGAGATTTTGCCTAATTGTGTGATTTGCTCTGTTCTTTAGGCACCTGGCACCTGACAGATTCTAATTTTAATATTCTAAAATCATTAGTAAGATTGTGCTACGCTTCAATTCCAAATGCCTTTAATCACTTGGTATAATCCGTCTCAACAATTTATTTTCTATTTTTAATAATTTTTGACTCTAAGGAATGAGTGAGAAGTAGCTTCTTTGCCCAACATTTATCCAGAGCTCCTTTCATGAGAAAGATATGAAACTTGAAATGAAGCAAGCATAAGCAACTATATAAAACAAGAATCTGCCTCAAAAAATAAATAAATAAAACCTAGTGAAAATATAGCATCAGATAATCTCTATACAAGTCAAATTCTCCTTTAATGACTCCTTCATCGTTTCTGAAACTGAACAAGTTCAGAAGGATTTGATTCTGAACTGTATCTTTACAGAGCATTGGGAATGATGCTCTCTTCAGTCACATGAGAGTCCCTAAAATGACTCCCTTCCATTCAGTGCTCAGTATCCAAACTGCACCACTGAGGACTTCAGCTGTGGCAGATAACCATGCTAACAATGTAAATGTAAAATTAAAAAGTAGCAAAGTGTCTGCACTCTTCCTGCTCTCTGCAGTCCCACCTCCTCCAAAAGGGGACATGTTCTGTTCATTCATCATTTACAACTTGCTTCCATGATTCCAGAAAGTCAATATATGCTCCCAACCCAAAGGAAAAAAAAGGGAAACTGAATTCCCTCTAGTCTGTACATGCGCACCGGCGTGCACACACACACAGTACAAACGTATTTGTTTAAACGTGAATATGTATAAACAAAAGTTGAAATTTAGCAAGAGAAGCAAGAATCTGAGCCAAAAGTGTAAGATTAACTATTGCATTTCTGTTGAGGTTGGGGTGCAGGGAGGATCCCATGGGGAAGAGGAGACGGGTAGTAAGAAGAAAAGGAGACAGTTAGTGGGAGGTCTGTGAGCTCCTCATCCTGGATATAGTGCATCTGCCCAGAAAAGTCTGATTACACCTAAAAGCACAACTTAGCACTAATACAGAGTTCAATCCATTTTTGATATTTGGCTGCAGACAGCTTTCAAGCTCCACCAGTCCCTCTTCCACTTCTGCTCTACATCTAGGTAAGCTGGTAGGAAAGCCCAGGTGCTCCTTCTTTGGTGCCAGCAAGAAGTTCAAACATGCAAGCCCCAGCCCATGTGAGGGAACCTTCACCTCAATCCCTGCCCCCAGCCACAATTAAAGCCAAGCCAATCTCCTTTCCCTACTCTCTCACCCCATTTTCAGACCTGTTTGCAACCTCCCCTGTTCTCCCCAGAAAGCCTCAGTATGTGAGTCATAGACCATTTCATACCCCTTTGGTGCACGTGTGGCATCATCAGTTACAACACCCGAACCAAATTTGGGGTGAATGGAAGAGTACACCCCGTCTCTGGGGGGGACCAGAACAAGCACCATCTAAGCTAAGCATGGTCGTTATTAGTTGGGTGAACTATTAGTAGTGTGAACTGAGGTTTGAGTCGTTTCTACTTCCACTATTCAGTCCGGCATTTTATGTGTCAAGGAAAAACTCGTAACTAATGTTCCACAGCATCGTCCATGTAAAAGTGGTTGTAACCCTTTTTATCAGAAGTGACTATGGGAATAAGGACCCTAATTTGTCTATGGGGATAGCACAAGTCCTTCAGTTCAAGCCTCCACTCAGATATCTAAAGCCTACTGGGCAGCCCAGCATTTTGGTACCAACTCCCCACACTGTAAAAACACAGGGAATAATGCATACAATAAAAGATTTGGTTAAATAAAATGTAAAACTAAGAAGTATTTTATCATATCATTCCACATCACAACCTACCATATAATATTTTCTGTACCAATTATTAAATTATTTTTAAAGAATTGATGGACCTGAGTAAACACAGAGATTATTCAGAGCTATTGAAAATCAAGGAAAATGGGCTTTTATGAAAATCTCAATCTGTATAAAATCTAATAAAAGCAGAAAAAAGTGAAAAAGACCAAAGAGGAGATGCTTATGAGACACCCAGTAGCGCCTCCTGGACCTCCAGCTAAGAGTGTGTACAAAGAGGGGAGAATACAAAGGCAGAGAGAAATTGGAAGGGCTGACCCCAGTGCTGTCTGTCCCCTCCTTGTGGAGGGTAGAGTTGCAGAAGTTACTGCCTTTTTTGAAAACCTGAGGTAATGGTGGGATTGAGTACATAAATCAGGATAGTAATACAGCTCACAGAGTTATAAGCATCATACAACTTTATGTACTGAAAGTGCTTCCTAAACCTGAACACTGCATAATTAAGAGTTCGTTGTGGGGGCTTCCCCGGTGGTGCAGTGGTTGAGAGTCTGCCTGCCGATGCAGGGGACACGGGTTCGTGCCCCGGTCCGGGAGGATCCCACATGCCGCGGAGCGGCTGGGCCCGTGAGCCATGGCCGCTGAGCCTGCGCGTCCGGAGCCTGTGCTCCGCAGCGGGAGAGGCCACAGCAGTGAGAGGCCCGCATACCGCAAAAAAAAAAAAAAAAAAGCAAATGATTATGAATAAATAAAAAGGTTGCAAACTAACTGCCAGGGACTAGGTCCAACTTGCATGCCTCATTTGGTCAACATACTGTTTTTAAAATTTTTTAATTAGAATGCCATTAGGCAGAATATGTATCTCACAATCACCATGTCACCACTCTTCCTCATATTACACAGTCCCAATTCACACATTTACATCAAATTCCTGACCCCTACAGGCAGTTGCATTTTTCACCTCCTAATGTACAATATAAATGATTAATAGCAGAAATATCATAAAATGGTATGTATATGGTTACTTTTAAATAAATGTCACAAACGTGAAATACTAGAGGGATTTAGAAGAAGAAAGCAGAAAGAAGAGGTAATGAATGACAGGAGTAAAAGTTAGAGGTGGGGAAGCATGAATCATAATTGAGAAGATGTGTTGAGAACATGGAGACTAGAAGGAAGAGGTGAGGGTGAGATTTAAGATTTGATCAAATTGTAGAAGGGTTTGAAAGCCAGGTCATATGAATCAGAAATCTTGACTGAAAGTGACAGAAACCCAAACCAAAATAGTTTTCTCAAAAACAGAAATTTATTTTTAAAAAAAAACTAGAAATTTATTGGCTTCCCCAATTGATAAGTAAAGGGTAAAGGTAAATTCAGATATGGCTGGATCCAAGCACTCAGTGATATCAGCCCTTTTTCTCTCTTTCCTTTTCACTCTTCTCACTCTAGCAATCACTTCTGATGTTTTCTATGTATTGGGTTTTTTCTGTCTTATTGCAGATGGGCTATGACCAGAGGCCAGGGATCTTGGCCTTTCAGGAGACTCTACTTCTCCAGTTTCACAACCCAGGAAAAAGAAAGAAACTCTCCAAAAATTCATTTATGGGCTCAAGGGCAGGACTCTGAGTCTGGAAAAACGGGTTCATGGATCATATGCTAACTACTGTGGTCAGAGGAAAGCAAGTCCAATAACAATAATGATGTATGTGCACTGGACAGTCATAATAAAGGAAGGTGCTGAAATGGCTCGCCCAGGTGCTCTCAGGCTGTGGAAATCCACTGGAGGTTTTAAACCTCAAAACCACATGACCAAAATACTCTCTTAAGAAGTTTACATTGATGAATTGGAGGGAGAGGAAAAGGAGTATGGAGAAATGAGTTAGGAGTCTCATCCAGGACCAAGGACATAAAGTTCAACTGAAATAGAGGACAATTAAAACTAGACAGATGCAAGAACTATTCAGGAATAAAAATTAATAGAATAGGACTTCTCTGGTAGCACAGTGGTTAAGAATCCACCTGCCAATGCAGGGGACACGGGTTTGAGCCCTGGTCCAGGAAGATCCCACATGTCGCAGAGCAACTAAGCCCATGCGCCACAACTACTGAGGCTGCACTCTAGAACCCGTGAGCCACAACTACTGAGCCCGCGTGCCACAATTACTGAAGCCCATGTGCCTAGAGCCCATGCTCCGCAACAAGAGAAGCCACCGCAATGAGAAGCCCGCGCACCACAACGAAGAGTAGCCCCCGCTCACTGCAACTAGAGAAAGCCCACATGCAGCAAGGAACACCCAACGCAGCCAAAAACAACTAAATAAATAAAATAAACTTCTATTAAAAAATATTTTTAAAAATTAATAGAATAAGGAAAATGATTGGATATGGGAGAGAGGTTTCAATTACACTTAATTTAATAAATATTCATAAGTGTCAGTTCTGTTTTAGATACTGGTTATACAGCAGACAAGGCGTCTGCATCATACAGCTTACACTCCTCTGAGGAATATGGAGGTGGAACATATAAACTGAGTAATAAGTAATATAATTTCAGTTCCTAATAAATGCTCTGAAGAAAAACAAAAATGTGTAGATGGCATAAAGAGTGGTGAGTGGAAGGTGCTATAAGGTAAGGTAGTCTGGGAAGGTCTTTAAAGGAGGTGACACTGACGCAGAGAGCTGAACTGTGACAAGGAAGCAGCCACATAAGGAACTGGAAGAGAAGTGTTCAGGGAGAGGGACCAGCAAGTGAAAAGGCTCCAAGACAGGAATCAGCTTGACTGAGGAGAGAGCCAGAAAGACGAGTGGACGAGGGGAGAATGAGAGGAGAGGAGATCAGCATCGGACAAGGGCCAGATTTGGTAGGGTCTCCTAAGCCATGGAAAGGAGATAGGATTTTATTCTAATTGCTGTGGGATTTAGAGCAAGAGACACGATTTCATTTGGGCTTTACATAGACCACCCAAGCTAGGCCGTAGGCAAGAGTGAAGCAAGTTATCATGGTGGCCCAGACGAGGACATGGTGGCTTAGGCTGGGATGCTGGCAACGGAGATGGTGTTAGACAAAGAGATTCAACATGTTGTGCCTGAGTGAAATGTAGCATTATTATGAAAAGAAAACTAGAAATGGTTGAAGAATTTTTTCATACTTAAACCTGAATACATCTAGTACTCAGGCTATGTCTAGACCATTGGGTGATACTCCCTGTTCAAGAGCAAAGGCCCACGAGTGCTTCCTTCCAACTACATAGAGGGGGGGAAACATGTGCCTAAGAACTGCTTTTGACTAAAAGTTTTAACCAACAGTGGAAGACTATTGACAATAGCTATTTCTGATATGGGAAAAGCCCTAAAGGACGCCCCAAAGAAAAAGAAAGGATGAGAAAGGAATATAAAAAATAAATCAAAATGAAACTTTTAAAAGAATATTATTTCACAGAGGAATTCTTGAAAACTTCACAGAAAAAAAATGAGCTCCTTTGGCCTCTGGCTTTCACGAATTTTGTACAACAAAAAAGGCACGATTCCCTATCTCTTCTTCACTTTCTTCTTTCTATTAAATTTTTGGTGGCTTTTCAGAACAAAAAAATATTACAGAGACATTTCTGTATATAACGAGTAAATGTCTACAGATTTTCTGGAGGGGTTTTTTGGCAGAATGTATAAAATAAAACATACTTATGTGGTTTATTCATTCTATTAATTATAGAAATTTGTCCTATATAAACATAAATATGTAAAAATATTTATGTAAAAATGTATTAATTACATATATATTTTATCTGAGATATATATATTTAGTTAAGAATCTGAAATAATCTAAATAAATAATGACAGGGGATTGATATCAACACCATAGGTAAGTTTTCTGTATCCTTGTTGTGCTGAATTATAAACACATATGGGCAGGAGAGGAATATGGAGAAATCTAACAGAAAGGCCCTTCCGGAGTTTCACTGGGTTAGGAGTCTCATGGAAAAGGAAAATTTTTCACCTGGTACCTAGTTTATGACCTAGAGTGGGGTCACTGAATTGTGAAACTCTGGCTTTGTCAAAATAAATCCCTGGATCATTTGTTACTTCAGACCTCAAATTCCAGTACTGAAAGGCAAATAGCCAATAAAAAAAGAAAGAACCAGAAAATAAATTTAAAAATCCTGTGGAGCAATAGGTTCATCATTCTGGATTGAAGCCAGCAGATTAGCATCTTGAGAATGAAGATGTTCTGTCACCATTATCTGTTTACATTTTGATCTTGGAATCATCTTTATTTTGCAATACTGCTTTTCTCAGGCATTCTTTGGCCCTACCAGATATCTAGTGTTATTTTGGTCCTTGACATGTCTAAAAGTTTTTAATCTCAGTCTTCATTAGGTTTAAAGAAGGGACCCCAGGGGCCACAACAAAGAGGATGCAAAGAACTAGTTATCCCTGACTGCCTCAGTTTTATATTGAAAGAGAGAGAGAGACAGAGAGATAGAGAGAGAAACAAAGGCATGTAAAAATGAACAAGAACATTTTACAGTTACATCAGTGGCTGTCTGTGACACCAGCGTCCTGTCTCCTTTGGGCCACCTCTGAATTATTTTTCACAATTAATGGGAGAACTGAAGAAACAAATGGCAGAAAATTTAATTGCAGGTGCTAACCCTGAATACAATGCTTAAGGCAGAGAATTTAATCTGATGGCTTCATGTACTGAACCAAAATAGAAAGAAAACACCATGTGTTTATATTTTAATGATTTTCATTTTTAATTAGTGACTTCAAAGATTTTTAACAAACCTGAGTTTGGCCCCTCAAATACCATCTAACGTTAATTGAGTCCAAATTTCTCCAGTATTGTAAAGAATGCATTCAGGGCTTATTTCCCTTTGATTGACAAACATCTTAGTACCCTGTGACAAAATCCACATTAGAACTTTTAAAAACACAAATGTGTTATAAATAAGATTTATATTTCGGTGACTCTGGTTTAAGATTTATTTAAAAGGTAACCATGTCCTCTTGGTTATGATGACATTTGTACCACACTCATTTGGCAAAATGCTCCAGAGATCATTTATGTTTAATAAAACACAGTTGGTGCAATCAAAGCTGTATTTTAATGTCCTCATTTGCAGTATTTTCTCATGACATTGGCCTCTGCTTTGGACACTGAGAAAAAAGAAACAAACACTCCACATCCTATTTTTTTTTCTGTTTCTTCTGACATTTAGTAGTGTGCCATGATTTCAAAATATGACTTTTCATTTCTTTATACATGATGGTGTAGGCTCTTGCCTGGAGATTTTTTACATCAGTGAGTTTCCCAGTCAAGAAACAGTAAGAGGAAACTAACACTGCCATGGGAGTAGCCTCTGGGTCTGTCTAGGTGTTTGAAGGGAAATTTCCATCTTAATGACAGAAATGTATCCAATTCTTACATTAAAAGGAAGACTGGGGGCTTCCCTGGTGGCGCAGTGGTTGAGAGTCCGCCTGCTGATGCAGGGGACGCAGGTTCATGCCCCGGTCCGGGAAGATCCCACATGCCGCGGAGCGGCTGGGCCCGTGAGCCATGGCCGCTAAGCCTGCACATCCGGAGCCTGTGCTCCGCAACGGGAGAGGCCACAACAGTGAGAGGCCCGCGTACAGCAAAAAAAAAAAAAAAGGAAGACTGGTGTAAAAGATCCAAGTTCAGTGGGAACACAATCATCATTTAAGCTGTGTGAACAATTGTCACCAACATGATTGGTACACCAATGACCTCATTGGCTGAATAAACAATTACCCAAAGGTCATGTTGCTCCTACAGAATCATGATGGTCAAAACAATGAAAGTAATAGCCCAATGTGATAACAGTTTGACACTGAAACTCCCATAGCACAGCTTGAGAGAATTTAGTTTGAGAAATACAGTGGTGACTGACTGTGGCCATTAGCTTTTTCCTGTTGTGTGAGATTAATTTGTGACTGAGATTTATTAGCCTAAAGGAGGCTGGGGTTGATGAGATTTTGCTGATATACTGCGTAGAACACACATCAACTCAAAGAGAAAAGATGAAAAATTAAAATGATAAAGTTGCATTGCTAGCTTGTTGCTGAAGTAATTGAAGTGGCTTGTGTTGTGCTGTGCTGTGATGGGTAGAAATAAAATATGTACAAATTTATCTAGATCATCCTTCTGAAGAAAGGAACTACAAAATATTTTCCCTCTCTATTAATGTGTTGAGGAAATCTCCCAATTCTTTTTTGACAGTGATATTGAAGCAAAACGAAAATGAAACCCATTCAGAATAAGCTCCAGAAGCGGAGCCAGCTATTATCCATGGAAATAGGCATAAGGGTTAGCGTAGATAATTGAAATACGAGCATAATGTAAAAACAGCGTTTTGTCTGTTAGGTGAAACCACAACTCCATATAATTTCTTTTTAACAGAACTGAAATAGAAAAATGAATTCAATTTTTTTAATCCAACCAACTTCCCCTCTGATGAAGATTCTAATTATCAGTGAAATGCCTAAAAAATACATACAGACCAGAATATTAAAAAAGGAATAAAAAAGCAAGGGCTATGACATTCATAAAGCACTAGAATAGAATATCAGCTCCACAAAAACAGGGATCTTTAGCTCACAGACATGTTCCATGTGCCTGGGGTTGTGCTGGCACATGAAAGGTGCCCAGTAGGTCTTTGCTGAATTAACAAAGTGCACAATCTTCTGCTGCTGAGAACTGACCAGTTAGTGTGGATAAGACCACAAAAATTTCTTCACTTTTGAGAATCATCTGGCCAATAAATGTGTCACATGGAAATCTGGTGCTCTATGGAGTGTCCACCAGAACAGGACCCTGGATGGTGGACCTCAACTCAAGTCTAGTGGGCATGGATTTTCCTTGAAGGCAGTGTGACTGGTGAAGTGACAATTCCCCCACACCAACCACCTCCAGAGTTGCAGGGCTTTCAGAGTTGGGAGACCTTCTCCCTCTGAAGCCCACGATGATATTCCAGGACTGTTCTACACCACCTCGATTCTTTAGTTCTTCAGTTACTCGAAGATGTAACATTGACCAGGTATTACAGGTCCTTCAGAGAACTGAGCAAATGAGAGTCGAGACATCACTGTCTTCTCCACCCTTTTTTTAACCTAGTATTCTCATGCAGCTGAAACAAGGTTCGAATCAGCAAGAGGCCATAAGAGGGAAAAAAAAAGCACAAAAAAAATTTTCAGGGAGATTTATAAAAGCTAACTTGCTTCACGTTAGTGAGTGAAGGCAGAAACTGAGTGCACGTATGAGAATCCAGCTTTTGGAGGAGGCATGGGAAAGGTCTTTCTTGTACCAATGGGAATCATTTCCTCCCACTTCAGACTGCCCTCCACATGACATTGACAGCAAACCAGCAGCCTCTATCCCCAAAGTGCCTTTACCTTCAACGCCCCAGGGAAAATTGCAACCTTAATCCTGAGAAGACTCTATCACCGTTTTAGTATCTATTTATTTCAGTTCTCCTCACAGGAGCCTGTGTTCCAAAGTGCACCCCATTTCCTGAATGAAGAATCAGCTGGCATTATGGCCCTGCTCTCTCCCAAGACAGCCCCGATGACAACAGGGAATACCTAAGACCCTTCTCTGCATCAGTCTCTAGAAGGGCATCAAAGTCTCAAACTGCCCAAGACTAAAGAAGCTTCTCACCAACAGAGGAATGGCTAAGAGTGCCGGTTCTGGAAATTTATTAGCTGCGTGACCTTGGGCAGGTCACCTAATTATCGTGAGGCTTATTCTGTTCATATGTTAAGTGGAAATACAACAGGAACCCTTCTGAAGGTTTTTATGGTGATTAATTGTAAGATACTTGGCACAAATAAAGTACTGATACATGCTACAACTTGGATGAGCCTTGAAAACATTATGCTAAGTGAAAGACACCAGTCGTAAAGACCACACACTCTGATTCCATTCATCTGAAGGTGCATTATAGAGAAATCTGTACAGACAGAAAGTAGATTAGTGGTTGCTCAGGGCTGGTAGTTGAGATGGAGGGAGAGGATGGGATAGCTAAAGGGTACAGGATTTCTTTTGAGGTGATAAAAATGTTCTAAAATTGACTGTGGTGATGGTTGCACATATCCATGAAGAAACTAAAAACTGTTGAATTCTACACTTTAAATAGGAGAATTGTAAGTATATGAGTTATATTTCAATAAAGCTGTTTCTAAAAAGATACTTAGCACAGTACCAGCCACATATCTAATATTTGAAAAATGTCAGTCATTATCATTTATTAATTCACTCAACAGATATTTATTAAGTTTCTAACGTAACTCTGGCACTTCTAATATAACTCTGTTCTTCTTGTTCTTGTTCTTCTTATCATTCGTATATACCATTTTTACATTTGAAACTTTGCATGTGTGTGAAACATGCAAAGGTTTTAATAATGCAGGAAAAGTCCATAATGTTATTTTGACTAAACTGCTTCCTTGAAAAGGTAAAATTAATTTAGATGAATAAACTGTTTTAGATGTAAAGTTTTTACCTGAGAAGTAGTCACTGAAACCCTGAAACCTTATAAGCACCTTGAGAATACCAACAAAAAATGTCTTAATCTATTCAAAACTAGAGTTAATTTATTTATAGTCAACTTAGAAAGTTTTCTAAATGAGAAATACATAATTTAGTGACAGCAGAGCAGCTCTGTTTCTGTAGATTTTAGCATTTCATATTTAAAAACACAGAAATAAAATTCTGCATTGAATGGTTTAAGCCCAATAACAAAATCTAAAAGCCATATTTGAATCCCAGAAGACATGAGACAATTATTCTAAGTAGCTCTACAAATGCCATCATCCTACTATACTTCCCATGACTTTCACAAAATAATCAGATTCTGCTTCCTCTTGCCCTTCTCTCCACCCGCAATCACTCTCACGTCCATCTTCCACCGAAGACTGCAGGTAACGGGTAAAATTTGTAACCAAAAAAATTAAAGAAAAGAGAAAGGAAAAAAGGGCTCTAAAAATCTATGTCCAAATGGGAAATTCTTTTACAAAAAACATTTGGATGTGCTTCAGCAAGTGCAGAGATTTAAATGGTGTTGGGTTATTGCCAAGGTGGCACGCACTGGGGCCCTGAGCACAAAAGAGAACAAAGAAGCAAACTAAAAAGTCAAAGCAGCCAGCCGCCAGATCGCCCCCTGTGAATCCTAACTCTATTTTTTATTTCAGATCAGATAGGCTGCTCACCAGAGCGCTCCCTCAACTTTCTAGTAAATTCTCAGAAGCCAGGGCCAAATGGAAAGCATTGAAGGCACCTGTAAAACCCAATTTCTCCCAGAGATGCCCTGATACCTTGGCAGCTGCGGTCGGAACCCAGACGAAAAAGTAAGTCTGTGCTGGTGAAAGATTTTTATGTTAAAATACTGCTCTCCCGGTGTCCTCGCTTTTTCCATGAACACTCCATGGGTTTTTCCCTTCACACTGTTTTCAAACAACCAAGAGCCACTGAAATGAGGAGGAAAATTGCCCTAAAAATATAGTATTCCAGGCAGTATTTTTTCCTTATTGACATATTCAGGATTCCTTCCCAAGCAGATTCTGAAGCAAAACAAAGTAAAGAAATTGCAAAGACTAAAAGAGTAGGAATTAACTCAAGGTCTATGGACAAACGTCCATGGGGATCACACTCATTTCTTTTCACCTTGAACACATGGCTAACTTTCTTTGCCTGCTATATTAATAACACAGTAAATTTAAGTCATTAAAAAATTTTAAATTCTTTATAGAAGAAAACTGATGGTTTCATTTTCATAGATAGACCAGTCTATATAAAGCAAAATAATAACAATAATAATAATCAGAGTGAGTTTTTCCTTCTATTAAGACAAATTTTTTTGATAAATTTCCTGTGTTACTGATATAACTATGTCCTTGTAAACAGAACTACATTTATCTTAATACACTTATTTGTCAGGAATTTTTTTTAATTGAAGTATAGCTGATGTATAATATTATGTAAATTACAGGTGTACAATATAGTGATTCGCAATTTTTACAGATAATACTCCATTTATAGTTATTATTAACTATTTGCTATATTCCCCATGTTGTACAATATTCTTGACAAATGCCTTCTTCCTACGGTTTTAGCCTTATGATAGCTTGCTAGCTCAACCCTAAGTTTCTTGAGGAAAGTGACTGCTTTTTATTACTATTTATTTTTATTCCTCTTCCCTCACACAGTATCTGGCACATAGTATGCTTCAGAAATTGCTTCTGAAATAAGTGAATTATCATCTGAGTTACTGATGTATACTTGGCATCATTTTAGAGATCTATGATCAGTTAAGGCAACTTCTCTCATGAAACGTCAGCTTAAGCCATTACAAACTTTCATAGATTGATGCCCAAATTCTGATTGAGAAGGAGTTTACTATGCTCCCCCTTTCATTAGGTTTGGACAGTTGCTGGGAAAGAGGACAGTCATTCATGGTCATTTTTTTCCATTTCAGCACAATCTTTCCTGTTACTTTGGGGGATCATAATGTGCTGAGGTTATCCCAGCTGGTCCATTAACTCCCCTCAAAAGTGTACTTGCACACTATTTCCCATTTTACGCCCAGACCCAGAACCCCACTGTCAAAGGAACCCAGAACACGGTAGATAGATATGCAAATACAGGCCCTTCCTCTTTGCTTGCAATCGAAGCTGCTGGCAGTGAGCCTGGAATGAGTGAAATGCGTGCCCAGGGCTCCTGACAATTGCCCACATTCTGTCTCTCTTTCTCTTTCACATGCTTCATTCTTTGCTTTCTGTTAAGGATATGTATTGACTTTGTGGAACCACTGCAGTGAGCTGTAAATGATGCATTTAATGAAAAATCCTTGCCTAGCACTCTGAAAGAGAACACAGCAACGCAGGGCAATCATTGCTGGGCAGTGATGGGTGTTGGAATATCACATTCATCAGTTTCACTGGCAAGACAGATGTAGTGATTGGCAATATTTCAAGGGTGTGTAGTAAAAATATTAACTAATATGTTAATCATATTCATTATTTGCTGTTTCTCCTGTCCCTATCATGGTAATCATTTATTCTTTAAAGATTGGTGACTCTTTTGTCTGAATGCCCCAAGTCCCATATCCTGAAAAGATGCACGAAAGGGTTTTGAGTGGCTACTCTTTTGGAGGAATTATATTAAAATTTTGATTTCCACGGAGCTCTGTAGTTATTGCTACCATCCTTGTATTTCAATACTGAACTTCAGGTTATTGAAAAGACAGTTTTTCTTCCAGTTTCTCTTTCTTTCTATTTCTCTCTTAAAAACAAACAAAATAAACAGGACTTGGCCTTTTCTGACAATGCCGGGAAGTACAATCTGAGTGACAAAGTCCAACTGAAATAGGCACCTGATGGTGACAGAGAATCTGCATGGCACAGCCTGGTTTGAATGAGACTGGAGGTGCTCCCCAGGGCCCCGAGGCTCCTGCCCCATCCTTTACACCAACGGTGGAGGAACGTGCTGTCGCTGGATTTCATTTTCTCCGGGATGACCACACACAGTGCCCTGGCACGCTGAGCGTGCACTTCCTGTGGGAGCCTGACTCGCCTCCACCAGCTGGTGTGTTAAGAGACGACCCCCGTTACTGAACAGCCCTGAGACAAGAGCGACAGGTGCAGCCAACAACCGCCACAGGGGAACAGCCCAGGACTCGGGCAGCTAGCTCTTCGTCCTGCAATCTGGTGAGCTGGAGCTCTGCAGGCTTGAGGAGAAGAGCTGGTTTTGTGAGCCTGCAGGTGCACATGCCAGCTCACCTCTGATGGAGCAGGCTATCTAGTTGTCCCCCACGCTAGATAGAACTCACAAACATACCAGTCACCTTGCGTTCATATTACCTGAGACTGGTCTCCCTGGAGACAGGATCTTCCTGTGATGCTCCAGTTTTCAATTACTTATCTTCTCATGAACAGTCTGTCCAAACTGCAGCCCATTATTTGTTCTTAATTGACATTACTATTCACTATATTAAGAAACAAACTTTCTAGAGGGCTTTTTTTGGCATAATCCGACCACTAGAGCACATTTCCAAGTGAAGACAAAAATATTCTCTATATGATACCTAAAGATTTGGCCAGCTCCGATGGGGAAAAAAAATTAGTCGACTATGGTCTGGGGGTCGTCGAAATGAAATAACTGGTTGACAGGATTTTGTTGTTGTTTGTTACTTTGGCTTGACATAGAGTATGAGTTATAGAAATGGTCACTCATTTTTTTCTATTTATGTCTAACTTTGACAGGTTTCCTCGAGTCTCCTGAGTGGCATGCTGTATCTCCAGCCATCCTAGAGCATGCCTGACTCTTCAGAGAAACCTAATTAAAACTGTGGTTAGAAAAATCTTACTTTTAACATATCTAATCGTAGAAATGTTATCATGTGGAGATCCATACAGGATGACTAGGATCCTTTTACATCCAAATATCAGAGGATTCCTTGTGTTTATAATTTTTTAAATTTAAATAACTCCCTCAATTTCCTATCACTGGATAAATTATAGAAATAATTCATATATAATTTACAGATTTATATTTTTTCCAAAACTGTATTTCTGGAAATATGCTGCATCCATTTCTTACAAACTCAGTATGCTCATATTCTATTTTATTTAAGTCATCACTTGCTTTATCTGTACTTTTCTATTTGTTTTACCCATCTTACTAGTACTTCTGGAGTCTAATAAATCACCATGGTCTTCCACATTTAAGCTATACCAAGCTAAAGGGATGTTACCACCTCAAATGTTGTTTTCACGTATTGTACTTTCTCTTGAAAAAGAACCTTCTTTTGGTCACTCTACGTGCCTCTTCTTTCTCTGATAATCTTGCCTGCTTGACTTGAAAATATTTTGCTGTGTGATACGTGGGGAGATGGGGTGTTGTTGTCGCTTCCTCCTGACACTTTTCCTAGGTGAACGGAATCTCCTCGGGAGCATTACGTTGGCTTCCTGCAGAAACCTGCTGTATAAAACACCTTCTATGACATCAATACTCTGCCCTAGTTTTTCTATTTCCTGAAGCTTTTTAAGGATGATTTGAATGTTCTCACTCTAAATCCCTCAATTTCTGTCTTATAAGTACTAACCTTCTTTGACACTTCCTTGTGAAACTTTGCTGGTTTTCCCTGTAAGAAATTCAGCCTTTATCTCCCCGTTGCATCGTCTCCCTCGCCACATCCCTCTAGCTGCCTGTCTCTTCCTGCTTTCCAAAACATTTGTTCTCCTGCAGACATTCCTTTACGCAGGCAGGTAAGACAAGAAGCGGGCCCCCCAGTTATCACATTTCACTCCCCTAACAGAGAATCGTACAAAATCCAGTAGCAACTCATCACTACTTGTAGCCTGTAGCAAACTGTGTCATTAAATTTGCCCAGATTTCCCATAGGGCTCAATATAAAATTTTCAACAAACAAAATTAAAAATGTGTTCTCTAATAATTGCTTGTGAATGTCCAATATTTTTTTCTACATCTTTATTTCAATTTCTATTTAATTTTGCCTCTTATATCACTCTAAACTGCATGCCCAAACTCTTACTATCCTTGCCCTGGTTGAAAGAATTTTCAATACTTTCCATTTTCTTACATTTTTAGGATTTCTCTCTTTGTCTGAGGATCACACAGTCAGTTTTCCTGGCAAAATTCTTACATTTCATATACTGACTCTTCTTTTTCTCCTATTACTAATGGGATGTATGTTAATATGGGATTTAGGCTACCCAATACTTCTTTTCCACCTTTACAATCCATCAACCTTAAATGAGATAACTGGTTATCTCCCTGGCTTTTGCCTCTGAAAAAAATCCAAACTCCACAATATGACAAGGGCTATAACACACCTCTCATTCTTGTAATTTTTTCCCTCTCCACCGTTGAGAGTAAAGATGGATGCCTTTCACTTCTGTGTAGACTCTTCATACATTACAGTAACTTGGCTGGGACCCACAGCTTTGAATGATCTTAAAGAAAAACTGTGTTTGCTGGATCCAAAAGTTGTTCTCAGTCTAAACCTAACAGAATTCCTTCCTTTGGCACCTTCCCTTGTTTTTTTCCCTAAGACAAGCATCAGTCATCTGTCTGCCGCCACATAAACAAGATCTGGAGAAGTGCTTAGAAACTTGTTTAACACTCTTTTGTATTGCCAAGCTTTACAGGAGACAGAAATCTCCCACAAATTCTGGGTAATCAGCATTGGAAATATCCATGAAATCACATTTTACTACCTGCCTTATCCTCTTTCTCTCTACAGATCATCTCACTTCCCTCCCGCATGCCATGAAGAACTCTGAATGTTTGTTCTTCCCAGCTTCAAAAATGCAGGAAAAAACCATCTAAGTTAGAATTGTTTGCCATCCCTAAGAACTTGATCACATTGCTAACTTGGAGCTGAGAGTAAATGATATTTCAAAAGACAATGTCAATAATGTTCTTTGCAGAACTGTTTCAATGGCAGGAAACTAACTGGCTTCCTTTAAAACACTCATACATACACACACACACACACACACACACACACACACACACACACACACACCTCCATACACTCAGACCCTCTTAGAACATTCTCTCTTGGTGATTATGCCTGTCCTCTAAGCCTAGAGTATCTGGGCTTGACTGTATGAAGTAAGCTGGGTTTACCCAGTGAAACCAGTGGGATGATGACGAAAATCCCCCAAACCGGGTGCCTCTCAAGGAAACGGGGTCAGGACAAAAAGGTCTAGCTGACCTTCCTCTTATGGAGACGCTACCTCTTCCCCACTCTCAGAGCTTGAAGGTTTCTTTGCCATGAACTGCTTTACTTCCTTGGTCTTTCTTCCATCATTTCTCCACCACCTTTAATCTCAGAGTGTAGCTCTTCCTGCTCTGGAAATGGTTCTTAAAAGTACTTCATTATTCACGTTATTAACTCTTTCAGCACCATTTAATCTATTTGTTTTCCTCCAGTCAAGCACCCCCTTCTCTGCTTGCAAATCAGATGGATTTGCCATTGCTTGACTTCTTTTCTTTCTCCATCAACTTCATCCTATATATAAATCTTCCTTTATTGCTCTTTGATTCCTGTTATTCATTCATGATCAATTTCTTCATTGCTTTCCTATACAAATAAACTTCTTCTTTGAAAGCCTTTAGTCTCATCCCGTCTTGTAAACATTCTGTCTCTCTTGCTGAATTAAGACATGTTCCACCCTTCTATGACTTTTTAAATAGAATTTCGGCTTGTATTTTTTAATTTTAACATATTCTAAAGTGAACTTATTCTTCCACCACAGATATTAACTAAATTTTCCAGATTCTTCAATTTAATTTGACTTTTATCTTTAAACTATAAGGGAAAATGCAGTATTCATTCAGAGGTTAGGAAATGTTTTTCAAACTCCCTTTATTTACTACCTATATCTAGTAGATACTGTACTAGATATCTGAGATATTCAGATGATGGAAGGACCTACTGTCCACACCCTACTGTGAAGCTAGATGTACAAAGAAACAACTGCATCCAGTGAAACACGACGGACCAGAGAGGTGGACCCAAGAGGTCTCCATTAGTAGGAAGTGATCAAAGAGGTCTCAAAAGAAGCGGAAGTGAAGTGCTGAAGATGGAGCTGAAGTTTGCCAATCAGCTAGCCACAGAGAGAGTGGGAAAGTGGACGAGAGAGGGCCATCGGTGACTTAACTCTAACCCCAACCCTAACCAGCCCATTCCTAGCCATAAACTTAATGCTACTGACAAGCGTCATCAAACCACACGCCTAATTTCCCAGTGCGCAGGAATGCGCAGGCTGAGCGCTGCCCTTACCCCACACCTGGCTAGCTCAGCCTCCAGCAGCTTCCCACCTTCCTGAATCACCTGCCTTACAGTTTCTGTAAAGGCATGCATGACTTAGGTTCCCAAGGCTTCCCCCCTCTTTTTCTGTTTCTCCTCTCCTTTATTCCTATCTCGGGGATTAGGGTCCCATGTCCTACAGATTAATCACGTTCATTGTCTTGGGTCTCCCACTCCCAGCTCATGACTGCCAAAGGTCTCTCCTTTCCTTTCTCCCATTGCGGACCTGTCCTTTCTGGAGCAGTGGATCCTCAGCTCCTTTGTTCAGCAGGAACTCCCTTACTGGCACTGTCCTTGACAGCTCTTCTGGCTCATCTTTATGGTATTCACTGCCCTTCCATGACTCTCTTCCCTCCCCATCAACCCTGTATTTTTTTTCCCCCGTATTTTCTGTGGCCCCTAGTACTATCTCGCCTTCCACCTCTAGGTGGCGCTGTTGCACCGGTAAGGGCAGGTGGCACGAGCTTCGTCCTTTGCGGTTTCATTCCGGACTGCCCTCAGCTGCAGATAACACGCTTCTTCCTCACAAAGACTCTACACCATCTATATGAAGAGATCATTGCTGTGCCCTTGTTCGCCACACCTGAAAGACTTCTGCTAACAGTCTATTTACTGGAATAATTTCTTAAACTGCACCCATAATCCATTTGTCTTTGGACTCTGGTAAAATTAGTTAACCTCGCTAAGCCTCACTTTCCTCATCTATGGGGATAATAGTAGTAGACACCTTAAACTATGATGATACAATTTAAATGATATAATGTATACAAATGTTAGGCACCATCTCTGTGCCATAGTAAACAAACAATAAATGCTAGATATTATTATCACTGGTGTCATCGTCAACATCATCAGCTCTGTCACATACAAACTGTAGTCCTTCTTTGTTCTTTAAGTGAAAAATTCCTGTAATGTCATTCTAATTCCCTCTTCCCTGGGGTTTGATTCTCTATCCCCAAATACTCTTTTTCTTTTCCAAAAATATCACCATCCCAAAAGAAGCCTCAATTGCTTCAATCCCACTGTTTTATTTCTGGGAAGAATGGTGAGAATTTTTAGTCCTAAACATGCTAAGTAGAATCACAACAAATTTCTCCTGAGTCCTGTCCCTTTTTCTCCTATTAGATCTCCAGAATAAATCCATATTCTCTATTGATCTAAAGCTCACATCAAACTTCTTATTGGGAAAAATTTGGTTTATTGAAAAATATTTCCCTTGGGTTCATCCTAATCGATCTGATAGTCAGGGCGCACAGCCATGTAACCTCTTGTTGGACGGCTGTTCCCGCCCCTTGTTAAAAGAGTCCTTGCAACAAATGTACCTTTGATGCCATGTTTATGGTGCTCTCTTCCTCTTTCACAAACTTCCCAGATTTTCTTTACTTCTCTATTTATTCTATTCCTTTCTACCTATAATACATGAGAGGCAAAACAGACAAAGCATCCATTCGGAGTGCAATCATTCCCTTCCTTTTCCTCCTCATTCTCTTATTCCTCACCCTTCCTCACCTTCACCCAGCTCTTCCACATTCTGCTGTCTTCTCCTCTTCAAGTTCCCACTGTAATGGACTCTAACCTAGCTAAAAAGTCAGATCCAAAAGCCTCTGTTCCCAAACAGGACACTCATACAGATAACTGACCCCAAAAAGTTGTAAGAACAGGACCCACTGCAAGCTCTAACTGCCTTCGTCTACTCCTTAGGCCACTTTTGCAATTTTAGTAATATCTACAACCTCTTTCTGGTACATCTCTCACAGCTGAAACTGTTTTGAGATCCTGACCACACTGGGAGGTAGTTTTATCAGATGTTAGATTTATAGATGAGAAAATGCAATCAAAAGAAAAGAAGAACTTTGCCTAAGTTCCATCTGATAATAGAAACAGCAATACATTCATGATCCCACCACTTTTCCGATAAGAAAAAAGGGGCCCTTTTCAAATATTCTCAGTGGGATGGCTCAGTGCACGCTGCCCTCGTGTGAAAAACATTCAATTTCCATTCTTTTGTCTCTCTCCCCTCTGTGTATCCCACACTGACAAAGCTTGCTCCTCCTTGCAAGAGCAAGAATCAGACTGATTGGTTCTATAAAGTTGATTTGGTTCATGAATCCACATGAAAAGGAAAAATACCCTATATTCACATGGAGAGGAAAAATGGTGTGACTTTGGGCAAGTTCTTTCAACCCTCTTTACCTCAGTTTTCTCAATAATAAAATAAGGGGGCTGAATTTGACTATCTCCAAGACCCCTTGTATTGGAACATTCTGCGATATTATTATTTTAGCAATGATACAAATGATACTGAAGACAATATTTCAATCTCCTTTCTTGACAAACACGATATTAAGTGGGATTTATCCCAGGGATGCAAGGATTCTTCAATATATGCAAATCAATCAATGTGATACACCACATTAACAAATTAAGGAATAAAAACCATATGATCATCTCAATAGATGCAGAAAAAACTTTTCACAAAATTCAACACCCATTTATCAAAAAAACTCTCCAGACGATGGGCATGGAGGGAACCTACCTTAACATAATAAAGGCCATATATGACAAACCCACAGCAAGCATCATACTCAATGGTGAAAAACTGAAAGCATTTCCACTAAGATCAGGAAAAAGACTAGGATGTCCACTCTCACCACTCTTATTCAACATAGTTTTGGAAGTCCTAGCCACAGCAGAGAAGGAAAAGAAATAAAAGGAATACAAATTGGAAAAGAAGAAGTAAAACTGTCACTGTTTGTAGATGACATGATACTATACATAGAAAATCCTCAAGATGCCTCCAGAAAGCTACTAGAACTAATCAACAAATTTGGTAAAGTTGCAGGATACAAAATTAATGCACAGAAATCTCTAGCATTCCCATACACCAACAACAAAAAATCAGAAGGATTCCAAACAATCCAGTTAAAAAATGGGTGGAAGACCTAAATACACTTTTCACCAAGGAAGACATACAGATGGTCAAGAGGCGCATGAAAAGATGCTCAACATCACTAATTATTAGAGAAATGCAAATCAAAGCTACAATGAGGTATCACCTCACACCAGTTAGAATGGGCATCATCAGAAAATCTACAAACAATAAATGCTGGAAAGGGTGTGGCGAAAAGGGAACCCTCCTGCACGGTTGGTGGAAATGTAAATTGATATAACTATGGAGAACAGTATGGAGGTTCCTTAAGAAACTAAAAAAGAACTACCATATGACCCAGCAATCCCACTACCGGGCATATATCCTGAGAAAACCATAATTCCAAAAGAGTCATGTACCACAATGTTCACTGCAGCACTATTTGCAATAGCCAGAACATGGAACCAACCTAAATGTCCATCGACAGATGAATAGATAAAGATAAATATTTTTCATAAATAGGTAAATATTACTCAGCCATAAAAAGAAAAGAAACTGAGTTATTTGTAGTGAGGTGGATGGACCTAGAGTGAAGTCATACAGAGTGAAGTAAGTCAGAAAGAGAAAAACAAATACTGTACGCTAATACATATATATGGAATGTTAAAAAAAAAAAAAAGGTTCTGATGAACCTACTTGCAGGGCAGGAATAAAGAGGTAGACATAGAAAATGGACTTGAGCACATGGGGTGGGAGGGCAAAGCTGGGGCGAAGTGAGAGTAGCATCGACATATATACATTACAGAATGTGAAATAGTTGGCTGGTGGGAAGCAGCAGCGTAGCACAGGGAGACTGGCTTGGTGCTTTGCAGTGACCTAGAGGGGTAGGATAGGGAGGATGGGAGGGAGGCTCAAGAGGGAGGCGATAGGGAGACATGTGTATGCATATGGCTGATTCACTTTGTTGTGCAACAGAAGCTAACACAGTATTGTGAAGCAATTATACTCCAATAAAGATCTATTAGAAAAAAAAAGAATGACACAGCCCAAAGACATGATATAAACTGATTAGAACCAAATGGGTCCAAGATGGCGGACAAGTCGACTTCCACTAGACCTTGAGCCTCAGTAGACGCTCACTGTAACACATCAGCAAGCTAAATGACACGCCCACAGGCACGACAGTTCCAAGACTGACCATAAGGATTAAAACGTGGGCGGTGGCCCAATTCCGGGAAATCCCCGCCCCTTCCTGAAATGGCTGGAATACTCCTCCCACTCATTAGCCTATGAAATTACCCACCCCTATAAAAACTGACAACCCCATACCCTGGTGCCTTTTCTCCCCTTCTGAGGTGGCCCACACTCTGTCTGTGGAGTGTGTTTCTCTCTAAATAAATCCATTTCTTACCTATCAAAAAAAAAAAAAGCATAGAAGCACACGTATAACTCTTTTATTAATAATAGTGGGTCATCTTTAATGTATGCTTACTATGTGCCAGATGGTGTTAAACAATTTTTGTGGGTTATCTAATTTAATCCTCATAAGAACCCTATGTAGTTCTATTTATGCCCACTTTACAGATGAGGAAATGTAGGCACAAGATTAAATAACTTGCTCAAGGTCACAGGCAAGTATCCAAGCCAAGGTTCAAACTCAAACAGTGAGACTTCAGGAGCAGCCACCACATTCCAGTGCTTTCACTTTCTTAATGCTTTTCAATGAAAGAAAAATATGTAATTAGTGGCTATTAATTTTTTCAGATACAGCACTAATCCTCTAATTTAAATCATGTACAACTTTGCCTTTAGTAGGTTATCAATAAGCACTTTTAGACCTGTTTCTTGCAATTATTTGTTGCATAAGGACTTCAGAATAATGTCAAGAATAACAAATAGTTTTTACTTACAAAGGGGCTGGCAAACTGAGTTTCCTTCATCTGTAAAACCTCTCCACATAAAATTAGTCATCCTATTTTATACCTTATTTTTAGGCTGCTTTATGTTCTCTTAACATTTGGTGCAGTCGAATATCAAAAATCACAGCAATTCTATGTCTGGGGAGTTACTTACCAGAGGCTCATATTCAAATATTAATTTATAGTCCATGCTAATTTTAGGAATTAGTGCTTTTTTAAATAACATGCACCTTGCCCAGCTTTTAAAGGATTTGTGTGAATAAGGAGTGATCATTATGCATATGTGTCATGCTGAGTGTCCATGTGAGTTGAACAGTGAATATATTTTAAACATTTTTTTCTGCCATTTACTCTCTTCTTCGAAAAAGCATCAAAACTAAATGATAGGCCAAACCCATATGTTGCTAAAACACAGAAATCCCCACTCAGTTACTGAAAATTTACATTTTTTATATGAAGATACAATGTTTAATATTATTACTACTATCATTTTTTTTTTTTTTTTTTGCAGTACGCGGGCCTCTCACTCTTGTGGCCTCTCCCGTTGTGGAGCACAGGCTCCGGACGCGCAGGCCCAGCGTCCATGGCTCACAGGCCCAGCCGCTCTGCGGCATGTGGGATCTTCCCGGACAGGGGCACGAACCCGCGTCCCCTGCATCGGCAGGCAGACTCTCAACCACTGCGCCACCAGCGAAGCCCACTACTATCATTTTTGAATTATTCAATCATCTCACATGACATCTGCAATACACATAACAATAACGAAAGTAAAAAAGAAATCAAACATGTTCTTCCAAAAGACATGCCACTTAAAAGTGAACTATAAAAATGAAAAATTTTAAATGATTGTTTTGTTTCAGCAAGGCACAATTTGGATGTCTCAGACAAGGTTAAAAACACACACTATGATTTTTGTGCATTCATGTAGTGTTTCACAATGGGAGATGCTAGCGGCCCTTCTAGGAGTACTGCACAGAATGCTTAATTTAAAACCATCAGCCTCTTCATTGTACACAGAATGACATAATCAAAGGACATACACTCTGCCTTCACACCACTAAAGCTGTCACGAATATTATATTCAGGCCAAGATTTGGGATTTTATAACAAAACACATTTCTGTAGTTGAATCTAGGACATGACACAAACCATAACTCATGTAGTCTGGGGCATCATGTACCCTAATATTTAATAATAAATCCAAAATAGTAAGCATGCTGGTTATCCTTCTGTATTAGTTTTCTATTGATGCTATGACACAGTACCACAAGTTTAGGGACTTAAAACAGCACCAATTTATTATCTTACGGTTCTGGAGGTCAGAAGTCTCGTGTGTCACTGGGATAAAAATCAAGGTGTCAGCCGAGCTGTGTTCTCTGCAGGATCCCAGGGAAAATGTTTCCTTGCCTTTTTCAGCTTCTGGAGTATACTCCCATTCCTTTGCTCTTGGCCCCTTCCACCATCTTCAAAGCCAGCAATGGCCAGGAGAGTCCCTCATATCACATTACTCCGTCTCCCTTTTCTACTTTTAAGGTCACTTGTGATTACATTGAGCCCATCTGGATAACCCAGGATAACCCCCCTATTAGCACACTGAATTTCCCTTGCCATGTAACCTAACACAGTCACAGGTTCTGGGGATTCGCACTTGGACATCTCTGAGGGACCATTATTCTGGCCACCACACCTTCTAAAGAATTAAAAGGAAACCTTGACAAAATGTCCTGAAGTTCACATGAGAAGTTTTTTTCAGACCTCAGAGAGGAGACATATTCTAGGCATGAGGTTTTCCAGCTGTGCCAACCATCAGGTCCACCAAGTTTTTGCATCTTCTCAGACATTTCTATAATCAGAAGTCATCTTCAACCCCAGACATGCTCTTTTTTCCAATGCCAATTAATAAGGGACACAGGAGAATTTTTGTAGTTTGCCTACCAAAATCCAGCACTAGCCAGGATCAATATTTTGCAATTCCTCATTTTCTCTGATGCCCCACATCAACTGTTTTTTATTCCATTCAGCAAACGATTATCTAATGCCAACAAAATGCCTGGCACTGTGCTAGGTGCTGAAATATAAATACAAAGAGAAAAAACGCAAACCATACTCTTGAGGAGCTCACTGTGTGTATATTGCATAAGCACAGATGCATGCATGTGTGTACGTGTATATGCAAGTGTGCCTATTTGTGTGCATTTGTATATGTGGTGTGTGCTTATGTGTGCATGTGCGTGTGTGTGTGAGAGAGAGAGTATTGTTGAGTGAGACTGGAGCATCCAGGACAGGCAGAAAAAAACATTATTTCAATGTACTGTTGATACACACACTATGATTCTTTTCTATCTCTACTTCCCTTTTCCAGTCCTGCTGCCACATGCCTGGTCCAGGCCATTATCACATTTTGCTTCAGCTACTGTGAGTCTCCCGGCTGGTCCCCATCCTTTCAGTCTCCCACCTCCAAAACATTCCACACTCAAATATAAACACAGCTGTAGCTGTGTCACTCCCTGGCTCAAAAGTGATACCTTCTTCATTGTCTATGGAAAAAGATATACATTTCTCCACATGCTATCCAAGGCCCTCTGGGCTCCACCTGCCTTTCTCATTTTATGTCCTTTTAATGTCATGCGTACTTGGGCTGACTGCAATCACAGCAGTCCCTCAAAATCGTCCTGTGCTTTCCCAGGCCTCTCTCTACGTCTGGCCATTGAAGGCCACTCCACCCTTTCCCCATATCCAAATAA
This sequence comes from Hyperoodon ampullatus, assembly GCF_949752795.1. Classification (NCBI taxonomy): domain Eukaryota; kingdom Metazoa; phylum Chordata; class Mammalia; order Artiodactyla; family Ziphiidae; genus Hyperoodon; species Hyperoodon ampullatus. The sequence goes on from NC_136926.1 coordinate 75,880,353, forward strand.
TATCCATTCTTCAGAACCCAGACCAACCATCACTCCTTCCATGGAACATTCTTCTGTCCTTTCTCCACTGAAAATAATCTCTCTACCTGGGGCTCCGACAGCATTTCATTTCTTATTCTTTAATAAAAACGATCCATTTCTGCCTTAGATCTTTCACTTTGCTAAATATCAAGGCCCCTCTCCCAGATTATAACTTCCTTGAGAGGAGCCACTGGTTTTATGTCTCTTTGAAACATCTATAATAACTGGCACGGCACCTTGTCCATAGCAAGGACACTGTACTCAAGTCTGTCAGATTCAACGGAATGGACCAGCAGCGTCATCTTCCAGAATGCTGTCACAAGCACTGAATGTTTTACGGCTAGTGCTCCTTGGAGGTGATGGTCGGTGGGTGCATTTTTCTCTATTATATTCACAAACGCGGTGAGACAGACAGGAATTGACAGACATCCACAGTGAGGGAACCAATTTCTTCTGAGAATGACTTAAAGTCACTGATTAACCCACAAATTCGAAGGCCAGAATGAATGTGTATGTTACACAAAAACAAAAGTAAGGTAACACAGAACCTCAAATGGCCTTGTAAGTCAATCTAGAAGCATCACCTGATTTCTACATCAATGCTACAGAAAATAAAGAACGTATAAAACATATAGAATTAACAGGAATTCCTGATTTTATGAATGTGCGTGTGTGTCCAAAACAACTGTTTCGTAATAAATATTTATGGTAAGACAGGCTATGAAGCCACGAAAGTGTTTTTAGTTGCCATTGTCATCAGTTCTACTACATAATTATCATCTCAAATCCAAAAATATCTTGCATGGGTAATACCGAATAATCTAGATCATGAAATTCCATTAGAAGGGTACTAGCTGACTCAAGAGACTAATTATAACGAGGTATTGAGCTGCTTATCCACTCATCTCAATTGTAAAACCATAAACCACGCCGTATGGGCAGTGGCTGCCAATCAGGGTCATGTGGAATAGTGAAAATAGCATCGAACAAGGATCAGGCGCCCCAGCTCTGTCATTAACTCTGTGACCTTGGGAGTCCTTAATAAAGATCATCCCATAGGAGAAAAGCAGATCCCTTCCTTAGAAAAATACAGCTATACTAGCAGCTGATGCTGCTCATTCATAGAAGACACTCTTAAGACTGCAGAAAGACTGCACACACACACACATTCACTCACCTTTCCCAAACTAATACCTTCCTGCTTAATGGGCCAGTTTAGTACTACCATTAACCAGATGATTATAATCTGAGCAAGTGTTATCCATCCATGTCCCAAATTACAGTAGCTGACAAAACTATCAAACTGCTTTCTCACCCATGGAGTTTATCAGACAGAGGTCAAGGCTAAAATTACTGTATTTATTTCCGAGTCTACCTTTTAATAATAATAATAATAATAAAATCATTACATGTTGTTTTTAAATTTCCAAATCACCTGCCAATTATTTCATTTAATCCTAATAGCCCAGTAAAGTCAATGGGACACATTTTTGAAAGCAAGCAGAACTGCTGTTCGTGGGCTTTCTGAGCAGCTCCAACTAAGCTAAATTTGGGGATACAAAAATGATTAAGACAAGGTTCCTGACTTCAGGTTGCTTTTGGTTAGTGGTAGAGACAAGACATTGTGTTCTAATTATTTCCTTATGCATCTTAGAAGTCCTAAGGGAGCACAAAGGAGGGGACTGTATGTCTACTGGAAAAAAGTGTGTGTGTGTGTATGTGTGTGCGCACAGCGGCAGAGGAGGGAGGGAGCTGGACAGAGAGAGATGTCAAAGACGGCTTCCCTGAGAAGGTGACTTTGTCACTGGATTAACGTCCCTGTTCTATCTGTTCCTAGGAGAAGCTCTGAGTGTTACTGAATCTCTGTGTGCTTGAGATTCCTTCATCGATTAAATATAGATAACAGTGCTGAATTCATAGGGTTACCAGGAGGATGGACTGATATAGCATATGGGAGAGCAATGTGTAAATATCAAAGTACCCAATATATACGGTATTATTATTTCCACCTGGCGGAGGCACCAACTAGGTCCACTCCAAAAGTGAATGGCTGGTCCAAGGTTGCTCCACCCCCTCTACCCAGTGCCAATGTCCCACCTCAGACTTTGGAGGTCCTTCCCTGACACTGCCTGCTGCAACTCTGGAGCACATATAGAAAGCACTCATCCTGATAGCATTTTATGGGCCCTAAAATCATATTAACATATTCATATAAGTAAACATTCCAATATCTGAAGATTCTTCTGTGAATTTTTGCCTCTAAATCCTAATGGGATACTCTCCATAAAAGAAGGATCCAACAGAGCATTATAAGGGAGGAATTGTGATAAGGAAAATCTTAAATATTTAATACAGGGAAAAAACAGTATATACTTTTTTTAGCAAAGGGTTTTAAACTACCCAAAATTTCAGAGAATAAAATACGGCAGATCCTCAACTGTTTTAAGTGATTTAACTGTGAACTTCAATAGAAAATATGTGAATAGAAATGTGCCTTGCATTTAACAGATACTCAACAACTGTTGAATTCAGAGGTTTAACCTGATCATTCTTACCCCTAAATTTGTAATAATAAAAAATTTCCCCTCATATAACATCTATAAATCTTGTTTAAGCCAATCTATTATAGTCCAATTTTCAGTTCTTCAAAGATAAAATTTTATTTAAATCTAATAAAGTCTCATCCATATATATAATTATTCCTCTCTTATTAATAATGTCTGGAAAATCTTAAGTAAAAAATGTATATTTATTGTACACTATGTACCAGACAATGTGCTGAGAGATGGAAATAGTCAGACATTCATGGGAATTTCACAAATAATAGCATTTACTGAATGTATCCATCTGTATTAGTCAGGGATCCCCAGAGAAACAGAACCAGCAGGAGGCAGATAATAAGGAATTGACTCATGCAGTTATGGAGGCTGGCAAGTCCAAAATCTGCAGAGCTGATGTCCCAGCTCCAAGCCCGTCAGGCAGGAGAATTCTCTTACTCAGGGGAGGGTCAACCATTTTGTTCTATTCAGGCCTTCAATTGATTGGATAAGGCCCACCCACACTGGGGAGGGCAGTCTGCTTTACTTAGTCAACCAATTTAAATGTTAATCTCATCCAAAAATATCCTCACAGAAACACCCAGTATAATGTCTGACCAGATATTCTAGCACCTTGTGGCCCAATCAAGTTGGCATGTAAAAATAACCATACCATCCAAAAAAACCCTCTTTTTCCCCCTCTAAATTTGGTAAGAAATTAATCACCAAGGACAAGTCACTTCAACAAAACATCAATTGACTGGTTCTCTTTTTAGGTAAGGAAGCAGTAGAGGCTTCCGGTGACTTGAGGGCTCAAGCATATTAATTAGGCTGCTTTGGGTCAGAATTTGTCTCCACCACTTATGACCTATGTGACTTGGACACACGATTTACCTTTCTGAGCCTCACCTTCCTCATCTATTAAAATGATGGCTTCCCTGGTGGCACAGTGGTTAAGAATCCGCCTGCCGATGCAGGGGACACGGGTTCAAGCCCTGGAGCGGGAAGATCCCACATGCCGCGGAGCAACTAAGCCCGTGCGCCACAACTACTGAGCCCGTGTGCCTAGAGCCGGTGCTTCACAACAAGAGAAGCCACCGCAATGAGAAGCCCGCGCACCGCAACGAAGAGTAGCCCTGCTCACCACAACTAGAGAAAGCCCGCGCGCAGCAACAAAGACCCAACGCTGCCAAAATAGATAGATAAATAAATAAGTTTATAAAACAAAATTTATAAAGTCCTTTTTTTTTTTTTTTTTTCTGCAGGCCCTTTCAGTGCTTTATAGTTCTCTCCCGGACAGAAGGACAGACAGACAATGCGGCCCGCACCGTCGGCCCGCATCATTAGCACCTTGGACAGGGCACCAGGCCCAACCCAGTCCCTGGTACCCTCCCGGGAGAATTCTGGTCCAGCCTCGGATCAGCACCTCAGACACAGCTCCCGGCCCAACCCGCCCCTCCCCCCTCCCTCAGGAAACAACCAAATAAATTAAAAGGAGTGGGGGTGGAGGGGGAAACAAAAACACCTAAGGATAAGGAAGAGGGGTGCCCCTCCCTCAGAGTAAGAAGAGTTTTCTGTCTCCTCCCACAAAATGGGGAAATAATAGTGTATATTGAATAGAGTAGTTGGAAAGATTAAATGAGGTGACTTGTCGAATGCATGTCACATACTAAGTAACTGGAAAACATCAGTTGCTCTAACATTAATAATTACTGTTATTACTGTGAGCTCCAATTCTAGGCCTTACTATTAAGATATGGCACAACTGCCTTAGCCAGGATATTTCTTTCTATTGGCGTGTGTGGGAATCCTATCAGTTACTCATACACACAGTTTTATCAGTTGTTTATATCCATAGATCATTTACTAACAATAAACTCAATCAACATAACTTTCTGTATGTAGAGAATCGGTGATGGGCGGGGGGAGGAAATCTTAAAACCCCCCAAGATTACAGAGATTCGGGTGCAGAACTGGGCAAAGATTCCCCCCTCCCCCTGGCTAAACCCAAGCTGTCATCAGTAACTGTGAAGGCCCTGGCACTCCAGGGTAGGAGGCAGGACAAGAGAGCGCTTGTTCCTCCTGTCCACCTTGTCTGCTTGACCCCAGAGAGAGAAGCCTGGACTGTAGCTGGGAATTGCCTTCTAGAATGGCCCTGCCATAGTTACTGTGTGATTTGAGAGGCTCTCTTCATCCAAGTGTGGTCTCAGCTTCCTCCTCTGAAACTTCTGACCTTTAGGTACTTCTGCCTCACTCCTACTTCACCCAAAGGCTTAAAACTATGGTTTTGCTATGAGGACAAAGGAGGGCAATCTGAACATTTGGAGAAAGTCCTAAAAGTAGATAATTGAGGTTTTCCTCTCCCTCTGCCAACTCTCCCCACTCCTACTGAAAAGTATTAAAGTACTCAGCATCCTCAAGGTCAAAGTTAAACCCAGGTTGATACTCATCTCCTTTCCAACCCTGCTCGCCCATCTTTTGCTGTTCACATCAACTGCCTCTTCCAGAATTCATCATCTATGCAGAATAAGTCATTTCAAGTTCAGGGGGAGCTTGGGGGGTAGAAGCACCCCCTACACCTGCTTACCCATTTCCTTTCCCCTCTCTCTTAACATTTCCTTACTCTCTCAGCCAATAGAGGAGTTTAAACATGTAAATGTGGTTCTAAACTGCATTTAAAGAATTAACCCATTTTGCCCCTCACTGGTCTAAACCACAGGGTGCCAACTAGACGCTAATTGCTTTCTTCTGGTGGGGTTCCAGACATCTCCTAGGAAGGAAGGAGAGCACATTCCTAGCACCAATTGGCTAATTCAATTTACTTCAACGGCATTAGCCTCTGTCAGAATATTCATGAGCAGGGGAATGAAGACCCGCGGCACAGGCAGGCGGCAGCCACTCGGGCTAAAGAAGGCGCGAGGGAGGGGAAGCGGACCGCGCGCCGCGCTCTGGGGACGGTGACCGCGACGAGCGGCTCTTCTCCTCGGCCGGGCGGAGCGCAGGGGACCGCGGCAGGGCGGGGCAGGGCATCGGCGGGGTTGGCGCTCCTGGCATCGCAGCTCAACTCCTGGCGACCGCGCGGACACTTTGAGAAAGACCCGAAGGCAGAAAAGCTGTGACACTTTTGACGGAGGGGGTAGGGGGGTGGGGGGGCGGGGGCAGCGCCGAGAGCGGGGACGAAGGGACCCAGCGGGACACGGCTGCCTGCTGGGGGAGGCAGCGATGTGAGCCGGACGTCTGCCCCGGAGGAGTCTGGACCGAACGTCCCCGGAGAGTCGCGGGCCTGCCAGGTAAAGGGGAGAGCTCGGGTGGGGCCCCGCGCGTTTGTCCCTGGGCTGCGAGCGCGGGGCTGCGCAGGACGCCGGAGCCCGTTCTCCCGGGAAGCCGCCCCGGGCGCCGCGCGCGGTCCGACTCCGCGCCGCTCTCTGCCCGCAACTACCCGCCGCCGCGGCCAGCTTGAGAGCGGGTCTGAGTTGGACTTGCTCGTACTTTGGGGGAAGGGGATGTGAAGGAGCTGCCTGGGTTGGGGAGCCGTTCTCTGAAAGCTAGAGCGCAGTGGGGCAGCCTGAGGGCGCGGCGCGCTGGCAGCCGGAGCTGAGCGCCCGGGTGACGGAGACCGGAGACCCAGGAGCGCGGCCCTCTGGGGCTCTTGACCCAGCCTTCGCCCTCGCTTGCCCCGGGGCGGCTGCGCCTCTCTCCAGCAGCGGGTGGGAGAGGGCTGGCCGCGTCCCCGGCTCGAGGATGCGCGCCGGGGACGGGGACCAGAGACCTAGGCTCCAGGGAGGATCGGGCGCCCACGGGGCTGGTCCCAGTCCGCGCCTCGCGCGGCACCCACGCCCGAGTTCGTCCGTGGGAGGAGAATGTGGTGGTGACTCCTAGCGTCCCCGCCACCTGCCGGACATCGCCAACTCCTCGGATTTCCTGTCTCCAGGCCCTGACACTCCCAGGGAAAGCTCTGAATTGCGCGCGAGTTGTTTGGGCTTTGCTCCTTGTAGTTGCTGTGGAGGGAGAGCCGGAGCTCGTGAGGGGGCGGCGAGGGGTCAGATGGGGTGAAAGTTGCAGATTTGTAGAGGAAACGCTCTCGCGGAGCTGCAACGTGCCCTTAGCAACAGGGAGAGACTGCGGGCTGGACTTACGCCGAAGCAAAAGCCTCTGCCTGGCTATCCACCTCGCGGCTGGGGGTGGGGGGGTGGAAGCTGGAACCTGGAGGGCAGCCCGGAGGCAGCGCCAGAGCTGTTTTTTCCTGCTGAGACCAGGCAGAGAGTCAAAGGGCTGGCAGCAGAGAACTGGGGGGATGGTCGCCTAGTAGATTCAGAGTGTACCGTGCCATTATTATTGCCCTTATTATTACTATTATTAATGCTGCTGTTACTGGCACGAATACCAGGAAGGATTTTTTTCTTCTGATTGTTATAGGTCGCCTGGAAACTAAGTCTGCCCCTCCCCCCCAAAAAATGTCCCTTGACCCCACTCTAATCTCTGATGCTCCTCTCCACCAAGGAAAATTACTCCTCAGAGCTGTGGCGGAGCCAGGGACCCAGCTAAGGAATTGGATCTACCTAAGAACAACAGAAACAAAAAGTCGCAACTTCACAATGTGCTTGCACCAACGCTAAAGATGAATGTTATATTGCTATGGGCTCACCTTCCTCAGCCTCATCTGGCTCCGGAACGGTGGAGGTATTGCCAGTCTTGAACCCATACTTGAGCCAGCTTTTTCTTTTCATGTATTTATACACTCTGGAAATTCATTTTTCTCTTGTCGTGACCCTCGCAATCCCACTGGGCATGTTACCCGGCAGGGGCAGACTCCAGTTCCCAACACCCGAGGCAGCCACAAGGGCACCTGCGGTCACCTCCTCCTGGCTTGGCCCTGGTCAGAGCTGCTCCAGGGTGCAGGCTTGGCCAGCTGATGACGCAGAAAACAGGGCAAGAGTGTGGGAGAACAGTGTGTCAGAGTTAAGCCAAGTACAGGAGATGAGGTCAAGCCTCCTTGCTGGCCACATCCCTTCCTGCCAGAGAAAAGAGAGAGACAAATGAAGAGCAAATGGGAAGTATTTTAAATCGGAACCAAGCTCTCGGAGTCTACTTTAGGCTGTTGCCATTGACTTTGGTATGACCTTTTCTTGCCAGTGCTTCTGATTTTCCCTATTTGCCAATGCACGAGTAGCCGTGCCTTTCTAATGGGACAGTTGTGGTGGTGAGATGATCTAATTTTGTATCCCAAAAATGCTTTGAGCATCCTGGGAAAGGACAGTCTATAAAATACTCAATTTTAATGTTTTGTGGAAAGTTTGCTACACTGCAGGTTACGGAGATACATTTTTAGCATGTGTGCCATGTGGCAGTGTAAAATTAAAATAGAAAAGAAAAGTACAAACATAAAAATGACAGCATTCTTGACTTTCTTGTGCATACTTGTAGAAAAATTATCTTTCATTTGGGGAAAGTTGCCCGGGAATTTAATCAGTGTTTATACTACTGTAACGCCCCCTTCTACCTTTCTCCCCAGTAAAATTTTATGACCCAGTTCTCACAGGAAAGGCAATGGGAATGTAGTAAGTGCTGGGGGCTGAGAGGCAGGATGGAAGGGTTGTTAGGGGAACCATCACATAGGATCTGGAGACTGGAATGGGAAGAAAGATGCTATCATCCTTGCAGAGCAGGGAAATGTTCTTCTGGAAAAAAACAGTTGAGCAGTATAGGGCAATAGACCCAGCACTGGCTGTTGTCTGCTCTCTATTTCAGGACTAGAACTTGATCAGATGTTCCAAAGAGGGCTAACCAAGGTGTTTTGCCCTCCTCCCTTCGGTAAAGGTATTGCCTTGCTCTTAACTTTCGATGGCTATTAACTCCTCTCTCCCTGCCTGTACAGTGCAATAGTTTCCCTTGCCTTTGCAAAGAGATTCAGATGTACTCTCTCAGTCCCTTATATATTTGTAAATATTCCCCAAGTTCTGAAGCTTCTCAGAGACGTGCAGCTGCTGGCAAATTTAAGTATATAGCTGGAAGTAATCAAGAGAGCCACTGAAAAGTGGGTATGTTTTCCCCTGGTGGAGAAGTTATTGAATGCCTTTTGAGCCAGAAAATTAGCAGTTTAGAAAAGCAGGAGGGATTTCCTTGACTTCCCTCTACTCATAAACCAGTAGTTGTATTTTTCTTTCCCTCATAGTAGTGAGCACTGTTTGGTTAAGCATTTTCTACAGTTTGGGACTTAAAATGGGGTTCTGCCTGATGGTGTTCTATGGAGAGAGGAAAAATGTAAAGAGATACGGAAGGAAGAGCTGCAGTAGCTAGAACATAAATCAGCCAGAATATATGGGGGGGGTGATGAGAATAGGTCTTTTCAACCTTAAAAAAATGTCCACTTTGGAAGAAAAAGAAGTCTGATTATTGGCATCCAAGGCTGAAACCAAGGCAGCTGATGCCGAGAGGAGCCAAAGGGCAGTTCTTCTTAGTTTAGAAACAGCAAGGCAGCCTCTGCCAAAGATTGCTGTAAACACAGAATAAAGATTTCATTGTGGGCTGGTGTGACTAGAATAATTAGACAGTTAATTGTTCATTCTAATCTGGTGGTGTTGTAATCAGTAGGACAGAGCAGCGAAAATAAGAGCAAGGGAGAAATGGAAAAGTAACACATCACTTTCATCTTCACTTGTTTTACTCTGATGGTATTTAGGAAAATCCTGGTTAGGTTTTTTTTTTTTTTTTTTTTTTTTAAGTATATTCATATCCCCAGAACACTGAGAACACTGGCGATCTAAGATCCCTTGCTGCCATTTTTCCCACTCTAGGTTCTACTCTGGTTATGGACAAAATTTCTCATCTTCTAAAATCAGCATGGGAAACTACAGTGGGAATGAGTGCATTAGGTAACTCCAGTGTTAATTAATAGATTTATTATGTGCAAACCTTAGTGTCAGCTCAATCAAAATATATGCAAATAGCACTAGATTTTTGTGCTTCTCCAACATTTTTTTCATAGACATATAAGGCTTAAGAAGTAAATATTCCATTTTTGATGTTTAATTATATTCTATTATGAAATAAATTGCACAGTGATTAATCTTTCACATTTAATTGAAGAAATAGCCTCCTCTGTATTTTCATACTAATTTAGAGACAAAAGAAAATGTATTTTAAGTGATAAAGGTGATTTTAAGCAGCTGAGCATCTACAGTTATTACAGGCAGTAGACTGTGACTTACTGTTATTTACTAAAAGATGGCACTGTCATAAATCCCTTCTGAAATGACTTCTACAATAAAGAAATGAGCAAGGGAATAGAGAGCATTAAGTACCTGGTGTCTGGGGTGGAGGAAAGGAAGAACCATGTATTCATTAAGTTCAAACCCTCCCTGAATCCCAATACTGACATAGAATATGGAGCAAATTCTCTTTATTTGAATTTTAAAAAGAAACATTTTTAAGTGTCGACATTAAGTATAATTGTTCTGGGAATAAATCAGTATGTTACAAAGAAAGCATAATAAATTACATAAGGTCATAAAGTCTCATAAAGAGAAATACTTAGTCTCCAAGATATATTCATTTTGTCTCAGTTTAAGAGGTACAAAACTGTCCTTACTAACCTTTAGTTTCTTTTATCCATCATGAGTCAAAAGGAAAACTTACTGAAGTGTTAAAAAAGCATAAGTGGTACAAAATTACAGAACTATTGAGTTTTCCGAAGACAAAATTCTACTTTACAAAATGCACTGTCTACAGCAATTAAAAATAGAAAATCATATTGCCACATTAAATTATGGAAACAATCCATTTTAAAGAGAAATTTAGCCTTTTCTCATTTAATTGCTATTCATGGTTTGCTAAATAGTTTTTCAGAATAAACTGCCAATCTCCTGCTAACCAGGACTGTCTAGTTCAGAATATTCCTGGGCTTCCCTGGTGGCGCAGTGGTTGAGAGTCCGCCTGCCGATGCAGGGGACACGGGTTCATGCCCCGGTCTGGGAAAATCCCACATGCCGCGGAGCGGCTGGGCCCGTGAGCCATGGCCGTTGGGCCTGCGCGTCCGGAGCCTGTGCTCCGCAACGGGAGAGGCCACAACAGTGAGAGGCCCACATACCGCAAAAAAAAAAAAAAAAAAAAAAGAATATTCCTAATTACATATGGATTAACTTAATTTTAGAACCCGAAGAGTATTCAAATCAAAGCATCATTCAAGTGCAGTGCGAAACAGAAATGGTCCAATTTGCCTCAAGGTATATATAATTTTTTTTTTAAGTTTAAGGAATCATAAAAGAACAAACATTTGGTGTGGGAGTACATCAATGAATAACTACAATAAAAGAGTAAGGGAAGCTATAAACTGTTATATCTTTTAAATATATGCAAAGTAAAGTTATAGCAATACAGCTCATTTCTTCTTCCAAAGCAGTAAGGGCTGGTCATGCAAATACCATGCAAAGTTCAAATGTCAAAGACATGCACAGCATTGCCTGATATGGGAGTATTTTTGCTATTTATAAGAATGTTTGACAATCTGGTCAAAAGTTTAAAATTTATTCCAACAAATGCCATGACCACGTTAAGAATAAAGAGGTATCTTATATGGAAAAGATATTTCTTTATAGTTCCATAGTTCCTAGCTGGAATCTTACACGTAGTAGATTCTCAATAAATATGTATTGATTTCATTTTTTATAAGGAAAATAAAATCGAATTAATGGAATTTCCAAGATAGATGAATTTATAATATGTCAAATAGTTGAATGGTCTTTGTTGCTTCAAATTCTTTCTCTAAACTGGCAAGATATGCCTGTGACCAGTAGTCATAATTATTGTCAATATTCTGGTCTGGGTATGAGGGAGGTAAAAAAAGAGGAAAAACTTAAAGGCTTTCCTTTTCTCTAGTCTTACCTAATTACTGAATGTGTTTATGTATACCTAAGTTGATAAAAATGCAGAGTATCTCTTCATAACAAAGATGGCACTTCACCAAATGGTTATTATTTACAAGAAGCCATCACACAGATCCACCTTTGAAGTACTATTAGACCTATTATGACTAAAAGGCTGCTATGGCGACTAATTAAAGGGTAATTAATAAAATAATAATTTCATTCCAAGGCAATGGCTACCTCTGGTTGTCACAGAAGTTTGTTTGACATACGGCCAAATGGTCAAGCCCAACCACGCAATTGCAGCAGTGTTCACCCTCCTGCAGGAGGACAGAAACCTACAATGAAGTTACTTCTGCCCAATATACTTACACTTATCTGCCCCTGCACCTGATTTATAACTAAAATAAGCTATGTTGACCTTCCACCAAAATGAAAAACAGGTGCCCATAAGGCACTGAAATGTCTATAGGTAAATCATCAGGCTGTTTTCTTTTTCTTTTAGGTCTGACCTTAGTTGAATGAACAAGGTGGTCTTAGTGTTCTCCTAGAGAACAGAACACAGTGTAGTATGTTGGCATAATTGGGAGCTAACAGTCAAGAGAAAACCAGGCTAGAATTAGCATGAAGATTCAATTACCCCTTGTTCCCAGAGGCAGTTGTTTACCAGGATTAGTGCTAAGGTTGAGGTCAAAATAGGATGGGAAGATGTGCAACGCAGCTTGTTTGTTCCCTAGCTGATATCCTTGGATGGAACCAAACTTTTGTTTCCACTTTCCACCAGTAAATTGAAACAGAGTTTATTAGATAGTAGCTGATGTAAATTGCTGGATACACATTTTTCTTTTTCTTGTGTGTGTGTGTGTGTGTGTGTGTGGTACACGGGCCTCTCACTGTCGTGGCCTCTCCCGTTGCACAGCACAGGCTCCGGACGCGCAGGCTCAGCGGCCATGGCTCACGGGCCCAGCCGCTCCGCGGCATGTGGGATCTTCCCAGACCGGGTCACGAACCCGTGTCCCCTGCATCAGCAGGCGGACTCTCAACCACTGCGCCACCAGGGAAGCCCTGGATACACATTTTATGAGTACAGTTGAGCATAAGTATTTTAGATGTATTTATTAAAATTTGTGGTTAAAGATATTGTATACATAATATTTTTCTGAAGGAATAATGTATATTTTAGATCATATTCATTATTACTTTCTTTCATTTTATAAAGCTAATGACTTTGAATCCCTTATCAATTCCTAATATGGGGTTAATTTTCACATATTATAAATAATCAATGAACTTACCATAATTTGTTTTCAAAAACAACAGAAGTGATTTCATTTAGCAATTTAATTAGAAACTGGCTAAAGGAATTTCATTTAGATGTAATTTCTAAAGGCAACCAAATAGGTGTTTTTTAATTTGAAAAATTATTAGCACTCTGATAAGAGTATCAAACAGATGGAAGTGAACACTCAATCTTCGCATCTAATATCTTTTTCTATGCAAATGTTTTGAGTAGACATGCAGAATGGGCAGCATCACCTACTTCCCACTTTTTAGGTTTGGGGAAAAACCAACTGAACATTACACTCATCTCTGTGCCCACCCTTACACAGACCCAAAGGTTCCCTTATCTTCATTTTATTTGTATTTGTATGGACATATATACACTACCAAACGTAAAATAGATAGCTAGTGGGAAGCAGCCTCCTAGCACAGGGAGATCAGCTAGGTGGTTTGTGACCACCTAGAGGGGTGGGATAGGGAGGGTGGGAGGGAGGGAGACGCAAGAGGGAAGAGATATGGGAACATATGTATATGTGTAACTGATTCACTTTGTTATAAAGCAGAAACTAACACACCACTGTAAAGCAATTATACTCCAATAAAGATGTTAAAAAAAAAAAAAGAAACAAGACAGGTTCCAGTATCTTTTTCAAATCACTTGATCCCCTGCATCAAAGGCCTCATCTGAAGTATGAATTTGCAAAGGCATCGTCATCACATCATTGAAAGAAGCCACACTTGAGAGCATGTGTCTTGTAAGCTTTTTTTGGATATTAAATAAGACTCTAAATCTGTGCCGTACTTTTTGCACAAACTGGCAAGAACTCCCAAGGATACTCATCTTATAAATAAATATTAAATAAGATTTGTTATTATTTGCTGTCGTTAATCTCACTACAAATTGTCTTTAAAGCAAATAGAATATAGCAGTCAAAGCACATCTTCATTAAAATTATAGTTTTGAAGTGTTATAGTTGTATCTACCTTTATCCTTAGGCTATGCATTCATCTCAATAATATTGGGAACATTTATTCAGTCTAAAAATATGAGGCATACTCACATTTGGAAATAAAATCCTTGAGTAGTCATTAAAAAATTAATCCATTTAGCAGTTCAACACCTCAGTGTAATACTTCAGGCAGCTAAGCACAGAGGCTATCATCTGATTCATGGGGCTGGCAAACATTTGGAGATCAAATTGCTGAGGCTCGTTTCTTTAAACACAGGAAAACAACAGATTTCTTCATGATATAGAAATGCTGCCCATGTCTTCAGATACATCTATATAGTTCGCTTGGGTCGATTAAAATGTGTAGCATTCAGAGAGAAAGCAGAAAGGGCAATAAAAATAACTACCATTTATTTAGTTCTTGTCTCTGTGCCAGACAATGTGCTAAGTGCTTCAGATGCATGACCCCATTAATCTTCTTTGTGAAACCAGTATAGTTATCAACTTCATTTTGCAGATGCAGAAACTGAGGCATAGGATTAAGTGGTCACCCCAGGCAGATTTCAAACCCAGGACTCTCTGGCTCCCAAGTTTGGAGTCCTAACCACACAGTTACTTACACTGCTCTCCCTACAGCAGGGTTTCTTAACCTTGGCACAAATGACATGTTGGGGCAGATAATTCTTAATTCTTTTGTGTTTGTGTGTGTGTATGTTTTAACTTCACTGTTTTTTGTGGGGGGTTTTTTGTATTTATTTTTTTTAACATCTTTATTGGAGTATAACTGCTTTACAGTGGTGTTAGTTTCTACTTTATAACAAAGTGAATCAGTTATACATATACATATGTGCCCATATCTCTTCCCTCTTGCGTCTCCCTCCCTCCCAACCTCCCTATCCCCACACCTCTAGGTGGTCACAAAGCACGATGATTCTTTTTTTGTGTTTTGTTTTGTTTTTGCGGTACCCGGGCCTCTCACTGTTGTGGGCTCTCCCGTTGCAGAGCACAGGCTCCGGACACACAGGCTCAGCGGCCATGGCTCACGGGCCCAGCCACTCCGCGGCATGTGGTATCTTCCCGGACCGGGGCACAAACCCGTGTCCCCTGCATCGGCAGGCAGAATCTCAACCACTGCACCACCAGGGAAGCCCCTCTTGTTCCTCTTAATATCCCCTGAACCCAACATTATACCTTGCACATAGTCAGTGCTCAATAAATGCTTCTTTAATAAATGACTGAAATTATGGTTAACCTAGTATAGGTTTTGGATGCTCTATCCCAGGCCTCTGTTTAGACTTGACAGGTATTACATTTTCCTTTAATTAGAGGCATTGATGTGCACCTGACAGTATGCTGACCGTATTTATAACTTCAGTGAAACCAGAGGAATAGATAATACGTTACATGAAGAAATATGATCAAAAAGGCTGATGGGATGGGCTGTATCTAATAAGATGAAACTTACGGTGAACAATGCCAGTGAGGAAAACAAACCATGCAGGGATCGAGTGGCCTGCCCAAGGCCTATCTCAGCTAAGGAAAAGCAGAGCTGAGACTCAAACTCAGGCCTCTTGACACCCACATTTTCCAGGGATGAGTCGATCCTGTCTTTGCTTTGTCTTGGTCAGGGGCACCTGAAATGTCCTATTCTGTTCCATGCATCACGCTCTACCTGCGTCATATCTATAGAAAATAGCCACTGGCCTTTGAGGGGCTCAAAAACATGCCTTTCAGATGAATGGCTGAAGGTCTTTAAAATGGCAGTCCTAACATAGAAAAGACTTAGAGGGACCATAATAGTCATCTTCAAGTATCTGGAATATCTTCATGTGACAGAAAATAAGTTTATTACACATTGTCATGGAGAACTGAACCAGGGCCCCTGAATGGAAACCATGGAGAAGCAAATGCTATTGCAGCATAATGATGAGCTTCCTAATGATGAACTGTCCTACACGGGAGTGAGCTCCCCTGGGAAGTAGTGAGCTCTCAGTCCTCAGAGGGGGGCATGCCGATGACTGGCCCATGGGAATTTGAGCCCAAACAGGTGGGAGAATGTACCAGACATTCTCCAGCATTCCTTCTAGCCCTCAGTATATATGAATTCTTTCTTATAGGCTATTATTCACCTTGTAAATTACTATATGTAGTTCTGTTAATAAAAGTAAGATCTATGTTTTCTCTAATGCACTCTATTCAGAGTCACTGGAGTAAACAGAATAGAATGAGTAGGAGAAAGAATCTTACCACGTGCCATATAGAATAAGAATCACTTCCTGTATGCCAAGCACTGTGTAAAGCACGTCACTAGCATTATCCCATCTATTCCTGATAAGAACCTCATGAAGTAGGAACCTGTACAATCACTACTTTGTAACTGAGGAAACTGAATCACAGAGAAGGTACATAACTTGTCCAGGCCCACACAGCTAGTAATTCCAGCCTTACTACTTGAACCTGAGTCAGTCCAAAGTTACAAAGGCTGATTCATGACTACTGTAGCACACCACCTCATCCTTTCAGGAGGAGTACACTATTTTGTTTGAAACGTTGGCAATTTCTAGAGTTTGAGACATGTGGCTAATTTAAATGCAAACACCTAAAACACCCTTCAAAGACTAAAATACGTCATTTTAAAAATTATTTGCTTTTTCTATTATCCATGATGTTGCTCCCTTCAAATAGTGCAATGCTATGAGTCAAATTTAGTAAATAAGCAAAATAGGGTTTTAGGGTTTGTTTGTTTTTTTTAGACGTTTTTAGAAGAAAGATTGGTATTGGAATTTCAGACACTGTTCTGCAAATTAGAGAATTAGAACTCAGGTCTCCAGGCTGAAAATACTAGTGTGAAAACGGGACTGTGAACTTCCATAAATTTGGAAATTCTAATGGTCAAGTTATTTGACCCAATTATATCATTAAAGATCATGCTCTCTTCTGATCACGATTATCTTGTTGGATGATCTTCTGTCTTACGATTATCTTATTGGATATTTCATAAAACCAAACTGATTTTAAAACTACTTTCTCTGCCTTTATTATTTCAGTGCCAAAATGATGCTGAAAAGCTCTAAATCATTCTGCCAGAGAGCAATGGATTCAGTTACAATGGATTTGTAACTCAGATTTAGTTGAAGATAACTTCAACTTTGCAAATTAAATCTGGTGACTTCCTGTTCTTAGGAAGTACTGCTTCATGCCCACCATTCCAGACAATAATTGGCTAAAGACTTAAAACACTCTTCTGCATTTGCTCTCTAAACTATTGCTACCCTAGTGCTTACATGACTTCAGCACTTATTGAAGTCCATAATTCTATGTTTATCTTTCTTGCAAAACATCAAGGCCATTGTAGGCGGGGGTCCAAGCACTTATTATAG
This sequence comes from Hyperoodon ampullatus, assembly GCF_949752795.1. NCBI lineage: Eukaryota > Metazoa > Chordata > Mammalia > Artiodactyla > Ziphiidae > Hyperoodon > Hyperoodon ampullatus. The sequence continues at coordinate 75,897,383 of NC_136926.1, forward strand.
AACTTAAAGTGGCATTTTATGCAGCTCTCTTCAGGGCAGCTGTTTTGCCAAAAGGAAGGAGGCTTCACTGAGCCCTGTGGCTTGCAGTGCCAAGAAGAGGATGATCGAAGTCATCTGCTGATAATGAAATAGTCTTGTGCTGTATGTTCACAGCCCAGCAAGGCTCATGCCTAAAATAATTGCCTTGCTGAGCCTCTTACCATAACATATTCTCATCAGGGTGTCATTCTACCATGTCAGATTGTGGCTTGAAAAACATTTACATGACTTTGTGAAGTGGAATGGAGATTAGCACACTGTTTTATTCACAAATTTCCCCACAGGTTTTTACATTATTCCATAAAGGGAAACTCTTATAAAAAGAGTGTACTCAATATACTTCATGGTGGGAAATATTCTAAATCAAGAACCAAGACGTCTCCTAAATGAACATGAGTCATGGGAAACATCTCTACAACTCGAAGAATTATGGAACATAGAGAGTGAAACCATGAAACCATGTCTTCAATCATATGTGAGCTACCCAGAATGTAGGATCTGATAGGTTATTCAGGGGATTTGGACAGAAAAAATTAGGAACTGACCTTGGAAGGAGACATCGGCAAGCACTGAACAATGTACCAGGCAAATGCTGCTGCCAGTACCTGACCCTGGACTTCAAGCTCCTTGAGTCAATGTGTGTCAAAAGCCAAGTGGCATCAATCTGTACCCTCATTTACAGTTCTGAGAAGCATAGATGGCCTTAAGTCATGGCACCTTTAGAAGTCACTGGCTAAGGGACCTGAATAACTGGGCCAGGAGTAAAGGAAGTACAGAGGAGAAAGAGTGACTACAAAGGCATGGCCTTATAATATCATAGGGTAGAGAGGAAATGTGTCATTTTAGGAGTTTGTTTCATTATAATATGCAGCCTTCAAGTTAAAAGAGATGTTACCTTCCCTTTCCTATCCCAACCCTACTATTATTCACATCCTACAGAAGACACCAAAGATAACTCTTGCACCTTTAAGATAAAAGGAAAACTTTCATACATTTGGTTCTGGGTAAAAGAAATATTTAAGCCAAATTAAAGACATCAAAAATAAGTAAGTGTGTCGAAAAGTCACAGCCATATTGAACAATAAACAATTTACGGAAGGAGCCCAGAAAAATAGTTTTTTAAAATATTGAAAAGCATAGCTTCCGACAAGTATTCTTTATTTATGAGCGTAAGTAGAATTTTTCAAGGAACACAAAAATACTAAAATAAAATGCAAGTTTGACACATACATTTCTCTTTGAGGCTCGGCATAAAAGGGAAATCTAGGTAGATATGAGGTTAACTGCATAGTTTAATTCAATGACCATTAGCTACCCTAATTGAGAGAGTAGGAGGTCAGGATTACGCAAAATTGTAAATGACTCCAAATCATTTATAGTTGACTAAAGAAGAGTTTTTGGCCTTTGACTTGAATACAGGTAAGCCTGAGGATCTAGCAATTCAGTTTTTAAAAAGATAAGGAAATCTCAATGGGAACACTGAAGATGATTTTTTAATGTATTCTTGAAGGAATAAATAAACTCATTTTACTTTAAAAAAATAAATAAATAAGCCTATATGGAAAAAAAAAAATAAGGAAATCTCATAAGTGAAGTCTAGATGCCCAAGCTTAGAAACTTCTCTTTTTCCCCTCCTTTCTTAGCTCAGCTCCTCCCTACTTGTCCTGGGGTGCTTGTGGGCCATACTCACCAGACCAGAGCTGAGCTTACTTTCTGCTGAGTACGCCAGATAACTGGATGGTTCGTTGGTTGTATTCTTGCTCTTGCTTCCTATTCCCTTAGAGCTCCCATGATTTTATAAATGTGTGGGTTGGAGGGCAAGGAATAGGAGGAGGTGCTGAGAGGATTAACCCAGGAAGAGTTGCCCTAGTGACACAACCCCAGGTCTGACAGACCCCAGACTCTTTACCACTATCAAAAACACAAAACAAAAAACACCATCTCTCTTAAATATTTCTCTGGTTCCAAGGCAAGTTGGAATACAAATTGTTTCAAAAGGATCCTGTGCATGCAAAGTGAATAGCTGTCAACAAAGCTATAATTAAGGAGATGAGATGCTGTCAATAAACTTGAAATAATGATCTTCCTCGGAGCAGCCACAGTATGTCTTATCTCTTCTCTACCCTCTCCTCACACGGCCTCCCTCCAGGATAATCTAGAGTTTTCTCAATAACATTTAGAAGGGGAAACACAGCTTTTTAGAGACTTCGAGAAATTCCATAGACCATGTTTCTCTTCCTTTTCAAATGGACACGTTGCTAACGTTTCCTTAAAATTCATGGTGTATTTTTTAGCCAATTATTATTATTTGTCCTCCCTCCAGTGTTCTATGCATTTAAAGAACCCAATAATAGTTTCATTAGCTGATGACTATAGCAATTAAGATACCTCCTGGGTGAAGAGAGTTTTGCCTTTGCAAATTAATTCCACATGTGCTAGTTCATGTTTTCAGCAGCATCTGCCAACAACCCTTCTCTTGGCTAAAATTGATTTCATATTATTTTTTGGGTCCACTGGAACATTTTAGGTCTCAACAAAAGTTTTTAAATGAAAATACAGAGCTTCCAAGCCAAGGAAGTCACTTTCCTTAATCTTCCTTCGGTCCCTTGTTTCTGCCACAGCCTTGCTCGTCACCCCCTCTTCTTGAAGAAACCACATTTTTGGGGACCTATGTCCGATCCTTTTTCCCCAAAAGATGACTCAAAACTTACCTTCCTGAAGGAGACCACCATTAGCTATAGACTTTTCTGCCCCACCCCCAAGACTCTGTCGTTCTCCCCTACGCCAAATTACATTTCTGCACCACGTTAGATGCTGTTTTTACCAGTGATGGTTCTTGTCTCAGGTGTATATTTCCTCTCCCCCATAAGAGTCATAACTTCTTCAAAGGAGAGATGCGGTATTTTCCTTTTCTACAGCACAGAGCTCCCTGCTCTGAACGGTGAGGGCTCATCAACACCAATGGCCTGGTGCTTTATGATATCCCTGAAACATTTTTTTTCTACCTTGAAACACTCTGCTGTGCCAGCTCGATGCTGGGAATGTTCTAAGTCCACACTCCCCTCAGCTCACTGATCGACACAGCCACAGAAAGATGAGAACTCCAGAGGGTCATTGCCATTTCAGGAAAGGAGGAGCCACAAAGGTAGAAGGTGAGGGGCACAAGAGTACAACTAGCACTAGGGGAGAGAAAGGAAAGTTAGGAAGGGTGTTGAGAAGGAGCAGTAAAGTAGAATTGTGTGGAAAAGGGAAAGTTTTCAGCTTTTAAAAAAAATGCATGTGAATAATTACATTTACGTTTACTCCTTGGAATATAGGTATAGCTTTGTGACATGCTGGTGAAAGAAAATTTATGTTTAAACTGCATGTCGGCTGTGCTTTAAAGGTTGAAGACTGCACAAGTTGAAACATGTGCTCTTCAGGCTTGGCTGTGAGAAACATCGGAATTACCAGAACAACTAGCCATGGTCTCCATCTCTGAATTCCAGGCACGAGGTGGCATTCTGGCAAATATGTTCTCTGTATCCTACCAGGTAAAAAATCTTCTGTTTGACCTTCACCATCTGCCTCCTACGAGCAAATCCAATCCAAATCCAAAATGAGCGGGTGGATTTAGGTCCTGGAGATTGGCACTTCCCAGGGAAAACTGGAGAAATTTATTAATCATTTCTCCAGTTTGAAATACTCATTTACAAGTATTTCTCTGAATATGTCTTCCCAGGATGAGATGTCTGAATATGAGACATCCAGGAAATAGGCTAATTTAGAAGGAATTTGAGTTCGTAATGAGTGTTTCCTACAGATTCTGTAATGACTCCATTCTGTTTTTGACCGTGTAAAGAAGTATACCCTTTTCAGTGCTGTTAGCATGCACTTTTTAGAGATTCGCTCCCACACAGTACAGTGACAATAATTTTTCTGTGGATATCTACAGATTCAGTACCTACAGGTTCTGCACCGAGAATTAGAACGTGTTCATTCAAGCCATACCTCTCCAAACCAATACTAAAAACCAAATGCAGCAACATCCCAAATAAGACCAAAGTGCTATATAAACTCCTAAATAGCCACATGCATGTGATAAAAGAAAATATCAAAATTGGATGTTTTGATCAATCTCACACCATAGCTTGCCACACTGTAATCTGGTTTATATCTTCACAAATGAACATGAGCTGATGATTTCAATGGATGACTAGAGAATCAGGGCAAAGGTCACATATCAGACTGCTCAGGCTGCCATAACAAAATAGCACAGGCTGGCGGGTGAAAATGGAAGTCCAAGATCAGGGTGCCAGCAGAGTTGGTGTCTAGTGAGGGCTCTCCCTTGGAGACCTCTTCTTTGCGTGTGCATGACGCGCATGCGCGCATGTATGTGTCTAGAGACAGAGAGAAGTAGAGAGAGAGAAGGGGAGAGGAGGGGAGGGGAGAAGAGGGGAAAGGAGGGGAGAGTTCTAGTGTCTCTTCTTATAAGGACACTAATCCTATGGGATTAGGGCTCCACCCTTATGACCTCATTTAACCTAATTACTTCCTTATTCCAAATATAGCCACACTGGGTAGTTAGGGTTTCAACATATGAATCTGAGGTGGACATAAACATTCAGCCCTTCAAAGTGACATTTTAACCAATAAAGCTTGCTATTGTTTTGTCACATTTAGATTGACTCAAGCATTCAGGAATCCCTGAACGCTATTTGAACCCGCTGAGCTTAAGTGACTTCCCCAGTGGTCACACAGTAGTTGGCTAACCTGAGACTGGATTCCGGGACCACATGCCACTGTTCTTGCCGGTACCATTCAGTGCCCCTCCCTACTCCCTGCCAAAGTGCCTCTGTACTGCTTAGGTGGCCACTGAACTTCATGTTGTTTAGCAATGTCTATTGCTGTCAAGTCTTACAAACTACCTGAAGAATCTAGGTTTTTCTCTCCATTCTACTGCTTTACGTTCTATGCCTTGTCATTTCTGTTTACATTTCTAGCTTAAAATTATTGGTGGTCTCCATGCCTGTATTCTCATCTTCTAGCAGGCCACTTAACTTTCTAACAAGACTGTACTCCCTTCAATAATCCCCTTGGTTCCAGAGCTGGACTCCCAGGCGTCTCAAGTTGATACGTCAAGGTAGCTATGGAGTGGACAACTGAAGCTTGTTGTGCATTGGAAAGAGAAAGGGTGCAGTGTGAAGGCCCAAGGCCACTGCTGTAAGTAGAACTTAGGGTAATATCTGCTAGGTGCTCTAACAAAAACACCAAATGTTAGTGATTTAACACAGTAATAGTCTATTTCTTACTCACATCACAGTTCAATTTCATGTCAGGTGGACCTTCTGAGTACTTTCTCTCCAAGCAGTGACCCAGAAACTCAGGCTGCTTCCACCTTGTAGCTCTCCCTCACCTGGGGGGCAGAGAATTTTGCCCAAAGTTAGCAGAGAGGCAAAGACAAAGCGTGAAGGATGTTTCAGAATGTTTTCTAGTTAGTAACGAAAATGGTGATGCCACTTCCAGCTGCCTTTCTTTGGCCAGAACCCTGCCACATGACCCGAAGATAACAGTTAGGGAGACTGGGAAATGTACTCTTTCTGTGTGCCCAGGAAGAGGCAATGGGACTCTCATTAGCACCTGGTCAGTCTCTGACGTAGCTCACAACCCTTTCTTTACTACTAAGAAGGATTTTGGTGTTTAGGTGAACTCCCTGATTTGGTGGCACTGCAGAGGGGTAATAATTGTCAGTAATTCCACGTTACCTACACCATGAAATGCAAATTCCTTGGTGACTCTCAGAAGACACAACATAGCAATGCTGTGTAATTATTAAGTGCATTGTCTCAGGAATCAGACAACCTGGGTACAGCTGATACTCCTGGTTCCAGGATCATACATCGAGAACCACTGACCACAACCCATCCCACATTCTGTGAACGGGGGTGTCCATCTCTCCATCTGATGATAAGCTCCTGCAGCATTGGTTGTAGGATTAGTCAATAGCGTTGGAGTCTGGTTGCTTTAAATCACTGTTCCTGACTCTCCCTGAACAAGTTACTTAAATTCCTGGACAAGTTAACTTCATCTTTCTGAGCAAACTCACTCATTTGAAAACTGGGAGTAATAATGCCAGTCTCAAAGGAATAATATTGAATTATCTATATAAAGTATTTGCACCTTCGCTAAGACACAGGAAACACAATAAATGCTAACTGCAAATGTTATCAGAAGAACATAGGGACTATGTGTAGTTTGCCTCTATACAATATCTAGCCAACAAAAATAGTATATCTTTCCATTTGTTTGTGTCATCTTTGATTTCTTTCATCAGCATCTTATAGTTTTCATCTTTTGTTTCCTTAGGTAGGTTTATTCCTAGGTATTTTATTCTTTTTGAGGTGATGGTAAATGGGATTGTTTCTTTACTTTCTCTTTCTGATCTTTCATTGTTAGTGTATAGAAATACAACAGACTTCTGTGTATTAATTTTGTATCCTGCACCTTTACCAAATTCATGGATGAGGTCTAGTAGTTTTCTGGTAGCATCTTTAGGGTTTTCTATGTATGGTATCATGTTATCTGCAAACAGTGACCGTTTTACTTCTTCTTTTCCAATTTAGTTTCCTTTTATTTCTTTTTCTTCTCTGATTGCCACGGCTAGGACTTCCAAAATTATGTTGAATAAGAGTGGCAAGAGTGGACATCCTTGTCCTGTTCCCAATCTTAGAGGAAATGCTTTCAGTTTTTCACCGTTGGGTATGATGTTACCTATACGTTTGTCATATATGGCCTTTATTATGTTGAGGAATGTTCCCTCTATTCCCACTTTCTGGAGAGTTTTTATGATAAATGGGTGTTGAATTTTGTCAAAAGCTTTTTCTGCAACTATTGAGGTGATCATATGGTTTTTATTCTTCAATTTGTTGATGTGGTATACCACACTGATTGATTTTCAGATATTGAAAAATCCTTGCATCCCTTGGATAAATCCCACTTGATCATGGTGTATGATCCTTTTAGTGTATTGTTGGATTCAGATTGCTAGTATTTGGTTGAGGATTTTTGCATCTATGTTCAGCAGTGATATGGGTCTGTAATTTTCTTTTTTTGTGGTGTCTTTGTCTGGTTTTGAAGAATCAATATTGTCAGAATGACTATACTGCCCAAGGCAATCTACAGACTCAATGCAATCCCTATCAAACTACCAATGGCATTTTTCACAGAACTAGAGAAAAAAAATCTTAAAATTTGTATGGAGACACAAAAGACCCTGAATAGCCAAAGCAATCTTGAGAAAGAAAAACGGAGCTGGAGGAATCAGGCTGTCTGACTTCAGACTATACTACAAGGCTACAGTCATCAAGACAGTACGGTACTGACACAAAAGCAGAAATATAGATCAATGGAACAGGATAGCCCAGAAATAAACCCATGAACCTATGGTCAATTAATCTGCGACAAAGGAGGCAAGACTATACAATGGAGGAAAGACAGTCTTTTCAATAAATGGTGCTGGGAAAACTGGACAGTTACATGTTAAAAAAATGAAATTGGAACATTCTTTGACACCATACACAAAAATAAACTCAAAATGGACTAAAGACCTAAATGTAAGACCAGATATTATAAAACTCTTGGAGGAAAACGTAGGCAGGACACTCTTTGACATAAATCGCAGCAATATCTTTTCCAAGCTGTCTCCTACAGTAATGGAAATAAAAACAAAAATAAATGAATGGGACCTAATTAAACCCAAAATCTTTTTCACAGAAAAGGAAACCACAAGCAAAACAAAAAGACAACCCACAGAATGGGAGAAAATATTTGCAAACAATGCAACCGACAAGGGATTAGTCTCCAAAATTTACGAACAGCTCATGTGACTCAGTATCAAACAAAACAAACAATGCAATCAAAAAATGGGCAGAAGACCTAAACAGACATTTCTCCAAAGAAGACATACAGATGGCCAAGAGGCACGTGAAAAGATGCTCAACATCTCTAAGTATTAGAGAAATGCAAATCAAAAACTACAATGAGATATCACCTCACACCAGCCAGAATGGCCATCATCAAAAAAATCTACAAATGCTCGAGAGGGTGGGAATGTAAATTGGTACAGCCACTATGGAGAACAGTATGGAAGTTCCTTAAGAAACTAAAAATAGAGCTACTATATGATCTGGCAATCCCACTCCTAGGCATATATCTGGAGAAAAACATGGTTCAAAAAGATACATGCACCCCAGTGTTCACTGCAGCACTATTTACAATAGCCAAGACATGGAAGTAACCTAAATGTCCATCGACAGATGAATGGATAAAAAAGATGTGGTACATATACACAATGGAATATTACTCAGCCATTAAAAAGAACGAAATAATGCCATTTGCAGCAATGTGGATGGACCTGGAGATTATCATAGTAAATGAAATAAGTGAGATAGAAAGACAAATATCATATGATATCGCTTATATGAGGAATCTTTTAAAAAGATACAAATGAAATTATTTACAAAACAGAAACAGACTCACAGACTTAGAAAAGGAACTTATGGTTACTAGGGGGAAGGGTGGAGGGCAGGGATAGACTGGGATTTGGGGATTGACATGTACACACTTCTATATTTAAAATAGATTACCCATAAGGACCTACTGTATAGCAAAGGGAGCTCTGCTCAATTTTCTGTAATAACCTAAATGGGAAAAGAATTTGAAAAAGAATAGATACATGTATATGTATAACTGAATCACTTTGCTGTACACCTGAAACTAACACAATGTTGTTAATCAACTATGCTCCAATATAAAATAAAAATTGCTTTAAAAAACTGCAAAATTGAATTTTTAAAAAATAATTTTTTAGGTGGTATGGGGTAGTTTAAAAAGCAGCAGTTTTGGCATGCCTAAATCTACGTACAAGCTGTGGACTTTGGCCAAGTAACTTGACATATCTTTCTTTAAAATATATTCCTATTATCTATGTCACAAGATTGAGGTCATGACTACCTACGTCATGAGATAACACGTAGAAGCTTCTTAGCAGAGTTCCTGTAACACAGTTGGTGCTCAATGCAGTTACCAAGTTCCGCTCAAAATGGTTCTACAATGGAAAGTAATGTTTCAAACTATGTGAGTGAGAAAAAGCAATCTTAGGAAGACATATTTTGGGAGAATTAAATGATTATAGTTTCAATCAGATGCTTATACAGGTGATTTTTTTATCTTTGACCTTCAATCCCATCTGAGAACAGCTTCTCAATGCTTTTATTCAAATGATAATCACTGTGCAAAAACTCAACATCTCTTCATTCGGGAACTTACAGTACCCATCTTAATAAACCACAATGAACTGAAGACGTGAAGAATAACTGGATAAACAGGCCTCTCTCTCCAGCTGTCAAGTCTGTTTGTGATAGCAACTGGTATTTCATTGTAAAAGATGCTAATTTCAATTTGAGCTGTGGCAGTGTTAAGAGAAGCATAAAAGGAATTCTTGATTATCTATATCAGTAACTGTGGTCCCTGGGGATACACCTGGAAACTTCAGATCACATATGGCAAGAGTGCTGTGATAAAATATGCATCAATGAAGCTTCAAGATTTATGATAATAAAGAAATGGATAGTTTTGTCCTCTATGATAACTATTTGTGGCTGGTATTTCTCTCTTTTTACTATTTCTGGAGGCTTTATAAATGACACTTGTTGTACTAATTATTACATCATTCTGTACCTGGACCACCATTTCATTTCTGTAACTGCCCTGTCAAATTCCTGGGGGCTTATCGTAATACTGTTTCAATAATAATGATTTTCCCAATCTAAATTTAAGTAATAGTAATTACCTTAGCTGCTGGACCGCATTAGCTGCCTCTCAGTTCAACAAACACTAATTATTATTTCAACTTAAATATCACTGCTTACTAGCATTAGCCAGACCACAGAGGAGAAGAGGGAGGTAGAACTTCTCAGAGATGCATAGTATCATGGGGGGAAATGGGTGTAGGGGTGAAATCAGGGTAACCACTATCTTTTCTTGGGAATAAAGAATAAAAATTCTTTACTTTAAAATTATGTTCTTCCTATCTTGGGGGCCGGGGGTGTTGCAATGTCCTTTCCTAACTTAAATAGTGATAATACCACATGCTTAGGTTGGGAAGAGGTTTAATATCCTTGCTTGGCAAAATTAAAACTTAGCAACTCTAACTCCTCCCTTTATTGGTTTTGACCAGCCCTTGAAATCTCAAAATCTGGAAGCCAAATGGACTCTTCCCTATAACATCCCAGCACAGAGTCTTCGGTGGCCAAGGGCTTACTCACCATTTTACAAGTTATCTGTTCCATTCATAGAAGTGCTCATTATTTACTAATTTTATTGATCCAAAATCTACCTTCATATCCCACAACCCTATCTCAGTCCTCCCGTGCTACACAGAATATTCTCATGCCTTTTGCTATAATTCAAATACATAAAGAGAGGCAGCATGGTCTCCCAGTTGGCCTCCACTGAAGTAACCCTCATCTGCTGCCCATGGTTTTTACTCCATGGCTTTCTCACTTCCAATCACCTCCACGATGTGTGCCTCTACAAAAGAAGGGTCTGATACATCAATTTAGAAACTTAGAAACATTCATTTAATTGTCTAGAGAACAAAGCCCAATGTGTTTAGAGCAGCATTAGCATCTCCACCATCTGCTTCCAAACAAGCGTTCTCTATTGTACAACACACACCAGTACAAATCCTCTCTCCATTCCCATACTCTTTCTGACCCTGGGCCTTTTCTCATCGAAATGCTCATCTCTGTCTCTTTGACTACTTTTCAAAGCTCACCTCTTCCACAAAACCTTTTCAAATCCATAGGTTGGTATTCACTTCTCCATCCCCTGGGTTCCCTTAAAATGGACGTTGTATTGCAATACCACCACTAATGATTTTTTTACTTGTGTTCCTATTGGTTTCAGTAGGACATTATAAGATTTATAATTGTACAGACAACCTTACTTGCTTTTGAATACCCTACAGTGTCTACCACAGTGCTTTGCACATGGTTTAATGTTCATTAAAATTGTGTTCAGTTGAATTAAATGGTCCCTCAAACGCACACAAACTATCAAAAACCCTTTAGCCACTAGTCTCCAGTTTTCCAACCACAACCCCCATTGAGATCTCTCTTGATCTTGACCTATTCTGTCCAATACAGGAACCACCAGACACATGTGGCTATTCAATGTTAAACTCGCATCAATGAAAGTTAAATGAAATTAAATCTTCAATTCCTCAGTCTTACTAGGTACATTCCAGAGCTCAATAGCCACATGTGCCTAGTAACTACCATACTGGACAGCACAGATTTGGAACAGTTCCATCACTGCAGACAGTTCTGTTGGAGAGTGCAGGTCTAGACACCATTCCTTGCTGTGTGATTAGCCACATCACACTGTTGCCAAACAGCATGCAAGCCTCTGGCTAATTAGAATCCCCAGATCTTTTTTTAATGAACAGCTTTTAAGTTAAGGTCCCTTCATATTGTACTTAGATGATTACTTTTAGGGATCTAAAGGCAACCCCCTTCCCCTCATTAAACTCTAATACATTTTATATCTTCTGTTTTATCCCATCCATCTAGCTTATCAAGATATTCAATTTTTAACTCTGGCATCTTTTGAGATATCCTATCCTAGGTTTGAGTCACCTACACATCTTTAAGTACTCCTGATTAAAGTGTTGTCTATAAATTGAGTGACTATATAATGTGTCATCCAAACCAGGACAATTTTCAGAGTGAAATGAAATGCTATAAAAATTATGCTGAGGCACAAGTATTAACTGGGACTATCCAAGGCTCACCGGGATGGATAGAACTTTGTCCATAAAAGATCACATCCAGAACTATTGCCCCATCACTAGAGAACATCCCCCAGATTGACTGAGCTATTTTCAAAAATCTGGTAATATGTTGACTAAATTTTATATCATTTCAGACCATATTACTCCATTTAATTCACAAGGCTATCATGAGAAGCAACAAATATCTTACTTAAGTTCAAATCATCTTACTGCTTTCAGCACTCAATAAATGGACCAATACAGCAGTTTTTTATTTCAGAAAAAGAAAACACAATACAAATGGAAATAAAATTTATGTATACATTATATAAATATGAGCAGAATAAATGAGTTTACAAAATTTGGATATAGTATCTTTCTTATTATTATATAAGGACTCCTTATTGTTATATATGGACTTTCTTATTGTTATATAAGGATGTTCACAAAAGTCTTCCTTGTACGTGAAAAGCTCACAATGACTTGAAGCTCCATTTTAAGATTCCAACAAGAGGAAAGAATACATGTAGCAATTTTACTTGGGAAAGTTATCCAACATATATCACTTTATTTGTGAAAGTGTCCATTTGTAGGAAACCTACAGCTCCTAGAGGTCTTGAACTATCACTTGCCATTCATCTAGGGCAACTGGGCCAACAAAATCCCTGTAAAACTCTAAAACATAGAACATGAGCCCTTACTTTTTAAAAAAGGAAAGACAAAATCAAGTGCAGATGCTTAAAAAATGAAGATGATGTTGTAGCACTGCCAAACCCACATAAAAATAAAATAAAACAAAGATTTATGTGGAAGTCTGTTTTCATGGATTTTTATCTTCAGAAATATGAATAAATTTGGGCAAAAATCAGACCAAAAGTCCTATAAATTAATGTAGCAAAAAATTAGATGAAGATCATAGCATAAGATTGAAAGAAAGAGATGAAAGAATAATATGAGACTGAAACCAGGAGAGAGGGACCAAGTCTTGGCTCCACCTCTTCCTAGCCCTGGAACCTTGGTCAAGTCCTTCCTGATCTCTGCACTTGTTTCATCATTCATCCAGGGAGCAATCTTTGTCCCCAGGGATGACTTGGGTGGGAGTAAGGAGTGACATGACCCCTCAAAGACTACACAGATAGACTGGAACCCAAGAGTTCTCCAGCTTTAAAATTCTGTAATCCTAGATATAAGTTTAGAAGGAAATACTTAAGCTTCTTCTATTCATTGAAAATATAATTATCAATTATGATTGAAATAAACTCTTTGGAGTTGTCATTTATTTCTTGAATCTCTACAATGTGTAGCAAGTGTATACCATCCACCTTCCACTTTTAAGACATTTTAAAGACACTCTATAGTATTATCCTACTCATGTCTTCTGCTTATTTTTTCATGTTTTTCTCAAGTAGATTATTTTTTCCTTAATCTTGAAATCAGATATTTGTAATTAGGTATTTATAAGTTAAATATTATTTCAATAAAATCTTACTTCTATTGACCTATCATAATAATACTAAGATGAAGCATATATTATCTCTTAAGAAAATACTTATTTTCCTCTGCAGCCTAGATATATATGAAAAAAAACAACTTTCTAAACCATAATTTGTGGGATTAATATATGTTATCATTTTATTTGGGGCATTAATTCCCAAGCTCACAGCAATTCACAGGCAGTTAAGAAACCCAATTCGATCAATTTTCAAAGTTCCTTGTTTTTCATTAGGACGATCCTTAAGGCAGGTGGCCTTCAATTAGTTTGGCTGAAAGCTCTGGCTAATGTTTTAATAATCCCTAGCAAGGGAAACAAAAAAAGAGAAAAAAAAAATAAGGAGATTTACAATGGTGAGGATCAGCTAGATCAGGCAGGGAGACAGAGTACATAACCACTAATTAACTCTCGTCATTTAAACGTCTGCAAGCCAAAAGGAGATATCCAAGTATTCCTGAACTGCTCACAAGTCCTTGAAGCATATGCTACAAAGAGTAGCCTCTAATCCTATATTCCCAGACATGTAGGAACCTGTCAAACAGCCTAGCTAATAATACTATTACAACATTTAATTTTTGAAGGTGTAACTATACCAAAATACTTGTCATAAAACAAATGGAAGGGACAACATCATCTCTTACTACAGCCTTCTAATTGTTCCCTCTGTTTCCATCTTGCCTCACTGCTGTCTAATTTATAAACAGCAGATAGAATACTCTCCAAGAATAAACTAGATTATATCACTCTTTTGCTTAAAACCGTCTAAAGGCTTCCTGTTGCAATGAGAATAAAATGCAAAAATATCTTCTGTGGCAAATAAACCCTACCTGATCTGGCCCTGACCACTTACACTTCACTTTTAGCTACATGAATTAAAAACCCAACTATAATGGCCTCAACACTGTAACACTTTGACAAGCAAGTGATGTAAGCACTTTACCCTTAACCAAGTAAGAGATTTTTGTTTTTGTTTTTCTCACATAACAAAAAGTCTAGAGGTTGGCAGCGCAGGCCTGGTACAGCTGCTCAACAAAGTCATTAAGGAACCAAATTCTGACTTCCTGCTCTGCCATTCTTTGCATGTGGGCTTTTGTCCTCATAGTTACAAAATGGCTGCTCTATCTCCAGGCACTGTGTCTATATGCCAGGCAAGAAGGAAGAGAAACCACAAAGAATGAAAGTACTGCATGCCAGCTGAGTCTGTCACTTTTAATGAGGAAAACAATCATTTTCCCAGAATACCCACCCAGTAATCATCATCTTGTTTAGGACAATTTCACAAGGCTACTGCAACACAAGAAAATCAAGTGTTGTGGGATTTTTGTTACTGCATTTCCTAATCTCTTCACTCCATTCTCCATGCTCCAGCCATCCTAGCCTCTCTGTCTCTAAAATACCTCTTCCACATTCCTATCTCTTGATCTTAACACTTGTGGTTCCCTTTGCCTGACTGTTCTCCAAATGACTGCACGGGTCATACCTTCACATCATTCAGACCTCTACACTGAAGTCAACTCCTTCAGGCAGCTTTATCTGATCCCTCTAGCAAACACAGCTTTTACCCCATCTTCGGTTGCTCTCTTTCTCTTTATTTTGTTTTGTTTTTGTTGTTGGTATTACTTTATTTTCTTCATAGTATTTTTGTTATTTGAAATATTTTATTGTTTTTGCTTTTGTGCTTATTATCTACCCGCACTAGAACATAATCTCGTAATTGTGAGGTTTTCCGTCTTTTGCCTGCTACATCCAGTGCCTTGAACATTGCCTAGCACAGGGTAGATGCTGAGTTAATAGTTTGATTCTGGCTTAACAAATGGATCGGTGGTTTTCCTGACCTATCCTGAATTTTCAACCCTTCTCTTCACTGCATTCTTAGACACTCATCTTTGACTCTGAAATGAGTCATAGCATAATGCTGCTTGATTCTATCTGAATTTTTAAATTACATTTCATGTTTTCTTAAATTACAATATTGTTTAGTTGGCTTTTGTAAGCATGATTTTCTTGGTCATAAAAAGTATTTGAGAAAATTCTTTCCAACTGTTTTGTATATGCACTGGAACTTTGATTCTCCCATCATTTATAAGCCTTCATTTACAAGCCTCTGCTTTTAACTATTCTAAATATTTGTGCCATGAACAATTCTTTCACATTTTCTGAGTGACTCTGTATTCTAGGGACTATTGGTCCTGCACCCTCTTCTGTCTTAAAGTCCAAGAGAATACACTACATAATTCTTCACAAGCATCTCTAGATCCCTTATGAAGTAAACAGTTAAAACATTCAATTTCCACATCCTCCTGTCAAACAAATCTCTAAACCCTGGAATACAAATATTTTTGACTGTCTGATTTTTGTCCCTGATTCAAACTTGGTAGATATAATAAATGACTTTAATGTGAATTTTCTCTTCTATCTCTTTTTTGCATCCCCCCATAATGCATTTTGCAGAGCATTACAGAAGGACTCAATTTTCCTTATCCCAAAGATTTAACACTTATTATGCGCAAAGCTTCTAAAGATTTTTTTGGCGTAGATTTTTCCTTTATATTCACTTGTCCCACTGCAGGGACAAAAAGCTAGGAGAGCAGGGGAAAAAAAAGAAAAAGAAAAAATTGCACCAAGCTTAGAAATCTTTTTCCCTTTTCCTCATAGGCATAAATGAGAACCTTTCATAACCAATCTTCTAAGAATTCATGTTTCTTTTCACTCTAACTTCACTGAATAAGGGTGGGGAGCATGGATTATCTGGGTAAAGTAGAAATAAAAATAGTGCTAAACTGAGATAGGTCCTTCTTGAGAAACCTTGAGACGTACATTTTTTTTTTTAATTGTCCAGTTGTCCTAATGCTGGGGTTTCTTTCTAAAGAGACAAGAACATTTGGATATACTGAGAAGAATTAAACACGTGTGAAGACAAAGGCTGTTCCTTACAGGTGAACCAAAATTGATCTTTCTGGCCATGGGTTCTAGTCACTGGTAATCAGGCATCATCCGTCATTACAGCTAGTTCTCTGGCTGCGCCAACTCCATGGTTAAGTGCTGGGCTGCCCTGTTGATGCCCTGAATTTAGCATCGGGCCCTGGCTCCATCGCTATGCACAGAGTGACAACAGACACAGGCAGCTGTCCCTTGAGCAAGGTAAACTCTGCCAGAGATAATAGAATAATGGTTAACAACATCCCAAAGAAAGGAGTGCCTGTCAAATTTTAGAGGGTGCAAGAATCACCGAAGAGCTTGTTGAAAATGCAAATCATTTTTTTCTTTTCACTCTACTCTCACTGAATAAGGGTGGTAGCACGGAAGTAGAAGTGAAAATGGTGCTAAACTAAGATTGGATATTCAATAGATGGGATGTGGAACCTGGGCACGCACATTTAACAAGCACCCCAGGTAGTTTTGATGCAGATGATCTGTAACCAACACTTTGAGAAAAGGTGCCCCGAACTATTAAAATGGGGAAAAGGGAGGGACATGGCTCATGCATTGAAAATCAAGCCTGTTCTCCAAATTCGATGATAATAGATGGGCGTATGAATAAATGAATGAATGAAATGTTTTGTTTTTTTTTTTTTGTTTCCCGGTACGCGGGCCTCTCACTGCTGTGGCCTCTCCCGTTGCGGAGCACAGGCTCCGGATGCGCAGGCTCAGCGGCCATGGCTCACGGGCCCAGCCGCTCCGCGGCATATGGGATCCTCCCGGACCGGGGCACGAACCCGTATCCCCTGCATTGGCAGGCGGACTCTCAACCACTGCGCCACCAGGGAGGCCCGGAATGTTTTATTCACTAACATTTATGAAGAGAATACAAAATGAAAGAAACAATGCTTGCCGTAGAAGTGCTCAGTCCCTTGAACGATGCACAAGCAGCCTCCACCCCCAGTGGCAAGTGTGTAATAGAGGAATGCAGAGCAGGGGCCACGGGGAGGAGGGCTGAGATTTATGGAGCAGTTAGCCTGTGCCAAGCATTTTGGAGACAGGTGTCCTACAAGCTCTGCTTGGTGGCACTGAGTCAGGCCTCAGGAGAGAGAGAACATCTGAAGAATGAATAAGAATTTATCTGGTGATTAAGGTGGGAACGTTCCAGGGAGAAGGAGCAAAGAGTACCAATGCACAGCCAGGCAAAAAAATCCAACACACTTGCAACTCTGCTTGCCCCGGGCTGGGTGCAGGCAGAGAAATGGTGGGAGACCATTTCCTTAAGCTGCCATCAAAACCATGAATGTTTTTCTACATCCAAAACTCTCCCTTACCATGTCAGTTGCAACTTGCAGAAATCACACCATATTTGCCACACTCATGTTAGCAATGGAGAAGCTACCATGATTTGTGTCTCAGAATTTTCAAGCAAGAGTGCATGATAAATCTCAGTCTGGGTCCGTGGCACTAGATCATTAAGGTCTAAGGACAATTCATATGATTGTCATTCAGACTATTTCTCAGAATGTCTCTAACAAGCCCTGTATAGTGACTACAAGTGTTTCCATTAGTTTGCGAAAGCAAATTCCACTCACTTTTCCCCACTGCTTCGTGGTTATTACCCTTCTCCTTGGCTGGAAGCACGGTGGTAACAGAAGCCTATAGAAGAAGCTAAGGAGAAGGGGGTAAATACCTGTGCTTAAGGGCATCCCCCAACCATATTTAACAGATTCCAGCGTTGTCAATGCTGTACACGTGAAGGAAATTTTAAAACTAAGGGGCAAATTGTCCTTCTAGAAGATTTTACAGGGTTTTTTTTTCTATTCGTACTTTTTTTCTTTTATCTCTTTTTCAATTTACTTGACTTTTATTTATGAATTTTATCATCTAAGTCAATTAGCCTCTTGAAATATCTGCATAAAGGAAAATCTAACAACCATTGAGCTAAGAACAGAAAATAATATTAAATAAAATACACCTCTCTGATCAGTCATTCATTGGTCACAGTAATAAAACCAGAAGACTCATTAAAGGCCGCCTAAATGGCAGCCAGCAATGGTTCTTGACCACCTAAGTACAGAAATCGGGAGTGTTTATAAACATTTATAGCAATTTGACAGAGAAATATTTTGTGTATTAGCTCTAAAAATAAATCTTAAATTGGGGCTTGTATTTTCAATTTTTTTCCATTTCATTTTTCTATCATCTCTTTCATTGTATTATATAAAAGCATCAGAACACAATAGATTAGAAAATAAAAGCAACTGATCTATCAGCACAGATAGTTCAAAATGCCCTAAGATAATCCTCAGACCTATAATAATAGTAATTACAATATTAATTTACAGTTGCACAGAGCTTTATGTTTTTCAAACATTCCCTTGGTCTTGAGTGCAACCTTTCTAATTGTTAATCTCCATTTTACAGAAGAAGAAATCCACCTCCAGAGGTTAAGTGAATCATTCAAAGGTCAGACAGCCAATCTGAGGTACACCTAGTACAAGGACCTGTGGCCCCTTACTCTAAGAAAGCTTTTTCTCTCTTTCCATAACTCAAAACCATAACTTTAAAAAATAAAGACATTTCAGAAAACTTAAGAAAATCTACCAACATGAGGAAGGAATATTTTTTTTAAATTTTAGGGCGTGGTTCAATTGTAGGGTTTAAAAATACTTTTCTGTTGATGCATGACTTTCACGCCAGCAGGGATATTAAGTATCCATAACGTACACACCTCTCTTCCCATTACACAGATGGGAAAAACAGAGACCTAAAAATACAGGTATCCCTGGCTTTTCAAAAGTTCTCTTTAAGCTGTTTCACTTTTATGAAAGACCTACATTAGCATCTGTTTTCACTAACCTAAAAAAAAAAAATCCAAAGAGGATTTTCGCTTTTACAAAAAAAAGGTGAACATCAAAATTAGCATTCAGCATTTGTTTTGCAGCCAGCAGTTACAGAGGCATCATGCACCCTCAGCAGTAAGAATGGCACCACCAAGCTCCCTCCCCAGGAACTACACTCAGCATCTCACCATCAAGCCACAGTAGCTTTCAACTGTGTGAGCATCTGTGCTTTATCTCAATTTATTTCGCACATCTGCTGGCAAGATAAGTCTTAAGGTAATTGCTCCTCCGCTTTATGCCATTTCAGCTTACTAAAGGTTTCACAGAAACACTCTACTCTGGTATAGCAGGGGGCGGGGGGGTGGGGGGAGAACCTCTACAAGTGCTATTTATCGACAGAGCCAAGGTTAGATGGATGCTGTATGTCTCCTGACCCTGTGTCCTTTCCACTTGTAAACACCACCTCTTTCATTATTTACAGCACATATTTAGCGAGCACCTACTGTGCACCAAGGGCTATCCTAGGTGTTAAGGATACAAACAAAAATTCCAGCCCTCTAGTAGCTTACATTCTCATGGGGATGGACAAACGATAAATACAAAATAAGTCAACTAAATATGTTAGACAGTAATAAGCACTATGCAGATTAAGAGCAGGAAGGGGAGTGTGAGAGAGAGGGAGACAGCAATTTTAAGTAATCATGGAAGACATCACAGAGTAATCTTTGCTCAAATATACATATTAATATAATATGTACATGCATATATTATTTCTTTATTCAGAGTTTCTCAAAATGTCATCAATTTTGACCAATGATGGAAGTGCATTAGGAGCAAAATCATAGTTTACCAGCCTTCGCAGAAGGTAAAACCTTTGAGACAAGAGACTTTGAAGGTGTGAATGCCTTGGAAAAGTTCTATGTCCTTGCCTCGTCATGATCCAAGGGGCAGAAATGAAAGAAAGCAGATGCACCTTTTATGATTAATTAACGAGTGTTTATCCTGCTCCCCTAACATGCCCAGATCTGTGCTTGAATTGGGGAGAAAACAAAGATATGTGGCCTCCTCCCTCTGGGGAGTTTACAGTCCAGCTTGGGTGATCAGAAAGAACATACTTAAACCATTCCAAGAGTCATCTGGGATGAAGGTAAGCAGTAGTGGCTGTAAGACAGAGCAAGGCTGCCAGGCACGTCCGGGAAGGTTTTTACCAAAGCCCTGGGTTGGAATCTCTTTATTAAGTGGTGTACTTTCTATGGGACCCCCAAATTCTCGAACTAGGGAATTCTACTCTCCAACAAATAACAACGTAACAAGCAGGCTGTAATATCCTTTCCATTGTAGCTAATTAATAGGGGGCAGAACAAAAGAGTATTTCTCAAAGTTAAGAATTAAGATTAGGAAAACGTAAGAGACATCAGTAAAATAACATAGCAGCCCTTAATGTATTATTTAATTAACAAATGAAATGGCATGCTTCAATACATTTCAACTACTTTTGTTCTTTTAGCTGAAAAACTGTAAATCTTGAATATTCATGTGGCTTAAGGTGATGCTTATTTTTCTGGGCTTGTGCTACATGTCACAGAGAGAATACGACTTATTGTGGATTTATGAAGAAGGTCTATAAAATTTTATTTTATCTTACTTAAATCAAGAGTCAGGGAATGTGTCCCACTGGATGGTAGTAACAGACTTTTATTACATCAAAGGTGGTGGTAGCTTACAGAGGGAAAAATTGGTCTTCGATGGTGTATAACTTCATGATCTAAATGAAATGAGATGGATAGTCCTCCTCTGGGTGATTCTTTATGTTGTTTTTGAAAAAGAAAAGATAGACAGAAAGAAAGAAAGAAAGAAAGAAAGAAAGAAAGAAAGAAAGAAAGAAAGAAAGAAAGAAAGAAAGAAAGAAAGAAAGAAAGAAAAGAAAGTACTAGTAAAGCTCATCTTCATACAAGGCAGTGTTATTGAGATTATACAGTGCAGTGCCGAAATGTGATCGTGTCAGAACGGCTTAGAACTGCACCTTTAGTCCAACTCACAATGGTCATCTCTATAATTACTTTAAATTAATTAAAATGTCTTAAATTATATTTGTAACTTAACTGTTAGGGGAAAAAACAAACCAATGAAAAAACATGATAAAGCTATGACTACAGGAATGTCTGGGGAATGAGTCATTCTGAATAGCTAAGCAAGAGTTGAGGTTTTACATCCATCTTTAATCTTTAAGCATCTAAACTATATTATTTTAATTTGGATAGAAATCCCATTTCTTACTAGGGAAAGCCTGTGCTTCCACAGTATTTTGTCTCCACTTTCAGGGCACATAACCTTCTATCTAGCAGAAAGTATGTTCCATTCACCTTTGTTTCGCACAGAGGAGGTGATCAATAACCTTTGTGGAGTGAATCAGCAGTGACCTCACCATAACGACTGCAGTGCCTTCACAAAGATTCTCTCAGTGAAGAGTCAGACGCCATTTTGAACATCCATTATTGAGACTGGACTACAAGACAGAGATTCCCTCGGGTTCTACTCAGGATTGCAGGACTGTTTGCCTCTAATAGCTGGTCCCAGACGCTGTGGGTTTTTTTAATTCCTATATCAAGTTTTGGAGTTTTAGCTATTTTTAATCTGTAGGGAAACCAGACCACCACACTTTTTTCAGATGCTTTGGCATAGTGATGTATTTCCAGTGATAGTCCCACGAGTAAAAAGGGTCCAGTGAGTAAAAATATGAGCTTTAATGAAAGAATTTTTTAAACTCTCTCCTGGAAACTCAGAATCACACCCCCCACCTCTTTTTTAAACTTATTTTTTGGTTCTCAAATATATATCAGAGAAAGGAGGTTGTTGATTACATAGTTGAGATGTTACATTTTCCAAACCTAGAAACTCTTGTAGTTATAGTCCGTTTACAGGTTCCTGGAAATGGAGTCTCTTAGCAAGTAAATGTTTTCTTGGAACTCATGGATTCTACAAACCTCTAAGCTACTTAAGTAGTAAAAGTCACACTTCAATGTGATACAATGTGTGACCACACACTAGATATCACAAATCTTCAATTCCTTACAAAATGGAATTGACCTTGGAGGATTTATGTGTTTAATATTTATAAAGTATTTAAAACTCCTTAAGTAAAAACTTTCTGGTAGAAATATTGTTTTATTGTTACATTTACAACTTAAAAAACAAAACAACACTACTTGAAACACTGCACATTTTAAACCTCTTACAGTTTTCATATACATGATCTAATTTGATCCTCACGATGATCATTCAAAAATATAAATGACTGTGAGATCTGTATCAATGAATCTGTAATACTAAATTCTCAAATTTCATTTGGTTCTAAAACTAGCCTCCTGAATTTTCTTATCCTAGATATTATTCATTTCTTGTGTAAATGTCAGAGGCCAGAGGAAAATAAACCATTCTGCCATTTGGTATGAAGCAAGGAGTCTAAACCAACATCATTAGTGTACTTAGCATTTATGGTAAGCACTTCAAATACTGAGGATGTTTTTTAAAGTTAGAAGGAAAGGGCTTCTGCTGCCCTTATGGCCTTCTTTTGACCATTTTAAGTTTCCTTAGACTTTATTAAAGTACATGAGTTATGTCATTAAGAAATTTTAAATTAATGTTTTAAATATGAATGTGGCATACATTATTTCTCCAAGATATGCATCAAAGAACTGGACATGTCCATAGATTCTTGTGTTTTTTAATAACAGATATTTGATATTTTTTAAAGAATGGCAACTGTCACTGCTGAGGGCCTGGGTTTGATCACCGGTCGGGGAACTAAGATCCTGCAAGCCGTGCGGCACAGCCAAAAAAAAAGAATAGCAACTGGTATAGGTTACAACAATAATGGGAGTTGTATTTCTTAATTTTTAATGAAACTAGTCTATAATGAGTAGACAGCATCTCTGATTTAGGCATGCCTTAATTATAATTTTAAAGCTTTTGCTATACAGCTTTGTCTAGAAAAATGTGAATGCTATTTGGAAATTTATAACGTTGCTGCACACACACACACAACTTTTCATAATTCCTTTTTCTACTTTCATTTCCAATAGTAAAACAAAGCAGAAAGAGTGAAAAGAAATCTCTTCTGGCATGCTTGTATTTTACCTGAAGATTATCTATTAACTGTTACTCTACACAATGCTAAATTACTGTGAAAAACTGTGGAATTACTGAGGAGGCTTGTGAGAATACAGGATGAATATATTAGGGCTCAAACAGGTAAAATCAATTCCTAATTCTAAGTATACTAATGGCCATCTGTGGTGTGACTTAAGAGGTACATCAAGGATTGTAAAGTAATTTCAGAGAAGAAGAGAGGAATAAGAAAATGGGTCTATTGTGTGTCTTAGTAAAAGGGCTTCTCTAGCCTTTTTAGAAAAGGTGCACATTTTTAAAACATTTCCTGTTATGTACAGCAAGTGAACATCCTAAAAGAGTTTGCAATTCTTAAGGAAGTGAGAAGAGAAGAGGCACGATGAGTTCCTTTAAAAATGTTTTACATGTTCTCCAAGATAGCAGACAGGGAAGAATGAGCAAGAGCCCAAAAGCTTTGAATCCACAAGAGACAAAACCAAAACAAAAAGAGGCCAAGCAGGATCCTAAGGAAATCAAATTTCACACTTAGGAGAAATTAAACTTATTCGCCGTATAAGGTTTCTGTGGCTGCTGTAACAAATTACTACTTAGTGGCTTAAAACAGTGCACATTTACTATCTCACAGGTGTGTCGTTCAGAAGTCTAAATGGGTCTTGCTCGCCCAAAATAAAGGTGTCAGCAGAGCTGCCTTCATTCCTTTCTGGAGGCTCTATGATAGTATCCGTTTCCTGTCTTTTCCAGCTTCTAGAGGCTGCCTGCATTCTTAGCTCATGGCCCGTTCTATCTTCAAAGTCAGCAGTGGCTGGTCAAGTCTTTCTCACCTTGAATCACTCTATGACTCTTCTGCCTCTCTCTTCTGCATTTGAAGGACTTGAACTCGTTTGCAAGGGCTGCCATAATGAAGTACCACAGGCTGGTAGCTCAAACAACAGAAATTTATTGTCTCACAGTTCTGGAGGCCAGATGTCCAGGATCAAGGTGTTGGCAAAGTTTGTTCCTTTTGAGGGCTGTGAGGGGATGATGTGAAGACACAGGGAGAGGACTGCCGTCTACAAGCTGAGGAGGCAGGCATGGGCCTGTCTCCTCATCTTGTAGACGACAGTCCTCTCCCTGTGTCTTCACATCATCTTCCCTCTGTACCTGTGTCCAAATTTCCACTTTTTATAAGGACACCAGTCATATTCAATTAGAGTCCACTTCAATAACTTTATTTTAACTTGATTACCTCTGCAAAGGCCCTATTTCCAAAAAAGGCCATATTTTGAGGTAATGGGGCTTAGGACTTCAGCATATGAATTTTTTGGGGGGGGAGGATACAATTCAACCCATAACAGGACCCTTGTGTTTGCTATGGGCCTACGTGGGTATCCAGGATAATCATTTTATTTTAAGGCCAGCTGATTAACCACCTCAACTCCATCTGCTTCCTTAATTCCCCCTTTGCTATATAATGTAACCTATTCAAATTCTGGGGATAAGGCTGTGGACATCTTTGGCCAGGGAGTTGCAGTGGGGGGAGTTATTCTACTAATCATACTTTCTCTTTTTTATTTAATGTCAAGTGTTTGTTAGGAAATCTGATATACTTGGTCTATGTTGATGCCTCAGATATTTTAGATAATTGATAATAGAGAGAACTGCTGTTTCAGTGAGGAGTGAAGCAACTAGCAAACATAATTAGAGCCAACATACATTTTTAGGGTTAAATAAGTAATTCTAGAAATTATAAAGATAGATGTAATATATATATATAATATTTTTAAAAGTTAAAATTTTAAGTATGTGTGGATATAGCAAAAAGTCCTAGAAGACTACTTTATGTTTTAGGTTAATATTATTACATCTAAAAACCAGATAATGTTAAAAAAAATGTATTGTGCTAATATTACATATCATATCTCTTAATAACAAATTAGTAACCAATTGCATTTAAAGTATAAGTACACTATTTAATAAACTTTACTTCCAGAACGTTCTTGTGGGGAAGAAGGCAAGCCTTTTTTCAAATGTCAACAAGGAGGAAAAACTGATAACAAAGATGTGGAGTTCACACAAAGCAATCCTGGAAAAAAAAATAAAATAGGGACTAATTCTTTTCCAGGAGACAAATAAGTTCCAAATTAGTTGGGAATTCTGTAAATTATGTTTTCCCATTCTATTAGTCCTACAGAAAAGCTGTGCCAGACATTTAATAATTTATAAGCCTAATTTATAATAATTTTCCTGAAAATAAGTCATAAAATACAGGTAGTTCTTAGGACTTGAAAATGTTCTATAGAAACTATAATTTGTGGGTTGAATCCAAACAAAAAAGCAAGAGAAAAAAGTGAAGCAGCACCGCTTATTATGAAAGCCTACCAAGCATGAGATGGTACATATATTTCAAATAACAAGGCTATCAAATAACAATGCTATAAGGGTAGGCAGAATTTTTAAATGTGGAAACAGGCTCAGAGAAGTTGTATGATTTATCCAAGCTCAAATAACTTGTAGAATTTGAAGTCAGGTTTGTTGACTGCAAAGCTCATGCTTAACTCCATGCTGCTTCCCTGAATCAGAAGAAAATATATTCTATGGATTTCTAATCTCTTTAGTTACAGGATAAACTTCTAATGTGAGTATATAACTCTTCACATAATATATATTCAAATTAAGTATTCTATTTAAAAATATCCAGCTTATATGTTAGTGGTTATATGCTAAGTTTAGTAGTTTCAGGTAGTATAGTTTAAAAGGGATATACGTCCTATGGTTTAAATTTTCATCTCCAAGAGATGTCTCTTAATTGTGAATTTGTGTAACTAAGGGTTTCTACTCTTATCAGGACAGTTAAAACTGTACAGAGTGCTTGTTCTGTTGTTTTGTTCTTTTTATTTTCTCAGTAAGTTCTTTGTGCTAAGGAAATAAAACACAAAGTCTCTCATCTTAAGTGTAGCGTATCTTATCTAAGGATGCCCTGAGATTGACAGAATGCTTGCTTCCTCGCATGTACTTCTCCACAAGGCATTTGGAGTATTATTGATTTAGTAATTTAGATTGTTTTAAAGTGGGTACATCTACGCTTCAGGTCCAGTTAAGTCTAATACCTCTAAATGTAGGACAGTTTTCATAACTGATGCTATATGATCACCATATTACTTTTTTCTTCGCAATATTAGCTGCTCCAATAGTGCATCACCATCGAAAGTATCTTCTTTAAAATGTCATTGAATAGTTATTCAATGACAGATCAATTTTCAACTTGAAAACCATCATCAGGGCATTCTTTTAAAATAACAGAGGAATCTTCTCCAATTAGAAAAATATTAGACAAGACAGGTAGCTCCAGCAGTAATTACTGATGGGTAATAAAATCTACTGAACAACAAAAGCACCCTTTTTAATTCAAGTCTTTATTTATAGGGCTATAATCTCATATCAGATCTTCTGGATTAAGGATGAATTTTAAGAACAAGAAATATTCATCAAAAAGAGACATCTTCCCTTGAATTTGTGTTTTCTAGGTTTGGGGGAAAAAATGGGAATTAGTAATCTGCAATTAACTTGCTGTATTTGTGCTCTTCTCATTAGTCAAAGTGCCTTCCATTGTAACCGATGAGACACAGCAGAGGGCCAGTATTTCTTCATTAGAGCTGGTTGGCTTGTTTTGGGTTTTTGTTTCCTACTGAAAAAAACTTAACTGGTGATAATGAAATGGTTTCTGTCTTATAGGTGTTATATAGTGAGTCACTACAGCCTTCGTCGGGACTGCCGTCCATATTACTGGAGCACGGCATTTACTGAACCGAGGAGGCTAGACTCAAGGAAATGAGGCCACACAGGTGTTGCAATCCATTTATACACATGGATATAAAATATACATTTCCTTGCATATAAGGAGAAAAAAACTTCTTTTTCTCTTTTTTAAAGAGAAAAATGAGGTATTTTCTTTCTTACCCATGCCCTATGTGTCATTACACAATAATGACTGACAGCTGCCCAGAGGGCTTAGGTTCCGGAAAGGCTAATAAATGGCCAAATGAAAATAGCTCATTAGGAGCTAGAAAGTAATGACTTTTTATATCCTACGGCTAAATCTGTGACAAATAAGATTATTGGCCTTGGGCTTCCCTGGTGGCGCAGTGGTTGAGAGTCCGCCTGCCGATACAGGGGAAACGGGTTCGTGCCCCGGTCTGGGAAGATCCCACATGCCGCGGAGCGGCTGGGCCCGTGAGCCATGGCCGCTGGGCCTGTGCGTCCGGAGCCTGTGCTCCGCAACGGGAGAGGCCACAACAGTGAGAGGCCCACATACCACAAAAAAAAAAAAAAAAAAAAAAAAAGATTATTGGCCTTACATTTTCCAAATGGTCTCCCTTCTTTCATTACGGGATAGGAGTACACACTGCTGCAAGTCAACATGTCTAATAGATGATTCCAGTAGAGGATACCGCCTGTAAACAGCATGGCTATTCAGAAATGTATTGACTACAAGAACAATATTTCAATTGTAGTCATTCCCTCCTCATACTTGAAGGTCATGTACTTAAAGATCCCTGTGGGAATAAAATTGCAAGTTGAGAAACTATCACTGTAGATAAAAATGAGGCTGGAGGTCAAAGTCAGGAAAAAAGTCTATAAGAGTCCTTACACTTTTCACTCACTAGATATTTGTGCATGTGTAAATATGTGTGTATATAAATAGTGCACACTAGATATAGTTAACAAAGATGTTTCCCTTGTTTTAAAATTTGAAATAATGAGTATTATACTATTAATTTTCATTTGTCTTTCCTAGCTCTCCAGAATTTCTCAGGATCTCTTTTCCCCATAATTTCAAAGTCTTAGATTTTGTTTTACTTTGTTGCACATACCCATGCTAAAACATTTTCTATGTCTGTTGATCCATTAAAATGCTCAACTCATTTCTAATTTGATAATCCCTTATTAGTAAAAGGAAAATATTTTATAATAAAGTAGCATGTATTTCAATATGTAAATGTTCAGGAAAGACTTCACTAGAAGACCAAAAATGTCTCCTAAAATTTCCCAAGTGCTCCCAAAGGGATAATTACTCCCGAACAGGACCCTCTAATTTAGACCAGAGGCCCACTGCTTGTTTTCATACACCCCACAAGCTTAAAATTGATTTTTCCATTTTTAAATGGTTGCAGTGGAAAAAAAAGAACAATATTCTCTGACATTAAAAAATTATGTGAAATCCAAATTTCAGTGTCCATAAATAAAGTTTTATTGGAACACAGCTACACTCATTTATGGCTTGTGTATGGCTGCTTTTGTGCTACAACTGCAGAGTTGAGTAGTTGTGATAGACTGACTGGCCTGAAAAGCCTAATGTACTTACTAACTGACCCTTTACAGAAAAGTTTGAGGTCCCCTGATTTAGACAGCAGCATCTTCCAATACATCAAGTCATATATTCTCAGCTCTGTCCATCATAAACGCATGGCCAAATCAATCCCTCTTCATTCTAAGGCAGGACTTTACTTTGTCTTCTCTTCTTTTATCTTACCCCAACTCAACTCTGCTTTGGAGTTTGGGGGTTTTCTTTGTTTTTATTTTGTTGTTTTGTGTGTTGTTTTAATTCTCTCCAGTAGGAATAACTTTTATTGTACATACAACCTATATATTCCTGACCCCAGCAGATTATACTTATTTTATATCTAATTACTATTGCATGAGACTCCTTCACCTAACTGCCAGGAATTAGCCCCCGTCAGGTTCACCCATCATTTCTCAGGCTGCTGCCCTCAAGAGCTCCCTAATGAACGTCTGCTCCACCACAGGGAGTGTCACTCTGCTGACCACGTTCCTTCCATGGTAACTGCTCTTCGAATTGTTGACTACTCTTCTCCTGGCTGCTCTTTCCAAAGCATGGGACAGACTCTGATTCCCCACTGCACAAATTAGATCAAGCCTTTAATAAAGGCTTAGGGATAACAGAAGAAAGTGTAACACAAAACATAACTGACAGCTGCTACTAGAATGACTATTTTAAAGCCTACCACCCTAAATCTGCTGGGACCAGAATCACCCATTTCCAGCAAATCACCACCCATCTCCTTGCCTTGGCATCTGGGACCAAGTGAGCCCACGCTGGATGTGGAGGAAACTGACTTCCCCAATCCAAAGCCCACTCATGTCTTAATCCACGTCTGGGGAGATGTCCTTACAATTTCAGATTTACGTCACTAGGTACCTACCTACACAAAGCAAGCACAGCTGAAAGGGTGCTATTTCCCTGGTCTATCCACTCTGGATATAACATCTTATTTTATTATTTATCAGTTTTGCCCACCCAATTTAGGTGATTTTAGCAATACTTAAAGAGGTTCTTTTAATGTGGACCCTTTATAAAGACAGCAAAAACATTAGGTTAGTTGGGAATGACTGAACCCCAAATGTGGGATAACTACTGTATAATATAGTAACAAATATTTATAAATATATATAAACCAAGTCATATATAAATTGGTCATAAACCAATAAATACTTTCTCTAACTCTGTAGCCTCTTTTTTCAACAGAGAAGCAGTCTGACCTCAAATAAGACCCAGAGAAAATAAGGAGCTACCTATAGACTTAAGAAAAGTATCTGCTGAAAATATGAGTCATTTGATCATATAAAGACCAATAAAATGCATATAAACTTTTTTTTTTTTTTTCGGTATGCGGGCCTCTCACTGCTGTGGCCTCTCCCGTTGCGGAGCATAGGCTCCGGACGCGCAGGCCCAGCGGCCATGGCTCACGGGCCCAGCCACTCCGCGGCATATGGGATCCTCCCAGACCGGGGCACGAACCCGTATCCCCTGCATCGGCAGGCGGACTCTCAACCACTGCGCCACCAGGGAGGCCCCATATTTTATTTTTTGACTTGAATTATTTCATCCATTGATTGAATATTTTTTAATATAATTAAGTTCTGGAATGCAGTTCTAGCTTGCAAATATTTTAAAAAGAAGCTTCATAATAGCACACTGGCATGTGCCCTCTGTTCCTAAAATACAGTAGGGCCACCACTATTCTCTGTAGGCCAATCATGAGGTGTGAAATCAACTCACCTCCAAGCCTATTCCAGCAGATCCTGTTCACACATCAAATGAATGCATAGATCTATACACAGCAGTTTGTTCCTTATCCTGATTTTACTATCAAAGGTATAAAAGATAGAAGGCAGCACTACTCAACTCTGTAAAAGCAGCATTTTTATAAACCAACCAGTTCTTTTCTAAAGAAAAAGAATTGAGGTTATATAACCATTATGAATTTTTACATATACATTTTTATGAGACTTAGTTTACATTTGGATATAAAATATCATCATCTATCTATTATTTTTCCATCAGAAAGTCCATTTCCTCAAACTACCAGTAGTATTTGGGGTATTATCTAAGAGACAGATTTCTAGTATTAAATATGAAACACAAGGGACAGTTTCTTAGGTGTTGAAGCTTAAAAACTTCAAATTCTCTTAAAAACTGAAGTTTTCTAACCTGATCTTTCCTTTAAAAAGAATTGCCTCTTATTGGTTTTGTTATTAGCTGTTCTAATTCATTATTATTAAAATACCTACTGTGTGTGTGTATGTATGTGTGTGTGAGAGAGACAGAAAGGCAGAGACAGACGAAGAGAGAGACAAATAGAGACAAAGAAAGAGAGAATAAGAGTAGGAAGAGAAAATAAACATGCTAAAAACCTTGAGCCTTGAACTTTACTGGTAAGAAAGGTTATTCTGCAGATGGTTTCTCTCTGGGTAAAATACAGGTCTCAAATATCTCTTTGGAAGTGTAACTTTAACTTATTCACACACTTCTTTATATTACAAGCGAGCTATTTCAGGGTGTAACAGCACCCAAAAAGATCAGCAGAGAGATAATGGTTAGGAATAGGTGTGTGCAAGCATGGAACTGGTTATTTATGGAGGAGAGGTATCAGAGGGGACAATGGCATAAACTTAGGGATTCTGCTAGTGTACCATTAACAAGGATTGTTAGCTGCTCTGGATAAAGACTAAGCTGATATAACAACAATAAAAATACAGAATAGAGGTTTACTTCTCTTTTATAACAATTAGAAAGTAAGGCAGGACTGCTCCATGAGGTCATTCAGAGACATGTGTTCCTTCCAACTTGGAACCCTTAGAATACACATAGTCAAAGTTGAGTTCACCCCACATCCCTTTTCCAGTCTACGGTTCTCATAGGGAAAGTGGGAAAAGGAAATCTGCAACCAGTAATTTCGTTCTAGGGAATTACTTGTAGAAGTCGCACTTGGTACATCGATTTACATTTCACTGCAGAGAACTGAGTCTCGGGGCCACATCTAGCTGCAAAGGAGCCTGGGGAATGTGATATCTAGCAGGGCAATCATGTATCCAGATAAACTCTATTACAAAGCAACAAGGGGAGAACAGCACTGGGAGAGAACCAGGTGCCTATTTGAGCACTTTATTATGGGTTCCCCAGTTATTGTCATTCACCTGTTTTTTTTTCAACTGAAGTATAGTTGACTTACATTATTATATTAGTTTCACGTGTACAACACAGTGATTTGATCTTTTATAGATTATACTCCACTTAAAGTTATTATAAAACATTAGCTATATTCCCTGTGCTGTACATTATATCCTTGTATCTTATTTATTTTATACCTAGTAGTTTCTACCTCTTAATTCCCTCCCCTGTCTTGCTCCTCCCCCTACCCCTCTTTACCTGTTTTTACACTGTGGGGCAAAATTCCTTCTTTGAGGGAAAAAATTGTTTACTGGATCTCTGTTACTCTTCACCCCAGAGATCTGCACATATTAGACCACTTACTATCTTTTGGATTAGACTGAGTCCCAGTCCCAACAAATAATGGGTTATTTAGTTCACATTTTTGAAATGTCAGGTCTCCCTTTAAGTAAAGGTCTGCCCAAGAAGGAGAAATGCGTACCTTTTGCCAAACTGAATATGTCTATGGGGAATCTAGTCTACTCCTTTGATGCTCCTGCCTTTCTTGCAGATTCTCAAGGGCCAGTAGAGCTCTCTTCACTTCAGAAAAGACTAAAATGCTAAATGGCAGATTGCTCACTACAGGTTCAATCTACCAGGATCAGATTAAATACTTTTATGAGTATTCAAAATTAAAACTTAACACAATAGAACTATGACATAGCTTCATTGTCAAAATTATGTTGACTTTGGTTAGCTGACGTATTAGTCAGGGTTCTCCAGAGAAACAGAACCAATACGATATATATATACATATATAGGCAGGTGAAGACCAATGTCAAAGCTCAAAGGCAGAGAGAATGAATCCCTCCTTACTCAGCCTTTTTGTCCTATTCAGGCCCTCAACAGAGTGGATGACAGCCCACATTGGGAAGGGCAATCTACTTTACCCAGTCCACTGATTCAAATGTTAGCTCATCCAGAAACACCCTCATAGACACACTCAGAATAATGTCTAACCAAATATCTGGGTACCCTGTAGCCCAGTCAAGTTAGCACATAAAATTAACCATCACTGCTGATGACTATCTTTATTCTTTTTAGTAAAAGCTCTGAATTAGATCAAGTATGACAAAAATATCAGGTAGATAATGAGGAAAACAGTTTTGCTTTTTTTTTTTTATTTCTAAAGGACTGGCATTTGACACATCAGCTTAGGTGTGACTTGGGATATATTTTAAGGAAACAACCATACTCCAGGCACAATTAATATGAGACACTCAGGCTACTTATCAGGAATAGAATATATACTACAAATAGTCAGTCTGAGAGAGAACATGTAGCAATTAAAGAAGATCTTGTGATAAATTTGGATAGTGGCCTTTTTCTCTCCCTCTCAGTAGTTTTCACATAATATTAATATTAAAGACTTTCTGAGATACCTAGATAAATATGATATAAAATAAAAATTCAAGAATAACATCCACAGTTAGGTTTTTTCCCTTTTAAAAACCTAATTTGCAAGCTTTTAGGCTGTCTGTATCTCTTGAAATGATGTATAAAAATGATAATGACACAGACCGTAACACAATCAGATAATTCAGATAATTACAGCACAAGAGTGGATTTTTTTATTTCAATTGGCTATTTTAATTGATCAGATAAGCCTAATAATCAAGCAATTTCTACTTAATTTGTGCTAGGCACATATAATTTCAGCAGCCTAGAAGCATCATTATGCTCCCTTAAAAAATTTGTTAAGGCTCTTTGGGAAACTGTAATGTCGAAATTTTAATGGCTTTATTGAGGGCACCAAATCTTAAAAGCATTAATAGAAAAATCCCCTCATAGTACTGCATTGGTTTCCTTGGTCTTAAGATATAGATAGAATACACAAACTTAGCAACCTTTCTCTTTCTATTCTTCAGGCTCACAGTATAGTTTAATAAGAGTAAGGAAAAACTTACAAAATATTCTTCAGGACCAAAGAGACAGAATGTCTATTATTAACTAATAGTTTTTGGTACTGGAAGATAGTTCCCAGTATGAATCCCAAAGATATCAAAGTTTTTAGTGTTCATTAAGTAGTTAAGAAAACATCAGAGGGGAAACCTAGTCTGCAAAACTGTGGCCTTGAGATTTATAATCATCTCCCCCATCTAGTCTTTGTATATAAAGTGCTTATTGTTAGGGATGTTCTAATGTGAGTGACCAAGGGTTTTGCTTAAATGAGATAACTGCTACTTAAGAAGGCTGACAAGATGGAGAAAGCAAGTAGGTTTGCTTTTACTGATTGCATTTGAATTTCATTTTCATTTTAATGTCATGAACCAGTTGCAATCAGACTCCAGGCCTTGTATCTGCTCTCCATCTGCTTCTGGACCAAGGCAGTGAGCAAAGTACTTCTAAGGACTATGGGCTCACAGTTGATACAAGCAAAGTATCCTTGTCAGGATTAATAATGCAGTCAGACAAGTGGATGTTTATTTTAGATCATTCATTCTGACAAGACTGTCGATTTGGAGTTGCTGCAACTGTGGGTAAGGGAAGTACTGAAAGTGGCTGCAGGCAGAGAACACCCCTTAAGGGGGATTCTGGGGAGGAGGGTCAATATCCTGATGAAAAGTCTTCTTGGATTTATCCACAGTTAGCTTTGAGCTTGTAAAATCTAAAGTGAAATCAAAGTGTATTTCCAGGACTTGATGCAATAAACAAGTAACCATGGCAATTGCCTGCACTGCATGGAGACTGAGGGAGGAAGTACAGTCTCAAACTTCATGTACATTAGAAATGCCACAGAAAATTAAGCAGGAAAAGCCCTGGAAAAAAGCAAAGTGTGTGAAGAAGAGATGATAAGATATTATTGGTTGCTTTGTTTGGTTCATACAAGTAGAAACTACAGTTAATTCATTTTTCCCTGTTTGAATTTCTGCAATTTTTGTGGTAAGAATTAACAAGACTCAGGCTCAGGAAAAATCAGCACAGAAGTACTCGTTGGTCAGTTAGTGGCACGTATTGCTGAAGTAAGACAAATGGGTTCTGATTTTGAAAAGCTATTATTCTGCAGAAAGGATAGAGCCGTCCCTCCCCTTACTGTGGTGAACAATGTGTTTACTATAAAATGCTAATTAGCCCTTAAAGTTATTAATGTAATTACTGTCCATCTAAGGACATAAATCTGACAGCCCCTGAGGACAAGGGCATTGCTCACTTAGAATAAGCAGGCTTAAAGCAGTTTTTGCTTCCCTATTTGCTTATTTTAAACTAAATCACTCTTCAAAGAAAGATGAAAATAAAATATCATCAAGTTGCCAGTCATTCAAAGAGGACAGAGATGCTTGGAGCTGAAATCAGAGGTTATGAGACACACTGACATTTGCGTTTACAAGGAAGGCATTATTTTTTAGGCCTAATAAGAGCAGATCATGGATTTAAAAGTAAATGTGCTATGAATGCGTCATTTAATCTCTGATAGGGCATCTTACTTTGAGTATAGTGTGGAAGAATCATTTGGGCAGGGAAGAAAATGAAAAATAGTATTGCTCTATTAAATAAATATAGAAGATTTTGAAAAGAGTCTGTTTATGTACATTTCTACAGAACTTCAAAGTTATGTGTCTCTAGGGCAATATTGCCAGCTTGCCCTCATTGCCTTCTTCAAATAGAGAGGTATCACTCTAGTTGTCTGGAGTAAATAAAATTTCCTTGCCACAAAGAGAAAAAGCATATTAGAAATTCGCCAGTCATGTTCAACACTATTTAACTGAAAATGAGGTTTGTACTCCTCATTAGGATGGAAAGGAGTGGGCAGCCTCATTGCCCAAATTCCCAGCCCTTTTATTGTAAAAATTCTTCATATTGCATGTAACAGAAAATCCATGGCTTAAGCAAAAATAGAGAATGACTTTTCTTTTCTAACTGGACACTCTGAAATATAACTAGCTTCAAGTATAGTTTGATCCAGAAGATAACTGTGTATCAAGGCTCCCGCTGTTCTTCACTGTGGTTCTCACAACTATGCCCTGCTCTGTGTGTTGTCTTTGTCCTCAGATGCACTCCCCTCAGCAGCAATACTGGCTGCAGCAGTTTTAGAAATCAGAGCCATATGTTACATGGTCCAAAGAAAAAGAATGCTTTTAAGTCTCTTGGAAGAGTAAGGAAGTGGCTTGTAAGGAGGATGCCCCTGCAAAGGTCTACTTATGGCTCACTGAGCCACACACTAAATGCAACAGACTCTATATGTGGCCTATCCAATAGTTATTACCACCTTCCTCCTTGGTAATAGAACCTCAATTTTGTTTAAGAATGGAGCAGCAATGTGCTCAGAGAAGTGGGCCACTTCTTCAGTCTTAAGGGATGAACCATAATTGGACTAAGTCAATCATGGTAATACTACTACTTTTTCCAGTGACTAGTTTAGGGCATGAGTGATTCCGGTCAACAGAACCTTTAGAGAAGTCTACTGGAAGCCTCTGGAAAAGATTTTCCTCTCTAATAATAGAGAGACATTTAGGTAGACATCTCTAATCTCTCTACCCTTCTTTGGATGTTATTATATAAGGAAGTAATAGTTGGACCTGTGGCAGCCATCTTGTGATTATGAGAATCTTAGAGAGGCTGATGTAGAAACTAACTTTGTTGAGTCATGGAAAAAACCTTGGAGCCACCTTATTCTAGAAATTTTTTTGTGGAGAGGGAAAATAACCTCCTCCTTCTTGTGACACTTTTAGTCAAACATTCTGTTACTTTCTACCCAAAGCTTCCTAACAAAATCAATCCTGAGAAGTCAGGAGATGGATGTGGTGATGATCTTAAGTCCTCCAGGCTTACCTACTGAGTGGTGGGTGGATTAGCCCTATTCAAAGAGCTCAGCTGAGAATGGAAAAGAGGAGTTCTCTAGAGGAAAATGTGAGTAATTTCAAGAAAGGCAAAGGGGAGAGAGGATGCAATCCACCTTCATCAAAAATACCATTCAAGTTGCTAATCAGGAACTCTGTTAACTGTAAAGATAATGAGATGATAGATTCTCATTTTCAGATGTCTGCCAAGCATTTCTTCCTAGATGTCCCACAAGTTCATTACACTCAAAATGTTTAAAATAAAACTCATCTTTCCCCTCAAAAGCTGTTCCATCTTTTATATTCCACATCTCAGGGTATAAAAATCTTTCACTAATTCAAATAAACTGGAAACTTCAAAGACATTCTTTTTTTTGTTTGTTATGTTTTGTTTTGTTTTTTGGCTGCGCCGTGTGGCATGTGGTACCTTAGTTCCCCGACCAGGGATCAAACCCGTGTCCCCTGCAGTGGAAGCACAGAGTCCTAACCATTGGACCGCCAGGGAAGTCCAAAAGATATTCTTGACTCTTCCTTCATCACCACCTCCTACTATGGTCATAACTTCTGTTCCTTCCATATCCAAAACGTCTCTTGGCTTGGTCTCTTCCTCATTATTCCCATTTCCTTGCCCTAATCGATGTTTTATGCCCCATCACAATGGCTAGCTGGACTTCTAGGCTTTAGACACATCTAACTCCAATTCACCATCTCATTGCTATTAGAATTAAAAATACCATTGAATAATTTTTAAAACAACCCTTCAAAAATTTCTTATACTGTTCCTAATATAAAGCCTCTGACTACTTTGTTCCCTAAGTTCACACTTGCAAACATACTTCTAAATACACATAGTGATTAAGCTAACAATAAGCAAATTTACTTTAATAGAAATAATATTTGCTAAAGAAAATAGAGTAATACCTAGGGCAAAAGAATAGAATGAGAAAAGCAAGGGCTTTGGAGTCAGGAAGTCCTGGACCTGAATCTTAGCTTACTAGCTGAGTGAATTTGGTCAAATCTCAACCTTTCACAGTTCTACTTCCTGACTCTGTGAGTATGGGGAATATAGTCCCCACTTTAAGAGCTGGCAGGGGACTGAAATGAGGTAACAGAGGTTAAGGATTTAATGCAGAATGACAGTAGACACTCAACAAATAACTATTATTGTTGTTCTTATTACTAGGCACTTACAAAATACTGGATTTTCTTCCTTATCCAGACGAAGGCTATTGCAGAGATTTCTTTTTTTAATCCACAGATTCATGTACTAACACTCACACACTTTTCACATAAAAGAGCATACCAGGTTCTTACTCAGTGACAATGAGCAATTTTAATAAGCTTTTTTATTCTGATTTCCGAAGCCCAAATCTGATGAACAGTAGCAAATTGAAAGGCAGGAGAGTAAAAATGGAGAGAAATAGTAGATGACAGCAAGGAAGCTTAAAGAAACACCTTAACATACAGATTTAAGAACTCAAAATGCGCAACAGCAGGGCAAATGTACTTCGCAACTCCAGAGGAAACCACCATGAGAGGTATAGAGAAAGAGCATTATGTGGTGGTTAAGAGCACAGATTCTGGACTCTGCTGCATCGGTGTGAAGCTCAGCTCTACTGCGAGCTAGCTTATGGGCTCATCAAGTTTCTCAACCTCTCTGTGAAATGGAGACAATCATCGTACCTATGCCATATAGTTGTATGTAAGTAAATGCAGAAGTAAATAACTTAATGCTCTAGGGCACTTAGAACAGTTCCAGACCCATAGCAAGTGACCACAGAAGTACTAGCTTTTATTATTACAACACAGTACCATCAACAGTGCTTATCTGAAAGACTGAATCATCAAATATTATCCCTGTATCCTCTGTTTTTAAAGAGAAGTGGTAATCACTTGAAAGGCAGGAGAGTGAAAATGGAGAGAAATAGTTGATGACAGCAAGGAAGCTTAAGCTTAATCACTTTCTCTTTGAGAATTGATGCAATCAAAAATGTTACATTCTTAAACAGATATGGTGAAAAAATTTAGGTATCTGAAATATTTATGTTATCTGCAATTCCACTGAGAGTAAAAGAAAAATGAGATACTACATTTAGATTCAGAATTTTTAAGTGAATGTTATTTTCAGTATATTAAAAGAAATCTTTTCTTCCATCATGCCTTCAGAATTGCAAAAAGAGACAGGGAGAAAGACAGGTTCTTTTGAAAGGAGTTCCTGCGCATAGCCGTGGGACAGCTCAGCCTAAGTGGAAGTTCCTGGGGTGAGGAAAACTTGGACACGATTCAGCTGTTTCTAAGTGATATAAAGACCCAGCCTTGCAGTTTGTAAGACTGCCAGATCTCTCTTGGAATAAGGCTTCCCTACCTTGCACACAAATGTGTCACAGATATGTTTCTTCTCTTTTCTGAAAAGAGACCACAAAACAAATCTACTCATTCCTATTCCCTTAATCGAAAGAAGCAGGAGACAGTGGTTCTTGCATTTTTCTAAAGAATGAGAAAAGCTGCTTACTAAATTTTTGTCGGTATATTGTCTCAAGCTAGTAAGTATCTCTGCTTTAGAGATTTTTTTAAAATAGTAAATCACTCAGAAAATGTTGTGCTCAATTTTCAGTCTAAAAGCAGATTAAAATCATGTATCATCATCACTCATAACTTTTTCATTGTACCTCATCAGGAGAAAGAAAATAAGAGTTGTATTGATTAATGGTCCTAATTCAGTCTAATTTTGACAATAAATTAATACAGTCTTCAATATTTCAATCTTTGTCATAAATCTTCTGAAGGTGGAAAGAACTGCCAGCCAGTGCCAAGAAAACGCAGGGTTAGTGTGCCCTCTCACAGTGTAGTACCTTTTCTCATTTAATCCCTCCCAACAACCCTTAGAGTCTAACCAGAAGGGTTGCTAGGACTTTGTGGTGAAGAGGACTGCCTGACATTATCCTTCAACTGCACTTGTGAGCACTAAAAAAATAGCTGACAGTTAAGTCAATGAGATAATAATTTTATCTTCTTACGGAATCTTTTGGATCCTCTTAGCATTTAGGGCTTAACTCCAAATAATAACCAATTGTTTAAGTAGGTAACTTCCAGCGGAAGGATTATTAAAAGCTCCCCGTCAATATTTATTCTTGAAAAAATAACAAGAAGCAAATCAAACTTGGAACATATAAAAATAACATTCTACTGCAATCAAGTACTTTATCCCATCCATATAAGACTCTATTAGTAGACAAGAGATAAACCCAATATGATTTGTTCAGTAAAAGAACAAAAGAAGTTTCATAAAATTCCCACCTTTTCTTAAGAACAGCGAAAATAATAGCTAATATTGATTGAATGCCTCTTATGCTCCAGGCTCTCTGCTATGGTTGAGAATCATAATCTCTTTTAACCATCTCATCAACCCCATCCAGAAGATGGCATCACAGAACTCAACTTAAAACTCAAGGCTTAGAGACACTGAAGAATTTGTCTAACACCTTATTTCCAAACCTGGGCCTTAATTCATCATAATATACTACTTATACTCTTAGTTAAAAAAGATTATAAGGCAACAGTCTTAATCTGATAAACTATATTTATCCTAAACCAACAGCCAATATCATATGAATGGCAAACAAGAAATCAATGCTTAAGAACCTTAAGACCACACATGAAAGACATTAACAATTTATACAAAAAACCCAAGTAGATACATATGTGGAAAAAATTATCAGCTTTACTAGTATGTGAAAGAGTGTAATTTTTGAAAGTGAGACACCCTTTATATTCACATTTATTTATTTTATTGGTCAAAATAGCAAACATTTCAAATATAATTCTTTTTTTTTTTTGCGGTACGCGGGCCTCTCACCGTTGTGGCCTCTCCCGTTGCGGAGCACAGGCTCCGGAAGCGCAGGCTCCGCGGCATGTGGGATCTTCCCGGACCGGGGCACGAACCTGTGTCCCCTGCATCGGCAGGCGGACTCTCAACCACTGCGCCAGCAGGGAAGCCCTTGATTAACTTTTAATTCTTCAATACGCATTTGGATTGTTTCTTATTTTAATATGTTTCACATTAAATGTGTCTTTGTGTGTCATCTGTACCAGTGTTAATATTATTTTAAAAATGAAACTGATTTCAAACTTAAACAGATTTAAGTGTTCAGTCAATTCATTCAATTTGCATTTTAGATACTTCTCTTGAGAAATTATAATGGTTCCCCACAGCTCATTATTTCTTATCAATTTGATTAAAGGTTCTGTAACTTAGCTAACTCAGGTATAGAACAACATTTAGAAAAACATATTTAACTGGTTTTATGACATATGTGAGGATGTGAACTGTAATATAAGTATGCAGAATAGTTCCTGGCAGAAATCTTTTCAGACACTTCAACCAGAGACTCCACTGAATCAACATAAAGCCAGTTAGAGGAAATCATTTCACAGTGACAAAAGGACTGTCCAAACAAGGAACAGAAGACTGGGGCTCTAATCCTTGTTCCTCTATTTACTAGACATGAGATTACAGCAAGTGATAAAATCTGAACTTCAGTTTTCCCATTTGTGAAAGACATAATAATAAATAGTATGTATTCCTTACTTCACAAGATTATTAAAATCACATCAGAATGTACATGTCAAAATAGATAACCAACAAGGACCTACTGTATAGCACAGAGAACTCTGCTCAATATTCTGTAATAACGAAATGGGAAAAGAATTTGAAAAAGAATAGATACATGTATATGTATAAAAAATAAATATTATGTTTTAAAAATGTACATGTCATCAGTTATGCAATTGTTAAAGACCTTAAGGATAATCTTATTAGGTTTCTAGATTTTGCTCCAAGAGCCCCATTCAGGGACCCCTAACAAGATGTAGGAAGGGTGGAAACAGGATGAGGAGTATTGCTGCTGAATGGACAGTGTCCTCTCTCTCACACCCGCATTTTCAGCTGAGGAGTCCTAGATTATCTGCTTTACATACTGAGCTCCACAAAAGCTTCCATTTGAAGAAAATGCCCAATAGCTTCAAAGGATTGAAAACCACTGATTTATCCAACTGTCTCATATAACAATGAAAAAGTAAAACAGAGAGAAGCTAAATAACCACCCCGCCCCAGCTTTAAGTAACTATTATAAAGGGGCTGGGCAAATAATAAAATCCAAGCCTTCTGTTTCCAAGCCCAGTGCCTTTTATGACATACCACATGGAAGTGTTAAATAAATATGTGTACTGACACCAAAGTACTAAGAATCTGTACAAGTGTATACAGGAGATATGACATCACCTGTACAGTATGAAAATTCTGTTCAGCAATATAGAACCATAGTTCATTCATTAACTTGCATATTTATTCAATAAATATTAAGTGTCAGATATGTGCCATTGTTCTAAGTACTGATTTCAACACTGTATACAATTCAATTTCAAAGAAGTTATGACATCCAAGCTTAACACTGAAATACAACATTCCACTTTTTTATGGAATTGAATAATAGGTGGAGTATTATAAATTTAATTATTGCCCATACAAAAATACTTCTTTAATTTCAAAAGTGAAATAAACACTAA
The DNA here is from genome assembly GCF_949752795.1 of Hyperoodon ampullatus. Lineage (NCBI taxonomy): Eukaryota > Metazoa > Chordata > Mammalia > Artiodactyla > Ziphiidae > Hyperoodon > Hyperoodon ampullatus. The sequence continues at coordinate 75,939,450 of NC_136926.1, forward strand.
ATTACTTGTATCTGGGCACATCTCACTGAATTTCCTTTTATTAATTTGCTCCTTCTATCAAAAGCTAACACTCCACTTGTGAAATACCTTCCACCTACTCACACCTTTAAGGAATTGGAACCTTCAGGCACCTCCTTTCTCTTCTTTATATTTATTTTTCTCCCTTTCTGGTGATCATTCTGAAGGATGTAAATATGCTCTAATATCTCCCATATTGAAAACAAAACAAAACTCTTCTTTGCCCCCATGACCAACTGCCACCCAATTTCCTTTCTTTGTTTCAAAGCAAATATTTTTGGAAAGAGCTGTCTAAAGCCACTGTGTTTTTCCGATTCTTACCCCCACCAGTATCTATAGTAGAAGGCAAGCTCCATTGCCTCTTCCCTCTAGTATGTGAGAAAAGGGATCCTGTTTGTTCACCAGCCCCAGCACTTGGAACACCACCTACCACATGCTTAACTCAGTAAATATTTGTAAAAATAAATCATCTAGAACCATACAGTGATTTAGTGAATTATGTATTACATAGCTTGCCAACTTCTCATATATTTCTGAAGGATGGATCACAATATATGCTAAATCTTAACTGATCCCAAATTACAAAAATTCCTTCAACCACTATTTGAAAAAATGTATAATGACCCATAATGCTAGAGTAAAGTTAATCTATAAATGAAATTTAATCCCTACCAAAATTGCAACAAGGATAGTTTTTGTATAACTTGGCAAGATAATTTTAAAATCCATTTTAAAGAACAAATATTTTTAAATAACTAGGAAGATCTGACGCAGAAGAATAATGTAGGTAAAATTGCACTACAAGTTATAAAAAAACTGTTACAAAATAACAGTAATTAAAACAGCGTGAATCTGGCACAGGATGAGAGCTCAGAAACAGATTACAGAGTTCAGAATTGAGCTCAAATATATTTGAGAATTTTGTAAATAAAAAAGATTGCACTTCAAATCAGGGAGGGACATAGTGGTTACTCAATAAAAGGTCTTGGGACAACTGCCTACATACTTGCAAAATAAATAAGTAACCCTTCCTTACTCCTCACACTGAATTCCACACAAATTCACAGTAGAAAATAAAGTACTGGAAAATAATTTTACAGCCTTGGAGTGAGGAAGGCCTTTTGAGTATATCAACAAAACTAAAACCATAAAGAAAAACACTGACTGGAGACAAACTCAACGACAAACTTAAAAGTGAAAGAATGTATATGGTAAAAATAACAAAAAAAACCTAGAAAACCCTGTCAATAAGATTAAAAGGCAAACAAAAAGCTAGCAAACATTTTTGCATCATATATATGATAAAGGATTACAAAATCCTTGTTATTGTTAAATCAACTGGGAAAAGAACATTCCAATAAATGGGCAAAGGAAATAGATAATTCACCAAACAATAAATATAAATGGTCAGTAAACATGTAAAAAGATAGCCAGTCTCATTAGTAATCAAAAGAAGGTAAGTTAAAATATTAAATTTCCTTTACCTATTATCTTAGCCAGCTAAATTTAGAGTATTGGAAATACACTGGATTGGCAAGGTGATGGAAAACAATTCTTATGCACCTATGACAGAGTAAACAGACACAAAGTTCGTGGGAGTTAGTCTGGTATCAAATGTAAAACATACAATAAGGGAATAACCAGACAATTAATATATAAAGGGTATTCTTTGCAGAGTCATTTATTATTGAATAAAATTCCATCAATAGATTATTGAAAATATCATTATTGATCCATACAAAGAACTACTATGGAGACATACATAAATATAGAAAGATATCCATAATATGTCAAGTGGAAAATAAAAGATTACAGAGCTATTCTACCTCCTAAATATTTCTGAATCAGTCCCCTTCTTTCATCTCCATCATTACTCTGGTGCAAGCAAACATCTTCTCTTTTCTGCACCCCCAGTTTCCTCTTGGGCCTTCCGCGGGTGGAATTTCCATGTGCAGCCATGGGGGTACTTTTACAATGCTAGTATCTGATTATCTTACTCCTCGCTGAAAAAGTTCACTACCCTTTGCCCGATCTGGCCCTCCTTATACCTCTAGCTCTCTCTCTTGCCTCTCTCCCCCTTGCTCTAGGTACCCCAACCCCCAATGGCCTTCTTTCAGTTCTTCTGCTCCCCTAGACCCACTCTAACCTCAGTCCCTTGCACTTGTTCTCTGTCTGGAACCTTCTTGCCCACCCTGCACCACCCATCACCACATTATGTCTGTTGACACCTCTGCATCTTCCAACGTTCAGCACAGATGCCATTTCCTCAGGAAAGTCTTCCCAACCACAAAGCATAGATTGGCGCCCCCTTTATGTACCCTCATAGCTCTCTTTCTTTTTTCTTGATCACCTTATCACAGTTTGCAATTATATATTTGTGGATTATATCATAATGATCTATCTCCCTCCTCAGGCTGAGGACAAACAAGGACCATTTCTATTTTCTTCACTATTATGTATCACTGATACATATTAAACACAATTTAGAGACTGACATGTATCAGGCACTGAAATATCTTATAAGTGAAGGAAGGAAGGGAGGGCAAAAGGAAAAGAAAGAATAAGATTTGGTACTCTATTACCTGAAAATCAATAAGAACATCAAGACCCAAAATAACTTCTTGATTATTATTTTAAAAAATGAGTACATCCATCACAGATTTTTAACCATGAAAGCAATAAACAGTCACGTCACCAAAGAAGATATACAAATAAGCATATGAAAACATGTTCCATATCATATGTCATCAGGGAAATACAAATTAAAACAAAGAGATACCACTACACACCTATTAGAATGACCGAAATCCAGAACACTGACAACACCAAATGCTGGCAAGGATGTAAAGCAACAGGAACTCTCTTTCCTGGTGAGAATGCAAAATGTACAGCTATTTTGGAGGAAAGTTTGGTGATTTCTTACAAAACTAAATATACTCCTATCATACGATCTAGCAGTTGCCTTCCTTGGTATTTTTCCCCAGAAGCTGAAAACTTAGGTCCACACAAAAACCGGCACACAGATGTTTATAACAGCTCTATTCGTAATTGACAAAGTTTGGAAACAACCATGATGTCCTTTAGTAACTGAATGGATAAACAAACAAATCCAGACAATGGAATATTATCCAGTGCTAAAAAGAAATTAGCTAGCAAACCATGAAAAGACATGAAGGAAACTTAAATGCATATTACCAAGTGAAAAAAGCCAATCTAAAAAGACTACATACTGTATGATCCCAACTATATGAATTCTGGATAAAGGCAAAACTATGGAGACAGTAAAAACATCAGTTGTTGTCAAGAGTTCGGGCGAGAGGGCTTCCCTGGTGGCGCAGTGGTTAAGAATCCGCCTGCCAATGCAGGGGACACGGGTTCGAGCCCTCGTCCAGGAAGATCCCACATGCCACGGAGCAACTAAGCCTGTGTGCCAAAACTACTGAGCCTGCGAGCCACAACTACTGTGCCCATGTGCCACAACTGCTGAAGCCCACGCGCCTAGAGCCCATGCTCCACAAAAAGAGAAGCCACCGCAATGAGAAGCCCGCGCACTGCAACGAAGCGTAGCCCCCGCTCACCACAACTAGAGAAAGCCCGCGCACAGCAACGAAGACCCAACGCAGCCAAAAATAAATAAATTTTTTTAATAAAAAGAGAGTTGGGGGTAGAGAGGGATGAATAGGCGGAGCACAAAGGATTTTAGAGCCGTAAAACTACTCTGTATGATACTCTAATTGTGGATATATGCCATTATACATTTGTCCATACAATGCAGAGTGAACCATAACATAAACCAACATGGCCTTTGGATGATAATGATGCATCACTATAGGTTCATCAATTATAACAAATACATCACTCTAGTGGGGAATGCTGATAAGAGGGGAGGCTGTGCAGTGTGGGGATAGGGGGTATATGGGAAATCTCTGGACTTTCTGCTTAATTTTGCTATGAACTTTAAAATGCTCTAAAAAATAGTTCCTTAAAAAAAAGTAGTGAAGTATTTTTTTTCACTATTTGTTCTTCTCAAATCAGAGGATCAATGATGCATTGTCTGGTTACTGTTCCTCACTGCCATAAACAAGATGGACGATTCATCTCCTGTGGCAGGATCACTGTTTGCATCAAGTTTACAGGCCCTCATGAATTCTGATGCCAAGAACCAGACCCATCTCTAACCCAGAGCCCTGATTTCCTAAGCGTTGTCAATAACAAAGTCAGTTCTATTTTCCATTTGCATACAGTAAATCAAAAATTCTGTGTTGAATTGATGATTCCAGATTTCTACTTCTCAATCTGTCTTGCCATGGCCCTAAAATAACTCCACTTTCTTGGGGAAATTTCATTATAAACCCAAACGGGAGAGAACAATTTCCTCTCCATCCTCTCCTTTCCTAGGCTTTCCACACGACACACCACAGAGCCCATCAAATCCACCCCGAACCACCTATGAAACTCAGGGCAGACATTTTGCTCCCCATGACTATCAAGTTTCATTCCATGGATTCCGGTTCAACATTATATTTGTTAAGTTTGAAAATGCAATAACCAATGTCCCCCTGTCAACACAGTGAAGAACTCAGGCCTATTTGTAGAGCCCAGCCCATTTCTCCAAATTAGGTGTTTCTGACCTCACTTAGGAAAGTGAACGACATTAAGGGAGAAGACTATAGTGGTTCCAAGTGGCTTATGATTTTCTTTTTAAAGAATTCAAGAAATTCACTGTGTATTTTGGCATCAAATACATATTATATAAATTGTGTGTAACTATAGGCAGATTGGCACCTGTGGATAGTGGGTGGTTGAAGATTTACAGTCAATATTTAGTCAACAGCTCAGTCATTTTGTACTGGATATAAATGTCTGGGACTTCTTTTATACATTATTTTCCACTGTGCTCACAAGCTTATGTAATCTTTTTCTTGACCAGTTATATGAAATAATTTTTAAAATAATACATTTCAATGACATAACAAAAAATAGGTCTGCAAGTGTGCTTATATACATAGTGTAATTGAAAGAGCAGATTTACAGCTTGTTGACCTTCATCGGGCCATTCATCATTTCTGGAAGTGAGATTCCCTTACCTATACAATAAAAAATAAGCCAAATGAGCTCCAAGACCTCATTTGCCTTCTCAAATAATCTTTTAATTTATGTAAGAGTCTGCTTGTATCTCACTTATAACATTTATCAGATCCTACTTATGTTTTAGTTACCTGAGCTTTTCATACTGTATCCATTCCCCTTTCCCTCCTCCAATTCCAGTTTCTTGAAGCCAGGGACTCTGTTTCATTCATCTGTATATTCCCTCCTCCAACTTGATAAATTACAAAAAAAAAAAAAAAAAAAAACCATTCTCTGATCACAGCCTCCAATCCGTTCTGCTTACTTGTGCAAATGCTCTCGTAAAAATTCTACCGCCTCCCACGACTTCCAATCCCTAGATGCCACTCTCAGTACTCATCCATCTTCCTTTGTCTTCGTTTGCCTCTAGCATTCTTCCTTTCCATGCCAGTTCTCAACCAGGTTAACAATGCTCGATAAATGTATAAAGTCATATAAACCGGTACAGTGGGTTCAACATTGTTAAATATTTCCCTCCCTTCCACTAGTTATCCATATAACAGTAAGGTTGTTCCTCCTAAATGTGTTAATAGGCAGGACTCTGGTGACTGTCACATAACTGGGTGTGTAAGTCGTTGTCTCTGGCTTCTGGTTCCCAGTCTAACCCCTAGTCATAGTCATTAATCCCAATGACAGATGTCTGTTTCAAGAGGCAAGTGGGTACCCTCCAAGGCTTAGGTTCTTTCCTGAAACCCTGCTCCCCCCTACCAAACACCACTTTTGTCTTCATTGCCAGATATGGGATCTATTTATGGGGATATTCTATGACAAAATGTTCATTTCTTTTTACAAAGGCAACTCAAAAAAATATTTAAAGGAGAATATGTATTTTCCCAATAATCTTAGAAACCATGCCCCTCTGAGTCCATGCACTAGCTTTGCAGTGAAGTCTGGTTCCCCACTCTCTCCACATACACAGTATCTTTACCACTCTGTGTGTGTTTATGTGTGTATGTGGAAGGATATATCATTGGAAAATTAGGAGCAAGCACCATTGAAGGGATACTCAATTCATTTTTACCTTGATAGCCATTTCTCAGAGAGACTGAAGAAGAGTATGCTCACTATAGCTGGTACTGCTAAAAATGCCCTTTCTTTCCCTGAAATAGTAACTATTAGTTCATTTAGAAAAATCACAGTCCAAATTAGAAGCTACAAAGATCATATACAGAAACACACATATGGATCAATGGAACAGAACCGAGAGCCCAGAAATAAACCCACACACCTACAGTCAATTAATCTTCGACAAAGTAGGCAGGAGTAAACAATGCGGAAAAGACAGTCTCTTCAGCAAGTGGTGCTGGGAAAGTTGGACAGCTGCATATAAATCGGTGAAGTTAGAACACACCCTCACACCATACACAAAAATAAACTCAAATTGGCTTAAAGACTTAAATACAAGACATGACACCATAAAATTCCTAGGAGAGAACATAGGCCAAACATTCTCTGACATAAACTGTACCAATATTTTCTTAGGTCAGTCTTCCAAGGCAAGAGAAATAAAAGCAAAAATTAAAAAACGGGACCTAATCAAACTTTTAAGCTTTTGCACAGCAAAGGAAACCATAAGCAAAACGAGAAAAGACAACCTATAGATTGGAAGAAAATATTTGCCAATATTGCAAATGACAAGGGCTTAATTTCCAAAATATACAAACAGCTCATACAACTACAACAAAAAACACAAACAACCCAATCAAAGAATGGGCAGAAGACCTAAATAGACATTTCTCCAAAGAAGACATACAGATGGCCAATAGGCACATGAAAAGATGCTAGTCATCACGAATTATTAGAGAAATGCAAATCAAAACTACCATGAGGTACCATTCTGACCAGTCAGAATGGCCGTCATTTAAAAAGTCTACAAATAGCAAATGCTGGAGAGGGTGTGGAGAAAAGGGAACCCTCCCACATTGTTGATGGGAAAGTGCAGCCACCATGGAAAACAGAATGGAGGTTCCTCAAAAAAACTAGAAATAGAATTGCCATATGATCCAGCAATCCTACCCCTGGGCATAAAATCCAGAAAAAAACTATAATTTGAAAAGATAACGTGCACCCCAATGCTCATAGCAGCACTATTTATAATAGCCAAGACATGGAAACAACCTAAATGTCCACTGACGGATGAATGGATAAAGAAGATTTGATATATATACACACACATAAAAAAGAATGAAATAATGCCATTTGCAGCAACATGGACGGACCTAGAGATTATCATGCTACATGAAGTAAGTCAGAAAGAGAAAGACAAATACCATATGATATCACTTACATGTGGAATCTAAAAATATGACACAAAAGAACTTATCTACGAAACATAAACAGACTCACAGACATAGAGAACAGACTTGTGGTTGCCAAGGGGGTTGGGGGGTGGGTGGGGATGGATTGGGAGACTGGGATTAGCAGATGCCAACTATTATATATAGAATGGATAAACAACAAGGCCCTACTGTATAGCACAGGATATATTCAATATCCTGTAATAAATGATAATGGAAAAGAATATATATGTATAAATGAATCACTTTGCTGTAGAGCAGAAATTAACACATTGTATATCAACTATATTTCAATAAAATAAATTTAAAAACTCATATTCAGAACTCACCCTTTCTAGGTATTCTTCTAAACATCAATAATTTAATTTACTAAAAATTTAAAACAAGTTTTTTAAGACCTCTAAGGGTACATTCACCTACTCTCTCGTTCTCCTGAAGACCACCTTGTTTTCTTCCCTGAAGGTTTAAAACATTCTCTTATACATTTTCAAACTCAGCCTCATCACAGTCCACTGATATTTTCAAAATCAACAGTGACTTCTGAGAGTCAACCTCATTTCTGTTTGACAGTCCTCCCACAGTTTACACATGTTACCTTCAAATGACTTGGCTTTAATTCTAGGGTTTGTACAAACTAGGGTTTGTAATTAACCCATGGTGTGACTATTTGATGCAGGTGAATTTTTACCAAACCTGGAAGGGGCCTCCACAAGAAGCAAGTAGGAGCCTCACTCCACAAACTCAGATGTGCAAGAGACCAGCTTTATTTTCCCATTATTCCACCTCCTTTCTGAGTCTCCATTCTGTGGGGTTAGTGGGCAGTTAATTCCCAGCAATCAGCAACTCCACTTTTCCTGGGGTTGGCCTAACTTTCTGAGGACAGGGGAGAGCTTCCATCGTAGCAAGACACTGATAAAGGGCATTTGCCATTCATCTACACGAAGTCTCCCCAAGACATTCCCTTATGGCCGTCTGCATGATCCCATCAAACCTGGCTGTTCTCTCCCCTATTTACATTCCTGGGGACCCAGGAACTGTTTGAGCTTTGGTACCACGCTGGGGTACCAGAATCTCTGTGAAGCGATCCATGACCCCATTTGCCTAGCTCTAACTTACTGCCAGTTGTTGGTGCTTCTATGGGCATCTACCCAGGATGTAGGAAACAGATCGCCCCTGATCTCAGCATCTTTGAGTTTCTTGATGGTTGGCTGTGCCCCTAAGACTTTCTCTGGGACCCACCTACATCTCTGCCCTCCTTACTTCCCCTCCATATACTTTCCCATCCCCATCCAAACTCCCCATATTCCAAGAAATATTTTTCTCATCTATAGGAAGCCCAGAGATAAACCCACACACCTATGGTCAACTAATCTATGACAAAGGAGGCAAGGATATACAATGGAGAAAAGACAGTCTCTTCAATAAGTGGTACTGGGAAAACTGGACAGCTACATGTAAAAGAATGAAATTAGAACACTCCCTAACACCATACACAAAAATAAACTCAAAATGGATTCGAGACCTAAATGTAAGACCGGACGCTATAAAACTCTTAGAGGAAAACATAGGAAGAACACTCTTTGACATAAATCACAGCAAGATCTTTTTTGATCCACCTCCTAGAGTAATGGAAATAAGAACAAAAATAAACAAATGGAACCTAATGAAACTTCAAAGCTTCTGCACAGCAAAGGAAACCATAAACAAGACGAAAAGACAACCCTCAGAATGGGAGAAAATATTTGCAAACAAATCAATGGACAAAGGATTAATCTCCAAAATATATAAACGGCTCATGCAGCTCAATATTAAAGAAACAAACAACCCAATCCAAAAATGGGCAGAAGACCTAAATAGACATTTCTCCAAAGAAGACATACAGATGGCCAAGAAGCATATGAAAAGCTGCTCAACATCACTAATTATTAGAGAAATGCAAATCAAAACTGCAGTGAGGTATCACCTCACACCAGTTAGAATGGGCATCATCAGAAAATCTACAAACAACACATGCTGGAGAGGGTGTGGAGAAAAGGGAATCCTCTTGCACTGTTGGTGGGAATGTAAATTGATACAGCCACTATGGAAAACAGTACGGAGGTTCCTTAAAAAACTAAAAATAGAATTACCATATGATCTAGCAATCCCACTACTGGGCATATACCCAGAGAAAACCATAATTCAAAAGGACACATGCACCCCAATGTTCATTGCAGCACTATTTACAATAGCCAGGTCATGGAAGCAACCTAAATGCCCATCGACAGATGAATGGATAAAGAAGATGTGGTGCATATATACAATGGAATATTACTCAGCCATAAAAAGGAATGAAATTGATTCATTTGTTGAGACGTGGATGGATCTAGAGACTGTCATACAGAGTGAAGTAAGTCAGAAAGAGAAAAACAAATATCGTATATTAACGCATGTATGTGGAACCTAGAAAAATGGTACAGATGAACCGGTTTGCAGGGCAGAAGTTGAGACACAGATGTAGAGAACAAACATATGGACACCAAGGGGGGAAAACCGTGGTCGGGTGGGGATGGTGGTGTGCTGAATTGGGCGATTGGGATTGACATGTATACACTGATGTGTATAAAATTGATGACTAATAAGAACCTGCAGTATAAAAAAACAAACAAACAAAAAAACAACTAATACTAAATTTTCTTTGGGTTATTTGTATGGAAATATGTTAATATAAATGTTTCAGACATTACATGAAATTTCTAAAAATCTTACATGTTCTGGTATAATGTTATAAGTCATAATTCTAATTATTACTTTAAAATGTATATCTCAGAAATAACTAAAAAAAAAATATACATATATATATATATATTTTTTTTTTTTTTTTCTCTCATCTAGAGGAATTGTTTTCTCTATCTCACGAAGTTTCTTCCAGGCATTTTGTCTGAGATACTGTTCTGGCTCTCACTCCCCTCCTGAAGTGACAAGCACCCACTTGCCTGCTCTAGCCTCCCTGGCCCCTGTTGAGTTTCTTAAGCACCCAACCTTCCCTTGGCCTGGATACTCTCTCAGTCCTGCATTTGGCTGCCTCCTCCCCACCCTTCCTGCCTCAGTTTAAATGTCACCTCTTCAGTGAACTTTCCCTGATCACCCTATGCAGCCAGACATTATTCTTCGTTACTGTTTGTTGCCTTCATAGCCGTATCACAGCCCATTATTTTTTGTTTCTCTTTTGTTTACCTGTTTGTTGCCTGTATCCCCTCTGGACTGTAAGTTCTAGGACAGCAGAGACTATATCTGTCTTAAGGTTAAGAGCATGAACTTTGGAGCCAACGTGCCTGGGTTCTAATCTCAGCTCTATACTTACTAGCTGTGTGACCTTGGGCAAGTTACTCAACTTCTTTGTGACTCAGTTTCCTCATGTGTAAAATGTGGGAAACATAACTCATAGAGTTGTTATGACAATTAAATGAGTCAATACCTGGCACACAGTAAGTGCTATCAAGTGTTTATTAGACAAAGTATTGTACCTAATAATTGGTATAATGCCTAAATCATATTTGTTGAATACAGAAATTAATAAAAGAATCAGTGAATGAATGAATGAATAAGTAAATACATACTACAAGTCCAAACACATATAGTCTTACATCTGTGACTCACTTGCTCTATTAGCTGAAGCATAGTGCAACAAGATCAAGGTCATTTGCTTGAATCTTAAAAAGGGAAGCATAATTTATTGTTTCACAGCAACTAACTACATCTCTCAGCCTGTGTAGCTGCCTAGCAATTGAATAGTGCTGTTTTCGTCTGGAATGCATAAATTCTGAATGCGTCAATGTTTGTTTGTCACAGTTAATATACAAATCATATACAGGACATGTTTTATTTACTGTAGTTTCATAGTTTCACCTGCTTTATAAATGATAGCTCTCATTTTTAATCATCTTATGAAAACTGTGTAATTTTACCAACAATAATCCTAGAATCTGAGAAGAAAAATATAATAGCAACTTAATTCTGGTCTCCTTAAAATTATTTATATATGTATAAAATTAATAATTTTATTTAAAATTATTTTATAATTTTAATTAAAATTTCTAAAAATAATCTATAGGTACATATTTACCTATATATCTGGTTATGTCCATCAAAATTTGAGTCAAGTATCTGACTCAAGGAATAGTCCACGGAAGTGTCTGAAAACTTTTCTGTTGATCCACATGTTGACATTTTTTTAATGTCCAAAAAGAACGTAAAGGAAAAGCAAAAATATGTAAGAAGATATAAAGTGATAAAATGATCTTTAAAGATGAGTCATTACTATGAATTTAAGATAATCTCCACATCTAAAAGCACAAGCATTATTATTTCGTTTGTTTTGTGGGCTTCAAGGCGTCTGCTATGTGCTTTTCTCTTTACTTTGCTTTTCCTCTGTCCAGTCCAAGCCACTATAAAGGAGTCGCTGGCATAGGGAGTTGGTCTATCACTGCCCAGTCAGAAAGATTATTCTGATATTAGAAAACAGAAATGAGTTTGAAGACTGTGCTTACTACGGGAAAATCCAGCCTACATAAGAATGTCCTAGGTGGCCAGCGCTCATCATCCAAGGAGGACAGGATGGTCCCCTGACTCCCTGATGAGGGAGAAAATGACTATTTTCCCAGACGCAATCCATTATCAGCGCTTGAGGAGAGCAGAGCCATTATAGGTAAATAAAAGTCCCTTAATCTGTTTGTTTATATACTACGACTGAAATTTAGTCAAGCATGGGGAATATAAAACTTTTATCGCAACTAATGGAATAAAGACATAGGTGGATGCATTTTGCAAGGACCAACCTATCGGTTCCTGACTCTGCAATCATTCAGTATTCACTGCTAATTCACGTTAGGTCCTCAGCTGCATTCCCAGAGCTCTGGCAATGTATCCACCCTACTGAGTAGAACATGAGAAATTTCCTGATTAATGTGCCTAACAGCAAAATGTTCTATAACCCACCACTAATACATGACGTACTCAAGTAGCCTAATTTCTAACACTTACCTCTCTTCTGCTTTCCTTGAGTGTCATGTCCCAATTTTAATATCTCTATGGATATAAGGCCATATATAGAAATGCTATCTCCCTGTTACACTCGATTTTGTGCCAACACCATGATTCATTTTATATAGGCAGCTCAATCTAGCATTTCCTCTCCAGCCTAAAATCTCATCGTGTTTTGTTCAGCTCACTGGATCAAAAATATATTGCCATATCATTTTCTCCACTGGAGAACATACTTACTATCATTATTTTTTTTTTTTCATGGAAATCAGGCTTTATCCTTTGCACACTGCTCCTCATCTCTCCCACCAATGCCTCTCTCCGGGCTACCCCTGCCTAAAATTTTTTATCATTCCAATAAACTGATGTATTGGAATGGAAAAAATTTAGCTTCAGTCTCAGGGGTCAATTTATGATCACCTTAAATAAGCCTCTTTTTTCTTATTCTTTTCTATTTTTTAAATTTTTGGCTGCGTTGGGTCCTCGTTGCTGCGCACGAGCTTTCTCTAGTTGTGGCGAGCGGGGGCTACTCTTCATTGTGGTGCGCAGGCTTCTCACTGTGGTGGCTTCTCTTGTTGCGGAGCACAGGCTCTAGGCGCACGGGCTTCAGTAGTTGCGGCACGTGGGCTGAGTAGTTGTGGCTCGCGGGCTCTAGAGCACAGGCTCAGTAGTTGTGGCGCACGGGCTTAGTTGCTCCGCGGTATGTGAGATCTTCCCGGACCAGGGATCGAACCCGTGTCCCTTGCACTGGCAGGCGGAATCTTACCCACTGCGACACCAGGGAAACCCAAGCCTCTTTTTAATTGATGAGTCTACTGCAAATTGCATACTTCAGTTTACTCTGTAAGGAATACAGTTAAACTAAGGCAAAGCTGGTTATGACCCATGTATAATAAAATGAAAACAGTATCATCATTAAACACCAAATAAAGCCATTGATTCCATGTATTATTCTGCCAGTTTTAATTGAATTGCATTTTCCCCCTTTCAGTTCTTAATTATGCAGTTCATGCTGAATCTTTATTTTTGTGCACAGAATGGGATAGTGTTCTCTTCCTCCTCACCTTAGTGTCTAAAAATATAAGCCTATTGAGAACAGAAAAGTCTTTGTTGGTTTTATTTAAAGCAAAACACCTGCTTTTATCCTGGGAGCTGAATGTGTTGCTGTATGGAGGCTGTAACCAAGTGAGGGGACAATAGGGCTGCTTCCTGTTGCATGTCCTTCTCCCTGACCTGTGGTCTCAGCTCTTTCCAAATTCTATCAGAAGAAGAAAACCGTGACATCACATTACCCAGCCAAGAAGATCCAGGGGACTTCTCCAGCCTGCTAGTGAGCATTAACTCTATCTAGACCGTCAAGTCTAGACAGTACAAAGTGAAGTAGATACTATTTAACATGGGGGTAGATACGGTTAGTGAGATAATAATCTAAAAATTCATTCTTTTCTTCGGTTAATTTGTGGAAGATTTAAAGGCAAATGCCAGACTCTCTTCTCTGATATGTGCCATACAACTGAGATTATGTGCAAATGAAAATGAACAAAGGGAGATGGAATAAGTGTAGAAACCTAGATTTGAAGGAAAGCCTGTGATTACAATGAAATTCCTTTAATTCAAAAGTGGCAAAGGGAACACAACCTCTACTCTTCTCTCTTCCCATAGGGTGTTGTCTATTTCTGAAGTGCTTCTGCCAGAGTCAAGGACATGCATCACTCTCATACCAACACAGTTTTTATTTCTAAGACTCAATTCACAGGGGCCAGATGTTCTTGTCTAGAGGTATCAATGATAGCAAGTAATGGGCAAGTTATTTACCTTGGAGCGTACAATAAAGGCAAAATTGTATATTTTCTGGTAGGACACTGTCCCAACATAAACCTAGCTTGGTGAATGTATCTCAGAATTGAGAATCAAGGGATGAACTAGGGTCAGTCTTTGATGTCCCAATGACATTCAATAAGAACTAAGTAAATAAAGACTGAAGACACCACCTCACACTGGTCAGAATGGCCATCATCACAAAATCAACAAACAATAAATGCTGGAGAGGGTGTGGAGAAAAGGGAACACTCTTGCACTGCTGGTGGGAATGTGAATTGATACAGCCACTATGGAGAACCGTATGGAGGTTCCTTAAAAAACTAAAAATAGAACTACCATGTGACCCAGCAATCCCACTACTGGGCATATACCCAGAGAAAACCATAATTCAAAAAGACACATGCAGGGGCTTCCCTGGTGGCGCAGTGGTTAAGACTCCACACTCCCAATGCAGGGAGCCCGGGTTCAATACCTTGTCAGAGAACTAGATCCCACAGGCAGGCCACAACTAAGAGTTTGCATGCCACAACTAAGGAGCCCATGTGCCACAACTAAGGAGCCCATGAGTCACAACTAAGAAGCCCACCTGCCGAAACTAAGACCTGGCACAACCAAATAAATAAATATTTTTTTAAAAAGACACATGCACCCCAATGTTCACTGCAGCACTATTTACAATAGCCAGGACATGGAAACAAACTAAATGTCCATCAACAGATGAATGGATAAAGAAGATGTGGTACATACATGTATACAATGGAATATTATTCAGCCATAAAAAGGAATGAAATTGAATCATCTGTAGACATGGATGGACCTAGGGACTGTCATACAGAGTGAAGTAAGTCAGGAAGAGAAAAACAAATATTGTATATTAACACATACATGTGGAATCTGAAAAAATTGGTATAGACGATCTTATTTACAAAGCAGAAATAGAGACACAGATGTAGAGAACAAACGTATGGATACCAAGGGGGAAAGGGGTGGGTGGGATGAATTGGGAGATTGGAATTGACACATGTACACTGTTGATACTATGTATAAAATGGATAACTAATGAGAACCTACTGTATAGCTCAGGGAACTCTACTCAGTGCTCTGTGGTGACCTAAATGGGAAGGAAATCCAAAAATGAGGAGATATATGTATATGTATAGCTGATTCACTTTGCTGTACAGTAGAAACTAACACAACATTGTAAAGCAACTATACTCCAATAAAAATTTTTAAAAAAATAAAGACTGGAGGAATATTATCACAGTCTAGAAGCTCATATGACCAGGGCCTGAGTCAAGGGAAGAGGAAGTGGCTACCATTTGGACATACCCTGAGAGTTGAGGAACTGGCTTTCTGGGACTGAGAATATCTATCATTGTTGAGGAACTGGGTCTCCCTGGAATTTCTCCGAGCTCTGGCATATCCGACTCTGCCAATCATGCAGCTGTATCACCAGTAGCCATGCTAATGGAGAAAGCTGTCTTGGAATGAGAAAAGGCACTAATTATTCTCATACTCGTTTTACCCATGTTGAAACTCATCTGCCAATAGTTCCTTGTATCATGTACTGCAAATCACTCTAATGAGCTTATTCCAATTCTATCTTTTTTATTCCCAACCTACCCTTTGATAGAAGAGAGGAAAGAAAGAAAAGTGTCCAATAAATGAAAAGGGGGCTGTAGGATATAGAACCCACATGCACTGAGTTCTTTCTATGTTACAGGTACTGTTTGATTTTTTTATATCAGTGACCAGGTTTGTTCATTTTGGTTTCTTTTTTAATATCAGTGATCAGGTTTTTTTTAATGTCAATTAGGATTAAAAATGTCACTTAGATACTAGACAAGGGTTAAATGTAAATTCAGAGCCATGGGTCTACATAGTTTATAACATTCCTGACTCTGATTCTATAGTAATAGGTAGCTGGCAAGTCTATAAATAATGTTGTTGTTGTTGTTGTTTTTTAACATCTTTATTGGAGTATAATTGCTTTACAATGGTGTGTTAGTTTCTGCTTTATAACAAAGTGAATCAGCTATACATATACATATATCCCCATATCTCCTCCCTCTTGCGTCTCCCTCCCACCCTCCCTATCCCACCCCTCTAGGTGGTCACAAAGCACCGAGCTGATCTCCCTGTGCTATGCGGCTGCTTCCCACTAGCTATCTATTTTACATTTGGTAGTGTATATATGTCCATGCCACTCTCTCACTTCATCCCAGCTTACCCTTCCCCCTCCCCGTGTCCTCAAGTTCATTCTGTATGTCTGCGTCTTTATTCCTGTCCTGCCCCTAGGTTCTTCAGAACCAATTTTTTTAGATTCCATATACATGTGTTAGCATATGGTATTTGTTTTTTCTCTTTCTGACTTACTTCACTCTGTATGACAGACTCTAGGTCCATCCACCTCACTACAAATAACTCAATTTCGTTTCCTTTTATGGCTGAGTAATATTCCACTGTATATATGTGTCATATCTTCTTTATCCATTCATCTGTAATAATGTTGATTTTTTATGTTCATTGTTCCTAAGGTTGCAAACTAATGCTCACACCACAGTAACATCTATTTCGAATCAATTTCCTGCAAATGCCTTTCACAACTATATTGTTTTTATTAAGAAATTAAAACACAGCATATTTGGGCAGTGTATTTTTTTTTTGTTGTTCCACACAAATTCACAGGGATCCAAAAAGATTATAAAGGAGATAAAATTGTCATTTACAGAGACTCTCCTTCAGAAGGGTTTATGAAATTATTCTTTCACTATTCAAAATGGGAAATCAAAAAAACAAGGAGCCTGTAACAAATCCTTGGCATAAATTCACATGAAGACTGCCTGCCAATATTTTAATTAAGGACAATAGGTTGGATTATCAAATATAATTGAGAGAATATCGACCAAAGGTTGGTTTGTCTAAGGGGCAGTCGATGGAACATGAGATTCTAGGCACAGTCTCTCTCACATTTCCCCTTGACATCCTTTGGAAAGGAACATTCTCCTTCACCTGCCTTCCAAGAACTGAAACGGTTAAATCAAAACACTCAGTTGGATCTGACAGCCAGGTTCTATGGAAATATGAAACTTGGTGCTGAAGAAACTTTATGAAGGTAGTAATTCTATGCCTTTGGGGATCAAGTAGGATTCCCATGATGGAGAAGGGTTGATGCCTCTCCCTGGCTGTAACTTGGCCCTCAACAAGTATTCTGATAAGATTTGCTGAACTACTTCTGAATGCAGAACAACATAGATTTACCCTGCCAGCAAACAGGAATAATGTCCTGAGATTTTTAAAAAAAACATATTTTCAAGAAAAATGGAAATCAGCTGACAAAAACACCCCATGAAATACATCCCTTGATTCCTTAATGGCATCCTCTTTATAAGCCAGATTTTCTTATGACCTAAACTGCTCCCTGATTGTAAATTAAGCGCTGTATGAATAACTTGCCTGACGGTATTCTAGGGATCTAAGGTTCATGTTTAACTATTAACAGGAAATAAGATTCCAGGTGCTATGACCTGAGAAGAGTACCATTGGGGTACCATGTAGCAAATTCTGTTTAAGTCTTACAATAAAGAAGTAACCTTTAAGCGCTGGAAGAATGCAAGCCAATGAAGAAATTGATGTGAAAAGAATTTATCCCCTGGGCTGGGGTATTTTATGTCTCAATATTGAAACTTGAACATTTTTTGCATCAGAAAAGTTATTCTTAGTTGTTGGCAGAGTAAATCCATGTTATCCTGCATTCTGAAGCAGTTCAGCTGAATCTAATTAGAACATCTGCAGATTTATGCAGCTTTCTGTATATTAAAGTCCCTACCCTTGTGAAATAAGTATTTCTCCTCAGTCCTTTATTTTTACCCATCTCAGTGTTAATCAGACTAATATGGTATAAATTTTAACAGCCACTTTTATGATCCTAGGATGAATGGTACGATACAAGTCTAAAATATCAAGACCTTATAAATAGTGTCAGTGTGTACTGGATTTCAATGCCTTCCAACTCGCCATCAATTTTGGCTTAGAGAAAGGGAAACAATTATGAACTCAGTCATTTGTTTCTTGTTACTAGTTTTTCAGAGATTTTCGAGATGATCCATGCGTTCTTGGGATATTAAGGAGAACCTCTTTGGTCTTGGTTTCTCTTGATAGAGAATTCACTGACTCATGTAGGTAATTACACCAGAAAAAAAAAAAAAAAGGTCAATTTGGTTTTGCCACTTAAATAAATTACTCAGACTCATATAGAAAATGTTTTTCTAGAGTTAACTTTAAAATAATCCAACCCTCTTGGGAAGTAAGTCCACTGCCTTTCTTGGGGAGCAAGGCACCTAGATGCTATACTTCACATTAGGACTTTTTAAAAATCTTAACGAGACTCTCTGTCAGATCAGGCTAATCTCAAGGTCATGAGTAATTTCTACCTTAGTGTTATAACACCTCAAGGTGTTTCCAATTAGTCTTAAGATAAAAATCAATTTGAATTTTCTCAGGCTGAGAAGCAGTGTAGTGAAAAGAAGCCTAACCTGGAGTCAGATGGCCCTGTTGCAACTCCAGCTTTGTCACTGACCAGGTGTGAACCACTGGGCAGTAATCAAACTACCATGAAGCTCAAATTTTTCTTCGGTAAAATGGAGATAACATTTACCTTTGTATATGATTATAAGGATTAAATGAAATAATATGTGTAACTAGTACATGCTCAATAAGTAAGAGCGGAAATATAGAGATGGGGACCTGAAAAGGGGAGCGTGGCAAAAAAGAGACAATTTTTTGGCAATTTTTAAAAAATTGTAACATTTGTTTAATTTTAAAAAGAAGGCACTGTCAACTCCTAACAGATTGTTTTAAACAAATTCCATCAGCTTCTTCAAGTCATGCTACAATTTAAAGCAATGATTATCAAAGTGCTGCCGGGGCCAGCAGTAGCAGCAACTCTTGGAAATGTCTTAGAAATGCAGATTCTTGGGTCCCACCCTGACCTACCAACTCAGAAACTTTGAGAATGGGGCCTAGCGACCTGTGTTAAGCCCTCCAGTGCATGCTCAAGTTTGAGAAACACTGTTTTCAGCCTTCCTTCAAATGTCAGCATAACCCCTAAAGCTTCCTCTATGAGGATGTGAAGATTCCCAGCAGATTTGCTAAATGATCTGAATCCTCACTTCCTCCCTCTTGGCATTCCTCTCCTGCTCTTTATTCAGGACTAATGGGTGTTCACACTGGCCAATTAGTCAGTGCTACAATTCAAATGGCCCCAGCTGTATCCAGAATTAACATGAAAGGTTTCCTAAAATATTTGAGTGGGTTTTTTAAAAAACATTGCAGATCTTCCTGTTTGAAAAACAAGCATTTGGACCTATTTTTATTCAAGTATGAGGTATATTCATGCATTGCATTCATGTGTTGCTTCCTCTATATAATTATTTTACATGTTCATCCAATACAAACACTGCTAAAAACTAGTTTGTTAAGACTTCTACAAGTTGAGATTATATCTGAGCTCAGTCCTAAAGAACAGAAGGAATCGCTTAAACAAAGAGGTGGAGGAAGGTGGAGAATTTCAGGTGGAGGTTAGTTACAGCAAGCAACAGCTTGGTGCTTTTCAAAATGTGAAAGTAAGTCAATGGAGAAATATTGGGAAAATATAATTAAAAACATATTTTTCTCCCAATCCAGGAAACCTCTCCACAAACATAGAAGAGAAAGAAAACAATTTTATTATTGAATTAGTGTTAAGCCAGAATGTGATACTCGTCACAGCAATCCACTAAGAGAGTATAAAGACTGCAAGATATCTCACCCTTTCATAAAGCCAAGCAGATCAACCCTTTACAAACATGTTCTCAAGATAAACAATAACTAGTCAAGTAAGAGGACTTGACAGCACCACTTGTCACACACAGTTCTTCCTAAATTTACTTAGTAGTTGGGGTGACCATCTGTGTTAGCTAATTGGCTTTATCCAAAGGAAAAATTAACTTCTCTTTATGACAAGAGGTAGTTTTGTAACTTGGAGCGAGGCACCACCAAAGTTAGGCTCTTACCCTCCCACAGAAACTGGGCCATGGAGGCTCCATCTTCCTGGATAATGACATTTCAAAGAGACAGCAGAAAGAATTTAACAATTACAAGTTCTCTAAAGTAAATACTCTAAGAATAGAGAGCAGGAGGAAGTCTCTTCCCTTATTTTCAACAGGGAGAATTAAGCCTATTATTTTTCATTTGTGTTCACCCTTGCAAGAGGCATGAATTAAAGTCCACAGAAGGGGCTTCCCTGGTGGTGTGGTGGTTAAGAATCTGCCTGCCAATGTAGGGGACATGGGTTCGAGCCCTGGTCTGGGAAGATCCCACATGCCGCGGAGCAACGAAGCCTGTGCACCACAACTACTGAGCCTGCGCTTTAGAGCCCGCGAGCCACAACTACTGAGCCCACATGCCACAACTACTGAAGCCCACGCACCTAGAGCCTGTGCTCTGCCATAAGAGAAGCCACCGCAATGAGAAGCCCGCGCATCGCAATGAAGAGTAGCCCCTGCTCACCACAACTAGAGAAAGCCTGCGCACAGCAACGAAGACCCAATGCAGCCAAAAAATAAATAAAATAAATAAATTATAAATAAATAAAATAACGTCCAGAGGAGACTGGATTTTGCAGGCTCTTAGACTCTCAGAGAAACAGAACCCCACTGAAGGTCTGTGACATGATTTAATTTATATATTTAACGAGACATTTAGTGCCCTTGATATGATATACTGAGAAGGGCAGGACATCACTTTTGTGATAATTCCTGCCAAAAATGCATAGCCTAAATCTAGCTGTAGAAGACAACAGACAAACCCAAATTGAGGGACATTCTACAAAAGAACTGACCAGTACTTTTCAAAAAGTTAAGGTCGTAAAAGACAAAGAAAGACTGAGGACGAAGGAGACTTGACTACTAACCGTAATGTGGGATCCTGGATTGGATTCTAGACCAGAAACATTAGTGGGAAAACTGCTAAAAATTGAATAACATCTGTTACCTTAGTTAATAATATTGCATCAATGTTTATTTCCTTGTTTCCATAATTGGTTATGTAAGACATTAATGTTAGGGGAAGCTGGGTGAAGGATATACGAGAACTCTCTGCACTATTTTTGGAACATTTTTATAGGCCTAAAATTATTTCCAAATTTTTTTATTTTAATATTTTTTAAATATCATTTAAGCTACTGATATTTTGATTAGGGGAGTGGGGAAATGGTGGCAGCAAAGATGGAGAAAATTAGTAATCAAGGTGCATTTTTCAGACAGAATTGACAGTATTTGGAGACGTACTGAACGTGAGAAGTGAAGGTCAGGGATCATTTCTAAGAGTTTAGTGTAATTAACTGTTGGGGTATGCCATTTGTTCAGATAGAGAGAACTAAGGGAGACAGAGGGTTATGGGCAAAATGATCTATAGTTCCAACCTCTCCTCTAAAATGTCATCGCATAATTCCAACTCCCAGTGAATGAGAAGAGGGCACTGATCAATGTTATAATGATCAATGATTCTAATATTATTCCTCATAGAATTGGCTACAGCCACTTCAAACCCCAGTTTAGACCTGTGTATGAAGTGCAACCTACATGTGTAAGACTTTTTTCTTACCCGTATTTAGCTTTGGATTCATTTTCTTCCTCTCTACTCCACCCAAATTATCCCTAAACCTTAGACAGCAAACTAGCAAGAAATAAAGAGATAACTAGAACCTTAGCTGAACCTTTTGGTCCTTTTATTTATCCAATCGTGGAAGCCAAAAGAAAATCACCACCTGTCTAATTGTTATTTAAAGAGTCCTATTGCAGCATGTGGACTTAGCTAGTTTTAACTAAACTTCACAAAATTGACAAGTGCAGATAAAAGAAAATAGTAGTAAGAAAAATGACATGCTCTGTGGTGACCTAAATGGGAAGGAAATATAAAAAAGAGTGGATATATGTATATGTATAACTGATTCACTTTTCTGTACAGCAGAAACTAACACAACATTGTAAAGCAACTATTCTCCAATTTAAAAAAAAAGTTAATAAAATAAAATTTTTTTAAAAAAAGAAAAATGACAGAACTGACATTTCTAACTCTAGTATAGCTCTTCATCCACCACGTTAAAACTTAAAAGTAAGCACAATTAAATCGGATAAAGCAGTAACTTACTGCTCTGCATTTAAAAAAAATAATTACAACCTACCCCTTCCCAGGTAAGGGTGCCTTTTTATGGAGACTATTACTACTTTTTACAAGAAACTTATGCTATGCCTCCATAGCATTTTTTGCTCAGAAACATTTGAAATGATTGCTTAGGAATATTTTTAACAATACATGATTTTGTCACCAAAAACAATCTAAGTCTTCCTCACAGTTCTCAGTGTGGAGAAGTGGCGTCTAAAGCATTCTCACCTCCACTTTTACAAAGACTAAGACCCTGACTTTTAAAGAAACGGGCAACTGTTTCTGTCTTTGCTGGCCTGACCCTGCGGCAGACTCCTTCAGCATGTGTTCATGGCTGTCCTGGGGAAAGGACGGTGGCCTCAGGAGACGCTCTGAGGAAGCGTTTGGACTCCAAAGCCTCACTGCCTGGATTCACACTCTGGGTGGGCCACTTGCTAGCTATGTGGCCTTGGGCAAGTTTTCTATCTCCCCGAGCCCCAGTTTTTCATCAGAAAGCGGGGGTTAACATGATGCTTGCCTCATAGTGTTGCTGACAGGATTTAGTAAGTCAAGGAGTAGAAAGCTTTTAGAACAGAGGAGAAAAAAGTTGGCTACTATTACACTGTTTACCTAGAGGTAGGAAGTTCCTTAGTTCTTGGTTTCAGAATTGTCCTGCTCCTGGATAAACCATTATGTTCTCCTTAGTTAAGGCATGAGCTGTTACTAAAACATACAGATCCCCTAATATGAGCACATTAAACTGAACTGAAAATATTTTAAAAGAATTACAAAACTGAATAACTGTATGAGAAGATTTCAGCCTTACTAGTAATCGAAGATATGTACAACAGTTTATTAGATACTGTTTGGCTATCAAGTTGGCAATTTAAAAAATATATATATAATATATGAAACACATATGTGCAAGTATTGGTAAGGTGAAATGAAATAAGTGTTTGCATTTACTGCTAGTAATGAGTGTAAGCTGGTATGGCCCTCCTGGAGCCTTGAAACCATGCATAAAATCTGACCCAATAATTTTACTTGAGGAAGTAGGTAATGTCTTTTTCTTTCTTCCAAATGCAAAACACATTAAAGGGCTATAAAAATTAAAGCAGTATATTATTTGAATAAGAAACAGAATAGAGAAAAAACTGAAATAGATATGACTATTTAGTATCTTAAGCTGGTATTTGAAAGGAGTGGCAAAAGATGGTATGGAATAGAAATGATTTGGCGACAACTGGATATTGTTTGAGAAAGAAAGTTAGACCCTCCTCCTCATACCATTAAGCAAAAACTAATTTCAAATGGATTAAATATCTAAGCAGAATAGTCCTAGAAGAAAACATAGAAAACTATCTCATAAACTTCTTTTTAAATTTTTTTCTATTTCTTTATTTTTTTATTTTTATTTTTTTGGCGGTGTTGGGTTTTCATTGCTGCACGTGGGTTTTCTCTATTTAAATATTTTAAATATTATTACTCAGATATTTCTCTTCCAGGAAGATATATTATGTAAATACTCAACATGTACACAAAGATATATGTCCAAGGGTGATTATGGCAGTTTCGTTTATAATAGGGAAACAAACGAACAGGAATAGTTCAACAGTGAATCAACTGGGGAATATGGGATTCAGCTGAAAGGGGGTGTACAGTCAAAAAAAAATTTAATAGCAATAAATGAATAAAAATTAAGAATAACGTGTCATATCCAAGCTATTGCTTTAAAACTTACCATTCATCTACAATGAAATACTTTACTTTCATTAAAAATGACACTTTAGGGACCTTCCTGGTGGTGCAGTGGTTAAGATTCTGCCTGCCAATGCAGGGGACACAAGTTCAAGCCCTGGTCCAGGAAGATCCCCCATGCCACGGAGCAACTAAGCCCGTACGCCACAACTACTGAGCCTGCGCTCTAGAGCCTGCGAGCCACAACTATTGAGCCCACGCGCCACAACTACTGAAGCCCGTGCACCTAGAGCCTGTGCTCTGCAACAAGAGGAGCCACTGCAATGAGAAGCCTGCGCACCGCAACGAAGAGTAGCCCCCGCTTGTCGCAACTAGACAAAGCCCATGCACAGCAACAAAGACCCAATGCAGCCAAAAATTAATTAATTAATTAATTTTTTAAAATGACACTTTAGAATATTTACTTAAATAGGAAAAGGTCCATGGCTTAGAATGAGGTTACAATATCACATGTTTAGTATGACCTATTTCTGCAACACATATACTCCAAAGGAAGGAAAACATTAACACACGAACACATTAACAATGACATCTCTGGGTGGACTAGGAAAGGGTGTTCCAAGGTAGTTTATTTTTTCCCTTTATTTATATTTTCCACTTTCTTCAATAATCACAACTGTCTTTTATAATTAGGGAAATAAAAGTTTAACAGGGAACCACAAGATGAAGAATTGGGACAAGGAGAAGAAGAATTCTTGGAACTAAGGCAGAGTGCTTTATTTTCTCTTTCTCCCCAAACCTCAACCACCCAAAATGAAATGCTTTATGCTTATTTTGTACACCTAAATGCAAAATGCTTTAATTTCATCTCCAAAGCATCAATAATACCGTCCACACTCACATCCGTTAATCTGTTATGTTGGGGGTTTTAGAATCTGTATGGTGGGATCTATGAAGTCCACATTCTGCTGTCAATCTTAACACCAGGGGTTTTAGAAAGTAGCATGAATGAAATGTGCTAACCCTAGCCTTGGGATACAATAATTTTATAAAACATGTTTATTTTTTAACCAAAGAATTAATATACATTTCAGCTGCTATACGTAAAAATATTCACTTTTCAACTTGAAAGCTCAGCTGCAATGGGAAGAGAATATAATGTCTTGTAAGAAAAATTTAAAGTTGTAAGCTTGTGTGGCCATGCATAAAAACTCTGAAAAACTGTGACCATCCAAGGATTGCTCTCTGAATGGGTCTTTTATTCCAGTGAGTTGGCACAGTGAAAGATGCCCTGCATTGTTCTGACATCACACCAGGGTGAAAACACACATTTCTGTTGACATCGATACAATGCACTACAATATATTTTTTAAATCCTCTGTAGGTGTTCTGAAAGGACCCCATTGGTGGAAATGTTTTTTTTTAAAATTGCAGGAAAATCCCTGCAATGAATAGAGCACAAAAGCATTTCAATTTCCTAGGAAAAACTGGAGTCTACTTAGAAATGTAACAGTAACATTAAGCATACAAATAGAAAGAAATTTCAAGGGGAACATATAAAACACTTTTCCTGTGTCACAGTTCATTATGCAAACGCTACACATCTTAGTATAATGCGGTATACTTCAGAAAATTAGTTTATCAGGAAACTTGTGTATAATAAAACTAAGCGGATCAAGAGAAACTTAATTTTGATGTAGACATGGTTTTATCTCTCTCTCAGCTCTTTTGCTCCCATGCTTCCTGATCTTAATCAAAATTATCTTTATTTGAATTCTTATAAATGAGTTTTCTTGTGGACTTTATAGCCCCTCTATCAAATTCCAGAAATCAAACTCTAAAATATTATCAGATGAAGGCGTGAATGGCAATATGGATAATATGGGATGAAATTAAACCAGTGGAAAACCAGACAAGTAAGACAGATGCAAAGTGTGGACTCCAGTGGGTCTTGGATATGGAATACTCAAGTGTAAGAAGAGCTCAGAATCTTGTTACATGCAGCTTGACTCAGAAACTGGAGAAGCACAAAAGAAGCTACTCACCAAAATCAATTCATCTCAGCCATATATATATATGTATCCGTCTCCTACGACTCTCACATTGTGCAAAACAATAGCCCCAAAAGAATTATAGCAATTAGGATACTTAAACATTTGCTAGCTTAATTTGACGTTAACTATAGAAAGATATAGATAGATATTAAATGAAAATAGTATAATACAGTGTGCTTAAACTGATATGGGCTCCATTGTATAAAAGTGTCAAAATGAAGTGATTTAAGATTCTATATGCTATATCTGCTCTCTTATATGCATATTCATATAGTACAATATCCATATAATAGTAATTCTGTCCTAAAACATGTAGAACACCCCACCCAAAATAAAGGCACGAGTAAGAAGGAAACCAGTCATTAATTAAAGCATTCTATTGAAAACAATTTGAGTTTTAATTTGCCAGAGAAGAGGAGGTAAGAAATTTTTTTAATTTTTTAACTTGTGGTAAAATATAAATAAATATAAAATTGACCATTTTAACCATTTGTAAATGTACAGTTCGGCAACATTAAGTACATTTACATCGTTGGGGTAACATCACCACCATTCATGTCCAGAATTTTTTCATCTTCCCAAACTGAAATTCCACACTCACTAAACAATAACTATTCATAGTAAAAGAAATTTAAATATAGGAAAAAATCAACATCATTTAGTAAATCAAACTTAGATTAAAGAAAATAGATTTCAATGTGATGTTTCCCAAATGTAAAAACTCTTTTGTGATTTTTTTGCTATATTCTAGCATGTTTATTAACTTCGTATTTATTATCTGATTAGCTAGCTATTTCTGCTTAACCCCCAGTACACTGGAAAAAATACTCATCACTGTTTAGCATCTAAGTCCAATGGACCCTTTTTATTTTTTTATGTGTTAAAGTCATTTTACAAATAAATTACAGAAGAATAAAGAGAAAATTTTTAAACCATTTAAAATTTCACAAGAATTTAAACATAAATAACCTCATTTGATCACGTAAATTTTGATGCGCAAGCATCATAAAAGATGAAATAGTACTGTCATACATGCTTTTTGTGAGTCTTGTCACAAAATATAGGCATATTGAAGTCCTTCCTAGTTGAACAACAAACTAGATGAGAATGACCTATTTTGTGTCCTTAGAAATAAACTGTTCACTCAATGGTTTTTAAATTTGGGAAAATACATGCTAGACAGCTCCATCTGAAAACTAATAATCTCAAATTTTGCTTGTATGATCAATTTATGATCTGCCTCTTTGCATTTATCATTTGATTCATCCTATAATTTTGAACCAGTTTCCTCTATTTCTTCCCTTTGCCATTTTGAGCAGCAATGTAAAATTCTGAATTCCTAACCTTTTCAATGAAAACTAAAAGCAGACCACAAAGATGATGTCTTCAGTCTTATACCATTTTGAAATATGATACAATACTTTGGGCAACATAATAAGAAAGCTGAAGAATGATTTATTTACTATTATATCATTTTTGGAGGACTTCAAATTTAGGGGATTCTATCATTCTTATTGATGAGTAATGATGAAATAATTCCTAAGATGATAAACTAGCACAATGTTCCAAGATATGAAAAGTAATGATAAGATCACTAAGATCTCATATCTTAGATTTACAGCAGTGTTTAATGGACCTATACAGAAATTGCAAGATTGAATGAGGTTTTTTCCTATTTAAAAGATATGGCAAAATTTCTCTTTGTTCTTTGGAAGGCTTTGAAGAAAGAATAAAAGTCATGAAGTACCAATCCTTACAAATAGCTAAACCTGTTCAAAAAATAAACTCCCGGGGCTTCCCTGGTGGCGCAGTGGTTGCGAGTCCGCCTGCCGATGCAGGGGACGCGGGTTCGTGCCCCGGTCTGGGAAGATCCCACATGCCGCAGAGCGGCTGGGCCCGTGAGCCATGGCCGCTGAGCCTGCGCGTCCGGAGCCTGTGCTCCGCAATGGGAGAGGCCACAACAGTGAGAGGCCCCCGTAACGCCAAAAAAAATAAATAAATAAAAAAAAAATAAACTCCCAAACTAAAATTGGATCCAATGGATCCCAATGAAATAGATTATTGTAGAAGTAAACTCTGTATCACTAACATAATTAGAAAACCAATAATATTGATACTTGCTGTATCTGTTAGTACTGTTCCTTTATATATCCACTTAAACTAACAAATAAATCTCTCATGAAAAAGCAGTCAAGAGATAGCTATGGTAGTGCATTGGTTATCAGAGTTCAGTATCCTTCTTATTTTTCTGCTTTGTCTTTCTTAGCATGAGTCCTTTGTTCTCAAGATTGTTTCATGATCTAATTCAACTGCTGTTGCTCCAGCCATCTCATCTATATGAGAAGCAGAAAAGAAGAATGGGGCTGGGGTAGGAAGTGTGCATCTCTCAGATGAATCAGCTCTCCTTAAGCATCCTTCCTGGATGTCACACATGGCATTTCTGCTCATCTCACTAGCCAGAACTAAGACACATGACCACACCTAGCTGCAAGGAAGGTTAGGCATTACAGTCTTTCAGCTGGATATATTGCCACTACCAGTAACAAAGAGCCTCCTTTAATAAAGAAGAATGTAGTAATGAAAATAGGGTAGGTAATCAATATTTTGTGCCACAACTACCAAAACCCAGAAGGTAATCACAACCCACACAAGAAAAAATAATATTATAGATATATATATATTATTGATAGCTGAAGTCCAAAGCCCAAAAGCTTCTCTCACTTGGTTAAAAAGGGAAAATATCAAGTACTAGAAAAATGTTGGCGATTTTCTCCTTGACTTCAATCAATACTGAAAAGGGCAATAACAATTTCCCACCAATGATCTGATTTAATGATTCAGTATGATTAATGACACATTTACGTAACACTTAAAATCACCTCCTGAATGACCAGTAGTGTGCCTCCCACACTTTGGAAAAGTAAAAAAACTGGTTGCTAGGTTAAGGAATTCTAAATTAGAATTTTGGAATTTATACCTCAACAGGTACTTAGACATTATCTACCCACAGAATCATAAACTCACAAAATTTAAAATTATTTTAGAAGTAATCTTTTCCTGTTGAATAGGATGATTATTTTAAAACCATCTTTGGAGGCTAGTTATCTAAAACGCTGTTTCAACTCTTGGAAGGTCCGAACCATTGGAATGAAGATAGAGCCAATAATTGGCAACCAATTCCATTTTAAAATCTTTCTAATCCTAAAAAATGTTTCCTTATACAAAATTAAAATGAGCCTTCTAATACAACTTACCCTATTTCCTCTCTAGAACTATATAGAAAAAGGAATTTAACCACTTTTCCATGTATAAATCCTCTAAAATTTTATTTATCTACTTTTATTCATTTATAACTTCCATTTATTCTTATTTAAAAGACCACTTGAATACATTTTTATGTAAAAATTAAAATTTATACAAATAAAGAGCCCCTTGACCCTCCCTGAATCCCACAGAGGGTATCATCATTATCAGCTTGTTATGAATTATTACAGATCTTTATCTCTTTATGCACATAGGGAAATGTATTGTTTTGTGGGGTTTTCCCATAAACTATAATACACACATATTATATACAACATTTTTTTCACTTAATAAACCTTCATGATATTTTGCATGTCAGAATTTATGGATCTGCCTCCTTAATTTTAACCACTGCATGGTATTCCACTGTTGTGTCAAGGGTACAGCCTATGATAAATCCTTAGGATATTTCCAATTTGAGGCAATTAACAAAACTGCTAGAGTAAAGAGCCTTGTAAATTTATTTGTATATGTACCTTTGTGCATATGCACTTGTGTACAAAATTTCTCTGAATCACCTATAAATATGCATTTTTTAAAAACTATACGTTTTAAAATGCACATTTTTCAAAAATTGAGCATGCCAAGTTGGCATGCAACACAACTATACCATCTCAGACCCTAACAGATTATGAGAGTCTCCATTTCCTCACATTCTCACCAACACTGGATACGATCAGTATCTGTGCCTTTTCCTAATCCAAAACAACCATTTTTTTTTAAGTCATTTGCAATATTTCTAAAATCTTTTCTTTCCAAGCCTAGCCCTCCAGTTCCTTCAATCCTAGGTTGTGGTTTTTACACCCTTCACTATCCTAGCTTACCTCCTGGAGATGCTTCAGTTTATCACATCACTGTAGCTCTTCAAATGTATTTCCAAGAACTGATTATAATGCTATACAACTGTACTTTGACCTGACCTGTATACAAAATAGGACTGTTACCTATCTTCTTTCGAACTGGTAGATCTTAATATTTTGTGAGTCACTGTTCTTATTAAGAATCCAATAAAAGGTATGAACCTTTTCTCCTAAAAAAAAAAAAAGGTACACATACATGCAATATGCATACAATGTCAGAAGTTTCATGAAGATCCAAAGTTAATCATTTATTAATGCAGCTCCAAATCACATTTATATTTTAGTAGCCATATCACATTATTGTTGATTCACATTGAGTTTGCAGTCAACTACATCTCAAGTCTAATTTACATTATATATTTAACTACTGGAAAATTACATCTTTGTCAGCCTATATTTTTTATACTTTTTGAATTTAAGTGCTGAGCATTTGCATTATTCTTTTAATGTTTCATCTTTTCACTTTCTAGCTATTCTATCAGCCCATTGAGCTCTTTGTGAACTGTTTTAAGTCTGCTAATTTATGAATGTCTTCATTCATCTCAATGAAAAATAAGTAGGAGCACAACATGCCATACAGCTTCTCTCCAGAAGCTTTCAGTTTTTTTCAACAAATATTTTTTGAGTGACCACTGTGGTCCAGCCTCTGACGTTAACTAAGCTGTGACCTAACACCTACCTGTCTCCCCCGCGAAAGATCCTAGTACGAATTCATCAACGTCTTGCTGAAATCCAGGTATAGTTTATGCATAGTACCATGTAGTCTACCAAATGAGTAACTTTAGGAACTGATATTAGCTAGCATTGCCCTGATTTGTTCGTATATTCTTTCAAAAGATTTTTTGACCATATTCTAGGTGAGAGGTGCTGCCCCTGAGCTGGAACTACAATGGTGCACATGACAAAATGATGCCTCTCTTGCAGAGCTTATAGTCGGGTGAGGGATCACTGTGCTCATACTGGCTCCAAGTCTGCCACACCTCTTGCTGAGTGTTCCAAAGCTTCTATCGAATGATCCATTCTAAAAGTATGCCCACTATAAAAACAATGGGTCAGGGACTCACTTAATCTTTCCAAAAGTAAATAGCTAACTCATGATTAAGTTTGGCATTATTTGATCAACAGTAAGAGTGGTGAGTTACGAAAATGGTGTCTAAAAAAAAATTCAAGAATTTTTTTGTAAGTAAATGAAGCGGAAAAGGACAACAGAGGACAGCAAGAAGATTACAACAAACTCAGAACACTGAAAAGTAGTGTAATAGGGCCTCCCTGGTGGCGCAGTGGTTGAGAGTCCGCCTGCCGATGCAGGGGATACGGGTTCGTGCCCCGGTCTGGGAGGATCCCATATGCCGCGGAGCGGCTGGGCCCGTGAGCCATGGCTGCTGGGCCTGCGCATCCGGAGCCTGTGCTCCGCAACGGGAGAGGCCACAACAGTGAGAGGCCCGCATACCACAAAAAAAAAAAAAAAAAAAAAAAAAAAAAAAGTAGTGTAATATAATCTACTGAACTTGAAGATAAATTTCATTTAATGAAATTCATAGTATTCTCTCTTATTATCTTTGCAAATTCACTATCACCAGAGGCACATCCCCTACTTGCATATTCCAAAAAGGAAGTCCAGGATCTAAGTCTCTGAGTCTCTGGCAACCAAACTTAAAGATTTCACTGTTTAATCATGTAGTCCATATCTATGAAAATGCCCAGCTCTATTCCTAGATTTGTGGGTGTCTCAAAATGTAACTATCATAAGTATTGCTTCTTCAGGAGGGCACATGGTAACACAGAATTAACAATTCCACTGGAAAAGTTGAATTTGGTTTGTTTAGTGTCAATGAGCTTTTGTTAAGCAGTTTTCATCTGAATAGTCACAAATTCCATTTTCAGTAAAGTCCATATCATAAAACGAGCTCCTTTTCTAAGCTGCTTTTTTAAAATCTATATAATACCACACTTACTGTGCTTAATATCTAAAATAACAAAAGCAGCACATTGATTTGGGATTAATATGGTTTTAAGACCATGTATTCATGACCTGAATCTGGATGTAACATAAAAAAAAAAAAAAAAAAAATTCATGAAGTGCATTGTTAAATTAACATCAGTAGTTCTTGAGCTCCGTGGGACGGAAAAGTGATTCCCTACATAAGGGTAAAGCCATAATTAAACATATATTTCATTTCTCTTTCAAGAATATTCTTTTGAGCACATCTGATAACAGCTGCAGGGAAAGCAATTGGCAGTTTCCAGTCAAAAGGAAAACTACTGGTTCTTTATAAGCTACTTCATGGCTTTTCAAATTCTCTTTTTGTCTCTCCACCTCATGTTCCACTGCTTGATGTTATTTGTTGAATCAGAAATCAGTGTTTTACTGGAAAAAATAATGTTGCTACAAGTGAAAAAAAAATTAAACAGCCAAATTAATGAGAATTTCTCTAATTGCTTTCTAGTTAACCAGGCATTTCTGTTGACCCTTGCTCTGTGTCTTTGAGAAAAGCTGTTATTAGAGAAAACTACATAGTAATAACTGCAAATTACATTTTTTTAAAAACCCAGACTATTTCTATATCTCAGAGAAATATTACTACTCAGCATGGGAGCCAGGATTCTGAAAAAGATCTTCACACTGTGAGCTTTTGATTACATGAGCTTTAATGGAAATTATTCATAGACTACACTATAAATAAGAATGAAAATATGTATTTGTTAAATGTTATATTTCTATGAATATGTAGTAAATATATAAATACATACATATTTATAAACATGTCAAATATTATGAATGTATTTCTAAATATATGTATTTTTATAAATAGCCGTATTTCATAGGTATAACTAGTAAGTGTAAAAGGGCCTATAATTCATAAATAAAACTGCCCATGACTCATCTATTTAACATAAACTTACTCTATGAAACACTAGGGGAAATATGTTCCAATGACTATATTTTGCTCTTGACTGTTCTTCTGCACAGACAGCAGTGTGTTTTTCTATTATTCTTGCTTACTTACTGTCCTGAGTCTATACACATTAGCAATTAGCAAAGGAGGAAATATTTTCTGTGAATTTAAAACATTTGCAACTCTTCTTTCCCTTCTAGGCAAGTTAACTTTCTCCGAAGCAGCAGGAGAGAAGAGAGGAAAAAATTAAATTGTTGATTTTGTAACTTAGGGTAAGGCTTGTGAATAAGCAACCAGCTTACCTACTAACTAAAAACACAACTTTATAATTATCACCTGGTTTTATTGCTTCCTGTTCTTTCCCTTTATCCAACATCACAATAAGCATTAGCTACTACACATAATGGTTACCCACAGCATCCATCCTAAGCAAAATTATGAAACTGACAATCATGTTTTTACTTTAGAAAACACGTGAGTGAGCCAAAGCTTAGTAAGCTAGTCAGCTGTTAAAACTAAATCATCGAGCATGGAGGACACGCAATGGCTCTGTCCAGTGGGAGAAGTAGGAACAAGGGCAAATCCTGAGCAGGTCAAGAATCACATGAAGAGTGGGCCACGGAAGATGTAGTCAACAGACTCAGGCCAGCACCAAAGAAGCAGAGAATGAGTATTTAGAGCACAGGGAGAATGATTTTTGGAGGGGCTCCATCCCCTTAGTGTCCCCCTTGTCAGCCCTGCCAGGGCAGAATCAATGACAGTGTTCGTCATTGGATTCCAGGGCTTCTAAACTATCTCCCATTACTCAACAGTCCCTTTTCCCTTTCTCTCCCTCCCCCTCCCCCTCTCTCCTTCCCTCCTGAAAACATCTTCCTGAAAATGCAAGAGAAAACTGAGGATTATGTTTCTGAGAGGAAAGCCAAAATCCTCGAGATGCCCATGTCAGACTGCAGGGTCTGTATTTACAATTTCCTCACCTTTTTTATTCAGATTTGTTCTCAGGCAGAGAAAGATGAACAGAACGTGGTGGGAAGGTCCAGGAAAGATGCTGGCCTTGCCCCCCAGAGTAGAAAGTGTAGCCCTCTGCTCTCAGATAAGAGGAAGCTCGAAGGAAGGAGACAGAGAACGAGGAAGAAGGGGGTGCGGGACAGCTGAGGGGCAGCGGAACGAGGGGCACCCCGTGCCTCCCTCACTGCCCCTCAGGCGGTGCTGAGCAGGTGACCCCAGCAAGGCCTGCCCCGCCCGGAGCACGTTCCCCCTGCCACTCACTGCACCGTTCTGTGCCCCAACTTAAAATGGGAATAAAGAGAAACTACTTCCCAGGGTGGCTGTCAGGATCAAATGAGTTAACATACAGAAAGCTCTTAGAAAAGGGCCTGGCACACAGTAAGCCCTCACTAAATCATTCTGTAAGAAATACAGCATGGCATACAAGAGGTCTAAAGACATAAAATTTCGAAAGGGTTTGAAGATGGTTTTTCAAAGCCTGGGCAAAGGAGAGGAATTATACGAGGAAAATGGCATTCTTTATCTTCTCAAAATACAGTATTTTTAATAGACCTAGAAAATGGGCAAGGGAGCAGTGTTTGTTTGTTTGTTTGCTTGTTTTGTTTTTTTGACCAAACGTAAGTAAGACCCTCTAACGCCAGTCTCATAAGTAAATCAGTTCCTTCGTATGGGCAGAGTGCGAGGAGAATTAAAACATCTTGTCCACTGCCTCCCACTGTTCTTTCCGTGACAGGTCAATATCACTTGTCCCACAAGGACTGGCTTAATGGCCTGCATCAGCAGAATGCTGTGAGATTCATTTTCTTTGCAGTAAACTCAGTCATCATTTTCATAAACATCTGCAGTCACTGCTCATCTTTGCTGCGGTGTTCCTGTGACACATCCTCACTGTTTCGTTAAGCAGCAGTCTTAACGAAAGACTGTCAGGACGTCGACCAGCCCTGCTGACCTCTGGGATGACTCAAGCAGGGAAAAAGCCCCGAACACGGGAGAGCAATGATTTGGTCTGTGGTCAGTTAGGCAGGGACCTGACGGAACCACAATGATGAAACATGTTTTAAGAATAAACAGTGTGAAAGGGGCACAGAGCAAATTGGGGGTCAGAGCAGAGTGAGAGGAGAGCATCAAGAATTAGGAGAACAGCGCTTCCCTGGTGGCGCAGTGGTTGAGAGTCCGCCTGCCAATGCAGGGGACACAGGTTCGTGCCCCGGTCCAGGAGGATCCCACATGCCGCGGAGCGGCTGGGCCCGTGAGCCATGGCCGCTGAGCCTGCGCGTCCGGAGCCTGTGCTCCGCGACAGGAGAGGCCACAGCAGTGAGAGGCCCGCGTACCGCAAAAAAAAAAAAAGAATTAGGAGAACAGTATTACTGTTGGTACAAGGAGACTTGGGAAAAAGAGGAAACAGTGAGAAAGAAGAATCTGTTGAGATGTATGGGGATCTATGTCTCTCTTTGAGGAGCCATGTAACCTCAGGCAACTCTCTTCACTTCTGAGTCTGTTTTTCATCTGTAAAAATAATAATGAGTATAACATTTACTATGTGGCAGGCCTTGTTCTAACTACCTTATATGCGTCAACTCATTCTATCATCACAACAATCCAATGAGGTAGGTACTAAAAATTTTGTTATTATCCTAACCCATTCTACAGAAGAGGAAACGGGAGGAACAAAGATTAAGTAATTTGACCAAAGTCACCCCCCTAGAAAGCAGAGGACCCAGAATTCCCACCCAGGTAGCCTAGCTCCAGGGCCCATGCACTCAAACACTATGTTATACTGCCTCTCTGAAGAGGCAGAAAACTGAACTACAAATGTGTCTCAAACTTTTCTTTGAAATGGACAAAAAGACTTCTTTGTTTCTTTCATTTTCATCCCTTCATAAACCACTACTATTGTAATAGAAAAGTATTAGGAAAATAAGCACAGGATTGGATGTTCTTGCAATGTCAAATTACTATAAAAGTTTCTAAATGCACTCTATTTCTGTACTTTTATCACAGACCAGTTACAAATGGTTCCCAGACCAGCCTCAGTCCATCAACCATGCTACGTGCAGCACTAAACTGATGATCTCTAAATTCCAGCTCCGTGGTTCTAAAGGGCAAATTTTGAAACACTGTCCATGTTTCCCTCTTCTCTACAAAGCCTCAATCCCAATAGAGGTTAAAATCAAACCTAAATAAGGCACCTAAAACAGTGCCCACTTTAGGTTAGAATCTTCCCTTCATTGACAAGCATTTGCTGAGCACCTGCTTCATTTCTGGTGTTGTATCAGGTGTCACAGACAGAAAGATAAAGATAGAGCCCCTTCCACAAACTCAGACTCTGGAAGGGAAGACAAAAACTACATTTGGTGCTACCAGATTGCCACAAGTGCTGATGACATTTAAAGCTATAAGAGCAAAAAGAAGAGATGTTCTTTCCTCTCTCACTTCAGCCCCTTTCGAGAAATAAATTGAATGAAAACTGTGATTCCCAAGCCATCCATTCTACCAGCTGAGTATAGGGTGGGGAGGTGTCAGGGTGGCATAAAAATGGAATCTCCAGTCAAGTCACAGCATCAGTTGGGCTTTGGCCTTACCCATGCTACAGCAACCCTGGTCCTCTTCCTCCTTAATATTTCTACCAACGAGGTCTGGGTGCCCACAAGATGTCTCATGTATGCTCCATAACTACTCCCCTTGATGCCCATGGGACATCATGGCTGTTTTCCTCCTACTTTGAGCTGGTTCACTGTGGTGATGTCTTCTCTTATGTATGTAGGTAAGTGATAGCTCAGGCACTGATGGCCACTAGAGTCTCCTGTGCTCAATAAGGAAGGTCCCGCTATCTGGTCAAGTTTTCCATTTCCTATCACCATTGAAGAACTCCATCAAGGTCTCCATATCACAACTCTCCTAGAGTTTGTTTGTTCTTCCACTGTGCTTGCCTCATTTCTCTTGTACGGAACTGAAGTCTCGGTTCACAGGGTCGGGGTTGAAAGGACACCGACGGACTCTAGGTAGAATCACGCCTCTCAGACACTAGTGCAAGGCTCTCTGAGATGTGCACTTCACCTCTCCCTCTGAGATGAAATCATCCCAGTCCCCTTAGTTCTTTCAAGTAAAATGGACCCACCAGTCCTCAGACAGGCCTGATACAGGCTTAAGCTAGAACACCTGCTCAAGATTATGCCTGCAGCTCGACAATACGTCCCCTCTCCTTTCATTTTTAATGATCACCATTTGTCTATACACCACGGTGATTCCAGGCTTCAATAAGCCTCCACAACACCCAGTAATCTATTTAGTGCAGGCAGCAGTGGATCGTGTTATACAGGAACCTGGGGGATGATGGGGCTTTTATATGAATCTCTGGGCAATGTGGAGGTGTGCAGAGAATCACAAGCCTGTGACTTCTTTGCTATACATAGCAAACAAGGGAACTTTTTGGACAATCATAATGTGCTAGATTTTTAAATGCTAATTCACGTATCTTTTGACATTTGTTTCTCCATTATTCTCCTTCCAAACACATACCATTGCACTGGGTGTTGATTCTGGAAGTTTTGCAGAATACCTCCTACATCTTAGAGTCATATTTCCTCTCTCAGCTGCTCTTACATAAAACTTGACTTTCGGATAAGATATGTTTTTTGTCTTGTCCTTTCAATTGTATATAACCTCCAAATAATCACCATTATTATGTTTGTTGTTCGAATAAATAGCAAGCCAATTCTATACATCCGGTGACTTCTGCTCTAAAGGGAAATCCCGGTTTTCAAATGCACCCACAACTTAATTTTTTTTTACCTTTTTTTCCGAATTTGACTTATCTTCTCCAAACCACCTGGAAGCACCACAGAGCACCCTTACCTCCTCTTCTCTCCAGCACACCTGTGCGGCCTCTCCTCCCCGGATTCTCTCTAGCACAAAAGAGTTAAACCACCACGGCTGTTCTTTCAAAGTCAGCAACGTGCCTATCACATCTAGAGCAGACAGAAGCTCTGGGGAGTTCATTATGAGAAGTAATTCTTCACTAAGCCTTTCTCAAATACACAGTGATGATTTACAATTATTATTTCTTGTTTCAAATTATAGCTACCCTTCTCTCCCTGACTTCAGACTTATGTTCCTTTGTAGTTGATACTTTGAAAAAAAAAAAAGACTCTAGAATCATTACACTTCAGCCCCTAAGTTTGTGTCACATATCATACATGTAACTGTGAGGAACCTGTAACTTCATAGATGACCCACACTGGTGTGACAGCACAGGGCACCTGGAAGGATTCAATAATGACAGCAGAATTTTTGGCTCCCAATTTTGCCCCCTTATCCTAGGTATCCTTTTTTTTTTTTTTTTTTTTTGCTTGCTTGTTTTTTAGGAAAATGCCTGAGTTATTTTTACAGGTTAGTCATACTTACAAGCATAAATTTCACAGTTTACCTAGATTGTAAACTCTCTGGGAATAGCAGTATTCTTTTTTTTTTTCTTTCTTTCAAACAGTGATGGGTATAAAATGAGTTCTCAACAACTACCAGTCAGTTGTTTTCGAAGGTAAACCGTGAATGATTCTCTTGGAAAATGTCAAGAAAACATGTCTGATAAAGAACTGAATTTGCTGCATTCACCCATTAAATGTTTGTATCGCCTTTACCATCAGCTACAGGTCCCCAGGCAAGCTTTGATCAGAAGTGTTGCCTCTCACATGAGTATGGGGTGAAATGAAGGTGACTGAGTCTGAATCTATGAGCTGCCTCCCAGTTCTACTGCTCTCCTCCCCACTAGGGAATCTGCCTCTGCTTTTCTTGCCTTTGTCCCTCTTGATTGGAGACTGGACTATTTCACCCTTTGACCAGTTGATACTTTTAAGGCTTCCGACACATTTTACTTAACTGCCTTCCACAAAGGAAGTGTACCAACACTCCCACCAACAGTGCAAGAGTGCCAATCTTCCAGCATTCTCACCAAAACTGAGCATAAGGCAATGAATGGCAGGTGGTAGAAATTTCTCACTGTTGGACTGAGGTTACAGATAAGCAAAGTGAGAAGTTAGACTGAACCATGCAATACTGGATGAGAATCAGAGACATAAGAATAGCTCATATTTAGCTTAATACAGACACAGATGGATATAGACAGAGAAATAATTATAGATATATTCATATACATTAATTCACATGTACACATATATTTCCTGGCTCTGTCCCCTGGGAGGGCCAGAAGTAACAATACCCCAGTAGCATTGAGCACACCCAGGGCCCATATCTTGGTTTCTAATACCATTCTCCAATAAAGTGAACCAGGGATCCTTGAAGAAATGGCTGATTAAGGGGCTGGGGCAGAAAACACACAAGATGAACCTGCAGCATCTTCCGGTGACAGCAAGTAAGAAAGTGCTCAGAAAACAAATGATGGGGACATGTCAGAGGCTCACGGGAGCCCGTGTGAAAGAGCTCCCAGTGGCCAGCACTGGGACAATTTGAGCAATAAAATAAAGAGCATAGTACTGAATTATAACCTAAAGTATGAGATAAATATCCATGAGTCCATACTAATAAAAATTAATGATTAAATAAATAATTAAAAAGGGAGAAGAGACAAATCTCCATGCAGAAGAATTCCGAATAATTTATGTAAGTACTCCACCCTCAGCGTGGTGGAGCGTAACTTCCCATTCCTTAATTGTGGGTTGCATAGTAAGTTCCTTTCAAAGAGTACAGTATGGAAAGGGGAGAAAGAGTCATTTATAGTGGAGAAGCCTGAGATACTACCTCAGCCAGGTGACAAAGGTTAACATCAACAGTGATAAGCTATGTTGATAGTATGTATCCTGAATATGATGTGAGGATAGTGACACTTTACCTATGCGATATTCTTCCCCCAAAACACATAATCCCTGTCTAACTATGAGGAAAACATTAGACAAATTGAGGGACATTTTACAAAATACCTGACCAGTACTTCTCAAAACCCAAGGTCTTCAGAAACAATGAAGTCTGAGAAACTAAGGGTACACGACAATTAAATATAATGTGAGAGCCTGGATGGAATACAAAGACAGAAAGAGGACATTAGGTAAAAATTAAGAAAAGCCACATAAAACCTGAACTTTAGTTAATAATAATGTATCAATATTGATTCAATAGTTGTGACAAATGTACCATAGTAATATAACAGGAAACTGAGTACAGGTGAGACCATGCACCTCAGACTGGGACTTGAACCCATGTGCCAGGACTCGAACCCAGCCAAAACCCTGATTGGGACTCAAACCCATGTGGCCGGGACTCGAACCCGGCCAAAACCCACAGTCTTCCAACTGGGATCACACACCTGGTTTCAGGACTTAATGAAGCTCAGGTTCTTGATGTCTCATCGCAGAAAGAATTCGGTGAGAGACAAAGCGATAGGTAAGAAGTGGATTTATTTAGAGAGAAACACACTCCACAGAGTGTGGGCCATCTCAGAAGGTGAGAAAGGCACCAGGGTTGTCAGTTTTTATAGGAGTGGGTAATTTCATAGGCTAATGCCAGCTATTTCAGGAAGGGGCAGGGATTTCCAGGAATTGGGCCACCGCCCACTTTTTGATCATTATGGTCTGTCTTGGAACTGTTGTGGTGCCTGTGGGTGTGTCATTTAGCTTGCTGAAGTGTTACAATGAGCGTCTTGAGGCTCAAGGTCTAGTGGAAGTCAACTTGTCCACCATCTTGGACCCATTTAGTTCTAATCCGTTTATGTCATGTCCCCGGGCTATGTCATCCTTTCAAAGGCTGTGCCCTGCCTCCTTCCACGTGTTTCACAGGGTATATGTTAACTCTCTGTAATATTCTTGCAATTTTTCTGTTAACCTAAAACTATTCTAAATTTAAAAGTTTATTACATGTTCTTTTTTAAAAGGCCTAGAAATTGCCTGGCATATATAAGCATTCAACATATGGTAGCTTCATTATTTTTTAAATGATTTTTGCCATTTTGAAAAGTAAAAGGAAACATTTTGTTGTTTTAATTTTAATTTCTTTGACTACTAATGAGGCTGGACTTTTTTAAAAGTTTTCTTTTTATATCCACGTCCTTTATCTGGTTCTGTAGGTTCTTGATTCTGCTGTTTATCTGGATTCTCTAGGGTGATCAAACTTCCCAGTTTATCAGGGACAGTCTTAATATATGTCTGCTGTCCCAGTTAATGATTAACATGATCCCCTTTCATTTAGAAAGGTAAATTATATGGTCACCAACTGTGTCCTGCTGCTGCCCTCATGTGTTTTGTGTGTTCTCCCACGTAACTGTACTACCATTCCAGAGGCTAATCCTCACTCCATCCCTTTCCACTGCCAGTGCCCAAAACATACCTTGACAATTAAACAGGGTAAAATTGTTTGTAGCTAATAGTCTTCTGCCAAAATAACTCAAAATATTTTGCTAAATGACTACGCTTTGTAGAAGATATGGTCTTCAATATAAATTACAACTCAGTTCAGTACTACAATACTCAATTTTCCACAGCTGGAAAGAGCACAGTGTTCTAAACGTGTGGGAGTCCCTTCCCTAAACCCTTGTGTTCTGAAGGACATTGTCCTCTGCTCCTGTCCTCTGTGCTGGACTGCATTCAGTGCCATCCCCAAGAGGAGGCATGATGGTACAGAGCTGTATACACACAACACCTTACAGCCAACATAGGAAGACAGGCTTCTTTCTCTCCCTTCCTTCCTTCCTCTCTTCCTCCCCCCCTTCCCTCCCCTTTTTCTTCCTTTCTTTTCTTATCTTACTTTCCCTTCATCCTTCCTTTCTCCCTTCACCTCCTGCTTTAATATGGAGGTTGTTTATGGTTCAATTTATTTCCCTCCTTTATTTATTATGCAAATAAACTCATTGAAGAAAATTAGAAAATACAGATAAGCCAAAAGAAAAAAAAATTCCACACCCACAGATAACAATTATTGACACTTTCATGTATCTTTCCCTACATCTGTTAGGGGCAGTGTACCAACGCACAGAGCACTGTTGGAGTCAAGAGTTTCCTGGCTCTCACACATACTGGCTGTGTGACCGTGAACAAGTTGCTTAACCTTTCTAAGTCTCAGTTTTCACATGTGTAAAATGGGGATAAATGATACATATTGTTAAAATATACTATATCATTATTTACATTAGGATTAAACAAGATAATAGATGTAATCACTCAGGACAGTGCCAAGAACAGAATAGATGCTCATTGAATGGTAGGGGTTGCTAATAACACCAATTTTTTCAAACATGAGATCACACCCACATTCTAAATTTGGTACCTGGTGTTTTGCTCAACAAAATACAAAACTCTTTATGATTAAATATAGATAGATCTGCATGGTCATTTTTGATATTTCTTTGTGTTGCATTTTTATTTTGAAATACAATGATGGGAAGTATATGTTAAAAAATAATTAATGAACATCATATATTACCACTACTTTAGAAACTCCCTGAGGATTATAATTTCCTTCTAAATTATCACCATTCTCACACACAAAAACAGGGCCACTAAAAGTAAAAAGTCTGGGCCAATGATGTCTTTGGTAGCCCCTTGCTCTTATGAGCTCCAGATCCTCAAACCCAGATTCACCATCAGGGCCT
The DNA here is from genome assembly GCF_949752795.1 of Hyperoodon ampullatus. Classification (NCBI taxonomy): domain Eukaryota; kingdom Metazoa; phylum Chordata; class Mammalia; order Artiodactyla; family Ziphiidae; genus Hyperoodon; species Hyperoodon ampullatus. The sequence goes on from NC_136926.1 coordinate 75,982,332, forward strand.
GGGACTAAGCAAGAGGCTTAATGAGCTCCAAGGAACAACCCAAGCTAAATATAGTATGGCTCAACAAAGTATGAATTTTGGGTAGTGTTTTTGTAATTGTATTTGAGCAACTGCCTCTTTGGGGGGTTTATTATTCTATTTGGGAGACTGCTGTTTGTTTGTCATTGCTGTTTGTGCTGTTCAAGAACAAGGATTCAGCTTGTATTGGCTTTCACAGTTGAGAAATAAGAAATCAGAAAGTATAATTTCTGTTTACTCTTAGAAAACAGAACCTTAGAAACTACTTCAGGGGTAGAATCAATACAACACAAAGAACAAGTATTGAGTTCTGGAGTATTAGGCTAGATTTTCCCTGGAGAAAAGTCTGGGAGGGCTAAATCTGGGGGGACACACATAGGCATATGTACTCTTTTAGAGCTCCAACATAATAGCAGTAATAGCCCTTTGCACTATGACATATGATATATTTCATAAGCAGTCCATATGTTTCCGAATACCTTTTCATATAGCATTCTGTAAAAAACAAATAAATATAATGTATATGAATCAATTTAAGGAGGCTTGATGATATATAAATCTTCCTGTCAGTTAACTGGTCCATTTCATCTATTAGAAGTCCCTGACAAGGACAGGTAGTACAGTCCCTGGCATTTCAGGCAATGATAAATACCTGTTGAACTGATTTTGAGGTAAACAGCTATAAAATATGGTATGGAACTCTGAGTTTGATTTATTGGTTACATGGAGAGTGTCTTCAAAGTATCCTTCAGCTTAAAGCACATTTATTAAGGGCTTACTAAGCATGAGACATTGTAATCAGTGTTTTACATGCTGACCTCACCTCTCTGACAGACAGGAAAACTGAGGCCTTTAGAGGTCAATCACCTACCGAGGGACCACACATAGGAGGCAGAGTGAGATTGACACACGAGCCCCACTTCTCTCCTTTGTGGTACCTGTCCTAGAGCCATCTATGGGCAGTGACACCAGGACCAAGTCCAGGCACCAGAATCAAACCCTTCTGAAGCTCATCAATTATTAAGTTAAGACTGATGAAAAGAATTAATATAACACAAATCAAAGTCATAATGTATGTGGACATTTTGATCCATAAAGTGAATAGTAATTGAACTTATTCCAATTTTTGTACAATTTCACGGTTCTTTCAGAATACTTTCTCTCAGGTGTCCGAGATAAGGACTGAGAGAGAAAACACAGTACAGTTCCTATGTTTAGCCCTTTACTGTGATAGTGTCTGAGGACAGGACTCAAAGTCAAAATAATAATATAGGGCTTCCCTGGTGGCGCAGTGGTTGAGAGTCCGTCTGCCAATGCAGGGGACACGGGTTCATGCCCCAGTCTGGGAGGATCCCACATGCCGCGGAGCTGCTGGGCCCGTGAGCCATGGCTGCTGAGCCTGCGCATCCGGAGCCTGTGCTCTGCAACGGGAGAGGCCACAGCAGTGAGAAGCCCGCGTACTGCAAAAAAAAATAATAATAATAATAATAATATAAAAACAAAGCATTTTCACCATATTCCAGACAACTTTATATGCATTCTCATTATATCTTCACAATTCTTAGAAGTAAGTATTTCTATCCTTTTTCTACAGATCAGAAAATTAAGAAGCTTGCAGGAGAAAGATAGTTATGCAGGCCACCAAGCTGGGTTCACAGCCTGGCTCCATCACTTCCTCTCTCTGTGACCTTGAGCAAAGCTGACATTCTGCCCATTATACTATACTGCCTCCTGTGGTGCCACTATATACTACACACAGGCCAACCTCAGACAAAACTGTGACATAGGCAGGATGCCCTCAGTACCTCCCGTTATCCCATACCCTGCTCTTTTCCCTCCTTTCAATGCACCCATTTCTCCCAGGTTCCCAAGAGTCTCATCCTGTCCAGATTCTCCTTAGCAAAGAACACACAGTTCAGCCAGGGAAAGCAGGAGGGATGCCATTACCTGAGAACAAGGAAATAGGTAAAAATATGTTTTTTTAAATATATGTAACAGCTTTATAGAGATATAATTTGCATGTCATATAATTCACCCGTTTAAAGTGGGTAGTCCAATGGTTTTTAACATATTCACAGAGTTGTGCAACCATCGATGCAATCAATTTTAGAACGTTTTAAACACTCCCAAAAGAAATCCTGCACACGTCAGCCTCTCTATTTCCACATACCTCCTACACCAGCCCTAAGCAACTACTAATCTGCCTTCTGTACCTATAGATTTGCCTATTCTGGAGATTTTAAATAAATGGAATAATGTAACATGTGGTGTTTTGTAGCACAGTGTTTTCAAGATTCATCCATGTTGTAGCACATATCAGTACTTCACTCCTTCTTACTACTGAATAACATTCCATTGTATGGCTATACCACACTTTGTTCTTCCAGTCATCAGTTGACCAACATTTGGGTTGTTTCCACCTTTTGACTATTATGAATAACACTGTTATGAACATTCATGTAAAAGTTTTGGTGAGGAAATATGTTTTAAATTCTACTGAGAATATGCCTAGTAGTGGAATTGTTGAGTTAAATCTTTTGAGGAAGTGACATGCTCCTTCTAAAGAAGCTGTACTATTTTCCATTCCCACCAGCAATGTACGAGGGCTCCAATTTCTCCATATTCTCATCAACACTTGTTATTGTCTGTCTTTTTTTCTAGCCATTCTAGGGAGTATGAAGCGCAACCTATCTCATTGTGATTTTGATTTGCATTTCCCAATGACTAATGAAGTTCAGTTTTAGACACCATGAATTTGAGATGCCTGTGAAACATCTAGAAAGCTTCTAAAAATGCAGCTTTAAGTTTAGTAGAAATTCTGAACTGGGGGTAGCTGCTGTATTTACACTTGGAAGTCATCAGTGTAATTATCTAAAAGAAAGCATTTCTATTTGTGGGATTTAGCCACTACAGCATTAAGTGGAAATTATTTGGAACATGGGATTCTCCCAAGAATTACAAATTGCATCACATGAGTAACTACTAACTCTATTCACACCCAAGACTAGCCTTCACTAAGGAAAGTAAAATCAGGCTCTTCCTGTTTTGTGTTATGTCTAGGGACTTTCTGATGGTGGGGAGGCTGGATAGCTAGGAATTAAACACCCTGCCTGTAGGTTTAAATCCTGACTTACACACTACATGCTGCTTGACTTGGGGACATTTTACTTACTCTCTCTAAGTCTGTTTCCTTTGCTGTAAATGAAGAGTAAACATGTATATCCACATCCTAAGGTTATTGTGAGGAATATAAAAGAAATAGAACGGGGCCTGGCACATAGTAGGCACTCAATAAATGAAGGCTGAATGACCGATTGAATGAATTCATTCATTCATTAATAGAAATCAATGAATGAATACGTGACTAAAAAGTACCTAGCACAGTGTCCTGCACTCAGTAAGTGTTCAACAGTTACTATTCATACTCAATACATGCAAGCAGTAAAAATTAATGTGCAGCAAGGGCAAACATTCCATTGCTACCAACATCCTTTGACCAGAGCAAAATGTAAATGGTAGATGTCTTCATATGTTCTGCCCCATTGGCAGGTGGCTCCCTGTGGGCCTGTCAGACAGGAAGAATTCATGTCCACAGTCACTCAGCTCTTTCATCTGAGGAAACATGATTTGTGAGCCGCCGTGCTCATCATCCTCTTCCATCAGGCCATTTAAGGCCCTTACAATTCCACTCTTGATGAGAATGCATAAAATATTATTGGCCCTGTGTGCTTACTGTATAATATACGGAACTTACAACAGACATTATTAAATATTGTTAAATGAAAGGCTGAAGAGGCGCACTAAAATGACTGCATGTTGAAAGGATTCGTTAACCCCAATGATGCCAGAGCAGGTAACTGTCACATTTCCCTGATTTCTTCTTGCACAAAAATCATTGTTAAATGGTCCAAAGGGGCATGCAGAAAGGAAGTTCTAGGTTAAGAGCACTGACCTCGGCGTCAGAAGCCTGGGTTCAGATATTGGCTCTGGCATTCACATTACCTGGAGCAAGTCACTGTACTTCTCTGGACATCAGTTTCAACTATAAAATGAGAGTTTGGACAATAATGTCCAGGTTACTTCCCAGCTTTGGCATTCTTTGAATCCATAAAAATATTCAGTGTAGAATTTACTTCTACTACTCTTTTTTTCCCCTCAGTGAATTCTCTATTCATTTCATCTGCACTGTGTTTCCAGGTTGGGCTGGATGAAACAATAAACACGAAGAATCTCAAGGCAGAATTGCCTAAATTGATTTTATTTGGCTCAGATACCCCAACCAAGTGTAGAAGACTTGGGCAGTAGAGTGAAGTGCTGTGGATGACCACGAATAAATATTTTGAAGCTAGAAAGTGGGATCAATGGTATCTCAACAGGTGCACTTCAGCTCAGCTGACGGGTCACTACTGTTTCTACATTCAAACCCACTTATGTCTCTATTTCCACCCACTCCTTGTGCACTGTTCTCCTGCACTAGCTCCCTACCCTTTATTGCACTTCTGCCTGTTTCTCTTGCTTTCTTTCCCCTCAACTCCTCTGACATTGATTGGTCCCAAGGGACAGAACAGATTTCTTCCCTGGCATCATATGTGATGAAGTGTGTGGATAGGGACAGGAAAAAGAGAGGGACTGATTCAGAGATGATAGGGGAGGTGGAGAATGGTTCTGGAGAGGGCCCTGACTCTCTCCCAAGCATATGTGCTCCTGCCACAGGTACCCCAACATATTTGACACAGGAAGACAGACAGACAGAGGTCGCCTTTAATGGACAAGTCCTTTGGGCAAACCAGCCAAAAACACATAGAGTACTTCAATTTTTTTTCAATATGTTATTTCAAATCAATTTTTTCTGATAAATGGTTATAGACACTGCATACTGGTATATATTCATTTTTAACAAAGAAAAATGATTTTTGACTGTCACACTTCCTAAATAATGAAGTGGCAGCATGCAAGGGAAGACCTATCAATGAAAAAAGCAATGTTAACAGTCAACCACAAAAAGCAAAGTCTAGGTTCTGAAACTCTGATAGAAGAGTGCAACATGCCATATATAATAGGGTGTTTAGAGCATTTTTCTCTGTAGTCTGTTATATACAAGATAGAATCCTGCATTTTTATAGTAGCATTAATTTATTCTCGTTTCATTGTTTCAATTCATTTTACAGTTCAATCTAAAAGGCATTTGAATTATAGTGCATATTAGCCTACACTCATATATATGACTTTTTGCTGGCTTCACAATTTCTTAGAGCAGAAGAAAGATATTTTCCTATTTTTACAACACTGTAAACCCAAGGAAACTTAAAAGTGGAGTAGATAAAATTATAAAACCAAGAGAAGGAGAAATATCATGTAACCCCCAACTGTACTGAACATAAAGAGGAACTAATAGGTGAGTTTACCAAGAAAAATGAAAATATTTTTTGCATATTCCTATTCCAGATCATTTGTTTCCAAAAAAAACAATTCTACAGTCACACTAGTATATTAACTGTCACCTGTCTTTAATAGGTTATTTTAGCTTTTACTGGGGCTAACTCTTTACTGCATTAATGAGTTTCATCAAGTATTTCAGAAAACAGTTTCCCCATTTTGCCTTCTGAATAATTCTCCCTGTGGTCAATTATTGTTCCTAGTTCTTCATTTCTTTCCTATAACAAGATTACACATCATTTCCTTTGCCATGTGACTTCACAGAGCCCAGGAGTATCAGTAAACTAAACTGCCACATTGACTTCCGGCTTAGCAATGTGACTTCCTCTACCCAACAGAATGTTAGTGGGCATGATACAAACAAAGACTTTAAATTTGCTTGCATAAGTTAGCTTGACTCTTGTGTTTCTTCCATCTGTCATGAGGAAATCATGTCCTGGATAGCCCCTGATCCCAGAATGAAAGATACATCAAAGAGTCCTAAACCCTACCATCAGCCTGAAACAGATATGAGGGAAATAAAGAAGAAAAATACGTATTGTAAACCACTAAGATTTGGGAGTTGTTCATTATATGGCTTTACTGCAGCCAAAGCTGATTGATACACTCCCTCTGTATCAGTTACCTATTGCCACAGTCATGCTGTGTAACAAAGCAACAAAAAAATATATGACTTATAATAACAACCACTCGTTGTTACCAGTAACACTAAAATCATCTGGACAGTTCTGGTCTCAGCTGAGTTTGATGAAACTTACTCATGCCTCTCTGGTCAGCTTTAAGCCAGCTAGGAACATTTTCTGATCTTGGCTAGACTTCAACATACCTGAGAGCTTGGCTGAGACAGATGGGCTTATTCAGCTCTGCCTCACAAGGTCTCTCATCCTCTAGCAGACTAGGCTTGTTCTGAGCACACAAAGTATCCTGAACTTTGAACTTCTGCTTGAGGCCACGGTCACTTCTGCTGCATTCTACTGACCAAAGCAGGTCACAAGGCAACCCAGATTCAAAGTAGAGGAAGCCGACTCCACCTCTTAAGGAAAGAGCTACAGTCACATTGCAGACGGTATAGATACAGGGAAGGTAGAACTTAAGAAAGAACCAAATTAAAGGCTGGAGCTCATCCAGGAACTGTCTTTTCTTTTTATTAGGTGAACCAAATACGCAATAAATATAAACTTTGCACACAGAGGTATTCCATATATTGCACTGAAGATGGTGAAACAAAGAAACACTGAACGATTTTGGTGCCCATAAAATACAGTCATGCTGATAGCAATGGGACCTAGTACCTTTGGCAAAGCCACCTTCCTTTAAGCATTTAATAGTACCCAACTTTGATTCCTCATTTATTGTGTGTCCCTTCAACACTCCCATATTCTGTTTACTCTGTAGAATATTTTACATTTTAATGGGAATGCTTTATTGTTCATTTATACACTTATATTCCCAAAGGTATATGATCTAGATTGATTATAATGTGATTTTGAAGTCTTTTATGTACACCACTCCACATTCTCTATTAAGCCATCTCCAATGAGGGTTCCTGTTTGTGTGGAGTTTACAAACTGTACTGTTTTTGTGTTCTCCCATCCACCATGCCTTGCTTAAAATTCTAAACTCAGCTGGCTTTAGATTGAGGAAGAGGTGACTCTCCACCCATTTTTCCTCCCATTCTTCTCATTTCAGGAGCCGTAAAATCTTATAATATTTTGTATCAAGTAAACAAATTAAAAACAAAGAAAATGCAAACAAAACTCAGGAAGCACCAAGCAAAGCGCTGGTCATGGGAATTTGCCAGGTAGAGCATCTATCTTAGAACATCACAGTGGTTTTCCAGAACTTTACCCATGTCTGGTTAAATGAGGGCTACCCAAAATCAAGCAGTATGCAACACAAATACTCACTGATAATCTTCAATTTTAATTAATATACTTCATAAGGCACAGGAAAATATATTCAAGGCTTTAAACTGATGAAAAAATAGCATCAAGAAATCTGACTGAAACTAGAGACTATTGTGTGCTTTCAGAGACGTCAGATCAAACACCATTTTGTAAAATTTGTAAGGATTAGAGGGAGCAGTGAAACGAGAATCTTTGTAACAAGAAGATCGCTGAACCATTAGAAAACCAAAAGGCACTTTCTAAAGCAGCACTTTGATATAACCTCCTCTCTTGAGAAGGTTAGTAGTAATTCATCTCTGAGCAGTTAGCAATGTACACAGGGCTGGCCTCTGAGGCACCCTCTTACCCCTTGCTGATTTGCCCTCAGGTCTATGCATCTAATGGCTCGCCAGGTTCCAAGAAAAACAGTGCTTAACAGATTGGAACTGTGACTTTGCTGTGCATGAAAGAACATATGCATATCACCTTTTCTCTCCCAATCTCAACACTGAGCAGGCTCAGTGCAATAAATTCTGAGTAATTTTATGATGGAGAGGGTACAAGAGGAGATGAATGGATGGAAGAATAAAGAAAGGAAGAGGAGGGGCATTCTTAATCACACTCCAACCTAGTTCTTCTCCCTCCCAGGACTGAGCTACAATCATGACTGTTTCAGTGACCCCACCCCATGATTCTTAGGGGTTATGAAATCAAGTGCCTCTAGGGAGTGGCAGACAACATAAATACACGAAGTGGGTTAAACGGGCCCACTGGGCTCCTTGAAGGTCCATGCCCTATATAAAAGAGACAGTCCCTTCTCAGTTCCATCTGACTGTTGCCATGTAAGAACGTGGAGCCCCCAAGACATCTGATGATGAAGGGACACAAAATAAAGGCGTGATTAAGAGGTTTTAGAAATAGGAAATTTTATGTGAAATCTTTCCATTTTAAAATGTTGAAAACAGTGGCAGGCCAAAGAAAAAAAATTATATATATATATATATTATATATATATATATATATATATACACACATATTATATATATATATATATCTGCAGGCCAGATGTAGCCACTTGGATCCCCAATTTGCAATATTCACTTTAGAACTGTGCTTCTCAAAGTGTGGCTCACAGACTGGCACCTGTCCACAAATTATTTGTTCCAATCTCCAGCAAGATAGGAAGCCAACACTAAACACTGTTTAGTTCAGCTGACATCTTTTCCATAGTGAGATTTTCCTTACAGAAGACACAGGGCACTGATTTATATTCTGGCACAAGTTCCTTATCTCATTGTGGATGAAATTTTGGGGAGCACTACTCTAGAAAGGAACTTTCAGGGGGCCTTCTCATGATGCTATCTCAGAATTGAGAACCAGTACCATGGCTCCTTGAAGCCCAGTACCCTGTGAGGGATGGGAAGGGGAAAGGAGGTAGAACTCCAGTAGGGTCTGGAAAATTGCTTGCGGAAGGCCCCAGACTAAGCCAGGGTGTTAGGACCTGCCTGTACTCCAGTGGATCCGAGTATACAATATGGGCAAGCAGCCCGTCAGCCATCCAGAATCATTACTCTTTTCCTTCTCCCAGCATACCCAACACCTGTGCTCTCTCAGGCACCTAAGAGTTTGGGGCTCATAGTTGGGCGAGATATATTGCATGTTATGGATGTTCTTTCTAGTAGAACTTGTTCACTTGTCTACTGTCTATCTCCTGAATACTGCCACCCCCTCCCCAGCCTCACCGTAGATTACAAGCTCCAGAAGGATAGGGTGTCTAGACCAGTGCCTAGTGCATAGCTGATTAAGCTGTCTGAGGAAGTTCAGGAGAGATTCAGCCCAAAGACAGAGGACTAGTGAATGACCTCAAGTCCTGTGCAAGCCTACATGTGTGGCTAATGTTAGAGCAGAGAACAGAGCTATGACCATGAGTTTGTTGAATGACTGAGATTTAAATCTCCCTCTTCTTTACTAAAATTCCTAAAACTAAGCCTGCTTATCAATCATACTACTTTTCTTTCAGCCTCTTGATCTCCCTTGTTCTCTCATAATTTCAGATACAGTATGTTGGAGTGTTGTGGCCTTTTCTAATATTTAGAAACTGATTATTTTTCCAATCTCCTTAGCCTATTTCCTCCTATTCTCAGTACTAGTAGAAGGGGTCACTCTAAATGCTTTTCGTAAGTCTTTATTCTACTCTCATCATTCAAAAGTTCCTTCTTTTGAAACATATCAATTATTAATATCATCCTTCCCAAAACTTCATCACCATCTTCTACTAGAACCTTCCTCCAACTGCCTCAAAGCTTTGATGCTTGGCTCAGAATTTTCTAGTCTGCCCAACTCCTACCAGTAGTCAAAAAAATTTCAGGGCTACAATAGTCACTATTATATTTATAATTATGATGTCTTCTATTTATTGAGTGCCTACCATGTGCTAGTCACTATGTTGTTTCTAATCTGTCTTATAGACACTGGTTCCAATCTATAACAACCCTACAAGGTAGGTTTCATCCTCCATTTACACAAGAAGGATGTATGATTCAGAGAAGTTACATTACTTGCCCAAAATCATACAGTTAGCAACAGAACCAGAAGGTAAACACAAATATAACTGACGTCAAAGCCCAAGCTCCTTCCAAGCTTCCCTAACAATAACAAGAATGGCTGCCATTTTCTGAATGACTATTACATAACAGTCATTGGCTTTATACTGATTATTTCTAAATCACAAAACAACCCTCGAGGTCTAAATCGTTCTCACTTTAAAGATAGGAAAAGTGAGCCTCAGAAACGTTAAGTAACCTCTATTCCAAGTCACATTGGTGGTCAACAATTTGAATTCAGATTCACTCAAAGTGAAACATCTCTGTTGACTGCCTTGCTAAAACTCTATTCCAGTTTTCTGCACTGCACATAAACCACCCAGATTTAATGGCATAAAACAATAATAATCATGTATTTTCCTCTCAAATCTGCAAGTTAGGCAGGGCTCAACAGGGAAGGCTCCTCTCTGCTACATGTGACATCAGCTGGGGTAGTTCAACCAAAGGTTTGAGGATCTGCTTCCCAATGGTTCACTTCCAGGACTGCCAAGTTGGTGCTGGATTCTGACTGGGAGCTCAGCCTGGGCTGAGGGTCATAGGCCTAGTTGCCTCTCCATGTGGATCTCTCCACATGGCCTATGCTTCCTCAAAACATAGTAGCTGGGTTCCAAAGACAAGCATCCCACAAGAGAGCCAGACAGAAGTTGTACCACCTTTGATGACCTAGTCCCAGAAGCCACATAGCATCATTTCACTGCATTTTGTTTGTTAGAAGTCACAAAGCCTGGCTCATATTTAAGAGGAAGGGTATTAGACCACATCTCAAGGGAAGAATATCAAATAATATGCAAAAATGTTAAAAACTACCACACACACTTTTCCCACAATTTCTCACCAATTTCACCTCCATTCTGCTAACCTACCCATGAAAATAAAAACACGTCAACTTACTCAGTATCACCGAAGAAAATATCAAACGCAAGATTTTGCATCTGGTGCTCACCTTCTTTAACACTGTCCTGCTCTCACCTCTCTCACTACCTTGCTCCTGTACTTGACCTTCTCCATCAAAAACTCTAATCCGGGACTCTCCTGGTGGCACAGTGGTTAAGAATCCACCTACCAATGCAGGGGACACAGGTTCGAGCCCTGGTCCAGGAAGACCCCACATGCCATGGAGCAACTAAGCCCGTGCACCACAACTACTGAAGCCTGCACTCTAGAGCCCGTGCTCTACAACAAGAGAAGTCACTGCAACGAGAAGCACGCACACCGCAATGAAGAGTAGCCCCCGCTCGCCACAACTAGAGAAAGCCCGCGTGCAGCAACGAAGACCCAACACAGCCAAAAATAAATAAATAAATAAGTTAAAGGAAAAACAAAAAAAACTCTAATCCCTTTCTCCATATTCTTCAAGTCCTTCATCTCTCAGTTTGGGTGCCATGGTCATGAATTTCACTGCTGCCTTTTCTAACACCTTCACACTCTCTTCATTATCTATTCCCTTTTTATTACTTGTAGCCTGTCTTTCCCACAATTCCTCTCAAATTAGTTACCCAGAAATTACCAAGTACCTCCTAATCATTACCTATTCTCATTTCTCACTCTCATTTCTGCATGATTATATATGGTTGCCTATTCTGACTTTCTTTAAATTTCTCCCTTTTTTATATCCTGGGATATGTTTGTTCTTGCCTCAATTCACTTCACTTTAACACAGTAGCCTGAAACAAACTGACAGGAAGCCCAGTCCTAAAAGCAGATCAGAGTATAAGCTATATGATGAATGATAGCACAGCAAAGCAAGTTGCCAAATATGTAGACCAAATAATCGTGTTATCCCCACAAGGAGCAAGAGATTGAGATAAGAAGTCTTGCAATGGCCAACATTTCTGTCTGCACACCAGTATCTGCCCCAACCACTGGGATCATGATTCACAGGAAAGCATCTTATCTTAGGAAGAATGTGCAGTAGTTCTAAACTTTTCTTGGGCCACGGAAATTTTGAAGTATCTAATGAAAGCTCTAGACCCTCCCTTTGGAATAAAAATGGTTACAGAGAGACACAAATGTTTGAATACGGGGGCTAAGTTGCGGCATATTAGACTTATTGAATTTGAGGTGCCTAAGGGACTCCAAAGTAGAGTTTGCTAGAAGATAGTTGAACATAAAGTTATTATGCTCAGAAGAGAAATTTAAAATGAACTAGAGATTGTGGAGGCAATACATATAGGTTAGCGAACACCATCGGATGGAGTCTATAGCCCCTAAGATATAAGTATGGTAGATTGCCATGTATGTTAAGGGTAGATTCTTGAGAAACCCTGGGAAGTCAAAGAGAAAGTAAAGTACATAAAGAGATTAATGCGGAGCAGCCAGTGAAGGAAAACCTGGATGGTGTGGTTGCATCAATGTCAGAGAATTTCAAGAGGAAAGAAAGGGGTTTGTAACATTTAATAAATTCATTAATTGCTTTTGTATTATGGATTGAGAATACAGCAATGAAAGAAGTGAGCAAAATCCATGGAGTGAAGAGACAATTAGTCATTACAAGTATGATGAGTTAAACCAACAATTCTCTTTGGAAAGAGAAGTTTAAATCTAAGTTCACATCGTGACTTCAGTTCACCGTTCTCTGCTTTCCTACAAAGCCAGTCTGAAGCCATTTTACTGACTCTCTCACATACATAAGTCTACTCTTTGAGTCCCAATGTATTCATCCCATTAACATTCTACCACCTGCATTTATACTTCACTCCTGTCCCTGCAACAGATGCCCTGAGCCGCCAATTTCTGCCCCTGGAAGTGCTCCTCTCAGCTGACCTCTGTTATGCTATACTGGACAAGGGCTCAAGGCTGGTTTAAATCCAAGCTCCACCACTTACGAGCTACATAACCCCGGACAAGTACTTCACCACTATGAAGTTCAATTTTCTCATCTACAAAATGAAGGTGATGCTACCTCCCTTCTATTGAGATTGTGGGGCATTAAATCAGATAACATTTGTAAAGCACAGAACACAATGCTTGACCTAATGCTCATTAAATATCAAAAGGAAAAGGAAAAGAAGACTAGATATGTGTTTAGGACAATTCAACCTCCCTTGATTTAGAAGGGAGGCTATAGAAAGCCCAGCCCTCACCCTATGACACCAGTTAAGGGAACAATGGGAAACTGTGTATTTCAGAATAATTGTAAGAACCTCCTTCTCTCTCAAATACAGCAGAGAGGTCAAATAACAGAAGCCTGAAAAGTGTCGGTGGACTGGGCAAGAACACCTTGGGTGAGTTTCAAAAGCCGTTTCAATCGATCAGAGAAGCAAAAGCCAGCTATCACTAGGTTGCAGAGTGAACGGGAAGTGAGAAAGTGAAAATGACATAAAGTTCCCTTTCGGGAAGTGTGGCTCTGGCAGGAAGTAGAGCGAGGCACTATTTAATTATAATTAGCTTGTGCCCCTCTACGATCACCTGAACTTTCCCTGAGGAGAGCTGAATTGGTCTTCTTGGCCTTATTTGAACAAAACCTCATTTATTTTCTCTCAGATATAGAATGTGTTAAGGTTGTTTTAAATATTCATCCTGGGGACTTCCCTGGTGGCGCAATGGTTGGGAGTCCACCTGCCAATGCAGGGGACACGGGTTTGAGCCCTGGTCCGGGGGGATCCCACATGCCGCGGGGCAACTGAGCCTGTGCGCCACAACTACTGAGCCTGAGCTCTGGAGCCCATGAGCCACAACTACTGAGCCCACATGCCAAACTACTGAGCCCACATGCCAAACTACTGAAGCCCATGTGCCTAGAACCTGTGCTCCACAGCGGGAGAGGGCACGGCAATGAGAAGTCTGTGCACCACAGCGAAGAGTGGCCCCTGCTCGCCGCAACCAGAGAAAGCCTGCCCGTAGCAACGAAGACCCAATGCAGCCATAAATAAAGAAATTTATTTTAAAAAACAATAATAAATAAATAAGTAAATATTCATCCTGTTCTAATCACCAGCTTTCTCTCTATCCTGCCAATTGGATGACAGTTATGTATCGGGAGGAGTGGCTAAATCTCTTTCTGGGGGTGTTTAAGAAGTGGACAGACATTATTCTTGAAAGGATTAAACTTTGGTTTAAACTATATGACCTCTGAAGTCCCCTTCTCAATAGCAGAAGTTAATGCGCTTTGAGTTCCTCTATCTAAAATCAATTCTAAGTGCTCAATTATCAATCTCTCGACTGAGAAAGGACCCATATGTTCTTGCATACATTCCCTATCTGATATCAGATGTACACTCTGACTCCAGGTACTTAGGGAGGCTACCGATGGCTTTCAACTTCATCGCCCCATTTATACTTTGCTTTCGGTGCCAAAAAAGTCAAGAGAACCATATTCACACAGCACTTTTCTCATCAAAGCCAAACACGAGCCTGAACCCCCCTCACACATCTTTAGCACTCAAACCAATAACGACCTCATTTAATTCCAGCACAGAACAATGTCTTTCACTTAAAATTAATGTCTTGTCCACATAAAATTGAAATACAGAATGCAGCCTTCCTGATAAGTAGAAAGTACAAATGTGAATTTTTTTTTTCTTTTTTTTGCGGTACGCGGGCCTCTCACTGTTGCGGCCTCTCCCGTTGCGGAGCACAGGCTCCGGACGCGCAGGCTCAGCGGCCATGGCTCACGGGCCCAGCCGCTCCGCGGCATGTGGGATCTTCCCGGACCGGGGCACGAACCCGCGTCCCCTGCATCGGCAGGCGGACTCTCAACCACCGTGCCACCAGGGAAGCCCTAAAGGTGACTTTTAAGGAGATAAATTTATTCTGTCAGGGAAGGAATAAAAACCTTTTGCTATTCACCTATGACTTGAACACTCCTAAGCAATGAGTTCTTCCCTTATTTGTAACTAAATATGAGGTGTCACTCAGCCTTCCTTTGCTGTCATGTGTTAAATTAAAATATATCCTTAACACATACATCATTTCTGACCCTCACATGGTTAATGGCTCCGTACTAAAAGACCAGGCAGTGTGTTGACATCCGATAGGCATGCACACAGAATAATATACTATACAAATGGATAGGTGGTAGGAGCATGGCACTTTAAATTATTTAAAATAGCATAACTGTATCGCCTCCATTTACAGAGAATATCAAGTGAGGCAGTACAAATTGTTTTGAGTTCATGGAATAATAAAGAATTACAAGGATCCAGTAGAGATTTCTGGAAATAAAATTATATACAAATATTTGTTTTGTTTAATATGACAGTCCAGATTTTGAAATAGGAACATATATTGGATAACTGAACAGAGAAAGGGTATTTTCTGCAATGAATCAAAATCAAGAGTCTTGCATTCAATCTTCTATTATCTAGTTACCAGATATGACATGAGATAAATAAATTACATTGGCTATTCTCTCGAAGAAAAAGTATTCAGGCTGTGTTTTTGGTACATTACTTCCAATGTAGATGCAACTAGCATTTGGTGAACACTTACTAGGTGTGAGTATTTTATTTAATTTAAGTATTTAATTTAATCCCCACAACAAACCTTCCAGGTGTATTTTAGCATCATTGTCATGATCATCATCCCATTCTGCAGATAATGAGAATACTCAAAACTTGTTAAATACCAGGCACACATTTTAATACATTTAATACAATGACTCTATGAGGTAGGTACAATAATTACCATCATCTCCATTATTACCATCATTCCCCCAGACAGAGAAACTAAACAACAGAACATTTAAGTAATTGGCTCAAAGTCACCAGTGAGTAAAGAATACAGTCTATCCTGCCTCTCAGAAAGGACAATGAGGCTCAGAGCAGAAAGTTATCTCAATCAAGGTCACATAGCTAAAGAGAAATGAAACCGAAATTCAAACCTCTCTTTTTTTAACTTTACTTTTAATTATGGGATTTTTCAAATAGATACTCAACTATAAAGAATGGTACTATGAACTCCAAACAAGACTTTTAGTCCAAAGTCTAAAGTTTTTTTTCTAGAACATTTCATTTATGAGATGGATATATTTATCACAACACTTTTTAAAGGAAAGAGTTTCAATGTTATTTTTAATTTAAGAGGTAATACATGTT
The DNA here is from genome assembly GCF_949752795.1 of Hyperoodon ampullatus. Classification (NCBI taxonomy): domain Eukaryota; kingdom Metazoa; phylum Chordata; class Mammalia; order Artiodactyla; family Ziphiidae; genus Hyperoodon; species Hyperoodon ampullatus. The sequence continues at coordinate 75,998,310 of NC_136926.1, forward strand.
CATTATAAAACCATCTATACAGAATAGAAAGGTTTGCCTCTATAACTTCCTCAAATCCTTCCAGACTTTCTCTACACATATATGTGCATGTATAGAGATATAATTATTTTTTACAAAATGGAATCATACTATATACACTTTTAAAACCTGATGATTTTTGCTCTTAAAATGTACCATGAACATATTTCCATTACAATGAACACTGATCTATAGTGTCATTCTTTTTTTATCTTTTAGATTGCTTTTTCCTTTTGTTTATTTAGATTAGTCTATTTCTCTCTATATTTACCTCATGGACTTTTGTCATTATAGCTTCATTCTTTATGTTTACGTTCACTCCATTGTATCAATGAACCATCATTTACTTAACCAATCCCTTGTTGATGAACATTTGTTTTTTCAAAGCTTTGTTACCATAAACACATTGTGGCAAATCTCCTAACTTACAGATCTTTATATGCTTGTAAAATTAATTCTTAGAAGTTCCTGCAACATAATAGGTACTCAATAAATGTGTTGAATTAATGGATGAATGAAGAGTGAAATGGCTTGATCAAAGAATTGGTAAATCTTATATTTTGTTATGTATTGCTAAATTGCCCTCCAGAAAGGTAATTAATCCACTTTCTGTTTCTGTATCTTATTTTTAAACTTTGTTTATAGTCTAAATATTTTAGTTTCAAATATTTTACTTTGTGGTCCTGTCTTAGAGACAGTAATGTGTAGGATTAAGAGCCCAACAACTTCTGAAAGCCAACTGCCAAATTTTCAGGAATTTTGAGAATCAGTTGTAAAATGTAGCCATTATTTTAAAATTACATAAACTTACAATTAAATAAATTATATTTAAAACAAAAGCAATAAATACTCAAAGCACACTAATTCCTAGTTACTTTACTAAATGTTACTATTATCTATGCTTTTGAAGTCAGTTATGACTATCACATGCAGATAGTGGAAATACCATATAGTGGTGTGCTACCCCACATCTCTTCCCAACTGCACATTTAGTGACATTGGTAGCTTAAAATTGGTCATGATAGGAGTATTTACACCATGGAAATCAGCAAGTGCTATAAATCAGGGCTTGATTTAATGTTGAAACTGAGTTTTTAGTTTAATAATTTATATGGGGGTGAGAAGAAGTTTAATAAGCCACATATCAGATTTAATGACAATGCATTTATTGAGAAAAGAGTTAGCAGACTGAGATGCAACTCCATTTGTAAAATCATGGCTGAATATTGACTACAAATTCAAAATCAGAAAAAAATCAAAAAAAGCATTCTTAAAAAAAATCAATTGACTATATAAATAACATTTATTTACAATAAAGAGTATTACGGATTTTTTTTTTTTTTTTTTTTTTTTTTTTGCGGTATGTGGGCCTCTCACTGTTGTGGCCTCTCCAGTTGCGGAGCACAGGCTCCGGACACGCAGGCTCAATGGCCATGGCTCATGGGCCAAGCCGCTCCGCGGCATGTGGGATCCTCCCAGACCGGGGCACGAACCCGTGTCCCCTGCATCGGCAGGCGGACTCTCAACCACTGCGCCACCAGGGAAGCCCCGGATTTTTAATTTTTAAATTGTATGCTATGCATCCTCTAGATTAGTAAAATATATAATATTTATCTACATATATGTATATATATTTGCATACATTTTTTTCAGAGAGCTGATTGTTAAACATTTAATGGTACACTACTGTTTAGGGTTTATATTTTGAGAAACATTCTCTTTATAAAAGCTGAAATACCACATGTACTGTATTCTAAGCTCCTATGTGTAGTTGACTATTTCTGAAATTTGTGTTCTGTTTCATTGATCTTTCTGTGTTACAGCCTTAGCACCATAAAGATTGAATTATTATAGTTTTAAAATGCATTTAGTATCTAAAAGGGCAAATACCACTCACCTCTTCTCTCACGCCACCCAGCTACACCAGATGAACTTAAAAAAATCTCTTTCAACCTCCCTCCCACATGGTATTCCAGTAATATCTCCTCCTTTCATTCAGCTCTTATTTTATATTCATTGTTAGAATCTTATCATTGTCTTCATATTTACACTACACATTTTTAGTCTTCAAAACTCTACATACTTTATATTATTGTTTTTATGTACCTTCTCTATGGGATTTTTTTATATTTTCTTTTTTAAAAATTATTATTTATCACAGATATTTTACCACTACTTAGAATTATAGCAAAACTCTTCCACCAAAAACCAAGTTAAAAAGAATAGTTGCAAACCATTTCCAATAAGAATGATGGCTAGATCATTGTTCAATATCACAAAAGACAAAGAAGACTCAGGGAACTGTCACAGATTGAAGGAGATTAAAGAGACATGACAATTAAATGCAGTGTGGGATACTGGACTGAATCTTGGAATAGAAGACGGACATTAATGGAAAAATCCAAGTCAAGTCTGTAGTTTAGTTAATTGAAAAGTATGATTGATGGGTAAAAGTTTTAATGGGACAGTTTGTAAGATAAAGGTTCTGGAGCCATTAATGAAATTATTTTTTGGAAAATAGGTCAACTCTTCTTTTCAAATGTGACTATGCATAGTTAAATCGTCTTGTGATGACAAGGTTTTTGAGTAATTTATTCCATGTTTTGAGTTTCTTCAATATGGCTAATTATAAAACCACTGGAAGTTCACACTGTTCTCTTAATAATGTTTTCTGACCACACTGTCATCTTCTAAGAGATTCCACAAGCATACAATTATTTGCCAAATGTGGGAATGTGAAGATATTATGAGAACGTGAGTTAGACAAGCAAACAAAAAAACATAATTTACCATAAAGAACCACCATACAATTCTGTGCTAAATCGCATTGAAAAAATGACTCTTTTATTTTACTTCAAATTAATATTTGTTATATAAATTGAACAGTTAACATCATCTCCATGATGAGCACCCCTTTTAGAAAGAATTTTTAATAAGTTACTGAAAATGTTTTAACAAAGGCATATAAGTTTAAATTCTACACCCAGCTTCACTATAGAATTTCTCCTACAGAGTTCTAAAAAATGAACTCCCATGACTCTCTTAATAAGCTCACAGACTGGCAACTTACCATTCCACAGTAAGATGCTAACCTCAATCCTCTAACCTATAGTTTGGGTAGCCCCGTTCCTCTTATTTGCTCCTAGGTAGGTATGAGATCCAAGGGGCTGCTAAATAATAAATTTCACCACAGTTGATGGTAATAGGCTCAAATTTTTTCCTTCCTTCTTTCAGGTCAACAAATACAAAACATGACCCGGCCTAGGTATTCTATGTTCTCCACATGGTTTGGTAGACACATGACAAGATCTAGCTATTTGGGTAGGAACTGAGTGCCTTCTAGAGTCAAACCAAACCAACACTGAAAACAGAGGAAGCTGAGGATTCTCCAGCCTCCTTGCGCCTCCCCCTTTTCTGTCCAGTCAGGCCTGGAGCCTCCACTGCCATGGCCATCCACTGCCACTTCCTGATCAGCGTCACAATGCTGCTGCCCCTCTTCTGTACGATATATCTAATTTTAAAATGCAGATTCTCCAGTGAACAACCTGGGTCCTCAATTGACTCCTTTTACGAGCAAAGGAACTAGACTTCCTTCACACACTTCTAAAACACACAGAGTATATCACAAGTGTTTAAACACAAGCGTCTTTCTGCTCTGTTATCTCCTCTGCCTCTGTATCTTCTCTCCATGACTACTTCTCCTTCCCTCTGTCTGCCTTGCTGTTGGTATGAGACCCTCTCCATCTGGTGCCTTCTCTCTTCTATAACCTCCTTTGCTCCTCCATCCTCTTTTAGTTTACCCTAAGTGGTTATTATATTGAACCAATATTTACTCTATCTCAGAAGAGGGTTTTCCTTGGTTAAGGAGAACAGTGGAATATTCTAAATACCCATTTCCAAAAAGAAGGCCAAAATACCTTAAATTGTTCATAATTTATTTAGCCCTCAATCGCAGTTTATTAGGCCCATTCCTGCACTAGTTGGGGAAGGGGGTCAGGAAGATAGCCTGTCAAAGAGACATCTTGGAAAGTATCTCTTCTCCCATGAGGCCCATCATATCCCCCTCCCTTTCAGAGCCAGGCAGCTGGGTCTGAGCTCTGCCAGACGATAGGTAAGAAATTGTTCTCCTCAAACCTCTTTGATTCTGCATACATCAATATAGCCTCCCTCAGGGTTAGGGAATCAGGCTGAAAGGTTCATAATGTGTGTATCCTGTGATTCCTTTAGGATCTGAACAGAAGCTAAAGGACCCGTATGCAGTAACTTAACTTGAAGGTAGACTGTGCTTAAGCATCTGAGAGCAGAAGTCAGCCCTGCAGTTGTATGTGAATTAATGAATGCAAATTAGCCCAGGATTTGTGTTTGTTGTGTGGGAAGGTGATGACAGAGTAAATCTTCTAAATTTAAGTATATTTTATGTTAATTGCATAAAGTAGCACAGATTTGTTGCTTTAAATCTCACCCATGGGAAGCTAGAATTGGGCTTGTTGATTTCTTGTATTATCCACTAAAAAGACTGCAGTTCTTGTTTGTATTTACTTGAGAAGCACAGATCTATTTCTGAATAGCTTTACAACTTTAAGTGTTTTAAGAAACTTCTTTTTAATACCATCCAGTTAATTGTACCATGATAGCTCCTAAGTGTACCACTATATCTATCAGTCTTAAGTGCCACTGGGGATATAATAGCTTGGGTCATATTATTATAATCTCTTTTATTTAGAGCACTTGGAAACCTGAAAATTAAATATGCCTCAATCTGTTATCATTCCAACTATTACTTACCTTAATGCTAAGTAAATACTAAAGAAACTATCACCTCTGGTAAAATTAAATTCTGAATTCTTTGATGGTAGAATATAGGTTCAATGTAGATACAAATCTTTCCTTGTTTTCCCTCTCTCTACTCAGTTAAAAATGGCTTCTCTGTAATAGCAAGCTTCTGTGTGCACTGATTTTTGAACTCTTAATTTAGTGCACTTAGTGGGGAAAGAAATGGAATAAAGGGAAAGGTAAATGGTGAGATTACCTCCGTGTGTGGGAGACATTACTCAATGCTAAATCCTATACGCACTCAACATATATCAAGCCCAGAAATGGACAGGTTACAGGGGAGAGACTGAGCCAAGAAAGTGAGTCTGAAGCTAGATACTTCCAAAGGGGGCCATCCCTTGCCCCTCTAGATGTGGTTTACCAACTAGCAGCTCTTTACACCAACTAGGAGCTTTTCAGAAATGCAAAAGCTCAGACCCCACCCAAGGCTGACCTAATAAAATCTGCACAGTAACAAGACCCTCAGAGGATTCCTATGCACTTTCAAGCTGGAGAAGCCCTGTCTACACCTCTCCCAGAGCCTCCACTGGGAAGATGGGAAAGTCCGCCTTGATTAACCTCAGGAATTAAGTAGGAATACTCTAGTCACTCCCCTTAGAAGAGAATGGTGCTATAGAGATAATGGAAAGTAAAAGGTTGTAAGTCTTTAAAAATTCAAATCGACCATTGAGATCTGGTTGTAGCAGAGGCAGGTGGAGATAGGGAAGACAGAAAGTGTCACACCCTTAATTCCAACCAATAGTTGGAACAAAAAGCTCTTGTTGGAACTATTTTACCCTCTTCTCTGTGTGATGTTATTGGATTTGATTTCCTTTCTTCTAAAGAAGGACACATTGGGGAAAAAATGACCTAAATTCAGTATTCCATCCAGATGCTTTCAATTTGGCAGGCGGGAAGCAAGTTTTACATAGAGACTGAGCTCACTGAAAGGAATTAAGAATTTTGAGCTGGAAATTCCAAAGGCATTTTAAAGTCAAGAAACTGTTTAGGAAAAAATAAATACAAGTGACCTTGATGTAATTCTGCAGTAATATTCACATCTCAGAGCCATTTCTGAGGCTCCTCTGGATACATATGTAACCAGTCTTCCTGGCATTGAGTTCAAAACAACAGACTTTAGGCAAATGACAAAAAGTGGGAGGTGTAGTAGGATCCAAACCACATCCAATTTAAGTGGAGGAGCTAATCACAGAAACCTCATGCAGGACAAGGAAGTCATAACATAAACGGGCAACCACCGCCGCAAAGGCTGCGCATACCCAGTTAATGGCGTCTCAGAATCGGCTGCTCTTTGCACTTTAACACAGTCCTGGACCTCCCGCTCAGGAAAGACATCCATGGGAGTGAATGGCAGCTCCACCATCCTTTCCCGAAGGTACTTCTCAAGATCAGGCTGACTCTGGTCTCAAAATAAATCTGAGATTTTTGACATCCCTTGACCATATGTTGTATTTATTACATAAGCTGTTTTGCAGTTTCCTTTTTCCTTAGCCAGTTGTGTTTTCCTTATGTTTTTGCCATTTTGTTTTCCATAAGTAGAAATCCTAGACATCAGTAGCTACTAATGTCAAACACTATTTCAATACTTTTTTACATTTATTTTTAAATAATTTACTGATTTAGGATTAAATATATCTTTCAGTATTTTTGAATCAGAATCTTATTTAGACTATCTCAGGTAGTAAGTGCTAATGAATTATATCGCATTGTTATTTATATCTTTTTACTAAGATAGTATAAAAGCAATTTTGGCATTTTGTGAAAAGGTAAATTTGAACCATAGTATATACAGATTATATAAAAATTATACAAACGGCCTATACAGGTAGGGGATTTGAATTTAGTATTAATTCAGAAAATGTTTTAGTTTCTTTATAATGACCATTCCATCTCAAACAGGAGTATACAAAACTAGTGAATTCAAAATTGGATCAAAATGATTACTAACTATAGAAAAGTAGCTAAGCATGGTATATTAGTTTCCTAGGCTGCCATAACAAAGTACTGTAAACTGGGTGGCTTAGAACAACAAAAATTTATTGTCTTACAGTTCTGGAAACTATAGTCCAAAGTCAGGGTTTCGGCAGGGCCATGCTCCCTCCAAGCCATCAGGGGAGGATCCTTCCTTGCCTTCCAGCTTCCGGCAGCCCCAGGAGTTCCTTGGCTTTGGGGCAGGATCACTCCAACGTCTATCGTCTCATGACCACCCTCCCACTGTGTCTCTGTCTTCCCCTCTTCTTATTAGGATATCAGTCATACTGGATTAGGACTCACCCTAATGGCCTGATCTTAACTTGATTATATCTGCAAAGACCCTATTTCCAAATAAGGCCACTTTCATAGGTACCAGGGGCTAGGTTTTCAACATATCTTTTTTGGAGGGTACACAATTCAACCTATAACACGTGTCTAGCATTTTCTCAGTGATGGAATATAACCTGTAACATTACCAAAATGATAGTATTATTCTGTCTCTGATACAGAAATTATCATTTCTTTTTACTTGCCTTCTTCACAAAACAAAGGAACAGTTAGAAACCAAGCAACAGTTATTAATGTAATGTGCCCAACAAGTATGTGATAGAGGTTCTCTTAGAAAAGAGGAAAGGGCATCTAGGGCATGTCAGTGATAGCTGCTAATAATAGGACCTAATAACTCAAGATCCTTGAGATTTTCAAGTAAACCATCTACTTGGGTGGCTTATGGTTCAAGAAAACAAAGTAATAAGTTCAAAAGACTCATCCAAGGGAAGAGATAGAAGCCTGCCTAAAATAATTTACTCCATAAATATCACAAGTAACTTAGCATGACAATTCTTTGATACCAGCTGAATGTTTAGAAAACATAATTCACACTAAGTTATGTACCATTCATGATTTAACATATTGTAGTAAACAACTCTTTTTTTTTTGTTACAATTCTGTGCCTGTATTTAAATACATCATTTTCTTCCCAGACTTACAACTTTCCCACCTTCTCCTTGGAGTACCACTTCAAGGGCCCTTTCCATTGTCTCTTTCCTGTCCTCCTGTCTGGGCTCCTTTTCTCTTCCTCTCAGGTACCCATAGGCACCTCCACGGGCATCCTCAGCACCACTCCCCTGGTTCTTGGCTTCCTCTAACCTCAATCCCGGCTCCCCACTCCTATCCTCGTATCCTCAGTATACACCCATGCTCCTCAAACTTCAATGTGGGAGCTTGCAAAAATGCAGATTCAATTTAGTACATCTGGGGTGGGGTCTGCAATCCTGCATTTCTAACAAGCCCCTGGGTGATGCCCATGTGCTGTCCATGGACCACACTGCAAGTCTGTACACCCTGACTGACTGTCCTCCAAGGCCTCCACTATAAATAATCCCCACCACCTTCCCCCGTTGGGCCTCCCAAGGTCCCTTTCTTCAAAATGATCTCTTACACTACCATCCGTGTCCATCTTCTCTCATCAGCTCTTGCTTCCTTAGGCATATCTCAGGTAAGCAAATGAATAAAATAAACCTACTAAAGAATAAATGGCTGATACACTCTCCTAACCCACCCTCCCCATCCTCCCAGAGGTTTTCTTTAGTGGTTTGTGTGAATCTCTAAATCAAGCAGTCTTCACTTGAAGTGTAAATATTGGTACATTTTTCTGAGGAGTGGAGTCAAGATTGTTATCAGACTTTCAAAGAATTTCCTCATCCCAAAAGATAAAAAGCCATAGTCTAAATAGTAAAAAGGTCAGGCACTATCAATAAACATGCTTTGAAGGGCATGAGAGGGGTAAAGGCGGAGAGGTCTCCCCTCAAAGCACAAGGCTTGCCTATCTTCCTTTCCCTTCGTGTGGCTGTTCATGAGGGAGGGGGAGAGAGCAGAACTGGGGCTACAGCAGGGTTCCTACCCACATTCCCTCAAACTAAAGGAGGAGTTGCTTTGGGTGCTGCTTCCTTGTATTCAAACAAACTTCTGATCTGGAGGCTGGATCAGAAGAAGGCTGCCAGGTCAACTCCCAGCCCTTAGTAAAACTTGAAGGTAAGATCAATCAGATACCAAGGGGACAAGTTGTGTCCTCACTGTGTCCAAGTGTGGCTAAGATTCCAGGGCCCAGGAAGTCCACACACCCAAACCTGGGAGAGGGCAAAGGTCCCCGAACCATCAGGAAAATGTGTGCCCCTGCCAAAGAAGAGAGAATCCTGGGTCTTCCAAAGGGCCTGGAAGTGTAACTTCTCCCTCCTTCACCCACACTGGACCCTGGAAACGCCTTGTTTAGCTACACATTAAATGAGATAACATATGTAAAGCACCCAGCATGGAGCCCAGCAGATATGAGGGAAACAATAAATATTAGTTCCCTTCCCTATTAAAAGTAACACCAGCTACCCTGTTTACGTGATTTGCTTGCTGTTATTACCATATAGCACAGTAAGAAGTGTGTGTGTAATTAAATATGTACCACTATGGTAATTCTGTTTTTAAATTTTATTGATAACATCATTATACGCTTTATGTAAGCTCAGAGTTTTCCTGCTTATGCAGCATGGTCATTGGTTCCTAACTTTCAAAAAAAAAAAATGCAAGAGAACATCTGAGGGAAGAATAGTTTAGTGGTTTAACAAGGTAAAAAAAAAAAAAAGCTCATCTTCTGCAGCATGAGCTATCACTTTCCTCATTGTTCTTTCTGTTCTAGCCCATTGGCACCCCTCAACTCTGATGCTCCCCACCAACCTCCCTCCTCTCACCTCCGCACAACACTCCCTCCGTTTTCCCTTGTTACACCGCTAGCAGAGACCAGGAAATCTCCAGGAATATCCCCTTCCATCTGTTTCTGGAGGCTTTGAACTCACACACTGTTCAACCCAAGCAGTCTAGGAACACCTGACATGGCAGGGTGTGCTACAGGAGCTGACAGTTGCCTGTCAAAACTATCCTCACCACAGAAACCCTGATCAAAACACTGGCTAGGAATGAATGTGGGCTGTGACTTGATGCCACAAGGGAGCTGAAAGCAACCACACCCATTGATCAACATCTGGGATTAGAAGGAAACATTAGCATCAGGGTGAAAAATAGCCAGACCTCTCCAACTTGAAAGCAGATATTAATGAACCAAGCACGGAGCTGAAGTTAAAATTGAGGTTGTGGTGAAACCAGTTGGAACCCTCTGTCTTGTTCTGGACATGAAAATTCTTACTAAAAAAATCTATGGAGCCACTGAACATATTTGGAAAATCCTCAACGGTATTTTTTTTTTTCACGGTACGTGGGCCTCTCACTGTTGTGGCCTCTCCCGTTGCGGAGCACAGGCTCCGGACGCGCACACTCAGCGGCCATGGCTCACGGGCCCAGCCGCTCCGCGGCATGTGGGATCTTCCCGGACCGGGTCACGAACCCGTGTCCCCTGCATCAGCAGGCGGACTCTCAACCACTGCGCCACCAGGGAAGCCCCTCAATGGTATTTATCACTGTATAACAACATCTTGATTCATCACTAACTTCAGGAGATGACAATATCCACAAATGGAATCAATCATTTCAAAATAAGCCTTGTAAGAGCAAACAACTTCAACTCCCAAGTAAATCCTTGAAAATATTTCAAACGTGATCACCACAGAGCTCATCGGAAAGAAACTAGTTGGCCTGGTTGCCCACAAATATCCCCTGATATATATTTTTAAGTGAAATTGAAAATAGGGTCAGTGTCAACAGGCACTGGCACTCTTTACTTTCTACATGTGTATTCCTACAGCTACTAAAAAGAACAGCACCAAATCTATTAACTCCAGTCATCCTCTGGCCCCTTGGCCTCTGTCAATCATAACTTTGCATCCAGTGATTACAACTGCCATTTCTTACAAAGAATGGTCCCATTCCCATCTTCTAACTGTATGGACCTTTTGCTAGTAACATACATATTTCCCATCACATTGAAAAAAACAAAACAGAACTGGCAATAAGAATCCTGAAGTTGGTCAGAGTTGCCAGGTTTGCAAAAATAAACTGACACTTGATTTCTAAAACATTTTAAAACTTTCATATTTTGGAAATAAAATGATTCTTAATTTTCAGGATGAATTAATGGTCTGGAATTTATCAAACCAGGTGAATTTTAATAACTCATTTTAAAAATTAACATTGAAATGAAACAAGAAGGTTGAACAGCATAGCAGACCAAAGCATCCAGAAAACAGAAGTGGATACTTGTGAGGGCAAAGTCAATAAAAACTATCCTCATTCTAATTCTACAGAAAACCTTAGGAACCCACTCAGATTCAGGGATCTGCCCTGGGAAGCAGATGTACTTGTCACCTAAACAATATAAAGCTGAATGAAGCCATATTCCTGAGGAGAAGCAAACAACTTCTTTTCACTGTTTGAAACGCAGTCCATCACTTTTTGAAATAAATACGAATGCAGGATTTACAATAGATAAGTAATTCTGAGAGTGATTCTCTACCACCTTCTTACAAAACAAGAAAGAATTCTACCTTAGTTATCCACAAATGTTCAAAGCTTATTTTCTAACATTTACAATAGAAACTTACTATTTCACTTAAATGCTGTTATCACAGAGAACTTCCTTAAAAATTAGTATTCATAAATCTTCCCATGACATGATGTTCCAGTCACAGAACGTTACAGAATATGCAGCTCATGACATCACCGCCATTTCTTCCAAGGCCATTCTCGTTATGACTCTACCTTCTGCAGTTCACCTTATTAATAAAGGTGTCTGAAACAATCTAGGGGTCAGGAGAGAGGAATAACTGTGAAAATCTTGAAACGATTTTTCCCTGAATCCACAACTTGAAGCCAGTCTTCCATGACGTAGATATGACTCCTGCTGGTAAAGTTCTGGTCCAAGGGAACCAAAATTCCCTCAAGCTAGTTTTAAGAAAAAGAGAGAAATCAGGGCAGTTACACTGGTATCTCACAGAATACGAGGGCAGGAAGCTCTGCTCAGTTTCTCGAGGGACAAAGGACAAGGGCTGGGAGGAAGAGCCTCTCTCCCCCTGCCCTCCTTAGGTGTCTCTCCATCCGGCCTCCTCTGCACTGCCTCTGCAGGACGGAGCACCCCAGCCATCCTTGTACATCCCAAGTCCGCACTGCCAGAAAACAAAACCTGCCTGGTCCAGCCTGACTCAGCTGGCCCCGCCTCTACCCCACACAGCGTTGGCCTAAGGGAGAGGCGGAGTCCTCTGTCACAAATAAGGCTGTGGGGACCCATCCTTTGGGGGAGGGGGCGTGTCGCAGACAAGACAGAAATATACTGCACAGGTGCCCCCAAAACAAGTCTGGGACAGTTTCTAATAATATGCTACATACATAATGGATGAGTCTGCCATCGGGGAGACATGATGCTAAGATAACCCCAGTCAGACTCTATCATTAAAATTATTTGCAAATTATTTTATTGGAAAATAGGTTCCATATTTTTTTCTATATTTGGAAAGACTTATGCAGCATAATGTTCCTTCCCCTCCTCTTGAGAATCTGACAATTTCCACATAATCACAATGAAGAAGCATGTTTGCAGCATTTCGGTGTTTATCCCCCCAGATATGTCAAGAATAGTGTCCTTTTAACAAACCAGGAGGAATTTTACATCCTTTTACTAATAAGCTTCCATTTCCCACTATCCACCAAACATAGGGTTTGCAACTTCAACATCTTCAGGGAAATCACCACTGCTGGTCAATAGTTGATGTGAAATCCCAAGCTGCAAAGATTCATTCCCCCTCAAAAATGAAGGAAAATATCCAAATGATTATAAGAAAAGGCTAACATTATAGTTTACACCATAGGTGTATTGTTTCTTCTACTTTGGGAAAGAATTAAACTCTTAATGAGCACCTATTATGTTCCCCACACTATGTTCTGCCTGCTGTATACATGAGATGATTTCACCCTTAGAGCAACACTGCAACTCTCTGGATTGGGGAAAAAACTCTCAGAGCCTCAGAGAGATTAAATAATTTACACCAAAAAAAAAAAAAAAGGCAGAGAAGTAGGATCTAAACCTGATTCTGTTCTGATCCCAAGGCGCATGGCGTTCCTCTCACTGGTGCTAATAGCTAGTATTTATGGAGCACCGACAGTGGGCCGAGGCCCAGTTCCCAGCGCTTCATGTATACTGACTATGCAGTAAATGTATTAACCAGCTACTATCAGCTCCATTTCCCAGATGTGAAAAGGGAAGCACTAAGAAGTTCAGTTTAAGCCTATAAACAATAGAGCTAAGTTTAGGACCCAGGCAATCCAGCTGCACGGCACGTCAGGTTGCCTGCACTTGATTCTGTAGATGGCACAGGGCCTCCTTGGTGACTGCTCTCATTATTGAGTCAATATGCCTCAACTGCATCTGTGAGAGCAGCCATGATTCTATCACAAGGTCAAAGTGAAATCAGGTTAAAATTGCGTAGCTCGTCTTTTCACTGCATGTGTGGAGAACGGAAATGATAATCTTGGTAGCCAGGATTCTCAAATCCTTATTTCATCCTAAAACAGCTCTTCCTCCCTATATCCCCTAAAGATTCAAGACATCAAGATATGCTAAGGATGTTATGTGAGGGAAATCTCTTCATATCTAGCGTAGGTCTGTGAGTGTGTTTGGGGAGACGAAGGGCACAGAATTAAAGAATATTGGTAGCTCTCTTCTAAGAATCTTTTTTGCCTTACCTCTCCTTTTAAACGTAAGCATATTTAATCTCTCTCTGCTAGGAGACCTTTAATGGTCTGCATAACTCTAGTATCTTTTCTTTCCCCTGCTTGCTTCATTAAAAGTCTTCCAATTTCAAACCGCTACAGCACGACTGGCTTAGATAATGTAGTGTCATCCATTCCTCATACATTGTGTCCAGGGGACTCGCTTTACAGTAAGCGTGACTTCAACTGCAGTGAGCTGGCCACAGGCCATGACCTGTGGGGGCCCTTGTAGCCATTTATTGTAAACTATAGCTTGTGGGTGATGCTAATGAAGTTCTTCAAGAAGCCACATTTTCATGATTTCATATTTTGCTGTGTCTCCTTTAAAATTGCTAATAAAAGACAGACACGTTCTTTATTACGAATTTCTTCCTCCATTTTCTTCATCCCTTTCTATTCAGGGGAAACCATTTCCATTCCTCCCACTACAACATATCCCTTCACGTCCACCAACACCCAAACACCTCCCCCCAACAAATTGCAAAAAACCTAATGTGGTAACTGCCTCCAAATTTGGAGCTTTATATGCAACTGTTTATGACATTCACAAAACTGGGAAAGAACTGCAATAGCACTGTGCTTCTGGAAAGATGAAGCCAATTTCAGAATCCAATTTTCAAAAGGAAATGCCGTGTTTGTTTCATGTCAGCCTCTGCTTCAGATCAGAATGAAAAAAAAAAAAAGAAAAAAAGCCAAACAAAGCAAAAACCGTTGGTCTGGCTGGTTATTTCCCAGCAAAGCAGAGGGCAGATGGAAAGGCATTCAGTTGGCTGTAGCGCCGTCTCGTCTAACCTCTAGTTGCTTTGGAAGCAGCTGAGCAAAGCTTAACCCCTGCTGAATGAGAATTCACACACACACACACACACACACACACACGCACACACACTTCCAAATGTTTATTTAAATAATATTATTTTGAAAATATAGGCTGGGCTGTCGCATGGACACGTGGTCTGGCTGCTCTAGCAGTACTGATACACCAGGCCGGCGGCCCAGTTTGTCGAGCCATGCCTCCCGACCGCCCTGTAGAGACAACACAGTACACAGCCATGATTGTACATGTAACCCAACACGATCTCTCATTAAGACGGAAGGATTTCTGGAAGTGAGCCTGTGGCATTTTGTAGATTTAGAATTAACCTGTGGAGTGTGAATATATACGAAAGAGAGAAAATCACCTCTGCTATTGCAACTGTTTGCATTTACATATGTACATTATAGTTTCCAGCTGCCTACATGCATGTGGTATTAATGATTAATAAAAACCTATAGTCTCATATACATGTAAATATACAACAAACACAGAGAGGGATCTAGATGCACTGCCAATGTCATATATGAAATACGTCAAATGACTCATAGAGATTCTGATTTTAAAAAAGTGTGTAGGAAAAAAATGTAATTGATTTTTAAATGGCTTTCTTTCCCCTGTATTCAGCTTTCTTATCAAAGATCATTTTTCTCATTGCTCTCTGGTGAAAACAATTTGAGTATTGCTTCTGCTGGTCTTCACCAGATGCAAAAAGAACACATGTGCCAAAGTCACATGTATGTGTGCTCACCTCTGCTGGCTGCCTGTGCTGCTGGCTGCCTGTGCTGCTGGCTGCCTGTATGTAAGTTCCACTAATCCCCCTGCCAACTGCTGTATATGCAGACAGTGTACACTGGCTCCACAGGCGTGTGGGGAGAATAAGGCTCGGTTAGCCTGGTGATCGAGATCGTGCGGGCACATCTCATCATCCCTGTACACGATGTATCCCGTGATTGTCGTCTGCAACACAACTGGGTACTGGCTGTATCCCATCTATTTCTACACTATATTGTCATTGGTCAAAAATGGCCTTGTTCTCCCATTCCCTCCATTTTCCAACTGAAAAAGGAAAGGAACCGGTAAGCCTGAGCTCAATTTGTTCTGGCAATTATTGCAAAGTTCCTACTGTGAGGGAGGCCCTGCCCACTGGTGCGGAATGACACGCAGCCATCCAGGGTCCAGACAAAAGGAGACCCTGCTTTTCTCCAAGTGTATTCAGCCATGTATAGACATATTGGCTGAGATGCCTGCCCATTCACATCTTAATGGGAAAAAGAGAGAGAGAGGAGAACCCGATTTTTAAAAAAGGAGAATGAAAGATTATCAAGTGACACCAGACAACAAAACATGAACTTGGTTAAGAGGGAAGAAAGGAAACTATTTTGACCACAAGACAGTAAATCACTGATATAATGTAGATACATATGTTTTACTGCTATCCAGCTAAATTACGCTTTTATTACAGAAAAAGGTTACTATAATGATACTGAAATATGAAACTGAAGAAAGTTATGCCTGGAGGTTGGACTCTTCTATCTTCTACTTCCTCTCTCTCTCTCTTCCCTTCACTAAGGGACACATGCACATTAATTCGACCAAATGAAACTCTTAAGATGAAACACCACCAAGATGCATTCTAAAGTGTAATTTTTCTGAAACAAGTATGTAACTTTACTAAAAAACCAAAGTACCAGTCAAAAGGTGAAAAAATATATTACATTATGATGAAAAAGAGGTCATTTAAGGCTGAAATAGCACTTCTATCTGAAATGGCATATGGAGGCTTTTATAACACTGAAAAAAAAAGTGACTTTTTCTTAATATTTGTCCTTATTCTCTGCTCATGAATAGAAGGAAAATGTTTGAAGATAAGGTCACTTTAAATTCTAGGCCATGGCACATGTTCCTCTCTGGGGCCAAAAGCCCTCATCTTTTCCCTTTTCAACTATATCGAATGATAACTGTTCTACCGTCCAACATTCCTGTCTACTAGGAAAAACTGACAAGCAATAATGTCAGAGTTACGTCCATGATATACCAGAAATCATTTCTCCAGCAAGTCACACATCTCAAAGAATAAGTAATGAAATGAACAGGAGAAAATTAAGCTAATTTTAAAATCTGCTATTAGTTGCTTCTCTTTACTCATAATGGAAGATAGGGGTAAAAATTATAGATTCAATAACAACAGGCACTTTTCCATTACGAAGGATGGCTAATTCAATGGATGAATCATTAGAGAATGGTCCCTCTGGCCTTATGGAACTCCAGACAAAGAAACCCAAAGGAAAAGTTTAAGATATAAAATATACCATAAAATTGTTGGGAAAAGTGAACTACAATCCCCAATGAAATGACCTCTCATGGCAATTAAGAGCCCGATTGTTAGAGCATTAATAGCCTCAGGCAAACTCAACAAAGCCATTCCTGGCTGCCGGTAATGACAGATTTCCTAGGGAGTATTATTTAATTAACAATAATTTGAAAGAGCAGCTCAGCTGAGATACTGCATTTACTTACTGGAAACACTAAGCAATGGTAAGTGGAAAAGACGTGCAATTTGTTAGCCTTCCAATTATCTTCTGTTTCTGAAATACATAAGTAGCTAATAGGTATTTGCCACCAGATATTTTCAGCTGTCTGTGAGGCCAACATGTCCAAAGAACTTTAGCGCTTACTGTTCAAGGCTGCTAACAGTCTTTTGCCGTTTGATTCTGTTAAGAAATCCCCCAGGGCCTCAAATATTCAGGGATAGCATTCTTTGTCCTTCCTCCATCTAGACAAGGGCAACTGCCAGCCCCCCTTTCTTGTATACGCCAGACTCCCTCCCACCCCCATACATCATTTGCCGCTAATCACCTAACATAAGTGACGCCTTTTGTTCTCACTCCCTTCCCAAGTAGCTTTGGGTTGCATCAGCAATTTGGTAGCTGGCTGGTCTTATCTCCCCCCAGAGATGGACTCGACCCCGTGGCACTGGCAGAGGGGGATGAAAAGCCCTAGCCATGTGTAGCCTTCTCCCCTCAAAGTTACTGGACTAAATTCCCTACATCTGATGGCCTCCTTTAGAGCGGATTATAATTTAATGAGCAATTTCAAACTGGCAAAGGGAGGACCACTTTAAGTTGTTCTGACATACAGTGGGAGCTGGCAGCATGAAGTGAACTCCACAACTAAAGTGACAAGTTCAGGAAAATGCAAAAATAGTGCACTCCGTGGAAGAAGGAGAAAAGTAAGTTATAAAACTTTTCATGTGGGCTGTTATTTCTATGACATATCATCACAAAATTTGGTTTGAAATTGGTCCGTGGCACAGAAAGATTGTCTTGGGAAATGAACGTGTCAATTTAGCTCCTGTGGGAGCCAAACAAAGCTAGCTAAGACAGTAATTCTAAATTATTATTGGGTAGCTGTTACTTGTAGTCACTTGTGTCCACTAAAATTCCTGCCAACAGAAAACCTTTATCTTGACTTGATTTCTGATAAGCTTAGAAATGAACACTATGTGTGGAACATGGTTACTAAGCAAAACAAATTTCTGGTCATGACTTCTGAAGACAAATCTGAAATCCCAGCCAGTTAGCTCACGCTTATGTTTGGGAGTAGGTTAGGATGGGGTGTATACAGAGCAGAAGCAACCACAGTGGATTAAGGTTGATTGCAGGAGCTAAAGATTTTTCTCTTTGAGTCTTTTGAATCCAAAGTAGCTTTTGCTCAAATAATATCAAAGGCATCTGATTAAACACATCTCCCAGCAGGATTTTATCGTAGGGCATGCTTTACTGTGTACAGTATAATCAGACTGATATAATATGGCATCAGCCAGTGAATGTCTTGTTTTGAAACAACTTGTGGAAATAGACTTTTATCTCTTTCTTTAATCCTAATTTGATGCTATTAACAAATTCCATTATTTAAATCGACTATTAAGATTGGAATCAGTTTGATTTATCAGAATGAGTTTCCCATTAATAAGGCTTTCTTGTTACTCTCTATCTTTACCTTTCATTTACTTTTACTACTTTGAAGAAAAACATTTGCAAAATCTGTTTCCCTAACATGGATTAAAGCATATGCATTGTTTCCCGTTAAACTATTCTTAGCCTTAAAGTGTAAGAACAAAAACTTGTAGAGTTTATATGGGTTTC
Source organism: Hyperoodon ampullatus (assembly GCF_949752795.1). Lineage (NCBI taxonomy): Eukaryota > Metazoa > Chordata > Mammalia > Artiodactyla > Ziphiidae > Hyperoodon > Hyperoodon ampullatus. Next base: position 76,016,799 of record NC_136926.1, read on the forward strand.
TTTCAATGATTCTTTACTGTATAGGAAAGACGAAAGGGATTATAGGAGAAAAATAATAAATTAAATTTTACAAAGATACATAAGAGCATTTTCCATTCCAAAGAAACCCAATTCCTTTACTGACAGAAAAAGAATATACAGGAATTTTAACTGCTAATGCAGTTTCCACTGGTAACATTTGAACATCTTTGTGGCACTCCTATATGGTATTTAAATATCAGAAAGGGGGGAAAGTGTCAGCATAAAAGCAAGGGAGGCACACAATTTTTCCAGACAGAAGAGCTAACAATCCTATCTTGCCACAAATGTTACCTGAGATCAATCAGCAGGTCATTTTTAAAAATTCTTTTCTTTACTGATATTTTACAGCAAGTAAAAGGAGAAATAGCTAGAATCAAGCATCATCATAAATTGACTGCTCTCTAGAGAAGGACCACAAATTCTTTTCACTGTATGCTTATAAATTCAACATTTCTCCTACGCAAAAATGAGTGAAATGTTCTTACTATGATGGAAAGTCAGCATTTGAAAATATCATTGACTTAAAGGACTTGTAAAAGACTTTATGGCCCTTCGATTCCATCCCCCACTTTCGGCAGACCTAAACTTAAGTCAGTGGGAAACTTCTCCCCTGCAGTCTCCTGCCCCTATCTGCTCCCCACTGCCCCCCCAACAAAAAGGGCAGATTTCTTAATCTCCATAAACACTGTCCCATTTTAAACTTCACTGTCAGAAAATCTGTCTTTGTTTAAATCTCTTCTGCTACTCAGGCCATGCTCCCTGGTCCTGATTCCTAGGAGATGCCTATCTTCGGTGAAGATGAATTTTTAAAATTTGGATGTCGTTATCGAGCTGAACCGTGGCTTTTTCTCCTCCAGCCTTAAAGATTTCTTTCCTCGGATACTGTAGGTTTCATCTTTAGGGTCTTGATGACTCCTCTGTACCTGCTCCAAGCTCCCATCTCACTCCCCAATCCTCTTTGGGTTGTAGCTCTTGGAAACTGACAAAGCTCTGGGGAAGCTCCCAGTCTCACCTGGTGGTTCCTGGGGATCCTACTCTGTTAATATTGCCATACAAGTGCCAAGATTCTTTTTGAAATGAGAATGTTATATTGCTGAATCGTTGTTCACTTTTTATTTAATTCTATTCCACGTTTTATTATATTCCTGTTTGGTGCCGACACTGTGCTAATTCTGAAGATACAGAGGTGACAGTCACTACCCTCAGAGAATTCACAGGCTGGGGGGAAAGCAGACCACGGGGGGCTGTGCTGGCAGAATGGATAGAGTGGCATGAGGGCACAAAAGGCAGGCCTGGTAATTAATAAATGCTCCCTGGAAGAGAGACTGCTAAGCAAAGAAGGGCCTGGGAAAGGCATTCATGTCTGAGCAAAAGCATGACTGTGTTCAAACATACAGTCTGTAGTTTATTTTGATGGACACAAAAGTGAGGGGAGCAGGGACAGGAGATGAGCCTAGAATGGTAGCAGGAGTCAGATCATGTAGGTCCTTAAGTGCCTATCAAGGAGTTCAGTTAAGAAATGAGGACCTATTAGAGACCTTTTAGCAGGTGAGTGGCTGATAAGAGAACAGATTAGAACAGGGACACCAGTTATGAGGCTGCCGCAGTGGTGAAGATATGAAATTTAAAACACCAGAACTATGGCAAGTACAGCAGGAATGGAGAGGAAAGATGGATCTGAGAAAGACTTAGAAGGTAGAACTGGCAGAATGTGACAGGTCTAAGTAACCAGGTATGGGGGGTTGGGGACAGAAGGAATCTGACTTCTGAGTTTCTACTTGGATAGCTAGAAGTGCCATTCGTTCTCCAGGTTAGAAAAAAACAGAGCAAGAGACGCAACAAAGAAAAAAGTTAGGAGTCAAACTGGGAGGAAATATCTACAATGACCCACCAATCTTATGTTTGTTCAATGAGTTCTCATTTCCAGATGTTACTAGATTTTATGGTATTCATCATTGCTCTGTTTATATTCTAACACCTCTCCAAAAGAGCCACATGTCGAAAGCCAAGCCACATCCTTTATCACCATCATTTGCACTTGTTCACTTTGGTAAAATCTCAGTGCTCAGTGACCATGACTTTAGATATCCTTAAAATGATGAATGAATATTAAACACTTGATACAGACCTTACTCCTATATAATAGCACTTGTCAATGCACTAAAGTTCAGAATGATCCACTGATAATTCTCCAGACACTCAGTACTGAACAGTCAGAACCATACCTTTTCATCTGTTATGCCTTAGTAAGACATAATCAAACGTTTTGTCTGTACAGCTCACATAGAGCTCCTTCCTTTAGATGCACCCATCTCTGTAAAACATATTCCATTCCTAAATGGAAATTAGGTCATTTGGACAGAATATGTTCTATATATGTTTTTTAAACCAAAGAATAATTATCACCACCACCACCAATCCCCTTCTAAATACAAAAACTTGCCTTTGCTATTCTGAGATTACAAAAGTTCTTCCACTCTGAACTCAGTGGCCCTGAATGGCCTGATTGACAATCCAGGTGTGGCAGATTGCATTTCCTAAAAATGGCCACAATAATAGCTCCCATCGGGCTTCCCTGGTGGCGCAGTGGTTGAGAGTCCGCCTGCCGATGCGGGGGACACGGGTTCGTGCCCCGGTCTGGGAAGATCCCACATGCCGCGGAGCGGCTGGGCCCGTGAGCCATGGCTGCTGGGCCTGCATGTCCAGAGCCTGTGCTCCGCAACGGGAGAGGCCACAGCAGTAAGAAGCCCACGTAATGCAAAAAAAAAAAAAAAAAAAAAAAAAAAAAAAAAAAAAAATAATAGCTCCCATCCCACGGGCTCTTCTGGAGCTTTGCCGCTCCCCCATTAAGAGGTGGAGTCTAATTCCCTTCCCTTTGTGTGTGTGGACTTGCTAGTGGCTCGTAACCAACAGAATGCAGCAGAAGTGAAGCTGAGAGGATTTTGAGGCTGGGTCATGAAAGGGGAAGTGACTTCTTCTTTAAGAATGGGAGCAGTAGCACCCACGTGGGAGCCCTGGCCTGAGAAACGCCACGCCAGACCCACCCAGCCGACACACATCCAAATTCCTGACCCACAGAAACCACAAAAGCTAATAAAATGCTGTTTTAAGCTACCCCATTTTGAGGTGATTTGTTTCATAGCAATAGCTAGCCAGAAATCAGGAATCAGTGCCAAAATAATCCAGTACAACGTCAGATGATTGAAGACCAGAGGATCGGATCCCCCTTTCCTCACTGAATGAGACATTTGTGCCTCTTGATCCAGGTCTGAGCCTAGCTAATGACCGTGATGCCAAAACTAGACTGGATTCTGATGAGCCTGAAAGGACTGAGAAGATCCTGGATTCAAAACAATTCTCCCTCCTGAGAATGCTGGTCACTTCTGGATGACCCGACTTTGCTTGGAAGGACCTAGTTTTAGACCAGTTTGCCTTGGGCCATTTGGGAATCTCTTTTTTTATACATCACTTGTTAACATGGTAGAACTCCATAAAGAAGAATACAAACTCGGGTATATATTCAACAATCCTAACAGAGGCTAATGGGACTAGACTTTTGGGAGGCAGGGGGACTCTGTCCAGAGTCCAAATGAAGACCACCTCATACACTTGCTTGAAAGGTGATTCCAGTTACTGAGCTACAGAACACTACTGAAGAGCAATCAGGGAATAAAAATAGCCCAGAAAAATGAGGACATTTAACCAATCTTTGCCCCATGATTGTATTACTATTATATAATTAGAGACAGGTTGCTGCTGCAACCTACAGATCAAATAACCACTCTTATCATATGTGTATGCCCAGCCGGTCATGGTCTGTTGGGGAGATCCAAGATACAAGTGGTATCAAGGTGGAGAAGAGAATATTGAATCTCAGGCTTAGGGACAATGCTTTCTACAATTACCTTCTCAAAAGTTCGTTGAGATCTATAGATAGTGGACAACATCAGCCTAGGATCAGCTAATTCTAACATAACTTGACTTACTGTATTAGTTCATTTGAGGTATTTCTAGAGTAGATTTCTTCCTTTCTGATAAAACTGTGAAGTGGCTAAATTTTGTTTCTCCAACTGAAGGGTGTGTGGCAACATGTGTTAAGAAGTTGATAATAAATGGTGTTTTTCAGGACAGCTTTTAAATCAATTCTTGACCTTCTTTCAAAGGCAGAGTTACATAGTGTCCCTTTGCATGGGATATCATAATTTTTTAAATCATGTTGTTGGAAATCAAGATTAGTCTAGTTTTTGCTATAATAAAAATACTATAATAAATATAAATGCACTTAAATTCAAATAAAATATATATCATAATTCTTTCCTTAGGATCAACTGCATATTCATTTTAAAGACATGACACATTGCAAAATTGCTTTCAAGAAAACTGTTGTCAGCCTACAATCCTGTCTGAAGTATACGAGAATGTGCAGTTCCCCACATTCTCAGAAACAGTGCCAGCTTATTTTTTAATGTTTTTCAACTTAATCGGTTGAAAATGGCTTGTATTCTTCAGCTAATTGTGAAAGTAAAATGTTTACCATATATTACAGGTCATGTTATTTCCTCTTTTATGAATTTCTCTTATTATCATTTGATAATATTCTATTGGAATAACTCATTTTTAACACTGAACATAAAGATTCCTTAATATGCTAAGGATAATAAGCCTTTGTTTTCTCACTCATGCTGCCTAATATTTATACATAAAAATATAACAATTTCTAATAATTATTTAGTTCAATCTATCAACATTTTCCTTCACTACCTTTGATAATACTTTGGGAAGGTATTGTAAAAATAATATTCACCTACATCTTCTCTTAGTATCTTTTGTTTTGTTTTTCTGTGTGTTCTACTAACTTTCAAGGTTTACTTTTTCCCATTTGATTCTTCAATGAATGAAGAGCGCATGGGGAACGGTGAAGGAACAGGTGGAGGTTGACCCTGAAAAGAATTAGAGAAAAAAGACTGCATATCAGCCCCTTCCCCCCTCCCCTGAAATTAAGGAAGTAAAAAGCTAAATCACCAGAGATAACTTCATGGTCCTATCCTTTTAAGTAAACAACTAAAAAATATTACATAATTTTAGGCCACTGTAATTTTTCAAATCCCAATTCCCTCATAAGGTTTCCAAGCATCTCTACAAAGGATTCTTTACATTACAAGTGATGCCAAGGTCCACAGCACTTCTGACATGTAAAGGTTTATTACATTTGGTGTCTATAGCACTTATGACATGTAAAGGTTTATTACATTTGGTGTTCAAAAATATCATTTGTAAAATCTCACTGTCTCCTTGACTTCTGTTGCCTTTATACTAATTACACACCACTTAGTACACTGCTGGTAAGAATAGATATTAAAATCAGCATGGAAAAATATTAATTAATTCAAAATAAAAGCCTGAAGACCTAGAAAGAATAATATCAAGCTGTTAAATACTTTTTATAGCTTAAAAATATGTTTGCACTCAGTTAATGTTTATTAAGCACCTAGTATGTGCCAAATACTACACTGGGTATCAAGGATACATGGATAAAAGACACTCTCTTGGGTCTTCAAGGAGCTGACAGTATGGGGAAGAGAGAGACAAGTAAATAATTACAATACTGAATAATGAAAAGCCAAGACAGGAAATGCAGAGGGTGCTTTGAGAAAAAGATAGACAAAAAGGGAAACATATAGCAAGTAAAATAAATAGATAAATAAAAACAGAACTTAATCTATAGTAATAGGTATGATAATCTGTGATACTCCTTTCAAGAAGATCATCATCCTCATACTTGAGACTCAGAAAGGTTAAGGAGACACCCGTGTGCCACATACCGAATGGCAGAGCCGGAAAGAGTCTTACCAAGGTGTCCTGATCCCAATTTTGCACCATTCCTTCAAAGAGAGATTTTGTTTTTGAACGCATGTACTAGAAGACAAGTTTCTCTTTTCCTTTAACAGAATAAATAGTAAATATCAATGAGACTTTTGCTTCGTTTTGTTTTGTTTTCCAGGGGTTTCTCTTTTCCTTTAACAGATTATCCAGTTGTCGTCTTTGTGTTCATCCTTTACGCATTAGAAGAATGAAAGATAAAATACCCACAACTCCAATATGAGAGTCAGTACTGTGTAAAAGGAATAACATGTGGGGACTGACAGGTCAAAAAAGTCCCTAGCTAAGTTGAAGTTCAAGTCGGCCACAGGAAGCCACTTACAGGAGGCCCAGCCCCCAGCTCACCCCACCCCCACCCCCATCAGCGAGCCTGGATTCAGCATGCGGGCTCCGGGAGTGGCGAGAATTACTCCAAGGGAGAGGCAGGCGTTCACATTCTTTATGCCCAAAGCTGCTTTGAAGTTTTGGACTAAAAAGAGAAGGAAAGTTCTTGCCTCTTTAAATAATCAGGCAAAGAAGAATGAATTTTTTATCCCTAAGTCTAAAATCAAATTTATTCCCTTGCCTCTAACTAGTGCCTCCTCTCAACTTCCTGCCGTCACCTAAACATGGAAGTTTCCTTGTCATTGTTTTCCCGCGCCCAGCTTCTTTCATATCTAGTCAGTTTGCAAGTGTTGGAGACTCTGCCTCAGGAGTTCAGACTTCTCACCGACCTTCTCCGCCCCCATCCCTGGTTGAAGGTCTCCTTACCAGCTTCCCTGGACTCTCAACTGAGTCCCTCACCCCTCTCCACTCCCCTCCAGCAACACAGCTAAACAGAGATTTGAACAATTACATTGACATGCTTAAAACCCTTTAATTGCTCACTATGGACAATTAAATATATTCCAAACACTCCAGTCCAGCAATATTCAAAGCTCCTAGCTACTGGGTTTTGCCTGTATTTCCTGTCTTACCTCTCATTACCCTCCCGAATCGACCTCATTCTCCAAGCAAATTAAATTATTTTTCTCCCCCAGACAGGCCCTTTCCATCCTGCATCCACATCTCTGCACTTGCATTTTCTTTCACTTGGATGCCCTCCTTTCTATCCTGCAAGGTCTAGTTCATATGCTACCTTAAACATTTTCCTCCCTGATAGAAATCATTTCTCCCTCTTCCGACCTGGTGTAGCATTTTGTTTTTATGGGTCTTAGGGCCCTTATCACAAACAGATCCATGTTATAGTTAGTCATGTACAAAGCACGTGCTACAGAGTCACTCCTGAGGAAGAATTCCAGTTCATCCCATGACTCGCTATGTGGCATCTGTCAATGGCTGTGGTGCAAATATTCATACCACGGTTGATTTCAAGGAGTTGGAAAGAGATGTGCAAACCGGCTTTAGTGATAGGCGGAAGGAGCTGACCCCAGCACACCAGTATTCATTTGTTTCTTTGTAAAATGGGAAAAGAATACCTTTCCACGGAATTCTTGTAAAGATTAAATGACAAAGAAAATGTATGTCACTTAACACAGCCTGGCGTTGACTAAACACTCCATATGCTAGTCCTTCTGCTATGATTGCTCCCGTCACTCCCGCTGCTGCTCCAGCACGGTCGTCACCACTGCTAGTAATGGTGCTATGCCTGAGCCTACTCCTACTACTATTCCCACTGCTCGGATTAATGGTAGTATCTGCCCCACTAAACTGCAAACTCCTTGAAGTAGGGAAGCACCTACTCACTATTTTTCAAGCGTAGGGCTTTACCAAACACCGTGCTAAGAGCTTCATATATATTTTCTCCCTTAATTCTGACCATCACCCCATGAGAGTCTATAATTATCTCCAGCTTCTAGATGGTGAAATGAGATTGAAAGAGCTTAAGTCACTTGCTCAAGAGTGCACAGATAAGAAGTGGTAGGTCTAAAACTGAAACTAAGTTTTGTTTGGCTTCACGAACCATTCTTTGATTAAACATATTTGATGCTCAAGTATTTATCAAATTAATAAATTGTCTTAATTTTAGACAGCAAACTTAACTTTTTCCCCCAAACTCTTCCTCCTATGGATTAATCTTTCTGGTCCAGGGAAGACTACAGAATTGTCCTACCTGCCTAAAGTTCTGTACAAAGTCAAAGCTATAAGAGAAAACACTGAGTAGTGATTATTTGTAACTTCTTTATTTTTAACTCTTTATTTTGTATTGGAGTATAGTTGATTAACAATGCTGTGATAGTTTCAGGTGTACATGTAACTTCTTATCAAAGAAGAATTTTAGCCAAAGAATTACATTTAAAACACATGCTTTTTTGTAATAAACAAGCACAAATTCAATATAATTATAAATGTCACCTAAGACTAGAAATTAATGAGCATGTGAGACAACTCTGAAAAATCAAAATTGATCATTCTTGTCTAAGTGTAGTCAAAGAAAGTGCCCATGGACTGAAATGTAGTTTCATTAGCTTGATTAAAAGTGAAAACTGGAGGAAGGGTAAAGTAGGTCAAAAACCTCCTGACTCCTTTAGGATTAAAACATTTACTAGATACTAAGTATGTGTGAAAGGATCAGTAAGAATCTATTTGCCATTCTTGGAGGATATGGAAAGAAAGACAGGACACCCTCAATTGGAAAAATTGATTATAAAGAGAATGAAAAACAAAGAATTGGGCATGAACTCTAGCAAAAGGATTTCTAAAGTGGAAATTCCTTTATTCGTGACCCAAGCTAGGGAATTTATAGCTAGAGGGTCAGTGTATATACAGAATACACAAAGCAGGTTTTATTATGGACTGATCAGGTTTTTCAAAGCCAGCTCTTAGTTACATAATTCAAGCTTTCTATCATTTTTTGTTATATTCCTCTCACCCACATGTGAAGACACACACACTCACACACCCCTAGCCTTATATAAGACCATATATTGTTCCTAAAATCTTCATTTGAGCTACCCTATACCTCCCCCTCAGCCACATCAAACCCACAGTTCCATTTTTGAATGTCTTAAAACAGCACTCCCTCTCTCCTAAACTAGTTTTGTGGTGGGAAGGAGGAGAGCAAAAAGAACAAGTGGTGAGAAAGGGAGGAATTTCAGAGACTGATCACAGCTCGAATGACCACCATAAGAGCTGAACCTTTAGGCTCAGGGTTTCCACAGTTTTTGAGGAACTTGGAGGAGCAGGAACTCATCGAATAATAAATAATCAAAATTAGAATAAGCAAGAGTGATGACTACCTTTTCTAAGAACTCTTCTGTTCTTCTTCTGTTTGATTTTTTTTCAAAAAAAAAAAAGGTAATACCATAATTCTTCAATTCTAGATACACCATCAATTTATTAACAGCTTCTTTGAGGGATGGGAGAGGAAATATGACCACATTAAATCTACATAATGATTTTAAGATATATCCCATTTCAGAAAGGTTAACTTTGGAGTTTGGGGCAGTGTCATGAGGCAGGTAAGGTGTGGAGTAGGTGAATGCAAGTGAGAGCACAGCCCAAATCCAAGAAATCTGGTACCTGGACAACCTCTTCTGGTTCTGTTGAGAGTTGGTCACCTCCACAGATGGCTAGCTTTGGGGAGACTGGTGAGTTGATGGCCACAAAAGAGGATTGAAGCTTCTACTCACTTAATGACTACCCAGTTGAAAAGTGAGATGGGACATCTGTAGTAAATGAGAAAGACTTCAGGTCAGGGAACTATCTCATCTCCCAGCATACAAAACCATACTATACACCATTTCCAAAACAGAGCCCCACTGGTAAGCTTTCGTCAGTAGCACAGACATACACATACAGATCCAGGAATGTTGAAAGTTTGTTTACAGAAGCACTGAAAATATTTTCTTCATGGGACTCCACAACGGGAATCTTGTTGTTCGTGAACTGTACATAGCCAAAAACACCATCAGCATATGAATTTTTCACTCCAATTTATACCTGGGGCCACCTGTTCTCTGTGGATTCTATACTCCAATCTGAAGGATCTGACTCAAGTAAAATGTGTTTATTCATATTTCTCAAGAGAAACCCTTGATTGGGAGGTGAGATAACGTTGTGACACTGAGCTGTGTTCTGACTGAATGTTGATGCACCTCGGGTACACAGTCATATCTCACTTTAATACCTAGGATCTTCACAAAGTTTTGTCTTTCTTTTTAAGTAGATTTTTGAAGCTCTTTTTATAAGTAAAAGTGATGGCATAAGAAGTTTAGCTGCCTAAAACCACAGCACCACAGCCTCCATTTACCTCTGTAACGGTGTGAGTCTACAACAGAAAATTAAAACACCCCCCTGTTCACAGGGGGAGTCACTAGCAGAGGCGACTGACTTTCTCCTTCTGTAGAGATGTCATTTGAGCTTTACTGAGTAGTACTTCCATTGACCATGGAAAGCTCAGGAAAACTGGAATAATGAAGAAAGAAATCAGAGGGAGACCATAAAAGCCCAGTTCATTTCAAGGAGAAAGCAGTAACCATCCCTTCCCCCTACATTTTAAATATCACAACAAATCTAAGTAAAGAAATAAACAATTCACTGAGGGCACATTTTATGTACAACTTTAATTTCCTCCTACTGTGTTCATTACCAAGCTGTTTACTTTCTTCAGGCAGGATGGGGGGAGAAAAACTTTTAAAAGACTCATTTAACACAGAAGTCAATTTCCACTAATGTAGTCTTCGTGTGGCATATGTGGTCTTCCAAAGCAGACCTATATACACATGTATACATATATTAGCCTCTTCCTTGATAAGAACAACAGCAATTAGCCTACCTTCAAACACATCATCGCTATTCTTATCCCATAGGGAAAAAAAAATGAATATGAGAACCATTTTATTTACAATAATTGCAGACTGGTTAGTATTTCTGACAGAACTGATTTTCCCCTCACTTGTGTAAACAGCTCTAATTGTGAAAAGAATAATGTAACTATTGGATAACCCAGATTTTACTTCCTGAAAAGTTAGGCAGGGGGTATTTTCCATGCATTATGCCGTGAGAAAGCAGGAATAAAGTGCTTTCCAATCAACTGTACCTATCAAGTTATTTAACACAGAAGAGAGTTTACAGGCACGTCAAGCTTTGAAGTTTCAGGTGTGTCAGGGGGAATGTGAAAGGGGCACGTGGACCACCAGAGCTTTCACAGGATCACCAAGGACTCCACAGGTCCTAGACATCCAGAAGCCACTTTTGTACGTGTCCCACGAAAGGGAAGAACGTGAGGGCTTTGCACTGGTGTATAGGAGGCCAAAGTGGGCAGGAAAGAGAGACGAAAGCTGAGGCAACTGAACGGCCTACAAAATATTCATTACAAAGATTCCACAGAATGCCTTCTTTTTTCCTGAGCTCTTCAGATCACACTTATAGGTAAAGATAGGTTTTAATTGGCAAGAATGCATGTCTAGTTTGTAAGAGATGGGGGAATATAAGGGACAGTCTTAAAATTCCTCAAAATTTCCTCAAATCTCAGTCTTTCCAGAAAATTTACCCAGTGGAAACAGGAGAGGAGACATGTGCACCCCCTCCACACACACACACACACATGCACCTGCTCACTTAGAATCCAAAAACAAGATGCTAGAAGTAGACAGAGAAAATCATCAAAAATAATGCTTAGACAAAATGTCCACATACGAAACACAGACATTAAAGGAAATACATTAGAGTATATATTTTGAGTTCTATCTTTGATAAGTATGATCCAAAAAAGAGAATTTTCTCTATTCTACAGAGTTTTCGAAGAGATAGTCCTTCGATGTTTCCTCATACAAAAAAATAAAAAATAAAAGTTGGTTATTACAGAATTGGGCTGGGCCAGATTTACTACCCAATAGTACTTATCATTGATGCAGAGATCTGTAAAATAATATATATACATTAGGCCCTTTCAGAATTTTGGTCCAAAAAGTGGCCACAAGATGTTTCAGGCTCAGCTTCATCATTTTTACACGTGACCCAGGTAATTGCTCCTTATGTGGCTGTTCAAATGTTCGTTGACACCTTAAGTCATTTACAGAATACTTTCACCTACATTATCCCAACAGATCCTCAAGGTCATACTGTGAAGTAGGTGGGAGAACAACCATTCACTGCCTAACAGATGAGGAACAAAAATTCATAGAAGTGAACAAGTCAGAGGTGATGAAGGCAGAACCAGGAGCCAAACTGTCTAGTGACCCTTAGTCTGGTGAACTTTGGGGAAATTACAGATAGGTCTGTGTCTCACAACATATGGAATATTCCCATTGTGGTTACCAAGCCCAGTATTCATTCTGGCGATACCTTTTTTTTTTTTTTTGGTAATGCCCTTTAGTCCATCTTCTAGGTCCCTAAAACAGCATAGCTAATTCTCACCAATCTTTTTCATTAATTCATCTCCGGGGTTAAGGTTCCTTTTTCCAGAATGTCTCCCCTTAGACAGGGATCAGAGAAACATGAGCTGGGTTTCTGTCGATCGGTCTAGAGAGAAAGGGAACAGCTAATACTTGGTGACCCCCCCTTCTAGCAAACCATTGCTCTTTATTAGCAAACACATCACCGAAAATAAGGCACAGGTGGCTTGCTTTTACTTGACAATCAATCTGCCTTTAGAGCTCTAACTGATAAGCGGCACAGCCTCCCATTCTGTCAGAGAAATTCTATAGTCTCCCCCAGCTTTTTCCTCTTTATCAGCTCTCACTGAAGTGATTTCTTATACAGAAATGAAATGGCATATTATATGAAATGATTATATCTTTTTAATTCTTTTGTTCATTTCAATAGTATTTGAGAGGAAGCTAAAAGGAGTTCTGATGATGACAGGTGGAAGGTGGTAATTGAGTTAGCAGCAATGCATTCATTTTTAACCACTTGTAGAAATGGAGCATTGCTTAGTTGCCTAGGTCTGAAATCCCCAAATAAACACATTTGTTATGAGAAGATGACAGCAGTTCTCCACATTAACAGTGAAAGTATTAAGCCCACAGAAGACATTCTAGTTGTTTTGACAGTGGCTTGAGTGCTATGCCACCTCATTAAATCCAGCCAAAGTAAAGGAAGAAAAGGTTGATGAGGTCATAGCCCAGGAGTGAGGTCACCAGCTAATCTGACCTCATAGCAACAAAAGAAGTTTGATGAAAAGGTGTCCCCAGGGTAGAAGTCAGCATGCCTTTGCCTAAATGAGTCTTTCAGCTCAGAAAAAAAAAATTGTTGGCTAGACTCTCTTGGCGTGCCGAGGGTAGCATGTGACTAATAGCACTTTAAAGTCTATTGTGAATGATATAATGATTAACTGACCTTTCAAATCCTAGAAAGGTTACATTAGCAGCCACTATCAGTGCTTCAGAGCTGAAGCAGTAGAGTGTGAAACTCGAATTCCACCATGAGCTCAGAGAACGATTAAAGTCAGAAGTGATCCATGGCTGCTTATAAATGAAGTCCAAGAGTCCCAATATTATCAATAACATGGAGTAGACAAAACATAATTGTGGGTGGCAAAAAAGATAGTTAGATTTTGCTTTTAGTTTTCTACTGAAAGCAGTTGGGCTAATGAAAATATTAGTTATTAGCTGTAAATTTTGGAAATGAATACTATTTTTAAGAATGTAGGAGACTGTCTTATAAATATTTCAAAGAGCACTATTAATTCAAGCCAATCAATAATACAGCATACCCCTCTAGCTACCAGTGAGAAGAAATTTATTCACTAGTTTTATTTCTTTCTGAAATCCATATTTAAAGGTTTGGGATTGACTATGTCAACATAAGTTGTCTTCTTTTTATCAAAATATTATTTATTTATTTTTTTTTATTATTTTTTTTTTTTTTGCGGTACGTGGGCCTCTCACTGCTGTGGCCTCTCCCGCTGTGGAGCACAGGCTCTGGATGCGCAGGCTCAGCGGCCATGGCTCACGGGCCCAGCCGCTCCGCGGCATGTGGGATCCTCCCGGACCGGGGCACAAACCCGTGTCCCCTGCATCGGCAGGCAGACTCCCAACCACTGCGCCACCGGGGAAGCCCCAAAATATTATTTATTACTCAAACACTTCTAAAGCAGTGTTATGACTCTTTAATTTGTTGAGTAGAAAAAATGAATATTTACTAACATTTCTTGAAAACTTGCTATAAGCCCACAGGAAAGAATTTGACATCATCACACTGTGTTTTCCTTAAATTGACAGGAAGTCAACTTCAAGTAGACTGACTTGAATCAGGACCTCATTTGGGAAGTATAAGTGTTCAATAAACTGCATTATTTTTTTATTTGGAAAATACTCAAGTTCAGTGGCTTTATCATCCTGAACTTCACTTTCTGAAAACCTGGCAACCCCATGTGGACTTCTGGTAGAATGAGCAATGCAAAGAGCTGGCTTGGACTTGGCATGTCCTTGTACTTCTGGGGATTGATGGACCTTACAACCACTGTTCTCTCGGGCACACCAACATCGCCAGGCAAATTAGAAGCGTTCCTGTCAGACAAGCCACAGTCACACTCTCGGACAAAGAGGAGCTGGGTTTGGAACCAATTTTTTGTTCTGGAAGAATACACTGGAACTGACCCTTTGTATGTCGGCAAGGTAAGAACTGCCAAAGAGAAAGATAAATTATCAGAATATTGAATATTGACACTGAATAAGAATATGAATTGACTACGAAAGCTCAAATAGTCTAAGGCCTGAGAACAATTTTAACTAGAGGTATGTTACTTGACAGCTAGCTGAAATCTAATTTTTGCTGTGTCAGATACCGATCAGAAAGGAAAGATTTCTCTCCTTGTTCTTGCCTCTGTTCTGAGTGGGAAATACTAGGAATTGGATTTTTGCAGGAAAAGCCTTGGACCCTGTAAGAACCGTTCAAGTCCCCGCAGAGGCAGCAGCAGCCTCAGGAATAACAGGATGGGGAAGAAATAAACGGGGAAATGCAAAGGGAGGAGTAGAGGGTTTTTTGCCTTTTTCTTTTCAAAGCATTTCCACAGGTATTGCCTGAGGCCTAAATTTAATGGAAATAAAAAGAATAAAACATTCTTCATCTCAGAAGATCCTAGCTTGTGCTTCAGGATAGTTGGAGACAATCAATGAATATATTTATAAACTTTATACTCGAATTCCCTTGATTTATCTATCATCATTTCATTTTTAATCCGGGCTTTCTCCTGTGTTTACTTATTTTGGATGTTAATCAGAGACCATTTTGCAAAAGCAACCAAATCAGAGAAAATGGGAAACAAGGAACTAATTAGAAAATAAATAATTCATTCAAATAACAAACACTTGTTTAGCACAGAGGCTAAGAGTGTGGGTTTCAGAGTCAAATATATGTGGGTTCAAAACCCAGCTCTGCCAATTGCTTCCAGAGTGACTTCGGAGAACCACGTAATAAGAGAACCACAACTTCTCAAGAGCTGTCTACATAAGCTCTTTCCTCAACTCCCACCCATTCCTCAACCCAGTTATCTGACTTCTGCCCTCACTCTGCACTAAAGTTGTCTTTTCAGTGTTCCTAAGGACCTCCCCACCACCAGACCCGATGGGTTCATTCCATGGAACCACCCAACAGTGGCCTTGGACACTGCTGCCCAGTCCCTCCTTCTTGACTCGCATTCTTCTCTCAGCTTCATGACCCTCACAATCCCATTTTTCCTCCTTCCTTCTCAGCCTCTTTGCTGGTCCTCTCCCTCTGCCTGACCCCAACCACTGGTGGTCCTGTAAGCTTTGCCCTGGGTCTCTTCCCTATACACACTCATCCCCCGGGTGGATTCGTCATCCCTATGGTTTTAACCGCCACCCCCAAACCAATGAATTCAAAACCTCCACCTCTGGCTCAGACCACTCGTCTGAGGTTCAGACTTACAAACTCTACCGCTCCACGTTTATGACTCAAAGGCGTCCCACGTGTAGCATATCCAGTAAAGAATTCTCTAAGTCCACCCTGTTAGACTCTCTCACCACCATTATTTTTTTCACAGCTCTAATCACAACCTACAATATCTAATTTATTTGTTTGTTTATATGTGTATGGTCTGAAGCCCTAGACTAGACTATAAGCTCAACGAGGACAAGGACACTGCTCCCAATTTATCCACAAGGCCTAAGACAGTACCTGTCACATAGGCAGTGTTCAAAAAGATACTTATGAAATGAGTACCTTGTGGTGTAGTAAGGATTAAGCAATAAGCTAACACATGTAAAGTGCTTTAGCAGAGTACCAGGTCCAGAGTAAGATCTTAATAATGGCTACCCTGTAGTAGCTGTAGTCATCGTCATCGTCGTAGTAGCAGCAGCAGCAGCAATAGTATAGGGAGTTCCTTATGTGAATTAAGCACCTCAGTAATGCATACCTAATGCACCTGCAAATTTCTTGGTCTCAAAGCCTGTGAATTTTCTTTGACTTCTGCCTTTCCTTCTCTTCTTCCTTCGTGCACAACCAGTCACCACACTCTGTCAGTAGCTCCTTGCCAGTTTCTCTCAGATTCACCTCATCCTCTCCAGGCTCTGTGATTACTGTGGTCCCTCTGTTCTTCATGATTAGATTTAACTAAGCAGGTGCTGTAGGGAGAATCTTCCCATTCCCCCCCCTAGGACTCAGGACATTTACCTCCATGAAGCACCCTTTCCATCATGTCACTCTTTTGATTAAGAAAGCACTGTAGCTCTCCAGTGCTTATCAGAGCTCTTAGCATACAGTTCAAGGACTTCCAGAAAAATGAGTCCTCCTCCCTTATCCAACCCTCCCCTAGGATTTCTCAAATCCTGTCCTGATCTCAGTCAAGCTGGGTCTCCTTACCGGCCCTGACACAACATACCACGTCGGTCCCTACCCCAGATGAGTGTCCATGCTACTGTCATGCCAAGGACACACGGTCAGCTCCTCTCTGTTCAATTACATTCAAATTTCTCAGGGCCCCAGCTTAAAAGCCTTTTCCACCATGAATACATCTTCCACCTATTCAGAGTCCAAAGATCTCTAGCAACTTGATATTTGTAAAACATTTCTTCCAACCAGACACACATAGCTACCGCTAAAATAGGTTTAAGAAAATGTTTTTGTATTCGGTAATTGTTTTGTGTATTTGTACAGTTTAGAGCCCTCCTCCCTGCTCCCCAAGATAGAAACTGAGATGCCATCCCTGGCCTTCCCTACATTTCCCTAACACTGAGTACCCAGCACAGAACTGGACATACAAAAATACAGAAAGACAAGAGTATCTGACAAGTTTCTGGGCTACCACAGCACCGTGTGTCAGTCATATTCTCATAAAGCAGATCATTTAATCATCATAACAATGTTACGAGGTACGTATAATTCACGACTTTTTGATAATTAGAGTAGGGAACAAGGCTCAGAGAGGTTACGTTCCTTGCCCAAAGTTACACAGAAGGCAACAGGAAATCTGAAACCGAAGCCATGGGCTTTCTTTTACACTGCCCTGCACATGGCCATGACTTCAGACCTAGCCCTGAGAGACACAGAGAAGCATCAATGGTGTCGGTGAGACCAGGAATGTAACCACGCCTGTTTCCTGAAGGTGGGAGCACACAGCTGTCTAGTACCCTCTAGCACTCATGATTAGTGCTCACCCTTTCCTAATCACCCCAACCCAGGACACAGGATACCTCCGCATCTCCACAGTCATCCTGTCCAACCAACACTCCAGCAAACAATGAAAGTTTTTACCCTGAATTGGGTATGTCACCTCCACATGAAGAAGATAATTATGTATTCACTTACCCTGGCGCTTTTCCCCTTTACTTTCTTTTGAAAGAGAATCCATCCACCTTTCATTCCCTCTCTTCCAGGGGCATTTCAGCTTGTCACCTTGAGCTCTGGAAGATGTCTGTTTAGAGAGCTGGCCTGAGTATTTGCTTATTTCAGAAAGGAGTGTGGTAACAATTATCAGCTGTAATTGGTATGGACTTATACAATCCACACTGGGCTTTCCAGGGACAAGGCAGTGTCGAGTTAAAGCTAGATTATATTGACATATGCAAAGAGGGGGATGCAGAGAGCTTGTGCTTGTGCACGAACCTGTGGTCCCAAGTCATGCTGAGGTTAGCAACTACACGGAAGCTGTCTAACCACAAATTGTAAGCACTTGCTGCATTCCTGGAACTATACGCACCATGAAAGACAGCAAAAGGAGTGAAAGTCACCCTTGAGTTTAACATTTTTCCATGATCTTCATGTACTTCCCATCATTCGCGACTCCTTTGGCTCAAGATCTTATAGACTAAAGAATTGTTAGGTTAAGTAGACTATCCACCTGCCTGTCTAGGATAAGTACATAACCACGTGCTGCCAACTCCACTCCAGAAGCTCCTTACCTTCCTCCAAAGAGCTGGTGCTCAGTCAGTGTTAGCTGAATTAAGTATGGATAAATATAAAACACATTTTTCTTGCAGTGCCAATTTGCTGAGTGACTTAGAGCAAAGCTGTTAATATCTCTTCTTTTCAATTTTCACAACCAAATGTGTATTCTATGGCTGGTAAACCTAATGTTAAATGCACAGTACTGTGCTGGTTATTAAGCTGGTGTCTCAGCTCTGTATTTACCTTTCCATACTTCACTTTGTG
The DNA here is from genome assembly GCF_949752795.1 of Hyperoodon ampullatus. NCBI lineage: Eukaryota > Metazoa > Chordata > Mammalia > Artiodactyla > Ziphiidae > Hyperoodon > Hyperoodon ampullatus. The sequence goes on from NC_136926.1 coordinate 76,035,234, forward strand.
ATGCTGGGGCTGGAACTCTGCAAACCACAGTTTCTCCGTTTCCAACCAGCTCCCACTGGGTTCTGAGAGGAGAATGCACTAGAGGGAGAACCAGAGGCAGGAGGAGGGAGAAGGGACTTGTTCCTTTTACCTGCAGCAGTTGATTCCAGTTTCTGGATTCTTTCCACACTCCCAGCCCCAGCCTCATCACACCCGCTGAGAAATATCAGCACCACTGGATGGCACCGCCTTCTCAGAAGTCTGAGTCTCAGTTCCATGGGAGGTGGACGCTGGGGGGCACCTCCTCTAAACTCCTGAAGCCCCAGCCTGACGGGGCAGCGCTCCCTTCTCAGAGGTCTCTGGCCCAGCCTCCTCCAAACGCCCAGATTCCAAGAGCCCCAACTTCTGCCCTCTGCTCCCCCAGCCAGAGGGGCACTAGCTGTTTCCTGGAGTTATTATCTCTCCTATGATACCTCAACGTTCCCTTTCTGCCTTTTCAATCCTTCATATTAAATTCTCTCTGCTAAAATGACTGGTGTGGGCTCTGTTCCCTGACTAGATCCTGAACTGATACAATCTCAGGTGACCCTTGAGCAACGTGGGGGGTTAGGGGCACCAACCGTCCGCACCCTGGAAAATCCATGTTTAACTTTAGAGTCGGTCCTCTGTCTATATCCCTGGTTCCTCCATAATCACCGTTTACTCTGTATCCGTGGTTCTGCATCCACAGATTCATGTGTAATACTGTTTGCAGCATATACTATTGAAAAAAATCCACATATAAGTGCACCCTCGTGGTTCAAATCCATGTAGTTCAAGGGTCAACTGTACAGTCCCCAGACACTAGTTCCGTGTAAGCAGATCCTGGCCCTTTTCATTGCTGGTACTCTTCCTGTGCACAGGAGGCCCTGCTGCTTCTCTGTGGATGTCCTCCCCCTCCCTTCCCCCTCCTCTCCCCTCTTTCTTGCGCGTAAGCACACACACACAAAGAAGGTACCTGAAAGGTGCTTGCCGGCTCTTTTCAGGCAAAGGTAACACGGTTTCACTAAAAGCTTTAACCCTACTACTACACCCTACACCACTCATTCAATAAAATTTTATTGAGCATTTGCTACACGTGAGGACTCACACTAAGATGAAAGCCACGCGGTTCCTGACTTCAAAGAACTCACAGTCTAGAGAGTTCCGCCAATTCTTCTCTCGATACAAACAAAAACAAAGATAACAGATCCAAGGTTCAGCCCAGACTCCACTGACATCAGCCAGCCGAGGAGCTCCTGAGGAACCAGAACCTTCTCTACAGCAGCAAGGATTTCTAGCCTCCTGTTACTTATTAAGTCCCTCCATAGGCAGAGCACTTGAACTTGACCTATGATGCTCACAAGTATGCTGAACTTTCTTAAGGTGCATAGGACAAAACGTTTTAGATGACACATAGAACACCTCAAAACAAGCCTGGGTGTTTTCTTTAACGTCAGCTTCCATTCTTTCTTTTTCCCCTGGATAATCTGCCATGCCCTGAATTAACCTATTTCATCCTAAGTGAAAGTTCTATGCCACATGCCTTAAAACTACACGTATTTATATGTATATTTATATTTAAATATGTATAGACATATATATGTAACCACACACAAATATATAAATTTTTTTTTTTTAATCCTTAGATCCCTGTCCTCCTCCTCCCAATTCCATTCCTCTGCCTGGGAACACAGTTCCAGATGGAATGGATTTTCATTTCTTTGTGGCCAGGTCCAAATAAAATGGCTTTCTACTCTACACAGTAAGAGCTAGGCACCTCTGCTTTTTTAACTGCATAAACAGAAGATTTGGATTGCGATAAAAAATAATAATACTGTATATGGAATGAGGAAATGGGAGAACTTTATATTCTAAATAGAATTCTTTAAGTAGAAAAAAATCCACAGCTATTTTTTCGGTCAATTTTGTTCTCTTACTTCCCTTCTCTAGATAAGACACAGCTGAATTCCTCTAGGCAGCAAAATCGCTGCCTTGTGTGATTTGGCCGTGAGTCAATTTGAGATCAGCTCAAAACCAGCCACAACCTCCAAACCCATCCTTGTCTGAGGATGTTGTGAATACACTTTCAGGCGTCTTCCTGGTGTCCGTGCCATTTAATCCTCAGACTAACATTGTCCCAGCAATGCTTCAGGCAGCCTTCTCCAGCTTTTACCATTGGGCTATGCATAACAAAAAGGCCAACGGGTTGTTTTTATGCCATCTCTGCTACACTCCTGAAGGTTTGAAGGGAGTACAGAAGAGCTGGGCATGTTAATACCCTTCTCTCTATGCACGTATTATCATCATGGTAATTGGCCCCATTTATAGCTTTCCTATTATGGGAAAGACACTGTACTAGGTGCTTTACATACATTAATCTCTAATGAGCCCAACAAACCTTCACAGTAAGAATTAACATTGTCCTCTACATTTATAGTATGAGGAACTTGAGGGTTATAAGCGTTAAATAATTTGTCAAGGGCACTCAATTTATAACTGATACAGACAGTGTTCAGGCCAGATATACTTGCCTCTCTGGCCTAACCCTAACACTGGCTGTCTGTTTTATAAACTATATCTCATGGACTTCATCACTGAGCTATGCTAAGTGCTAACTACCCCAGCAACAACAGAGCTGGTGGTAGCTGACTAAGTGTAACTAATTTTCTGTTGCCCCCTTAGAGAAGCACTATTATAAGACAGCACAAAATTCCAGGGTTCTCGCCATCTATATACATTGTCTGTAATTAGGGGTGCAGGAGTCTATTTCTAGGCTTAATATGAAAATAGTGCCCCTGGACTCATTTCGAGAGTCTTTACAAAGTAATCTGGGAGGAAATATAGCTGGATGGACAGATAAAAGCATGTCCCTAACGGAACCTTCCACATACAGATTTGAGTGATTCAGTTATGAGGCCAAGAACTGGTCCCACCAAAAGGAGAGATACACTGATACAAAGAATAATAACCAGCAGTAAAATTCCACTTTGATGCCTGAAACATAAACAAGCATAGTCCTACCGAGTGAAACTACGGAATTCAGAGAATTTCAAGAGCCCCTGGAAGTCATTTTGTATTTCCAGTATGGTGGCCACTGGTCTATTTATTAGCTATTGCATCAGCTTCTCAGCCAACTCGAATTGTCATAAGGTTTCTGAAATTCCAAAACTTAATTTATATCAACACTTGTAAAATTTTTAAATGTTTAGCTTGTCCTTTTTTAAAAAAAAAATTAAATGGAAAGGCTGGATTCCTTCTTATTAGACTTGCTCCTATTGTACACGTTGGGACCTACACGTTCCAGAACTCCTGTTTTCTATACTTCTCAGGGAGAGGAACTTTAAAAACAGTACTAAGTTAAGGATACTGAATGGGATGTGGAGAAACTTTACTTATTCATCAACTTATATTTGCTCTTTGATATAATCATGTTCAATGCATATTAGTTCTCTGTAGACATTTTAAACATCTGAGTGAAAAAAAGTCTTTCTGTTTGAAAGGAAATCATAAATTTAGACCATACTGAAAAATCTATTTATCTCTGACACCTGTTCATATGTCAGTGCTCTTTTTCCTCAGCTTCATTCGGACATGGACCGGGGGGATGGATCCATCAAATACATCCTCTCTGGAGAAGGTGCGGGCGTCGTGTTTACCATCGACGACACCACTGGAGACATCCACGCCATTCAGAGGCTTGACCGAGAGGAAAGGGCCCAGTACACTTTAAGGGCTCAAGCCCTGGACAGGCGGACGGGCAGGCCAATGGAGCCAGAGTCAGAGTTCATCATTAAAATCCAAGACATCAATGACAATGAGCCCAAGTTCCTGGATGGACCTTATGTCGCCACTGTGCCAGAAATGTCACCAGTGGGTAAGGTGGAGATTCACTGATTCTCACAAACAGCGGTTCCACTATAGAAGATCCTCCTGTCTAAACGTGGAAAAGGACAGAATGTGCAGAACAGTTCACAAATCATAAAACTCTACCAAGCTACTTAGACAATGAGGACAGCCATAGTATAAAATAGTAGTAATACTAAGCCTAGTATTGTTATTCAGTTCCGGTTCTTAAAAAGCACAACAAAATATAGATGATAGATACATAGATAGATAATACTTGATTCATAAGGGAGAAGCATGTTGGTATTATCAAAAAGAGGAATGAAGGGTCCAAAGTCTGTGCTGTCCTTACGAGTTACTAAGAATTTAAAACACAAGTAACTCCCATCCCCACTGAAGAGGTACTTCTGTACTAAGCAGTTATGGAAACTTGACCTAGAAAGAGGCCCTCCCAAGGAAGCAGACATAACATTTGCAAATGCTTTAAAACTGCCCATTCAGGATTGCATTCAGCCTTTAGCAATTCAACTTGAATAGGTTTCCACCATCTCTCTCCTTCAGGAACTTCTGTTATCCAGGTGACAGCCACAGATGCTGATGACCCAACCTATGGCAACAGTGCCCGGGTAATGTACAGCATCCTCCAGGGCCAGCCATATTTTTCTGTGGACTCCAAAACAGGTATGTGATGTAATACTTGAGTCAGAGGTGTTGATTTTATTCTCTAGTAATTTGTAACTGCTATTTATGACAGACCCAACTCTCCTTTTCAAGAACTCTCCAGGGAATGTATTAACTAGAGAGGATTGTTACAAGCTTTGGGATTAAGAGACCAAACTAGCACTGCCCTGGGGGGTAAGAGCAGCACAATGCAGAGACAGTGGATAAAGTCTGACTGGAGAGGCCCAAAGAACTGCCTACACAAAAGTATACCTCCTCACTAACCTGCAAAAAATCCTACGGTTGTATTTATTCCCAGGGAGTAAGGTCCTTTATAACGCCAAGAAGATCTAAGAGGATTGGCATATTAACCTGGGCTCGCTACAGAACTAGAATAATTGATTTTGAAACTAGGAAGAACCTTAGGGGAATCATCCAGTCCATCACTCTTCACTTAAAGGATAAGGAAATTGGGAACGGACACCTAACAAAGTACTTCTGGTTGTAGAGATGTCCCCTGACATGTGGTCTGATGTTCTTCCCACTGAGCCACCCCATACTAAGCAGAGAGCAAGGCCAGAATGAATGGATGAATGTGATGAGGGGGAGAGAGCACAGAGCATGGAATGTGGCCCCCCAAAAAGGAGGTGCTAAGTGGGATACTCTAACAGGGAGGACAGCATAGAGAACTGGGTGGGTAAGGAGGTAAGGAGCAATGTGCTAGAAAAGAACACGTCAACAATCAACAAATCAATCTGGCTTTGGGATTTTTGTTTTGTTTTGTTTTCAGTTTTACCCAAGAGCTTTGACTACAGAATTTATGTTTTATCTATGAAGGACTCCCTTTAATACTTTCAAGTTGGGCAGAGCAATTATTATGATTATTATCTTGCACTTGTGCCAGACTTTCTCCCTTTTAAAATACATTCATAAATATTACCATATTTGAGCCTCCCAATAATCTTGCGAACTAGTGAAATATATGGAAGTGTTGTTATTCCCATTTCACATACAGGAAAATTGAGGACCGAAGAGTAATTAACACAAAACTCGAGTAAAGAAACTTACAGTCACAGAGGTAAAGTCAATGACAAACACTCAAAGTCATCCCTTTACAGGAAATAGAAAAAACACATTTCTATTAGCAACCTGATATAATTTTTTTCCAGAAGTCCTCAGGGGAACCAGGCATTTGGAAAACTATCATAAAAGTAGGAAGTGAGGGAGTATACATTAGTAGGAGGAAAGAAAAAAGGCTGCAGTTAGGGACTTCCATAAAACAGTAACTTTAACCATTCTACAGATGGAGGGAGGGAGAGTGAGGGGGTGCCTACAGGGAGGAAAAATACAGACAGGAAGACGGTAATGTGTCCTTTACATCCCAAGAGGAACCTTACATTATTTTGACAGCTCCCAGGGGGCATCTATAGCGTTAAGGTCAAAAATACATGAAAAGATCGTTATTGCCATGCCCATAGGCCATTTAAAAAAGGAAAATGCTAAATATTTCACTTTAGAATGTTGTTACTATAATGCAATATATATACATTATAGGAGTAAAATGGGGACAGGTTTGTGGTTCCCAGTTCCTTCCCTTGGCATGCAAAAGGTCTGCTTAGCCAAGGGTCATGTTGTAAACTTGCAGTAAACAAGCCTTTAATCTTTGCCTAGAGAGCACAGAAGTCAACTTTTCTAAGTGGAAGGGTTCAAAGGAAGATAAAACATTACCCACATCCTTGGCAGGATCAAAACACCACGTTTCACAGGATTTTGACTTAGACCCCTCTTCCTAACTGAAACCATATCATCGTACGGCAGTGCTGCTACCTACTGTCTGGGGGAGATCATCCTGTATGTCTGTTAAAAATAAACAACTCACAGAGCATCTTTCATGTCTTAGCTCACGGAATGCACTGAAGCACAGAGGTAAGCAGAACCTAACAAAACAGAATGAACATATAACAAAAGGAAAAGCAAATCTGAATTCCAACCCTGCTTACAATTACTGCAGAGGCAGCAGAAAGCAGACTAGGAACGAGTTGCCTAAAGAAGAGTCATTCACACTACAAGGGCTCTAGGGGCTGAATGAAGAAAGAGCTAAAGGAGAATTATCTAAAATCACAGATTTTAGGCATATGAGGCTTTGTTTTCCCGACCCGAAACCCGTTGTGTCTGGTCAGACAGAGCAGCCTGAAACTGTCTCAGGCTGCCAGTCCCCCAGTCTGTTAGAGAAACACTGCTGCCACCTCCTGTTCTTTCTCAGTAATGTTGCCAAAGGAAATCGGCCCGTGAAGCTCTGCCGGTTGGAATAGTTATTTATTCACCCTTTGTTTAAGCACAGCATTTTTTTGACGCTGGGATTCTGACCTCAAATTTAATAAAACATGTGACTTGCATCTCAACTCTAGCCATTAACAATGCACAAGGAGAAGCCTAGAATCCAATCTTTAAAATGGAACTTGTGGTTTTGTTTTTAAAAACAAGGTCATCTCTATCCTGCAGGTGTAATTAGGACAGCACTCATGAACATGGACCGAGAAGCCAAAGAATACTATGAAGTGATTATCCAAGCCAAGGACATGGGAGGGCAGCTTGGCGGATTAGCTGGGACCACAACGGTCAACATCACCCTCTCAGATGTCAATGATAACCCACCCCGCTTTCCCCAGAGTGAGTACCTAACCAGTGAGAGTATAGGTCTCAAGCCAGAGGGATGCAGCTGTGACAGAGGTGAAAGAGAAAGGCCTGTCTGAGTCCCTCTTTGAGTTCAATTATTCATGGATTCCTTTCTGACATTTATCATGCAATTCTCACATAATTATTTCCCTTCTACATACCAACTTCCCATAGTACTAAACCAGTGTTTAAACTCTTTTTTTCTTGATTGCCATGCCCTGACCACTCCCCATAAAATTAAATATTAAGCAGTAAGACTTGTTGGGTAGGGCTGAACTTTAGAGAGCCACAAACCATTGTAATATATAATAAGCATCTAAGATTTTTTCACCTCTCCCCAACAAGAATCGATTTTTGCCCCCTAGGGGGCAATATTGCCCTTGTTGAGAATGCATGCAGGGAAACTAAGCCAAAGCTGGAGGTGAACATAGTGACCCATCTGACCAGCTTAACCAACCAATTCACAAGCAGGTACCAAGCACCTGCTTTGTAAGGGCCCTGGGCATGAGGGGCACAAGATGCTTGAAACCCAGTCTCTGCCCCTGTGAAGCTTAAAGTCCACTTAGGGAGTACATACTCGATATTCATCAAAAGTTAACCAGGAAGCAGCATTTGCTGTGCCACTTGGTTAGTGTAGAATGAAGCCTTCACAAGAAACCAAGATGAGTAAAGGCTTAATAAAAGGATGAGAGCTCAGCAGGGGATTGAAGAATATAAAGGATTCAAATAGGAAGAAAGGAAAACATTCCAGAAGGGGGAAGCTACTCATTCATTCAAAAACTATTTGCTTTGGGCAACATTCTAGATATGGGATATAAAGACCTAGAAATAAAGCTGCAAATGTAATTTTATGTTCAAAGATCCCTAAAATGAAGACCTGCTCTTCAGTGTTTCAAATGTGTTATATTTCTAACAGAAGTCACTGCAAAGTGTTTGAGCAAGTGAGAGACATAAAGGAAGGCTACTATGATAGCCGTGTACAGCACTGGTTGCTAGGGGTGGAGACTAGAAGCAGGAGAGTCTGTTAGGAGGCTTTTAGAGTGGTCCAGATTTGAACCGATAAGGATGTAAGGAAACAGCAGAAGGGGTGGAATGGGGCAAATAAGAAAACATGGATTTCTGTCTCTTGATTTCTTGGCTAAGAGAAGATGGAATCAAAGATGACAGTGATGTTCTAAGTCTGGGTGACAGGGAGAAGAATTGTACTACTGATAGCAATAGAGGATACATAATGGAACTAGTGGCAGGGAAGGAGGAAGACAAATTCCAATTTGAATATGAAGTGACAGCAGGACAATCGGATTGAAGGTCCTTAAGGAAGGTGGAATATAGAGCTATGACTGTGGAATGGAGCCCAGGAACAGAGGTGTGAATTTGAGAAGCAGATGCCTAAAAGGGAGCAGTTGGAGAAGTGAGAGCAGCAGACACAATTCCAGGTGAAAGACTTAACCAGGAGAATCAGGTTAAACAACAAGAACAACTAAACTAAAAACTAAAAACCAGACCATCAGCTGAATAGCTACATTTTGAGTCAGTCAAACCAAGTAAGCCATCTATTTTATCTATGTAAATACAGGAAGAGAACTCAAATATTTACATACAACTGGTACCCATAAAGTCCCCATGAGATTTTGTGAAACTAAAAGACAGTATATTAAATATTTCACAAGTGGTACAAATAAGTAGGTTACTAAGTTGATTGGTTCTACAGTTCAGAATAGTGGTGCATCATGAAAACAGTTTATGAAATGCCATATGGATTGGCTTCTTAATTGCTTTGCTGACCCTATGGGTTCCATCTTTATTATTTCATGAATGGCTCACACTGTGCACACTGTAGACTACAGATTCTTTTTTTTTTTTTTTTTTTTTTAACAAGTTCTGATTTGACCTGTACTTTCTTTTTTTTTTTTTTTTTTTTTTTATAGTGTTTATTTTTACTTGTTGACAGTTTTGCTTTATCTATTTATTTATTTTTGGCTGTGTTGGGTCTTCGTTTCTGTGCGAGGGCTTTCTCTAGTTGTGGAGAGCGGGGGCCACTCTTCATCGCGGTGCGCGGGCCTCTCACTATCGCGGCCTGTCCTGTTGCGGAGCACAGGCTCCAGACGCGCAGGCTCAGTAATTTTGGCTCACGGGCCCAGTTGCTCCGCGGCATGCGGGACCTTCCCAGACCGGGGCACGAACCCGTGTCCCCTGCATCGGCAGGCAGACTCTCAACCGCTGCGCCACCAGGGAAGCCCTAGACTACAGATTCTTGAACATCCTTGATCCTACCTGGCTTTGTAATTTGACACTAGACAGTATCTCTGAGGCATAAAGGGAAGAACGAAGTTATTACACAGCTCACAGTATGTAGATCTGGACGTACTGCAGGAAAGTTGTATTGCTACCTACCAGGGCTCTTGGCCTCCTTAATCAATAGAAATTGATCAGAGGCCAGGCAAGAAATTCAGGCAAGGCTTTACTGGGGACCCCGCTGCAGCAGCGGCGAGTGAGAACAACAGTTTCCCTTGCTTGCTCCCAGCATGGGGGTGAGCTCGCTCCTTATATGGGGTGAGGGTAGGAGTGTGTGCAGGGGTCGGGACAGAGGGGTGGCTGGGGAGGTCTACCCACCACTTAGGTGGTGTTGTGTGCAGTCGGCAGGCGCAGTACCCTGCTTTTGCTCTGGGCCCTTCAAACGTGGCAGTTGGTTTTTTTGGTCTCTTTGTATCTTTTGTCCAAAATTTGCCCCAACTGTGCATGCACCCAGTTATTTTTAGTCTCATATAGCTTCTCTGTCTTTTGTTGCTGGAGGAGAGGTGTGTCCAGGTGCAAGCACTGCAGCCCTGCAGCAAAGGGGCCCAGGTCCCAGCCTGTCTCAATATCACCCCAAACACGGCAGCTTCACAGAAGCATAACACAATACAGTGATAACTGGGGTTTTAGTCCTGCCCTACAAGGCAACATCTTAACACCATTCTAAAGCACACATTTTGAGTTGTCATTTTTTTTAAATAATGAAGAACCTAGAATAGAGTGGAAACACAGACTACATTGCACGGAAGACAAATGGAAATGTATAAAAGTAATCTCTGTGTCTCTAAACATTGTTCACACATTATCTCTGCTTCCTCTAAAATAGTCATTATTGGGCTTCCCTGGTGGCGCAGTGGTTGAGAGTCCGCCTGCCGACGCAGGGGACACGGGTTCGTGCCCCGATCTGGGAAGATCCCACACGCCGCGGAGCGGCTGGGCCCATGAGCCATGGCCGCTGGGCCTGCGTGTCCGGAGCCTGTGCTCCGCAACGAGAGAGGCCACAGCAGTGAAAGGCCCGCGTACCACAAAAAAAAAAAAAAAAAAAAAAAAAAGTAAAATAGTCATTATTTTTGGACTTTAAAAAAATTTTCTTTATCTCACCATTAATTATTTCTCCTATTTGCTAAAACTAAGTTTAAATGATCTCATTATTCCATAACCTACCTTGGATAAACTCTTAGGCATTATTAATCTTCTGATTCTTCATTCTAGGAATCCTACTTTCCTTCTTTTTCACAAATATTATCATAACTGATTAGGTGTGGTTGACACAGTGACACACCTACTATTTTATATTGAACAAGCTCAGTCACCTTTAATTGAACCAAATATAAGGGAATGTCAAAACCTCAGGCTATTTATTTCTAATATAATGCATTATGTGTAGAAATTATATGTTTGTTGCAACACAGAACATACAGCTTTCCTGGAGAAAATTATTTGTTCTTCCCAAACGTGTTCTGTAATAGAAAAGTCTAATCCATCAACAACTTTGGAAGTGAATGTAAAGAGACCATGAAATCCAAGTGCCTCCAGTTTAGTACAGACGTTAGCAATTTCCTGGCTCACACTGGCAAAGAACGGTCATCATTTCTCCTCCTGTGCAGGGGAGGGTGCTGTGAGCTGGCTGGGTGCTGTCAGCCTCCCCAAATCTTTGTGAGACTCAAGCTGTCACATCCCAGACTTTCCAGGTTCACATCCCCACAGCTTGCAATGCATATTAGAATCAGAGAGACCATGTACATATTGAAAATGTGATTGTTTGATTTAATATTTAGTCATTCACGTTATGATTGACAAAATAATGAAGAATGTCAACAAGTTTAGCCCCAGAGAAGGTAAGTTAATGAAAATACTACTTCATGGAGACAAAAATGAACTGCATTAGTGAATTCAGGATATCAAGTTGAAAAGGAGAACATTACTGGCTCTGAGTTTCCTACATATGTGAGAATTCTGGGGGCATTCTATTCTGGAAAAGAGAACAAGAAGCATCAGAGATCTGTCCATGAAGAAGCTGCCAATGGGCAGTCCCAGGTGCATGGACAGATTGGAGCTGGTGGAGTTTGTTCTCCATGGCTGGTCCTCCTTTGTAGATCACTGGTCTCCATGAAATTTGGGCAGGTGGTCATAGAGACAGGCATTCAGCATGATGGCCAGGCTACAAAGGAAAATGAGGGCATTTGAAACGTGAACAAAGTAAATACATACTTTGTGACCACAATGTTTTTTCTATTTTTCTCAGAAGTAATTAACATTTGGGGAAATGGTTCATTAGGAAGAAAAGATTGGAAAGCAAGGTATTGATACTTCCTACCACTCTGAAGGTAGATTCACTGAGATGAGAAATATTTTTGCTTTTGTCCTGTCCTACTCCTGGGATTATGATCAAGGTATTTTGGCACCTACTTATCAAACATCCAGTACAGGCTATGACCCCGTAACATTTACTCCGCCTCTTTGGATCTCAGTTTTTTCATCTGTAAAACTCAAGTTTTAACTTTCGGACCATGAAAAAGATGTTTTACACAGCATGGTGGACATGATGTGATACTGAAGAGGCTTTTTTTTGGTAGTAACAGATTACAAAGAAATGCATGTTCTAACTCTTCTTCACAGAACATTATCAGATGAGTGTGCTGGAATCAGCTCCGGTTAGCTCTACTGTGGGAAGGGTGTTTGCCAAGGACTTGGATGAAGGAATTAATGCAGAGATGAAGTACGCTATTGTGGATGGAGATGGTGCAGATGCATTTGACATTAACACAGATCCCAATTTCCAAGTCGGCATCATAACTGTGAAGAAGGTAATCCAACTCCTTTTTCCAAACCATTTCAATGGAGGCTTTGAATGTGTATGAAATATTAGTAAGGACTGTTATATTATTGATATGTATTGCTTCAAATCCTCTGATACACTTTCCTATCATTAAGAAAAAAGCCTCTTACTCCTTTTGTTTACATGTAAACACTGGCTGTGTCATCATTTTACAGAAAGGGTACCAAGTCATGATAAAAATGTACTATAAATATGCCACTTCTCCTAGCTCACTACTTAGCCACTTTAAAAAACTGCTGTAGCTTAATTCCCTAATGATGTTAATGACTTAACCAAATCTGCATTTGAATAACCTCATTTTTGCCATAGTATACCATAAACAACAATAAAGCAAGCTATACTATTATTATTAATCAATAAATAACACACAGGGACTTTTAAATTGCTACTTAAAGACCTAAAGATGCTAATCAGACTTGGAAAGGCTTTATCAAACACAGCTGCTGAGCGATGTTACCACTTGGAACTCCTTCATAGTAAGGAGTTATAATAAGTTCATAAGTTTTCATAGTAAGTTAATAAGTTTTCTGAATGTAAGCTATTGATTCTGTGGCATAAAGCACATATGGACATACTCAGCTGAAAGATAAAACCTAAAAATAATTGAAGTTTTAACATCCTAATAAATATATCTGATAAAATACATTAATTCAAAAAAGTATTGATTTCATCTTCCTTCTCCTCTATTTCAAATACAACTTAAAACCCAAGCTATTTTTTTTTTTTTTTTTTTTTTTTTTTTTTTTTTTTTTTAACCCAAGCTATTTTAAATTATTTCTTCAACAAAGATCTGTTGAGTGCCTACCTATGTGCCAGGCACTGTTCTAGGCATTTAATGTAGAGAGTAAGTGAAACAACTGAAAACCTCTGCCCTCTTGAAGTTTACATTCTAGTAAAGGGAAGAAGACAATCAAAAATAGCAAGTAGGGCTTCCCTGGTGGCACAGTGGTTGAGAGTCCACCTGCCAATGCAGGGGACACAGGTTCGTGCCCCGGTCCGGGAAGATTCCACATGTTGCGGAGCGGCTGGGCCCGTGAGCCATGGCCGCTGAGCCTGCGCGTCCGGAGCCTGTGCTCCACGACGGGAGAGGCCACAACAGTGAGAGGCCCGCGTATCGCAAAAAAAAAAGCAAGTACGTCAATAAAGTTGTATATTAGAAAGTGATAAGTGCTATGTGGGAGGGGGCATAAAATAGAACAAAGCAAGATCAGAAAAGCCAACATGACTTCAAATTTAATTGCATGCTTGTGACTGGCCTCACAGAGAAGTCACAATTCTGCAAAGACTGAAGTGGGCAGAGTCACAGCACAGAGTTGGGCAGGCTGACAATGCACAACCCTCGGAGGAGCCCTATAAATGACTTTCAGTGAGAACCATAAATGGCAGCCCTGTAAACAAGGGAATGGACATGGAAATACTGAGGAAAGTGTTCCAGACAAAGGAACAGCCAGTGCAAAGACCCTGAGGTGGGACTCTGCCTGGCTTGTTTCAAGAACAGCAAGGGGGTTTATAAGGCTGGAGAGGGAGACCAGAGGGAGATGAGGTCAGAAAAGTAACAAGGGGGACAGATTGTGTTAGGACCTTGTAGGCAGATTAAGGGCTTTGGGTTTTAATCTGACTAAAGTGAAGAACTGAAGGATTTTAACAGATGTGTGACATCACTGGACTTTTATTATGAAATAATTACTGTGTAAGCTGTGTTGAGAAAAAGCCATAAGGGGGCAAGAATGGAAACAGGGAGACCAGCTGAGAGGCTATTGCAATAATCAAGGTAAGAGATGATGATGGCTTGGTCTACAGTATTGGGAATGGATGTGGTGAGAACTGGTCAGAATCTGAATATATTTTGAAAGTAGAACCAACAGGATTTCCTAACAGATGGGATGAGGATATGAAAGAAAAAGAGGAGTCGGTTGAGCAACAAGAAGAATAGAGATGGCACTAAGTGATATGGGGAAATACTGGCATCCAGTTCTGAGCATGTTACGTTTGCAATGTCTATGAGACACCCAAGTGGAGATGTATAGCAGTTGTTGGTTATAGGGGTCTGGAATTTGGAGAAGAGTTCTGGACTGAAAATATAAATTTGAGAGTCATAAATGGTACTTAAAGCAAATAAAAAATAATAATATTCCAAGGGATCGAGCATAGATGGAGAAGAGGGCAGTGAAATAAATCCTGTGGCAGCCCAACGTGACGAGGTCAGGGAGAGAAAAAACAAGCAAGGAGACTGAGGAAGAGAGACCAGGGAGGCAGAAGGAAGATCAGGAGAGTGTGGTGTCCCGGAAGGTGTAAAGAAACTGTTTCCAAGAGAAGAGAGTGACTGCTGTAAGTGCTGCTGTGATAAGTGCTGCTAAAGGTCATATAAAAACACTGAAAATTAATCACAGACTTTAGGAACAGGGAGGTCATTGATGACCTTGACAAAAGCAACAAAGTCATAACTTAGAATGCGGCACAAGTTAATGTGTTAATAATAACTTTATTCTATGCTGTTCCATAGAGTTGAATTAACACTGCTTTAGAAGGGAAGGAGGGAAGAGTTCACATGTTTGTCCTTATTTATTTAAGATGCAATCAAGTACAGCAAAAGAACAGATATATCCAGCATTCCTCCAACCAGAAATCTTTATAACCAGCATACAATGACTTCAAAACAGTGCAAAATGCTGACATTAGCTTTGGAACCATCATATAAATCTGGATGTAATTTAAATATTGCAGTTTATTTTACTCATATTCTTTGAGAACTAAGAACACTTTATAAAAGGTGACTAGAATAATAATACCAAGTTGCTGTATGACATAAGATTAAGAACACTCCCCTATTATGTGGCATGCCTCAAGCTAAAAATTAATAATACATTGCCCATCATGACTGGTAACTATAAACAAGGTAAAAGCTCAAAGTTTGGGATAATTATTATCTCTTTAATGCAAAAATTATCTTTAAAGAATTAAGCAATCACAAGAAGAGCTTTTGAGGTTCTCAATATATTTTAAATTTTATTTTATATCTTAAATAATATATAATTCTAAATAATAAAATAATATTAATTTATGTCAAATTATTAGAATATATCTTAGACCTTACTATAAGCCATTAATTTAAAAAATATTAACTATTATAATTTTGTATATGATGAGATTGGCTAGGGTGGTATGGCCATAGACTGAATCTGAAAAGAACCTCAAAATGTCGTTTCTCCAGCTCCTTTACCTGGAAAAAAGATTAAACCTCGTAAGACAGAACACTGTCTTTCACTGTCATTGCTAAAACTATATCCATGTTTAATCAAAACATGTATCAACTTTGCCAAGGTCATTTGGATTTCTCTTCTGAACTTATGAGGTGCCAGAAAATGGAATTTAAAAAGAGGTCAATAAGTTGAGTAGATGGACAAGTCAAATACAATAAATACTTTAGAGACTATTGACTGCTCAATCTATACCTTTGGAACGACATTCACTCAGATGCTTGATCCACACCCATCCTCCTACTTTGTCATTAATAATGTCATGTAAAATTGAAAGAAATGTTCTGCTTTTGATCTATTTCCCTTAGGCCTATTATTTGTCTAAAAAAGCACACACTTTTCCAAAAAGAGAAATTAAGTTGAATTGATAGAATTGGGTCTTCATAAAACCACACTGATTACTACCCAGTACCTTGGGTCTTTTTTGGCTTTTAAGTAATCAATCAATTGATTTTCAGTCTCTTAACTTAAATGCTTTTCAAAGATAACTTGAAACATACAATTTTCAGAATGTTCTTTATTCTATATGAGCATGATCTTCCATCTTCCAGCATACCATAAACAATTGTTTCAAGTCCACTCTCCTCTTAGGCAGGCCACAAAGCAGAAAACTTTTGAATTTCATCAAACCTAAGGTACCATGAATTCTCACCACTGTTTTATTTTTAATTTTTTTAACATCTCTATTGGAGTATAATTGCTTTGCAATGGTGTGTTAGTTTCTGCTGTAATAACAAAGTGAATCGGCTATACGTATACATATATCCCCATATACCCTCCCTCTTGCATCTCCCTCCCAATCTCCCTATCCCACCCCCCCTAGGTGGTCACAAAGCACTGAGCTGATCTCCCTGTGCTATGCGGCGGCTTCCCACTATCTATTTTACATTTGGTAGTGTATGTATGTCCATGCCCCTCTCTCACTTCGTCCCAGCTTACCCTTCCCCCTCCCCATGTCCCCAAGTCCATTCTCTTCGTCTGCATCTTTATTCCTCTATTGCCCCTAGGTTATACAGAACCATTTATTTTTGTAGATTCCATCTGTATCTGTTAGCATACGGTATTTGTTTTTCTCTTTCTGACTTACTTCACTCTGTGTGCAAGACTCTAGGTCCACCCACCTCACTACAAATAACTCAATTTCATTTCTTTTTTATGGCTAAGTAATAGTCCATTGTATATATGTGCCACATCTTCTTTATCCATTCATCTGTCGATGGACACTTAGGTTGCTTCCATGTCCTGGTTATTGTAAACAGTGCTGCAATGAACACTGTGGTACATGACTCTTTTTGAATTATGCTTTTCTCTAGGTATATGCCCAGTAGTAAGATTGCTGGGTCATATGGTAGTTCTATTTTTAGTTTTTTAAGGAACCACCATACTGTTCTCCATAGTGGCTACATCAATTTACATTCCCACCAACAGTGCAAGAGGGTTCCCTTTGCTCCACACCCTCTCCAGGATTTATCGTTTGTAGATTTTTTGATGATGGCCATTCTGACTGGTATGAGGTGATACCTCATTGTAGTTTTGATTTGCATTTCTCTAATGATCAGTCATGTTGAGCATCCTTTCATGTGTTTGTTAGAAATCTGTTTATCTTCTTTGGACAAATATCTATTTAGGTCTTCTGCTCATTTTTGGATTGGGTTTTTTTTTGATATTGAGCTGCATGAGCTGCTTGTATATTTTGGAGATTAATCCTTTGTCAGTTGTTTCATTTGCAAATATTTTCTGCCATTCTGAGGGTTTTCTTTTTGTCTTGTTTATGCTTTCCTTTGCTGTGCAAAAGCTTTTAAGTTTTATTAGGTCCAACTTGTTTATTTTTACTTTTATTTCCATTTCTCTAGGAGGTGGGTCCAAAAGGATCTTGCTGTGATTTATGTCATGGAGTGTTCTGCCTATGTTTTCCTCTAAGAGTTTTATAGTGTCTGGCCTTACATATAGGTCTTCAATCCACTTAGACTTTATTTTTGTGTATGGTGTTAGGGAATGTTCTAATTTCATTCTTTTACATATAGCTGTCCAGTTTTCCCAACATCACTTATTGAAGAGGCTGTCTTTTCTCCATTGTATATTCTTGCCTCCTTTATCAAAGGTAAAGTGACCATATGTGTGTGGGTTTATCTCTGGGCTTTCTATTCTGTTCCACTGACCTATATTTCTGTTTTTGTGCCAGTAACATACTGTCTTGATTACTGTAGCTTTGTAGTATAGTCTGAATTCTGGGAGTCTGATTCCTCCAGCTCCATTTTTCTTTCTCAAGATTACTTTGGCTATTCGGGGTCTTTTGTGTTTCCATACAAATTGTATAATTTTTTGTTCCACTTCTGTGAAAAATGCCACTGGTAGTTTGATACGGATTGCATTGAATATGTAGATTGCTTTGGGTAATATAGTTATTTTCACAGTGCTGATTCTTCCAATCAAAGAACATGGTATATCTCTCCATCTATTTGTATCATCTTTAATTTCCTTCATCAGTATCTTATAGTTTTCTGCATACAGGAATTTTGTTTCCTTAGGTAGGCTTATTCCTAGGTGTTTTATTCTTTTTGTTGCAATGGTAAATGGGAGTGTTTCCTTAATTTCTGTTTCAGATTTTTCATCATTAGTGTACAGGAATGCAAGAGAATTCTGTGCATTAATTTTGTATCCTGCTACTTTACCAAATTCACAGATTAGCTCTAGTAGTTTTCTGGTAGCATCTTTAAGATTCTCTATGTATAGTATCACATCATCTGCAAACAGTGACAGCTTTACTTCTCTTTTCTGATTTGGATTCCTTTTATTTCTTTTTCTTCTCTGACTGCTATGGCTAAAACCGCCAAAACTATGTTGAATAACAGCGGTGAGAGTGGGCAACCTTGTCTTGTTCCTGATCTTAGTGGAAATGGTTTCAGTTTTTCACCATTGAGAACGATGTTGGCTGTGGGTTTGTCATATATGGCCTTTATTATGTTGAAGTAAGTTTCCTCTATGCCTACTTTCTGGAGGGTTTTTATCATAAATGGGTGTTGAATTTTGTCAAAAGCTTTTTCTGCATCTATTGAGGTGATCATATGGTTTTTATTCTTCAATTTGTTAATATGGTGTATCACATTGACTGATTTGCATATACTGTAGAATCCTTGCATTCCTGGGATAAACCCCACTTGATCATGGTGTATGATCCTTTTAATGTGCTGTCAGATTCTGCTTGCTAGTATTTTGTTGAGAATTTTTGCATCTATGTTCATCAGTGGTATTGGCCTGTAGTTTTCTTTTTTTGTGACATCTTTCTCTGGTTTTGGTATCAGGGTGATGGTGGCCTCATAGAATGAGTTTGGGAGTGTTCCTCCCTCTGCTATATTTTGGAAGAGTTTGAGAAAGACAGATGTTAGCTCTTCTCTAAATGTTTGATAGAATTTGCCTGTGAAGCCATCTGGTTCTGGGCTTTTTTTGTTGGAAGATTTTTAATCACAGTTTCAATTTCAGTGCTTGTGATTGGTCTGTTTATATTTTCTATTTCTTCCTGGTTCAGTCTCAGATGGTTGTGCTTTTCTAAGAATTTGTCCTTTTCTTCCAGGTTGTCCATTTTATTGTCATATAGTTGCTGGTAGTAATCTCTCATGTTCCTTTGTATGTCTGCAGTGTCAGTTGTTACTTCTTCTGTTTCATTCCATTGATTTGAGTCTTTTCCCTTTTTCCTTGATGAGTCTGGCTAATGGTTTATCAATTTTGTTTACCTTCTCAAAGAACCAGCTTTTAATTTTATTGTTTTTGCTACCGTTTCCTCCATTTCCTTTTCATTTATTTCTGTTCTGATCTTTATGATTTCTTTCCTTCTGCTAACTTTGGGGTTTTATGGTTCTTCTTTCTCCAACTGCTTTAGATGTCAGTTTAGGCTGCTTATTTGAGTTTTTTCTTGTTTCTTGAGATAGGATAGTATTGCTATGAACTTCCATCTTAGAACTGCTTTTTCTGCATCCCATAGGTTTTGGGTCATAGTGTTTTCATGGTCATTTGTTTCTAGGTATTTTCTGATTTCCTCTTTGATTTCTTCAGTGATCTCTTGGTTATTTAGTAGTGTACTGTTTAGCCTCCAATGCGTTCGCATGTTTTACACTTTGTTTCCTGTAATTGATATCTCCTCTTATAGCGTTGTGGTAAGAAAAGATACTTGATACGATTGCAATTTTCTTAAATTTACCAAGGCTTGATTTGTGAACCAAGATATGATCTACCCTGGAGAATGTTCCATGAGCACTTGAGAAGAAAGTGTATTCTGTTGTTTTTGGATGAAATGTCCTATAAATATCAATTAAATCCATCTTGTTTAATGTGTAATTTAAAGCTTGTGTTTCCTTATTTATTTTCCTTTTGGATGATCTGTCCGTTGGTGAAAGTGGGGTGTTAAAGTCCCCTACTATGACTGTATTACTGTCAATTTCCCCTTTTATGGCTGGTACCATTGGCCTTATGTATTGAGGTGCTCCTATGTAGGGTGCATAAATATTTACAATCGTTGTATCTTCTTCTTGGATTGATCCCTTGATCATTATGTGGTGTCCTGCTTTGTCTCTTGTAACAAACAATTTTTATTTTAAAGACTATTTTGTCTGATATGAGAATTGCTACTCCAGCTTTCTTCTGATTTCCATTTGCATGGAATATCTTTTTCCAACTCCTCACTTTCAGTCTGTATGTGTCCCTGGGTCTGAAGTGGGTCTCTTGTAGACAGCATATATACGGGTCTTGTTTTTGTATCCATTCAGCCAGTCTATGTCTTTTGGTTGGAGCATTTAATCCATTTACATTCAAGGTAATTATCGATATGTATGTTCCTGTTACCATTTTCTTAATTGTTTTGGGTTTGTTATTGTAGGTCTTTTCCTTCTCTTGTCTTTCCTGCCTAGAGAAGTTCCTATAGCATTTGTTGTAAAGCTGGTTTGGTGGCACTCAGTTCTCTTAGCTTTTGCTTGTCTGTAAAGCTTTTAATTTCTCCATCAAATCTGAATGAGATCCTTGCTGGGTAGAGTAATCTTGGTTGTAGGTTTTTCCCTTTCATCACTTTAAATATGTCCTGCCACTCCTTTCTGGCTTGCAGAGTTTCTGCTGAAAGATCAGCTGTTAACCTCATGGGGATTCCCTTGTATGTTATTTGTTGCTTTTCCCTTGCTGCTTTTAATATTTTTTCTTTGTATTTAATTTCTGATAGTTTGATTAATATGTGTCTTGGCGTGGTTCTCCTTGGATTTATCCTTTACGGGACTCTGCGCTTCCTGGACTTGATTGACTACTTCCTTTCCCATATTAGGGAAGTTTTCAATTATAATCTCTTCAAATATTTTCTCAGTCCCTTTCTTTTTCTCTTCTTCTGGACCCCTATAATTCGAATGTTGGTATGTTTAATGTTGTCCCAGAGGTCTCTGAGATTGTCCTCAATTCTCTTCATTCGTTTTTCTTTACTCTGCTCTGCGGTAGTTATTTCCACTATCTTATCTTCCAGGTCCCTTATCCTTCCGTCTGCCTCTGTTATTCTGCTACTGATTCCTTCCAGAAAATTTTTAATTTTTTTTATTGTGTTGTTCATCAGTTTGTTGGCTCTTTAGCTCTTCTAGGTCCTCGTTAAACGTTTCTTGTATTTGCTCCATTCTATTTCCAAGATTTTCGATCATCTTTACTATCATTACTCTGAATTCTTTTTCAGGTAGACTGCCTATTTCCTCTTCATTTTTTTGGTCTGGTGGGTTTTCACCTTGCTCCTTCATCTGCTGTGTATTTCTCTGTCTTCTCATTTTGCTTAACTTACTGTGTTTGGGGTCTCCTTTTCACAGGCTGCAGGTTCATAGTTCCCGTTGTTTTGGGTTCTGCCCCCAGTGGGTGTGGTTGGTTCACTAGGTTGTGTAGGCTTCCTGGTGGAGGGAACTGGTGCCTGTGTTCTGATGGATGAGGCTGAATCTTGTCTTTCTGGTGGGCAGGACCGCATCCAGTGGTATGTTTTGGGGTGTCTGTGAACTTACTATGATCTTAGGCAGCCTCTCTGATAATGGGTGGGGTTGTGTTCCTGTCTTGCTAGTTCTTTGGCACAGGATGTCCAACACTGGAGCTTGCTGGTCACTGAGTGGAGCTGGGTCTTAGCGTTGAGATGGAGATCTCTAGGAGAGCTCTCGCCAATTGATATTATATGGGGCCAGTAGGTCTCTGGTGAACTAATGTCCTGAACTCGGTTCTCCCACCTCAGAGGCTCAGGCCTGACACCTGGCCGGAGCACCAAGACCCTGTCTGCCACACAGCTCAGAAGAAAAGGGAGAAAAGAAAAAAATAATAAAAAAAGAAAAATAATAAAATAAAGTTATTAACATAAAAAATTTAAAAATACATATTATTAAAATAAAAAAGTAATTAAAAAAGAAAAAAAAAGAAGAGCGCAAACAAAACAATAAACAAATCCACCAATGATAACAAGCACTAAAAACTATACTAATAAAAAACGGACAGATAGAACCCTAGGACAAATGGTAAAAGTAAACCTATACAGACAAAATCACACAAAGAAGTATACACATACACACTCCCAAAAAGAGAAAAAGGGAAAAAAATATATATGTATATATATAAAAAAAGGAAGAGAGCCACCAAATCAATAAATAAATCTACCAGTGATAATAAGCTCTAAATACTAAACTAAGGTAAACATAAAACTAGAAACAAATTAGACGCAGAAAGCAAACCCCAAGTCTATGGTTGCTCCCAAAGCCCACCGCCTCAGTTTTGGGACGATTCGTTGTCTATTCAGGTATTCCGCAGATGCAGGGTACATCAAGTTGACTGTGGAGGTTTAATGCGCTGCTCATGAGGCTGCACAGAGAGATTCCCTTTCTCATCTTTGTTCCCACAGCTCCTGGGGTTCAGCTTTGGATTTGGCACCACCTCTGCACGTAGGTCACCCTCTGGCATCTGTTCTTCACCCAGACAGGAGGGGGTTAAAGGAGTAGCTAATTCAAGGGCTCTGGCTCACTCAGGCCAGGGGGAAGGAGAGGTATGGAATATGGGGCGAGCCTGCGGCGGCAGAAGCCAAAATGTTGCAACAGCCTGAGGAATGCCGTGTGTTCTCCCGGGGAAGTTGTCCCTGGATCACGGGACCCTGGCAGTGGCGGGCTGCACAGGCTCCCAGGAGGGGAGGTGTGGAGAGCGACCTGTGCTTGCACACAGGATTCTTGGTGGCTGCAGCAGCAGCGTTAGCATTCCATGCCCGCCTCTGGAGTCCAAGCTGACAGCCGCAGCTCGCGCCCGTCTCTGGAGCTCATTTAGGCGGTGCTCTGAATCCCCTCTCCTCACGCACCCCAAAACAATGGTCTCTTGCCTCTTCGGCAGGTCCAGGCTTTTTCCCAGACTCCCTCCCGGCTAGCTGTGGTGCACTAGCCCCCTTCAGGCTGTGTTCACGCAGCCAACCCCAGTGCTGTCCCTGGAATCTGACTTCCGAAGCCTGAGCCTCAGCTCCCAGCCCCCACCCGCCCCGGCAGGTGAGCAGACAAGCCTCTCAGGCTGTTGAGTGCTGGTCGGCACTGATCCTCTGTGCAGGAATCTCTCCACTTTGCGCTCTGCACCCCTGTTGCTGCACTCTCCTCCGTGGCTCCTTAGCTTCCCTCCACACCCCACCCCCTGTCTCCTCCAGTGAAGGAGCTTCCTAGTGTGTACAAACTTTTTCTCCTTCACAGCTCCCTCCCAGAGGTGCAGGTCCCACCCCTATTCTTTGGTCTCTGTTTTTCCTTTCTCCTTTTGCCCTACCAAGGTACATGGGGAGTTTCTTGCCTTTTGGGAAGTCTGAGGTTTTCTGCCAGCATTCAGCAGGTGTTCTGTAGGAGTTGTTCCACATGTAGATATATTTTTGATGTATTTGTGGGGAGGAAAGTGATCTCCACATCTTACTCCTCTGCCATCTTGAAGGTCCTCCCTGACACATCCCTCATCACTGTTTTATATATCACTTAAAACACACACACAAAAAAAAACCTCCTGCTAATTTGAATGATACAGTGCTTTCTCATTCCTTTGTTTGTAGTTACTGGAAAAGCCCTTGCAGACACAGACATATTTGCTTCACTAATATCAGATTTATTCCCCACTGTTTCCATACCATTTTACCTACACAGCAACTTTTGTTTCAATGTTGAATCATAATACAATCTTTCTGAAGACATTTTAGAAGGCAGTAAAGTTCCACACATGTATTACCAACAAGTGCAGAACTCAACCGAAGTACAACATGAACGACTTTGACCAGGTTTGGCTAGCACAAATGGTGACAACTACATCCTACCTCTCTTTGGGCCTGCAGCAATTATAAGATGCTATCAATTGGAGAAGCAACCCTATTTCCAAAATGTTAAAAATATAAAAAAATGTGTATCTTGGGCTTCCCTCGTGGCGCAGTGGTTAGGAGTCCGCCTGCCGATGCAGGGGACACAGGTTCGTGCCCCAGTCCAGGAAGATCCCGCGTGCTGCGGAGCGGCTGGGCCCGTGGGCCATGGCCGCTGAGCTTGCGCGTCCGGAGCCTGTGCTCCGCAGCGGGAGAGGCCACAACAGTGAGAGGCCCGCATACCACAAAAAAAAAAAAAAAAAATGTGTATCTTTAAATCATTGAAATATGGCAACGTAAAGTCTGTATATATCATCACTCAACTAGTATCAATATATGTTAATACACTGAAAAACTTTTGCACTACTCAATGTAACAACATTTTTGGGTTTTAGGCCCTCCCTAGGTACTGGGGAATAAAAATCTGACTAAATCATAATTTTTGCTCTTTAGTATCATGAAGGCAACCAACACAGAAAGAAATATGTATAATACAAAATAAGAAGAGCTGTAATGGAAGTAAGACAAAGTGCTATGGGAAAAGAAGAGGGAATAATTAATGCTGCTTAGGGGAACTGCATTACTATTTTGTAACATAATTTTCATTACTCAATTTTCAAGGATATAATAACTTCATTTTTATGTGCTCCAACTCTAGGAAATTTCTTGAATTTAACTTGGGTTCTCAGACACTACTACTCTTTGATTTACTATTTAAATATGTAAAAACAAGTACAAAAACTTTTCTAGACAGAAATGTCAAACTCATATCAATTATGGGCAATTTAAAGTTTAGGGTATTTAAGGCAACGTTTTCTTTAAATTTTAAATAATAAAATTATTTAAGGGAGACAATAATCTTAAATAACATAAAAATCACTGAGTAACTTATTTAAAAAGAAATTTTAACAATAATTAAAAACTCACTCTAGTCTTTCAACAGTGCTAGAAAAATTGGATGTCTGTATACAAAAAAAATAATAATAAAGAACCTTGATTCATAGCTACAAAAATAAACCCAAAATAGATGATTTACCTAAATGTGAAAAACTAAAACTATAAAATTTCTAGAAGAAAACAGAGAAGAAAGTCTTTGTGACCCTGATTAGGTAATTTTTTTAGATATGACACAAAAATCCCAATCTACAAAATAAAATGTGATAAATGAGACTTCATCAAAATTAAGAGTTTCTTTTCTTCACTGATAAAAGTGAAAAAAATAAATCACAGATTGGGAGAAAATATTTGCAAATAACCTGTCTGATAAAAGGCTTTAATATAAAATATATAAAGAACTCTTCAAGAAGATATAAAGATGCTCAACGTCATTAGGCATTAGGGAAATGCAAATCAAAACCACAATGAGATACCATTTCACACCCAGTAGGATGCTAAAACCAGAAAAACTGACAAAACCAAATAATGACAAGGATGTGGAGCAACCAGAACTCTCATACATTCCTGGTGGGAATGCAAAATGGTACAGCCACTTTGAAAATTGGTTTGGAAGTTTCTTTTAACATTTAAAATATGCTTACCAAATAATCCTGTGATCCCACTCCTAGGTATTTACCCAAGTGAAATGAAAACCTATGTTCCCACAAACCAATGGTTATTTATTCATAACCATCAGAAATTGGAAACAACTCAAATGTACCTCCAGTGGAGGACGGATAAACAAACTGTGGTACATCCATACAATGGAATACTACTTGACAATAAAAGGGACAAACTCCATATTCACAAAGACATGAATGAATCTCAAATGCACATGTTAAGTGAAAGAAACCAGACTCAAAAGACTACATACTGAATGACTGCATTTATATGACATTCTTGTAAAGGGGACACAAACTAGATCAATGGGTGCCAGGGGGGTGGGATCTGACCACAAAGAGGTACTGATTAGGGCATAATGGGGTGATGGAACTGTTCTTTATCTTAATTATCATAGGAGACACATACATAACTGTATACATTTGTCAAAACCTACAAAATTTTACACTAAAAAAGATGAATTTTAATGTATGTAAGTTACATCTTAATTTTTACAAAATTCATACCAAATTAGAAAAATGACTTAAAATTAAAGGAACAACATATTGTGCCTAGCTCAAACCTAACATAAACAATCAGTGTCCACTTTGGGTTACTTCTACATAAGGAAAGAATTCTAAAAGAATACAGTGTAATTTACCAGGAAAGATAAATGTCTAGACTTAAAAGAGTAGTATAAATAAAATAAACTGGTAAACCTATTCCTTCAAATTTATTGAAACCTGAGTGGCAGATTTCCCTGTTTATGAAAACCCTGCCTTTTGACTAAGAACTACGGACGCAGGGCGGCCGGTGGAAATGGCCACTTTGTTCAAATGGGAACGGTGGACTCCATGAAACGAAAAGTACAAAGTATGGTGCTAAGTAAATACAGGACCAGTGGTAAACCAACAACAGCAATAAAACAAACAAAAAACTTTTTGTTAGAATTTGAAAATAACAAATTTAGTTAAAGCAATTCCTACTGCTGTTTCTCAAAAGCAAGCCAGTTGCTTAGACACACGCCTCTTTCTAACATGAAATGTGCTGACATTCAGCACATTTTATGAAAAAGGGACAAATGAATGAAATGTTTAGCTAGAAAAACCGGTCATCACCAAGTTGACATGTGACTTTTAAGCTTTAGTAACTGCTTCACTATCCTCTGTAATTATAGAATTGAGTTTCCATCATTTTTAAATTATTAATGATATTTTGAGGTAAGTGTTGCTTTAAACTTTTATACATTTTTGTCAGTTAAAAAAAAAACACAAATGGATTGTTCTTGAGATGGCATTCAAGTCCACTTTCTGCCCTAAAGTGCTGTATTTATTTTGACATAAAACATTCTGAAGGTAGAGATAGATCCAAGAAAGGAAACACCAAAAAAGTTATATTTTATGACATGGGGTTTTATTAGACAAAGTTAAACTTTTGGGGGTGAGCTTTGAATGAGGAATTTACAAATCAAGAGCAGCATTTCTACTCTGACACAGCGTAACCACATCAGCTTAGGCCAGTCTGCTAGCTCGCTGAGTCTCAGTTTCTTTAATTGTAAAGTGAGGCACTGGATTAGGTTTTTAAAAAAGATTGTCTATGATAAACTAAACATACAAATATTGATCTGACACAGTGCTTTGAGAACCTTTGTGAGGTGTTTATTGATAGTTTATTGGAATAAAATCACTATTGCCTTTGTACTCAAGAATTGGGTTTTTTTAAAGGAAGAAAACAGAAGAGCCTAGGCCTCAGTTGTATGGATATATTGAAACAGAACTCAAACTCTCTCTTAATTATCATGACACCTTTTCAAATGAACAAGCATTTCTAAAGATGACCATGCTGATTAAAAAGTAGACAAGTTAGGTCAGCCCTGCCCAGGGTACAGTGGCTTTCTTCATCAGCAAACTGGCTTCCTTTAGGATCCTCCTTACTTTCTTTACCCAAATTGTTGAAACTGACATTAAGACCAAGAACCATGGAACAAAAGAAAAAATTCCCTTATTTTTCCTCTTGCCTCTTTTCCACCATTTTAATGCATTTGAGAATCTACCCACTAGCCAGCAGTATCATCCATCCTCTAGAACCCTGACGTATATGCTCCCAACTAATCTATTTTCCTGTCATTTACTTTTCAGCCCCTGAGTTTTGAAACCAAGAAAAGCTACACCTTAAAAGTGGAGGGAGCCAATCCTCACCTAGAGATGCGTTTTCTGAACCTAGGCCCATTTCAGGACACAACCACAGTGCACATCAGTGTGGAAGATGTGGATGAGCCCCCTGTGTTTGAACCTGGCTTTTATTTTGTGGAGGTACCTGAAGATGTGGCAATTGGAACAACCATACAGATCATTTCTGCCAAGGATCCAGATGTAACCAACAACTCAATCAGGTTTTTCTACACATTTCACCTTATCCTTATATCCTGGAATCTTCCCTTATATCTAATTTTCTAGCACTTTTTCTCTGCTTCTTCCATCTCTGAACACTCTATTTCTTTAAATTCTTTTTTCTTAAATAACATGGACTTTCCATGATATTTAGAAATGAAGTGCCATTATGTCTACAACTCACTGTCAGCTGGTTCAGCAACACACATACACACACCTCTCAATTCTCAATTGTGGCCTTATTGACATTTGGGGGTGTATAACTCTTTGTTGAGGGGGCTGCCTGTTCAATGTATTTATTGTACAATGTTTAGCAGCATCTCTAGCCTCTACCTACAAAATGCTAGTAGCACCCCCTGAGTTGTAACAATCTAAAAAGTCTCCAGATATTGCCAAATAGACAGATACACAGATGTCAAAACATTAAAAATCATTGAATCTTAGTGGTGAATATAAAGGTGACTACTGTACATTCTTTTTTTATGAACCTTTGACTTTTTTACTTTAAAATGGAAAAAATAACATATATAAACACATATTTCCATATACTATACAAAGAACAGACACAGAAACTACTACTGTTGTCAACAGCTTTGATGCCATGTAGACTGGCTTTCTATTGCAAGCCCACATAACAACCTCTCCAAAGTATGTTTTGGTTTTTTTGTTTTTTTTGTTTTTTTGCGGTATGCGGGCCTCTCACTGCTGTGGCCTCTCCCGTTGCGGAGCACAGGCTCCGGACGCACAGGCTCAGCGGCCATGGCTCACGGGCCCAGCCGCTCTGCGGCATGTGGGATCTTCCCGGACCGGGGCACAAACCCGTGTCCCCCGCATCGGCAGGCGGACTCTCAACCACTGCGCCACCAGGGAAGCCCCAAAGTATGTTTTGAACATCAAGATTCCAACCTAGATGCTTCCCCCTCAGGAAGGGTAGAGAGCTGCTCTTATAGCCATGGCCATCTCCTGTTGACTATGGAACCAAAGTGCAAACCGCTGGTGGACAGATTGACACTTCAACCTTCCAGAGCAACTGCCAAGCCTCTGAAGCTTGACACAAAAGATCAGGATTCCAAGGCTGTTTGAGGCCATCTGTCACATTAATTGTTGAAATCACACAAATGGATCTAAGGCTTTAGTGCAGATAGCACATTTTAAACACACCCTGATTCATCAAAGGCCTTTTCTGTCAGCTGGTTACTTTCCTCACCTGGTGCCATTTTGTATTTAATGAAAATGTGCTTTTGCAGTTTAATAAAGATGGTTCTCTCCTGAGTTTAACTATACTGGGGGAAATCTACTTCCTCTAACCAATTAGCAAACATTTTACATTTTCAGGCATTAAAATGGCTAAAATTATTTTGCTTGAATTCTGATATTTGATTTTTAGAAGAAAACTAATCTTTATGAGCTATAACAATTTTATAGAAGTGATATTTCAACCTTAAGCTTTTTAAATGTATAATAGAAGTTAGTGGAATCATAACAACAACACAATGAAACCAATTCTATTATAAATTTATATTTGTAATATAAATATTATATTTATATCAGAAGCCAAGAATATATATCTATCTTCTGATTAATCTATTCATATCAGAGACACTACTGTGGGAAAAAACTCTAGAGAATAAAACTTTATGGAGGGAAAGTGTTTGAAATAAAACAAGCACAGTTTGAAAAAAATCAGATCTCATTTCTAAAAGAGTCAATCAATATCCAGTGGATGCTTCCACATCTTCTTTCCAGATTCTGATTCTGGACTCGTACATGGTAAGCACTGGAAATATGATTTTGTCAGGAGTCACACTACTAAATGACAAGCAAAAGAGACTGAAAGCAGTCAAGAAACAAGGAAATTCACGCACGCGCACACACACACACACACACACACAACCCTAGAGTGAATGTGCACTATTCAGGACTAAAGTCGTTATCTCAACACATATCTAGAAGGAAGGAGAAACACCAGCAGGCCTAGATCCACTGCTGGCATGGAGCAAAATGAGGATACAAAATGAGGGAATCCTGTCTGGCTAACAGAAAATGCTGCTTCAGATGATGAGCCACTGAAAACTGTCAGTTGGCTGGCATGGCACTGATGCAATTATTAGCATCAGGGAGGTCTATAGTGGGGTGCCTGTGTAGTCCAATACATCCCAGTTAGGAGGAATCCAAGAGTGAACAGGCAGGAGGCATAGAGCAGAGTTCACTGGGCTTATTCTAGGGCAGGGTTCTAGGTCTTGAAAGAGAAACTGGCAAGAACAAGGCAACAGCCACAGACCTGGAGGTAACAAGATAAGCGTTCAGGCACCGGGGATAAAGCAGAATTCCACTTATCATAACTAGAGATAATCGTCCCTCTGCATTTCGGTTGGAAAGAAGGAACAGAATTCATATTGTGAGATAGAGTCTCTGACCCTTTGTACTGTCCCACAGGAACAAAGAATGGTCTCTGGAGCCAAGCAGAACACCAGGGGTCCTGGATTCTGAGAAGGAAAAGCACCTAGAAGTCAAATCTCTGGCTATTACTTAATAAACCCATTTGGAAAGTACTTTCCTATATTATCTTTCACCAAATTGCTTGTTTTCTCCTTATTTATCCTATAAAAGTTATTTTCTTTTAAAAATAATTTGAATATGCCATATGCCGCTTGTCTATCTTGTGCATTTTTGTTACAAATAAATGAGGTTCATGTTCCTAAAAAGAAAATGCATATTAAATCACCCCAAAAACAACATACCACCTGAGGTTCAAATGCTATGGATAAAAGGTCACTGAACTTTTTAAAAAGATTATCAGGACTTTTATAATCTCATTTCTAGAAAGTTTATGGTATGTTCAGGCATATAAGCTGGTCATCATTTATTAGTAAAGCCCAAAACTAAGTCTCCAGATTTAGTTATATGTGCATGAAAAATACAATGTTTGGATCACCTAAATTTTTAATAAATGTTCAAGGAATTTCTAGCAAGCAGGAAACTGAACCATTAGGCAACTGAAATAGGCTCCTGCTCGTGTGGAAACAACTTGTCCCCCTGTGCCTTCCTAGAATGTGTATGGATTTAGGGAGCCTGTCCATGACACCCTACCTCCAAAATCACTCCTAAATTCAGAGAATGTCCTCAGCCAAGTAAACAAGCAGGGAGCTCAAGGAACACCAGCTATTGTTGGCTGAAGGCAGTTTTGTATGTGTATGTTATGCCTATTCTGCCCACAATAGGTGAGAATATTATGATTAGAGAAAGGAAAACCACCTACATAATTCACTAGTGTGTCCCAATTTCCTCATTTTCTATCTGTATCTATGCCTTTAAATTTGTTCTCTTGAGTCCTGAAAATTGGCCCAGTGTCCCATTCAGAGTAATGAATGCTATCATTGCCTCAATTCAGGCCCCGCTTGGGAAATGGAAGAGGAATTCCACTTGAGGGAGGCTTCTCTGAGGCAGGCCCGCAGCGTTTCCTCTCAGTGTGTCAGCAGGCAGTACTGTCATGGGTTCTGTCAGTTATTTCCATCACTCCATCTCCCCTACCACCTGTGACATTTGCTATGGCATTGTAGGTTTGAATGCAGGAAGCTGGTTCATCATAGGCTGCCTCTCCCCTCGGCATTATGCCTACAACTTGGAGAGCTGCCATCAGGGTTACGGCTCTGTGGGCTGAATGGCTGGCTTTTCTCCTGTTTGGGGAGCTGAAAGAAAAGACTGTCAGGAGCCAACCAGTATTTTTTTCCTAAGATAAATTCAAATCTTAAAATAGCCAGTAAACTTTAAAACTAAATCACTAAATCACTAAAAAAGAACGCTCCAGTTAATTTTAAATTAACTTTGTAGGCATGTGTTTATTCTTTATTAAATAGTCAACTGTCGGCTATCATGGCTTAATCTAATCTTCAAAAAGAGTTAAGGCTTTGTTTCCTTAAGCAATCTCATACATTCCATATGCCCAGGTTTGATTCCCAGCCGTGCAACCTTGGGCAAATGTGTTAACCTTTCCATGCTCCAGTTTTCTCACCTGTAAAATGGAGATGATAACAGTACCTACCTCATAGGTTTATTGTGGGGATTATATGAGTCAATACAGGTAAGATGTTTAGAGCAGTGCCTGGCTACGGTAACAGGGTCAGAAGCAGAGAGAAGCATTACTTTACTTATTTAAATTTCCCAACACTTGGAGAGTTAGAACTGAAATGTTTCCAACTTCTCCAGCCTTTAGTGGTCACCTTTCCCTTTAATTTCTAATTCTCTGAACAGTCATCCTGAATCTCTGCAGGAAAAAATAAATACTCGAAACAAAATACTTTACCAAATAACACATATACTGGTATATACTGTATATATATATATCTATTTATATATATTAAAACAAAAGTTTTACCATCAATATTTACCCTTACTGGAATACAGTCTGGCATACATATACATGTTCTTTCTATACTAGTCACAACCCACCATATTTATTTCAGATTGAAAAACAATGCACTAAAGTAAAGAAACTACTCCCAACAAGTGGGCAGTATTTCCCAGTTTCAACAACTTTAAGATAGAGACTGCAATTGCTGGCAACTTTTTTTTTTTCCTTTTTTTTTTTTTGGCCATGCTGCGCAGCTTGTGGGACCTTAGTTCCCTGACCAGGGATTGAACCTGGGCCCTCGGCAGTGAAAGCCCGGAGTCCTAACCACTGGACCACCAGGGAATTCCGCTGGCAACTTTTTTTTAAATTAATTTTTACTGGATTATAGTTGATTTAAAATGTTGTGTTAGTTTCAGGTTTACAGCAAAATGAATCAGTTATACATATACATATATCCACTCTTTTAGATTCTATTCTCATATAGGTCATTAAAGAGTATTGAGTAGAGTTCCCTGTGCTATACAGTAGGTTCTTATTAGTTATCTGTTTTATATATAGTAGTGTGTATATGTCAATCCCAATCTCCCAATGTATCCCTCCCCCCCGCTTCCTCCTTGATAACCGTAAGTTTGTTTTCTACATCTGTGACTCTATTTCTGTTTTGAAAATAGGTTCGTTTGCACCCGCTGGCAACTTTAAATGGAATTTTGAACCCAATATGTTACAATAGCTTATACATATATAATATATAAGAAATAGAATCATTTATATATAAGTTACAGTATATTATATATTATATATACAATAGTTTACATATAAACACATGTATGTTTCAAATCTTACTGTTAGCTGCAAATTATTAGCTGTGTAACTGTATGAAAGTGACTTTACTTCTCTAAGTCCTAGTTTCCTGTTAGGTGAGATAATAGCTACGTCCTAGAGATGCTGTAGAATTTAAAAAGAAGCTATAGATAAATACAGCCCATCCTGAACTCTCCACAGACTGGCCTGTAACTTGCAACACTGTGCCTTCTAGAATTGCAGTTTCTCTGCTATTCTCGAGTAAACTCAAGTTCAGAAACCCCATTAAAGGCTCTGGCCCAGAGTTTCCTCTTGCTCCTGTCTTTGCCACCCAACCAAAACCTGGAGCTTCCTCTGTGGCCCTGCACGGCATGCAGTGACTCCCCTCTGAGATCTAACAAATTTATGTGATTACAAGTTTAAACCCAAGAGGACCTTCAAGATGGCTGAGGGGAAGGCGTGGAGATCACCTCCCTCCCCACAAATACATCAAAATATATTTACATGTGGAACAACTTCTACAGAACACCTACTGAACACTGGCAGAAGACCTCAGACTCCCCAAAAGGCAAGAAACTCCGCATGTACCTGGCTGTGTGGCTGACAGGGTCCTGGTGCTCTGGCCGGGTGTCAGGCCTGAGCCTCTGAGGTGGGAGAGCTGAGTTCAGGATACTGGGCCACCAGAAGCCATCCGGCCCCATGTAATATCAATCGGCGAGAGCTCTCCCAGAGACCTCCGTCTCAAAGCTAAGACACAGCTCCACTCAACAACCAGCAAGCTCCAGTGCTGGATACCCTATGCCAAACAACTAGCAAGACAGGAACACAACCTCACCCATTAGCACAGAGGCTGTCTAAAATCATAATAAGTTCACAGACACCCCAAAACATACCACCGGACACGGTCCTGCCCACCAGAAAGATAAGACCCAGCCTCATCCACCAGAACACAGGCACCAGACCCCTCCACCAGGAAGCCTACACAACCACTGAACCAACCTTACCCACTGCGGGCAGACACCAAAAAAACGGGAACTACAAACCTGGAGACCCCAAACACAGTAAGTTAAGCAAAATGAGAAGACAGAGAAATACACAGCAGATGAAGGAGCAAAGTAAAAACCCACCAGACCAAACAAATGAAGAGGAATGAGGCAGTATACCTGAAAAAGAATTCAGAGTAATGAGAGTAAAGGTGATCCAAAATCATGGAAACAGAATGGAGAAAATAAAAGAAACGTTTAACAAGGACCTAGAAGAATTAAAGAGCAAACACACAATGATGAATGACACAATAAATGAAATTAGAAATTCTCTGGAAGGCATCAATAGCAGAATAACTGAGGCAGAAGAACAGATAAGTGAAATGAAGATAAAATAGTGGAAATAACTATCGCAGAGCAGAATAAAGAAAAAAGAACGAAAAGAATTGAGGACAGTCTCAGAGACCTATGGGACAACATTAAACACACCAACATTCGAATTATAGGGATCCCAGAAGAAGAAGAGAAAAAGAAAGGGACTGAGAAAATATTTGAAGAGATTATAGTTGGAAACTTCCCTAATATGGGAAAGGAAAGAGTCAATCAAGTCCAGGAAGCACAGAGAGTTCCATACAGGATAAATCCAAGGAGAAACACGCCAAGACACATATTAATCAAACTATCAAAAATTAAATACAAAGAAAAAATATTAAAAGCAGCAAAGGAAAAGCAACAAATAACATACAAGGGAATCCCCATGAGGTTAAGAGCTGATCTTTCAGCAGAAACTCTGCAAGCCAGAAGGGAGTGGCAGGACATATTTAAAGTGATGAAAGGGGAAACCTACAACCAATATTATCTACCCAGCAAGGATCTCATTCAGATTCGATGGAGAAATTAAAAGCTTTACAGACAAGCAAAAGCTAAGAGAATTCAGTGCCACCAAACCAGCTTTACAACAAATGCTAAAGGAACTTCTCTAGGCAGGAAACACAAGAGAAGAAAAAGACCTACAATAACAAACCCAAAACAATTAAGAAAATGGTAACAGGAACATACATATTGATAATTACCTTGAACGTAAATGGATTAAATGCTCCAACCAAAAGACACAGACTGGCTGAATGGATACAAAAACAAGACCCGTATATATGCTGTCTACAAGAGACCCACTTCAGACCCAGGGACACATACAGGCTGAAAGTGAAGAGCTGGAAAAAGATATTCCATGCAAATGGAAATCAGAAGAAAGCTGGAGTAGCAATTCTCATATCAGACAAAATAGTCTTTAAAATAAAAATTGTTTGTTACAAGAGACAAAGCAGGACACCACATAATGATCAAGGGATCAATCCAAGAACAAGATATAACAATTGTAAATATTTATGCACCCTACATAGGAGCACCTCAATACATAAGGCCAATGGTACCAGCCATAAAAGGGGAAATTGACAGTAATACAGTCATAGTAGGGGACTTTAACACCCCACTTTCACCAACGGACAGATCATCCAAAAGGAAAATAAATAAGGAAACACAAGCTTTAAATTACACATTAAACAAGATGGATTTAATTGATATTTATAGGACAGTTCATCCAAAAACAACAGAATACACTTTCTTCTCAAGTGCTCATGGAACATTCTCCAGGGTAGATCATATCTTGGTTCACAAATCAAGCCTTGGTAAATTTAAGAAAATTGAAATTGTATCAAGTATCTTTTCTTACCACAACGCTATAAGAGGAGATATCAATTACAGGAAACAAAGTGTAAAACATGCAAACACATTGGAGGCTAAACAGTACAGTACTAAATAACCAAGAGATCACTGAAGAAATCAAAGAGGAAATCAAAAAATACCTAGAAACAAATGACCATGAAAACACGATGACCCAAAACCTATGGGATGCAGAAAAAGCAGTTCTAAGGTGGAAGCTCATAGCAATACAATCCTATCTCAAGAAACAAGAAAAAACTCAAATAAACAACCTAAACTGACACCTAAAGCAGTCTTCCAAGTGCCCATAACTGAGAACTATCCTGTTTCACATGGCATGCACTCAGTTCTCTTATGTAATATGCCACAGTATGCTTATTCAAATAAAACGATGTGTGTAATCTCTGTCTTTGCAGATATTCCATTGACAGAAGCAGTGACCCTGGAAGGTTCTTCTATGTTGACATTACAACAGGTGCCCTAATGACTGCAAGACCCCTTGACCGAGAAGAGTTTTCTTGGCATAATATCACTGTCCTTGCTATGGAAATGAGTAAGTAAAACAAAAAAACTGCTCTCCATATAGTGACAAAACAGAAGCACTGGAGAAAGTGGAAGTTTCTAGAGCTTGTTGAAACAAAAATTATCTTCTTTATGGAAAGGAATGGAAATCCTGGTTTATGCATGTGAATGAATGTATTTAGTTCAAATACTTATTGAGGATCTTCTATATACCTAATCCTGTGCGAGAGATAAAAACACACGAACAAAACATGCAAAAGCAGCACAAAAAATAGCATCCTTAAATCAAAGAGCTAGACCTCTATATGAAGAAAAGGGAAAACTCCTGAGAACTCTAAGAGGCTTTCAATCTTTAACAAGATTAGGAATGCACAAATAGTATAAAATATTATTATTGGATGAAAGGAAACATTTATAACATATCACCCTTATTACACACATACATATACACATACATGCATTTAAGAATTTCAGACATCTTACAACAAAGGACAGATTTATTAACATAAACTTAAAAATAAAATTGAAAACTAACAAAAACTAAATTAACATATTATAATCTCAACACAAATTAGATTATATACTACTACACTGCATATTTTTCATAACCCCTAGTTATGAGAAAGATTAAGGGAAATGACAAATACTAACATACTGGCAGAAGAATGTACAGCCATTCATGAGAGCAATTTGGTAACTAATCTTTGTATTAAGATCCCCCAATATATTCATACTCTTTTTCTCAAGAATTCTCCTTTAATAATTATCTTAAGGAAATAATCATAAACATTAACAAAGATTTATGTACCCAAATGTTCACTGCATTGTTATTTTAAAATAGGGGGGAATTACCTATATGTCTAATAATAGGAGTTTGATTAAATAAATTATGGTACAGCCACACAGTAAAATGAGACTATCATGTTGATATTAATACCCATGTTTTCAAAGTATATTTCAATGACACAGGATAACCTTGCCCTAAAATATTAAAGGTCTAAATTCAACTTTTTTATTTTTTTAAATTTCAGTGCGTGTGTGTGTGTGTGTGTGTGTGTGTGTGTGTGTGTGTATTGGAGAGTTTGGACACATGTAATATAATACATAACGTATAATGGAGCTCTCTGGTGGTAAGACTATGGATCACATTTATTCTTATGTTTTTCTGAATTTTTCATTATTCTTTGTATAAACAAGCAACACCAAGTTACAATGAAAAAAATGTAAATATGGCAGCACTTTTGGTAACCAAGCTATAGAAATATTCAGGGGAAAAACACAGTATAGACATTCTTGAGAGAGAAGAAAAAGAATGAACCAAAGAACAGGGCATTCTGAGGTTTAATGCAATTATTTACTAAGCATAATTTCTGTGCCTTATGATTTCTATTTTGTCTTCTTGGGATGGTGGCCAAAAGAGAAAAAGGCAGGAGGTGCACTAGTGGGGCTGTGAAATTATCTTTGTGTGGTAACGCCAAGCAAAAGACAGACCAAAAGGACATATTTCCCCATAAGTGACTACGAGTAACTTCTCCTACCCCAGCCAAAGATACAGATTTGGTGTATGTTTGATCCTATACTATTTCCCTTAGTCCATAGGTGGACATAAATGTGCAGTGTTATCTGTAATCCCATGAATAACTTGAAACCTTCTGAAACAGTAATTCAAAGAACTGATTACAGGTTTTCCCACTATCCAAAAGTAAAGTGTTCCTATGAAACCTTTTGTAAGCCAAAATGTTGCAAAACGAAGAAGCAATTACATTAGGACACATCTTGCTAACGGATGAGCAAAATAAAAAGCACAAATGCTCACAGACACAATTCAAAGATATGGCAGCTGGATGCTGAGTATAGTTCCTGGGGAAAGAGCTTGTTGGTGCCACTCTGACAGCTCAGGGTGCGACCTGCCTTCAATTCTAGAATCTGAAGCATGAGCCAAGTGAGAGATTCAAAACCTCTTTTTAAGATTCATTTTGTGATACCTGCTCCCCCCGAGCCTCATCCCTCCCCTCAGCCTCCTGATATCACACACTCTCTCCAACACAAAACTCGTCCTGCCCATGCTTATGTTCTGGCCACACTCTTAACAGGCAACCCCTGCATCCTTGTGTTGCTATTTCCATGTACTTTATCCATTCCTTTAAAAACCAGAATGAGGAGGTAAATACCTATTCCAACAAAGAGCTGCTTTCTTGCATTTCTGAACCCTCCTCACCTTTGGTTTTTGTTTGTTTGTTTTGTGTGTGCTTTTAGGCAATCCTTCCCAGGTTGGAAGCGTTCCTGTCACAATCAAAGTCTTAGATGTGAATGACAATGCTCCAAAGTTCCCCAGATTCTATGAAGCTTTTGTCTGTGAGAATGCCAAAGCAGGGCAGGTAAGGCAGCCTGTGAGGGTGCACCTTGGTTAACCCCCAACATGTGGAAACGACTGTTTCAGATAACCAGATTTGTCATCAAAGAAATTTAAGACTCCAGAAACTAAGTTTACAAAAGAGAGTCCCCAACTTCTGTATATCATGTTGCAACAGTTTATTTGTTAAGACAACTATTTCGAGCCTCCATTACATTTTATAATCTAAACAAGGTTGTGAATCAAGGTGGCTTACTCACCTGTGAAGCCAGGTAGTTATCCACCTTGTAACTGAACTGTATGGAACCAATTGCAGTAACATGTGCTCTGGGTTCTGGAAATGAGGGACCATGGAGATGAAGATCGGGAGAAAAAAGGAGAGTCTTTTTCTCATTTTAGCACTCATCCTTGAAAGTGTTTGTAGTAAGCAAAGTTTAGTTTTTATATCTTCCTACCTCCCTTCCTTCTGGCAGCAAGTTTACAGACTGCCTGCCCTATTCTCAGAACACTTCATTACCTAGAATTACCTACTCTCTCCCCTCCCTCAATTAAAACATCCATTTTCTT
Organism: Hyperoodon ampullatus; assembly: GCF_949752795.1. NCBI lineage: Eukaryota > Metazoa > Chordata > Mammalia > Artiodactyla > Ziphiidae > Hyperoodon > Hyperoodon ampullatus. Next base: position 76,074,373 of record NC_136926.1, read on the forward strand.
AGTACCACTCATGTCACGTAAAGTTTTGAGAGGAAAGGCATCTGAAGGAACAAATTTCTACTTATTTGAAACAGCTTTAGTTTCATAATCTTCAGATATACTTGTGTATTTTTTTAAAGTCTGCTTTTAAACCTAAATGAATATTGGGCTGACTAAATCCCAAGTGGCGTAACTGAAAAACATCCAAACTGTGCTTGGAATGGCCACGTTATTAATGTATGTGTCAGGCTGCTGCCCACCCCATGCCCAGCCTTCCATACCTCGGATCACAGGCAATCTCTCCTCTTATGCTCCTGCTTTTGTAAGACTCTTCAGTCCTCCCTAACGTATTTCCCCCGAGCCTATTTTGCGGTCCTGTGGATTCCAGTTTGGGGACGTTGGGTGCACATGGCAAGGACACACGCTTTGGTAATTCAAGCTTTCCGACTGTAACACAGCTTTTGCTTCCACTTCTCTCACCCTCCTGCAGCATCCCACTGCACAGACTCTCTCTATACAACCAAAACTTTTATTAGCTTCCTGAACTCACCAAAGATTGACTCAACACATCTTCACCATTCTACTCAAAGAAAAAGTGACTCCCTTGTTCCAGGGGGGAAAAAAATGTGTCCTGTAGTCCTTCTCATCTAAATTATCTCATCCATTGATTCTTGAAACCCAGTGCAATGGTCTATAGCATGCCTAAACTTTTTTTCAACAAGTCTAAGATAATTCTACTTCCATATCTATTGAATTTCTAGTCCAGAAAGACCTGAAATATTATGCAGCTAATAAAGTTACAATGAAGACTTTCCAGCATAAGAAATGATCTGTGTTATTATAAGAAAGGAAGTATAGAAACTACATGTACATGCTTGAAGTTATGTAAAACTGTATCTGCATGTGAACAAAAATTGGGAGGCAGGATGCAAGAATAGCAATAGTTACTGTGCTAAGGTAGTTGAGATTTGAGTGAAGGGATTTGGGACTTTATTTTACTGATTTTTTTATTGTAACGTGACAATTTACTTATATAGTATAGAAACACCATACATAAATTTTTGTTTTATATTATATAAGATTATCATTATAATATGACAAACATAATACTTTATATTTTAATATGACAAGAAACTAATTTTTAATCTGTAATATAAAGAGTAATAGTAGCACAATAAATTAAACCCCTCATTCCCCAAAAGTGAAACATTTCCTTTCTTAACGGGCTTCAGAAGAGAAGGACAGGGTTTTTTTTTAATATATAAATTTATTTATTTATTCATTTATTTATTTTTGGCTGCGTTGGGTCTTCATTGCTGCGTGTGGGCTTTCACTAGTTGCGGTGAGAGGGGGCTACTCTTCGTTGCGGTGCGCGGGCTTCTCATTGCAGAGGCTTCTCTTGTTGCGGAGCATGGGCTCTAGGCGTGCGGGCTTCAGTAGTTGTGACACATGGGCTCAGTGGTTGTGGCTCGCGGGCTCTAGAGTGCCGGCTCAGTAGTTGTGGCACACAGGCTTCATTGCTCCACAGCATGTGGGATCTTCCTGGACCAGGGCTCGAACCCGTGTCCCCTGCACTGGCAAGAGGACTGTTAACCACTGCACCACCAGGGAAGTCCAGAAGGACAGGTTAATAGCAGGTTACCACCTCTCTTGTTTTTGCAGCACACAAGCACACCTCCCATTTCTACATTTCTATATACATCTTCTAATTGTGTATTATACAGTCCTTTGAAGCACGGTTTATCTGTGACTTCAAGTTCAGACCGTGAGCCACAAGTCTATCATAGTCTGTCATATTTGTCATCTTTAGCCCAAGATACGTAAACCCTACTCTTTGATTTTGGCTCTGGGACATGTTTTGAAGATTTTCAAAAGCACACAGCTCAGTAGGTATGTCTGGTTTATGAAGAATCAGGCCTCCTTGTGTTAGATTTGTCAAGACACCGTCGTTAGCTTTGTATCCGCCGAGTTGGGATGTGTGCTTTCCTCTTAGGGAGAAAGGAAGCCCAGAAAGAAATCAGACGACGTCTTTGGTGCAGGCTGAGGGCGGCATGAAACCTGCTGAGCAGAACCTTGAATGGCAAGTAGGGCTGAGGATGAAATGGGACCTGCCAGGAGAGGGGAGGCCAGGAGAGCAGGCTCCGGTGCTCCCGACCTGTATCATCGCTCACCCATTCTTTAAAGCCCTGTAACCAACCCATCATATGCCTCAGGTCCCCACCTCACCAATATACATATATACAATTTCATAGGTCAGATGTTCTGAAATGACTTCCTGTTTGCCAAGTTATACATAATCACCTATTTATAACATTCATGAAGAAACATGTCTTCACGTGTTTGGCACCATGGGCAAGACGGAACGTACAGGATTTGTCTCGGCAGGAATGGGGCAGTGGGGTGACCCTCGTGTATGAGCGGCACTGACGCCAGGCTGGACCGTGGGGCAGATTTATCTTCAGTGCTCTCCTGATCCCTCTCCTTTATTGCAACTCCATCCCCCCGACCTTTAGATTCAACAGAGCCCCGCTGCCAGTTGGGTTCACCAGGAGGCATAAATGAGATGGAGTTCTGGTCTAAGATGTTTATGAAGGCATGCCCTTGGGGCCAATGCCCGTGGAAGGGAAGAACTGCAAGCCTGGGCAAAAGGAGAAGTCCAGCTGCAGTGCAGACCCACTAACAGCCCTGGATGACTTCACAGAGTTCTAGGACTAGCGTTCTCCTGAGTGGAGATGGGATAGCCAGGCTTTATACTATCGCATCAGTCACTGGATATGGATTGTCCTGGAAGAATGTGGTGACTGTGGGTAGGTGGCTCTCAGCAACTGAGGCAACCGCCAAAGAGACTGACAGGTGAAGGTATCAAGTCCTTCACTGAAGGGGGTCTGAGCAACACCATGTGTACCAGCAGGCCCCTTGCTGGAAGCTTTCCCCTCTGTTATTTAATCTTCTGCATACTGTGAGGGTAGCATTACCTCCTTAATTTACAGATGAAGGAAGAAAGACTAAGCAAGCCCACCTCAGCCCTCCAGCTGACTCTGAATGTTCCATTTTCTACCCTGTTAATAGCCAGCTTTTGACAGCAGGAGTGTGGTGTCTACAGGGCCAGGCCCGAGAGGGGTGGGGGGAGTCTGTGCCGTTGGTTGGCGGGAGAGCAAACACACAGGAAGGAGACCACCCCTTCGACACCTGTTCTATATCCCCCCAGTCTGCCTGCCAGTGTTTCAACTGTGTTATTTCTCACTGCTTTCTTTAGGAACTTTTCCATCCTGATCTTCATAACCTTCATGGTAACTTACGACTTTGAAAAACACGTGGAAAAGGCAAAATTTTGGCCAAAGAGCTCAAGAGGAGGCCACCCCACCTCTTGCTCTCCTCAGCCCCAAGCCTTGCTCCTGACTCCAGCCTGTTCTATAAAGCCCACCCAGGGGCTTGTGCGCTCCACTTTGCCTAGCTCTCCTTCCTGCCAGCAAAGAGTGACTGCTGTGCCACCCATCCCCTCCCATCTGTTTTCCATTAAGCTGACACAATCAATGTAGTGTCTGCTTACTTCCCACTAGGTACTGGTCATTTATAAATAGAGGCCTCTCACACACAGCAATCTGACCATGAACTATTAACCCAAATGTGAGGCTAAGAAGGTGAGGCGAGCGGACCAAAAAAACTGGGCAACAGGCAGGACCTTGTGGCATCCCAGAATTATTTCACTCAAAGTCTTCTGTTTCAACTGCCTAAAAAGGGCCAGACCTGGGGTGAGGATAGTGTGTTACGGCGACGTCTAACATCTGAGGCATTTAGGTATCATCTACCCTGTGCCTGTGAACACACTCAGGCCCAATAAACCAAAATTCAGTTCTGCATTGCGTGATGGCACAGAGACTGCCGAGGGAAGTTTCAGGATGTCCTCATTAGGTATAACAATCTGCTACTGGATTTCAGGGTTTGGGATCCCCCCTGCCCTTGAAGCTTTTCTTTTGACTCTGACTCGCCTGATTTCATGTCCCTCCCTCAGCTGATCCAGACAGTGAGCGCAGTGGACCTAGATGACCCACGCAATGGCCAGCACTTCTACTACAGCTTGGCTCCTGAGGCTGCTAACAACCCCAACTTCACCGTAAGGGACAACCAAGGTAATCAGTTGGCTACCGATGCTTTTCTACAGCGTGGGCTGGAAACTTCGGGTTACTATACCACGCAAACAGTGTCAGAGGTCACCTGCTCTTTAACAGCACGAAAGACATCGATGTTAATTTGTATGGTCTTTTATTAAAGTTTTGTTTCAGAACATCAAAGACAACGTCCTCTGCTGATTCTGAAACTTTTACTCAGTCCGTCAGTTCGCTCAAACATTTGAGCACGGGCTCTGGGCCAGACACTGTGCGAGGCACACAGGCTTCCTTCATCCCCACAGAGAGCAGCCATGTTTGTATGTTCTTTAACTACAGGAAGAATCTGAGAAAGCTGAAAGAAAGAGGCCCAAGGAGAAAACCCTGAGTGAACACTTCTAAGCAAGGATCAAAGGGGGAAACAGTGAAAGCTCCCAGAACAACAGGGAGACAAAGGCTAAGTAACCCTTGAGTTACTTAACAGCAAAGGACAAATAGAGGAACACAACCAGCAGTTCTGGCACCGAAACCACTTTATTATTTTGGAATGATTCAGAAAGAACAGTCAGGTGGGGTTCCCTGTTCCAGAAAGTGCTTCCCTCTACATCTTTGTTGGAATGGAATTATAGACCCCTCTACCCCAAAAAGCATTCAGACCAGCTACGGAGTTCACAGACCTAGCACACTCTTCATTGGGCACAGATGGGAAAAGGAGGGGCTTCTGTGCTCTGGCCAGAAGATTTTCAGAGAAAGGTCAGAGCAAGTGAAAAAATAATTTAAATCTGTCAAGTGAACCCCTTGTGTTGCTAACTCTGCTACCAACTACCTGTCTGACCTTGGAGAGGGAGGGCATCACTTCTCTGGGCTGTGGTGGCCTCATTTTTATTCCAATTCTAAAGTGCTGTCACTTTAGAACAATCTAAACAAAGGGTAACAAAAAGTCATGATTTGGGCATACCTAGTCTTAGTCCAAAAATCAATTCTTTGGGACTTAAAGTATTAAATCCACCCCACACGATATTCTGCTTTTAAAACTAGAGAATATCAAACCTGTTTTCTTCTAAATGGAAAGCATCCTTCCAAGTCACCCGTTTAATCATCTACATAAAATCATCAAATCACTATGATAATTGTGAAAGGAAGAGTAATATAAATTATAACAATAGAAGTGCTACAATTGGGCTTCCCTGGTGGCGCAGTGGTTGAGAGTCCGCCTGCCGATGCAGGGGACACGGGTTCGTGCCCCGGTCTGGGAAGATCCCACATGCCGCGGAGCGGCTAGGCCCGTGAGCCATGGCTGCTGGGCCTGCGCGTCCAGAGCCTGTGCTCCGCAACGGGAGAGGCCACAGCAGTGAGAAGCCCACGTAATGCAAAAAAAAAAAAAAAAAAAAAAAAAAAGAAGTGCTACAATTAAATATCCTGATATTTTTTACTGGGTCAAATTTTGAATTATTCATTTATCTGCTTCACTTGGAAACCCTTCCTGCAAAACGTTGTTTCAGACCCTTCAGGATAGGTTTTTTTTTTTTGGCCGTGCCACAAGGCTTGCAGGATCTTAGTTCCCAGACCAGGGATCAAACCCAGGGCCCCTGCCCCTGCAGTGGAAGCATGGAGTCCTAACCATTGGACCACCAAGGAATTCCCTAGGATAGGTTTCATAGTAGAAACCCTGGGGAAAAAAATAATACATTATACTGTTTCTTCAAATTTTCAGCTAAGTGTCACTCTATTCCTCCATTCTGATATTTGTCTGAATCAATACAGAAACAATATGCAGCAAAATGCTGCAATTTTTTTTTTTTTTTTTTTTTTTTTTTTGCGCGGTACGCGGGCCTCTCACTGCTGTGGCCTCTCCCGTTTTGGAGCACAGGCTCCGGACGTGCAAGCTCAGCGGCCATGGCTCACGGGCCCAGCCACTCCGCGGCATGTGGGATCTTCCCGGACCGGGGCACGAACCCGTGTCCCCTGCATCGGCAGGCAGACTCTCAACCACTGCACCACCAGGGAAGCCCTGCAAATTTCTTACCAATGACTTTGGGCACCAATTCATGGAGCCAATACCTTAAAAAGATGGGCCCCTGGAACCTGATGACTATAAAAAGAAATGGCTCATCTCTTGGAAGGTTTTTTTTTAAAACGTTACTCGGAACATCTTCAATAGAAAGAATGAACTCTTAATCTCCTCATGACAATTTATCCCTCGAGTATCCTTTACTGAGGCTCATTAAAAAATTGACCAACATCTGATGTGGTGGATCTGCTGTCAAGCCCTCCAACTCCCGTGCCCAAAACATGATATTCATTTATGAACACAACAGTGCACTATTTCAAGTAAAGCCTTTCTTAATCCCCAAAGCATCGTGAAAAGGATTGTCCATATACTTCACAGTTTCACACGCATTTCCCCATACTTTGCTTTATTTGATATTTATAATAATCCCTTAAGGTCTTAAGAAAGTTACTAATGCCTCTGATGATTCTCATTGTCTCATCTGATAGATAAGGAAAGAAAGTAAATGGCCCATGGAATAGAGAGTATGTATTAAAATTGGGACTGGAAGTTGAGACCTCCTGTTTTAGCCACACACACACACACAAAATTTTTGTGTCACCCTGGATACTATTTCCAAATGGGTTATTCAAGCTCCAGTTATAATATTCAACAAAATTTTGCAAGTGGCTAAATTCTGCCAGCTCCTTTGTAGGACTAGTCTCAGCAATGTGATGCTCTGATCTTTTTTCCTTAATCTTAAATAATTCTGAGATCAAGAAATCTATGATGCATAGTAGGCATGATGTAATACTTATATGAAATTCAGCTCTTCTCCGGCTTTCTAAAAGTCTGATGAACTGCCCTTGATTAAAATGAAAAATAAAAAAGATTTCTGTTCGAGAAAAACTTTACTTCTGACAAAAACAAAACGAAACTGAAACTGTGAAGCAAAATTACTAGTACTTAGCTATTAAATCTGGAAAACAGAAAAGAGATGGATTGTGTGGTAGGTGGAAATATGAGTATAATCTTCAGGTTGGTAACCAACTGCTATCTTTCTCCACTGAGAAGGAAATAAGCGGGAAAAGGCCTGTACCAAAGTAGGAAGAGATTTCAATTAGCTGAATAATTTTCAACATTAATGTTACAAAACTAAGTAAGCAGTTACACAGCACAATGGAAGGAGTATGTATTTGGCGTCAAGAGACCAGAGTTCAAATCCCAGCTCTTCTACTAAATTAGTGATTTTGAACCAATTACATAATCTCTCTAGGCCTTAACTCTCACTGTAAAAGGGTGAGATTATTACTATCTCACCAAATGGTGGTAAAGATTAAATGAGATACTGCATGTAAAGTCTAAATACCTTGCACATAAGCACTCAAAAAACAACTGCTCTCATGATAAAACAGGGGGAGGAGGAGATGGAAAAGTTAACTAAGGAATTATGTATTAGTCAGAATAGGCTAGGTTAGGCTGCAGGAACAAACAACACCAAAATCTCAGTGGCTTAACGCCACTAAAATTAATTTCTTGCTCACATAAAGCTGACTGTGGGTCTGGCGACCAAGGACAGCTGTCCAGGTGTAGGCTGCCTGGCTCTCCATCTCAAATGTTCGTTCATATATTACAACAAGGCAAGAGAGCACAAGAATAACATACCAGCTATTATTGATACATGCTGCTGTCCGGAAGTGAAACGAATCAGTTTTGTTCATTTCCATCATTTAAAGCAAATGATACAGACATGCCCAAATTCAAGAGGGTAGAAAAGATAATCCTTTATTATGTCCAGAAATATTGATATTGGTATGAATAATGTTTACTTTGGTTAGACTCTCAGAATTTTTTGTGAAGTTCTAGACTCTTCCCTGTGAAATGTGAAACACATCCAGAGGACCTTCCATATTGATGATGTTAGCTTTGTCACTGATTATACGTCCTACCACATCTCTCAAACTTTTCCTCTGCTGAAAAAGTTACCAGCTTTCCAGAAAATATATCTGATTTATAAGTCAAACCCACTCAAGAAAACTTGAGAACATAGATTAAAAAAGATCCCAAAACATTACATTAGGCAAATATAAATACAGACAGACAGACACACACACACACACACACATCAGCTTTGTGGAAACATACCAAACAATTTTGCTAATCCCCTTTAAAACTGGGGGAAACAATCCAAAAATGGGCAGAAGACCTAAATAGACATTTCTCCAAAGAAGATATAGAGACTGCCAACAAACACATGAAAGAATGCTCAACATCATTAATCATTAGAGAAATGCAAATCAAAACTACAATGAAATATCGTCTCACACCAGTCAGAATGGCCATCATCAAAAAATCTATAAACAATAAATGCTGGAGAGGGTGTGGAGAAAAGGAAACACTCTTGCACTGCTGGTGGGCATGTGAATTGGTACAGCCACTATGGAGAACAGTATGGAGGTTCCTTTAAAAACTACAAATAGAACTACCATATGACCTAGCAATCCCACTACTGGGCATATACCCTGAGAAAACCATAACTCAAAAAGAGACATGTACCAAAATGTTCATTGCAGCTCTATTTACAATAGCCAGGACATGGAAACAACCTAAGTGTCCATCATCGGATGAATGGATAAAGAAGATGTGGCACATATATACAATGGAATATTACTCAGCCATAAAAAGAAATGAAACTGAGCTATCTGTAATGAGGTGGATAGACCTAGAGTCTGTCATACAGAGTGAAGTAAGTCAGAAAGAGAAAGACAAATACCGTATGCTAACACATATATATGGAATTTAAGAAAAAAAAATGTCATGAAGAACGTAGGGGTAAAACAGGAATAAAGACACAGACCTACTAGAGAATGGACTTGAGGATATGGGGAGGGGGAAGGGTAAGCTGTGACAAAGCGAGAGAGAGGCATGGACATATATACACTACCAAACGTAAGGTAGATAGCTAGTGGGAAGCAGCCACATAGCACAGGGAGATCAGCTCGGTGCTTTGTGACCGCCTGGAGGGGTGGGATAGGGAGGGTGGGAGGGAGGGAGACACAAGAGGGAAGAGATATGGGAACAGATGTATATGTATAGCTGATTCACTTTGTTATAAAGCAGAAACTAACACACCATTGTGAAGCAATTATACTCCAATAAAGATGTAAAAAAAAAAAAACTGGGGGAAAAAACTAGTATTGAATTTTCACCAAATTCATATTAATTGCTTAAACTTAGACCACCAATTAGCGGAAAATAGCAGGGTGTGTCATGATTAGGGGATTTCAAATAAGCTTCTGCTAAACAAGCAGGTTCATCAGAAAGCACAGGAGTTGGTGACTGCATTTCAGAGGCATAAAAGAAAATAGCAGAAGACTTGAACTCCAGCCAAAGTGGCAAAAATAAGCAATGTGCCACAGCCGCGTGGGCTCCTCAGCATTCTTTTCCCGGGGGCACAAAGCAGCACAGGGCCTTGGAAAGCTGCTGAGCTAGAACAAACAGGGACCACAAGTCGCCAGTGACTGTTCATTTCTGTCAAGTTTCCCCAGGGACATTTCAGTTAGATCTGAAGTCTGACAGTTCGCCCTGGGCACTTTGTCACAAAGGGTAAGACAGACTCTCAAAACAGGTCTCTCTCCTAGGCCTCAGGGTTTTCCCTAGAAGCAAGCAAAAGTCTTGGTTTCTGAATCCAACTGCTGATCCCAAAAAACCCAGCGGTGGCTGTAGCTAACCGCCTCCAGGGCATGCTGTCCCTGCTCTCTCCTTCCCCACCCAGTTCCTGCCCCCTTGCTTTCCTCAATCCAAAAAATTCATTCTCTTGTTGGTTCTTTCATTTTCCTCTTCCCTCTCCTCTTTGGATCCTGGAACCCCTGTCTTCTTCAGATAACACTGCCCGGATTCTAACTAGGAGGTCTGGCTTCCGGCAGCAGGAGCAGAGTGTCTTTTACCTGCCCATCCTGATATCGGACAATGGGCAGCCGGTGCTGAGCAGCACGGGCACGCTGACCATCCAGGTGTGCAGCTGTGACGACGATGGCCACGTCCTGTCCTGCAGCCCCGAGGCCTACATGCTCCCAGTCAGACTGAGCCGCGGCGCCCTCATCGCCATCCTGGCCTGCATCTTTGTCCTCTTAGGTGAGTAAGTGGCTCCTCTCCATTCTGTGGGGTCCTGCAAGTGCTTACTTAGATACCATTCCGTTATCACCCTGACACAGCTGGCCAGAACTGGTTTTCCACACCGTGCTTATTGAAAAGGTGGGAGAGTAAGGCTGGGAAAAAGTAAAGAACTTGGAGACAGTCCCTTCCTTCAATGAACTCATGGCCTCTGTGGCCAAATGAAAGCACATATATCTACCAAGCATCTACTGTAGTCCAGGTTGCTGTTCTAGGTGCTGGGATTAATAAGAGAAATGCCCCAGCCTTCACAGAGCTTAATTCAAAATAAAGCAAGTTCATTTTGACATCACAGAACCTAAATAATAATTTTGGACAGGCTATGATGATCACCTCTTCTAACCCCCTCATTTCAGATAAGTAGTAGCTAAATCACAAAGAGGTAGTGACGGGCCCAAGGCCAAATCTCAGTGGCAGAGCCGGGGCTGAAACACAGGCAGGCCCCGCATTGCGCATCCCTGTATCTGAGCAGTACGGCCTTTCTCCCAAATGTTCATCCCCAGATTCAGGATGTGGTAAGTGTTACAGAGAAGGGAAGAGGGACAGGGAGTCCTGAGAGGACAGGAGACAGGGGTGGGTGCCAGTTTAACTAGGGTGGTCAGGGAGGACCTCACTGATAAGACGACCTCTGAGCAGAGATCTGAAAAAAGTGGCAGAGTGAACCACATGGATATCTGGGAGGGTAAGCTGTTTGGGGGCGTTAGCACCCCCCCTCCCTGGGTACCATGGCCTCTAACCAGGGCCAGTTTGCCTCTACTTGTGAAATAAAGATGTGATGACAGGCCAGTGGGAGAGCACTACTGGGATAGGGGATCCTTTCTTCTTCATCTAAAGTCATACTGCAAAGCTGCTCCCTACTCCCTTGCACTAAGGCCATTCATGCTATTATCCTCAAAATCCACACTCAAAACAAACAGTAGGACATCTAAACCAATTCCTGAAACCAAAAAAATATCTGTACATATCTCCCAACTCTTCTGATTGAAATAATTCACAGCACACGTATTTTGCTTAGAGAAAAGCAGACTTAGTAGATAGTAATATTATTCAATATGGAAGAAATCCTAGTAAGGGAAAAGAGTAAAGCATTGAGGATTAAAATTAGAATTTAAGCCCTGATGCCAGGTTTACCTCCAAACCAAGAGACTGAGTCAGACCAAAGAAAGAAGGTCTAACTAAAATGTCAGTCGCTTGATTGAATTTCTAGTAGGTCTGTGGAATATGCTTCATGTAGTTCAGTGCTACATGAAGGGAAAAACAGTATAAAGAAGTAACCTTTCAAAGTCCTTGGATCCCTGGATCAGAGAGGATTGTTATGGCTTCTGGTCCCTTTCTGTACTGACAAATAAAACCCTCCTGCAATTCCCTGAGTGTCCATAAGGTGGCACTGCGAGTCCTTGAGTGCATAACAGGACACCCTGAAAGAGGCCTTTGAAGAAACTTGCTCCTAGGAGAAATTTCCAGTCTGGCTGTCCTTACTTCTATCTTTGGAAAATGTCTACATTATAAGCTCACCCTAGCCCACAAACAGTAAAAGGAGCCACCACTTCAGAGGGACTGATTTAAAGAGGCTGGCACAAAGAGGCTCTCAAGTTAGAAGTGGTGTGCAAGGGGCGATTTATTTTGTGCTCCCAAACCCATTATGTCTTGCCTTTGGAATTGCGCAGAATAAACAGACAGTTTTCAGGACCTAAACCGAGCAAAGCTGTCATAAAATCCTCAGGGTTTTAGGCACTTTCACTTCTAAGAGTGTACATCCCACGTTAAATATAATTCATAAAACTGAGTAAGACTGAACTGCAGTTGATTTGTCAAAGAAATACTACATTTTGTGGATAATTATATTAACACATTAATTTTGACTATGGATTTTTTTCCATGTTTCAAATACGTATCTAGTTCCTAGAAAATCTCATAGGCCCTATGCACTGTGCCTATAGATCCTAAAGAATAAACATCTCTAGAACTGACTCTCTTCTGTCAGGGAAGCCCTTCAGCTGAGTAGGATCATTTTTCCCAAAATGTGATTTTCAGGGGGTTATGTAATACTTGATATTTAAATAAGATTACCTAAAAATAAGATACATAGCAATCTTTATTTTTTTTCAGAGTTCTATAAACTGCCTAATTCTATATCATCAGAATTCTTTCCAGTACAAACTCAAAGACTTTTCTAATATTGCTTCCAAGCATTTTCTGAAATACCACACCTGGCACTCCAGTGTCACCTGTGTGGAGGTTTTCCCAGGTCCCCAGGAAGAATTAACGGGCCCTGCTTCTGTGTTCTCTGCAAAACTCTTGCAGCTCTAGGATAGTCCTTTCACCACCTGTTTCATATTAATCACTAATGTCTATTATCTCCTTAGATTGCATGCCTGTAAAAACAGAAATCATGTCATATTCTACTTTGTTTCCGTTTTGCTTCAGATAATGTCTAAAAAATATGTGAGTTTAGTAACTCCTTACTCAATCCCACAAACACAGCAAGTTCACTCAGAATCCCATTTCTCCACCCTGCATCCATCCAAATCACACCCCAACCTCCAATGCCCAGTTCAAGCCCCCACTTCATTGAAGTCCTATTAGTCCATTTCTCTGAAATCCCATAGTCCTCTAGTCTATGAGTTACATTTTTGCACAGAGATAAAATACAAGAGTATATAACTGTTTCCTGTGTGTGCATTTTGTCACCCGAGCTATTCAGGAAAATATCATGTATTAACATCATTAACTGCAATTTACAAAAAGCACATTCCACATTCAAGTTTAAAAAACCATTATTGTTATTTTTTTAAGTTAGTCCATAATCTTACTGGGCATATGACTGTACTCCATTCCCCCCTACCCCTTGGATAAACTGGGCTCTTATTCTGCACTGTTGTCAAGCTGTCACTGTTCACCAGCTGTAACAAAGCATGCTAGAAAAAAAAAAAAAAAAAGCAGTTCTACAGCCAAAACCTCAACACACTTCCTGGAAAACATTTTTACTCACAGAGATAAATGGTCCAATGGGATTACCTCCATCTCTCCTTTAAACCGCAGTGAAAACATCCTGGGGGGGGGGAAAAAAAAAAACATGTTGGGATAAAATTTCATCCAAACCTGCAAGGGCACATCTAACAGTGTGGTGCGTCTTTGATAACATGATAAATTATATAAAATGTCACTGCTCATTCCCTCTCTTCCATGAACATCCGTAGACCTAGAAAGTCACAACCTCCTCTCTAATGGAAGGCTTTTCTGAGGAATCTGAGTTAACTGGACAAAGATGGTCATTTATGCTCTCTTATTTTTTGGAGAAAACATAGAAAGACTATGACTTTGGCTCATATTTAACACATGTGTCTATACTCATATTAATTAATATATGATCACAATTGACCCTTGAACAACGGTGGGGTGGGGTTAGGGGCTCAAACCTGCCCTGAAGTCGTGAATAACTTATAGTCGGCCCTCAGTATCCACGGTTCAGCATTTGCGGCAACCAACTGCAGTAGTACTGCAGTATGTATTTATTTTTAAAAATCCACAGCTAAGTGGACCCCAGTAATTCAAAGCCATGTTGTTCCAGCGTCCACTGTATATTTACAAAGTAGGATGCTATTGAGAGGCTAATGTAAAAAAGCAGGATTCCACCTATAGAGTAAGGTTTTCACACTATAATGGAGAAACACATATTCGTCCTTAAGTAGTCAGAAAACATGATCTGATCCTTAGCATATACTCCGCGGCGGGCCACAGGGCTTCGTGCTTTGTTAATGAGATGTTACACTGGGTGGCTGGGTGTACAAACGCACACACATTTCAAAGCGATAAGGTGTGTGCAGAGCCTCTACATGCAACTTCTACTTAAACCACGTGGAATCATGTCACGTAGGGTTCACTCGCCCACAGACTCCCCAACAGTGCAGGAAGAGTGAGAACAGCGTAGACCCTGTGAGGTCACATATCCAAACACTGACCCTGCGCTCCCCACCCAGACAGCCCTTCCCCTACCTGAGCTCTGGTCTCGGCCCACACGGCCGGGGCTCTTCCGCCAACACCTGGTCCTCTGTGTTTCCGGCAGTGCTGGTGCTGCTCATCCTGTCCATGCGGAGGCACCGGAAGCAGCCGTACATCATTGACGACGAGGAGAACATCCACGAGAACATCGTCCGCTACGACGACGAGGGCGGCGGCGAGGAGGACACCGAGGCCTTCGACATCGCGGCCATGTGGAACCCACGGGAGGCGCAGGCGGGCGGCGCCTCCAAGACGCGGCAGGACATGCTGCCCGAGATCGAGAGCCTCTCCCGCTACGTGCCTCAGACGTGCGCCGTCAACAGCACCGTCCACAGCTACGTCCTGGCCAAACTCTATGAGGCCGACATGGACCTGTGGGCCGCGCCCTTCGACTCCCTGCAGACGTACATGTTCGAGGGGGACGGCTCGGTTGCCGGGTCTCTGAGCTCCCTGCAGTCGGCCACTTCAGACTCGGAGCAGAGTTTCGACTTCCTGACGGACTGGGGGCCCCGCTTCCGGAAGCTGGCGGAGCTCTACGGGGCGTCGGAGGGGCCCGCGCCCCGGTGGTGACGGAAGCCGGGAGGCCGGCGCGCGGCCAAACCCGGCCGTTCTGAGGCGGAGGCTTCGCGGAAGAGGCGCCGCTAACCGCAAGAGCAAGACTGTGCTGGAGAGTGAGGTTGCGGGGGGAGCGGGCGAGCGGAGCTCTCTCTGAATCAGCTTTACTTGGTTAGATTAAGTTAAATAATCAAAAGGAAACACAGGAAGAGGGGGGCAGAATCTCCAATGACCTTTTCTTCTTTCTTAATTTTTGTGATACTGTATTCAAAGGCGTGGAGTCCAAGGTTAAGTATGGCGGGCTTGACTTTTCTCCGCCGTTCACTTGGTCATTTTGCCACCTCAGAGAGGCTGTGCTTTTCATTGCAGAGGTGGCAGCTGAAAGCAAATAGAAAGTTCTACTCTCCTATCCGTTTTTTGTTTTGTTTTATTTTTAATCATGTTTGTTTCTCCATTTAAAAGTTTTGCTGGCTCATCACACTGCACAAACCAACCCGCATAAAAGAACACTGAAAAATTATTCCTCGGTGAAATTAACCTACTTGTTCTGGGATGGATGGAATTTCTTTTAATCCTTTTAAGACAAGGTTAAGGCCTAATTGACCTTGCATGGGGGGTGGGCAGGGGGGCGGGAGAAGGAAGAGGCATTGACTTTAAGCTCAAGTTTAATGGCTGAACCAAGAGTTGTTGGCATTACAACAAATCCACCTCCATGGAGTAAGAGTGCTCTTGTTCTCTCAGCTCTTTAACTGTGCCCCTGCAAAATTATTCAGAAGGAAACCAGAAAATCTGCCTCTTTTGCACTGTAGATGTCTCTTCCATGTGCCAAATGTGAAGATTAGATTCTACAAATGAAAGCCAAATAAAAAGAAGTATCTGATAAAAGCATGGGTTAGAGGGCTTTCCTAATCTGTGTGAGGTCAATTCAAGGGATGTTTACATACTGTAGATAACCTACTTGAACACAAATCAGTATTATAGAGAATAAATGGATGTAAGAAAATTACATGTATAAGTTTTGTATATTTGTTAATAATTTTGGTAATAAATATGATGTACTGCATCTCAGTACCTTAGCACCTCTTTTAATAAAAGTTAAATAGAAGGGCAAGTCTATTGCACATGTGTTTAATTGCTGATTAGGTAAGAGATGGTTTTGTGATCCTGACCTAGTCTCAGGTTCTTGGGGCTGGGGCTCATTCATAAAACAAATGAGCAGGTAAGAGATGGTTTTGTGATCCTGACCTAGTCTCAGGTTCTTGGGGCTGGGGCTCATTCATAAAGACAACAGCACAGAAGTATGAGGCTGTGCATTCTATTTCAGTCACTGATCAGATGAACATATAGTTTAAACTGTAAAGCTGTAAAGCTTTTCATGAATATTCTTCATTTCCCCATCCCTTAAAAGAGCAAAGGATGGTTTGATAACATCAGCAATACAATAGTGAGTTTAGCCCATATTTTTGTTTTGTTTTGTGAGAGTGTATTGCACATAGCCACCAATGAAGCAGGCCACTGTGCTACTTTCATCTCTGTTCTGTTGGCAAATCAAATATGTACCAAAAATATGTACAAATATGTACATCTTGTCAATACTGGATGAGCTCACAGAACACTGGGGCCATATTTTATTCGTTTCCTTTCCCCACAGTAGCTAAGAGTGGGTACTTAATAAGTGCTTAATGGGTACATGATGGAAGGGATCTCTTTCTTTGACATCGTATTATTAAAGGATATTTTACACAGTTATCCTCACCATTGGAAAAAAAAATGTGAACAAAATAGTTTTCTGAGTGTCTTGGTTAAAGGTTCTCAAATTTTAATGTTTGTCAGAATCACTTGGAACAGAATCACTTGTTAAACTATAGTTTGTTGGGCCTTTACCCACACAGTTTCTAATTCAGTTCATCTGGGGCAATTTGCATTTCTAACAAGTTCCTGGGTGATGCTGATGCTGCTGATCCAGGGACCACACTTTGAGAACCTTTGGTATATGGTCACACCTTCTCAAATATAGAAAGATTAGATTGTACTGGGGCCTACCCCATCAGTAGAATAGTATTGTGAATCTCTTTTCCAGTAAAAAGGAGAGTTTGGCAGAAATACGTGAGAAGGCTAATAGATGTCTGGGAACCAGCAGGATGTGCTTCACACTTTATTACGTGGTACACTAATAGCCAGGCAAGTTCTCATCTTCAGCCTTCAGCATACTAACCCTTTCCTCCATGAAAGGCAGCTCTCATACATGCTCTTTGAGGGTAAAGTATGATGTAAAAATAAATAAACTTAACAAAGAAAAAGAAAAAACATGAACCTGAGTCCAAACTAGGCTTTACAACATACCAGTTACGTGAGTGTGGGCAAATTGACCATTATAACATTCTTCTTTTCTGTCACTAGCCCAGAGGATAATTTTTTGACTAGCTCACTCTGTGTTGCTTGTTTTAAAAACTGGGAACAGCTGTTATCCTAACCACAGGGGATTATCATGCCCCACATCCTGCAAATGTGGTCCCCCATGAGACTGGGCATGAAGTGATTAAGCAGAATCTCCTGGAGCTTCTGGTCCCTGGGAAGATGTTTAATGGTGTGATACAGGAAGTGTGAGAGAAGCACAGAATAGGAGATCCATTTCAACTCACACTGTAAGCTAATAGAGACTCTTCCCTCCAAATGAGTTTTAGAATTCCCTTTCCACTGCCACAGTTTACCACAAATGCTGGTTCATCTGAAAATAAAACACCATTACCACCAGACAGAATGCAGTGTGATCAGGTTAAAAAAGAGAGCTGTAAAATTATCCAGCCATTTATTTGTAAACAGGTAAAGCAGCTAGCCTTTAATTTATGTTAGAGGGAAAAGGAACATCTGTGGAAATCAATTGATAAGACTCTGTCTGGAACTGTATTCTGAACAAGAACACAAAGATAAAGATTAGCAATGAATTTTCTAAATCATAAAAGCAGAATATCCCAACATGGCAGATAGCAAAGGCAAAGAAGGGAGTAGTTTGCACAAGAAAGAATCTATAAATCCTGAAAACAAATTCAAACAAGCCAAAATCAGTACAGGCACATTGACTATGCATTGTTACTAGTTTACTAGTGATCGAGGACTAAACCTTGATGTCAGAATTCCCAGTATTTCCTTTCTAGCGCTGGAAATACATGAGCACAGGATATACTTTGCAAGCAGTTCTTTTCGCAGATGGACTCAGTCTCAAATCCATTTCTCATCTTCATAATAAAGAACTTTCAAGATATTTTTATGTGTAAATACTTGGATTTGGGAAGCTTCTGCTTGACCCTGAGGGTCAAGGTTCTGATACAGGGAATGGACAAAATTAGATCAAGGAATCTTCCTTTTTTTTTTTTGCGGTACGTGGGCCTCTCACTGTTGTGGTCTCTCCCGTTGCGGAGCACAGGCTCCGGATGCGCAGGCCCAGCGGCCATGGCTCACGGGCGCAGCCGCTCCGTGGCATGTGGGATCTTCCCGGACCAGGGCACGAACCCGTGTCCCCTGCATCGGCAGGCAGACTCTCAACCACTGCGCCACCAGGGAAGCCCAAGGAAATCTTCTTTTTAAAATGACCTACTAATGAGATATATCTGTCTCTTATGATTCATGTTGTGCAAAAATTGTGAGTACTAATTTATAATATGTGTAATTAACTACAACATCAACCAAAACCACAATTTTTCTTAAATCTTTCCTCCTGGGACGGGAAGCTGGCAAATCCTACCCCATGTGTTTGTCCATACTCTTGGTTTGTAAGGATTCCATATGACTGATGATGAGGCTGTTTCTTCCACTCCAACATTTTAGCTGCTGAGGCCACCTTCCTGGTACCCATGATGACAAGGGCTACTTTCCATCCCAGAAAACCTTAGACCACTTCTCTGAGAGGACACACTTCCAAAAGCTAGTAAAACTACCTATGAGTCTTTTCTTATTTTTCAGGAAGTTTGGATACTAGCTTTTCTTTTATTATTTCCACTTCCTCCCCTTCCTCATATCAACTGTTTTACCACCATTGCTGCATAAAAAGACACTCAACTTAGTGGTGTAAAACGACAATCTTTTTTTTATTTTTCTGTTTTTTGTCTGCTTTGGGTCTTCATTGTTGCACGCAGGCTTTCTCTAGTTGCGGTGAGCGGGGGCTGCTCTTCGTTTCGGTGCGCGGGCTTCTCACTGTGGTGGCTTCTCTTGTTGCGGAGCACGGGCTCTAGGCGCACGGGCTTCAGTAGTTGTGGTGTGTGGGCTCAGTAGTTGTGGCTCACGGGCTCTAGAGCGCAGGCTCAGTGGTTGTCCCGCACAGGCTTAGTTGCTCTGCCGTATGTGGGATCTTCCTGGACCAGGGCTCGAACCTGTGTCCCCTGCATTGGCAGGCGGATTCTTAACCACTGCACCACCAGGGAAGTCCCCTATCAGCTATATTGTCTTTCCCTTTTTTCTACTCTGCCTCCTTCCTCTATTCCAGGAATCACTTTGGATTCCATTCACCATTTCTTTTCTCTCTTCCATTCCCCCTCCTCTCTATAGAATACATTCTTGTTTTACAGGTATATTATTCTCCAAAATTCAGTTTTATCCCTACCATGCAGTACTTTCAGAAATAAATGAATATTTCATGAAAATACTTAGCAAAATATCTGATATATAAAAGGCACACAATATATTTTTATTGAAGTATAATTAATATACAATAAACTGCAGGTAAAGCATATTATTTAATGTTTTGACATATGTATCCACCCATGAAGCCATCACCCCAATCAAGATAGTAAATATATCTGTTACCCTCAAGAGTTTTCTCATACCCCACTGTAATACCTCTCTCCCATCCCTGCCAACCACCTCCCCCAAATGCAAGCAACCATCAATATGCCTTCTATCACTGTAGATTTGTTTACATTTTCTAGAGTTTTATATAAATGTAATCATACAGAGTTTACTCTTTTTTGTGTGTGGAGGATGGGGGGAGGGGGTCTGGCTTCTTTCACTCAGCATTATTAGTTTGAGTATCATACATGCCACTGTGTATATCAACAGTTCATTGCTTTTTGTTGATAAGCAGTATTCCATTGTGTAGATAAACCCCAATTTGTTTATTCATTCATGTATTAGTTTGCTCATGCTGCCAAAATAAAATACCATATATTGGGCGGCTTAAATAACAGAAATTTATTTTCTCTTAGTTCTGGAGCTGGAAGCCCAAGATCAGGATACCAGTGTGGTCAGATTCCAGTGAGGACTCGCTTCCTGGTTTTGAAATGGCCACTTTCTCATTGTATCCTCACATCGTGGCAGGAGCAAGTGAGCTCTCTGGTGTCTGTTCTTATAAGGACACTAATCATATCAGATTAGTGCCCCAGCCATGTCACCTCATTTAACCTTAGTTAATTACTTCCTTACTCCAAATACAGTCACATTAGAGGTTAGGGCTTCAGCATATGAATTTGGGGCATGGAGGGGGACACAATTCAGTCCATAACAATTCATATGTTGATGGACATTTTGATTGTTTGCAGCTTTTGGCTGTTACAAGTTAAGCTGCTAAGAACACTTGCATGTGAGTCTTTGTATGGACATATATTTTCTTTTCTCTTGGATAAATGCTTAGGAGTGAAATGGCTGGAGTCATATGGTAGGTATATGTTTTCGGCTCTTGTTTTGGTTTTTTTAAACTGCCAAACTATTTTCCAAAGTCTTTTTACCATTTCAAATTCCCACCGGCAGTATATGAGGGTTCGCTCCATTTCCTCTTCACCTTCACCAATACTTGGTACGGGCTGGGGTTTTTTTCATTTTTGTCATTGTAATAGGAATGTCGTAGTATCTCGCTGTGGTTTTAGTTTGTAATATCCTAATGACTAATAATGCTGAGCATCTTTTCACATGCTTATTTGCTATCCACATATCTTCTTTGGTGGAGTACCCAGAGGTATTTGCCCATTTTTAATTGTTTCATTATTGTTGAGTTTTGAGATTTCTTTTTATTTCCTGGATATGAGTCTTTATCAGGTACAGACTTTGTAAAGATTTTTATTCCAGTCTGTGGCTTGTCTTTTCATTCCCTTAACAATGTCTTTTGAAGGGCAGGAGTTTTTTTATTTTGGTGAAATCCCAATTCATCAATTTGCTCTCTTGTATTGTGCTTTCAGTGTCATTTCTAAAAAAATCTTTGCCTACCCAAGGTCACAGATATTTTCTTCCATGTCTTTTTTCTAGAACTTTTGTGGTTTTAGGTTTTACATTAGATCTATAATTCATTTGGGATTTATCTTTGTAGGTTTTTAGGTATGAACTGAAGCTCTGTTTTTCTTTTCTCTTTTGGCATATGGATATCCAATTGTTCTAGAACCATTTATTGAAAAAGGCTATCAATTACTTACTGCATTGCCTTTGTTGTGAGTTGAATTGTGTCTGCCACAAAGATATGTTCAGGTCCTAACCCCCAGTACCTGTGAATGTGACCTTATTTGGAAATAGGATCTTTGTTTACAGATGTAATCAAATGGACTTGAGGTCATACTGGACCAATGATTGGTGTCTTTATAAGAAGAGAGAAATTTAGACACAGAAGCAGAGACACAGAGTGGAGAATGCCATGTGACAACTGAGGCAGACAATCGAAGAGATGCATCTACGAGCCAAGGAGTATTAAGGATTGTCAGTGACCACCAAAAGTTAGGGAGAGGCGTGGGACAGATTCTCCCTCCAGAAGGAACCAACCCTGCCCACACTTTGAATTCAGACTTCTAGCCTCCAGAAGTGTGAGAGAATACCTTTCTGTTGTTTTAAACCACCCAATTTGTTCTGGCTGCCCTAGGAAACCAATAGAAGCCTTATATAATACATTTTTTAAGCTCTATTTTAACATAAAAAATAACTCAGTATGAACCCTTTACATGTCCTTGTCACTTTGGCTGGATCTACAACACATCCACACACCACGTTGCTTATTAATTAATTAACTAATTAGTGTGTTCGTTTTGCAGGATCTTTTTTTATTTCAACTCAGCCTTTGCACATGGTTGGAGTGTACGGAGAGGGCTCTGAAGATGCCCTGCTGTATGGCAGGTCTCAGGCAGCAGCAGAACTCTCCAGCTGACTTGGCAGCCTGCGAGCAGCTCTCATAGTTGCAGGCAAGGGGGAGGGAAGAATGAATCACCAGATGGCTGAGAAGAGACACTTCCATTCCTATGACCCCACTGATGTGGGCGGTGCAGAGAGGTTACAGAGAAAGCAGAGAAGGCAGGAGCTGCTGAAAACGGCGCTAAGTGCCCATTGGTCCTCGGGCAGCACAGGAAAAGGACAGCATTCAGAGAGGTGTCCCCGACTCGCCCACAATACGGAGCGTATGTACCCTTGGCATGACTCTGCAAATGAAGAGCTGCACAGCAGAGTGAAAGAATTAACCTTCAAAGAGCAGGCTGTGTGGTTTCCTTCTGTCTCTTGTACTTGCTATTCCCCTGCTGCCCCAGGAAACAGATGCACTCCTCTGTGTTTCCCTGCCAGGCCCATATGCGGTGAAATTCACTCATCCTAATCGCTAGTCTTCACTAGCCTACTGGGGGAGGGCGGGGCACCAACGGTCTGCCCCCCCCCGTGTTTACCTCCAGGACTGGCCTCATCAACCTCAAATTATTACATTTGCCAATGACTTCTTGGGACTGTGGCTATTGGACTATATGATGGTTGGTGTGAGATGAGATTCTTTTTTTTTTTTTTTTTAAAGGAATTTTGCCCTTTTTTATTTATTTATTTATTTATTTATTTATTTATGGCTGTGTTGGCTCTTCGTTTCTGTGCGAGGGCTTTCTCTAGTTGCGGCAAGCAGGGGCCACTCCTCATCGCGGTGCGCGGGCCTCCCACTGTCACGGCCTCTCTTGTTGCGGAGCACAGGCTCCGGACGCGCAGGCTCAGTAGTTGTGGCTCACGGGCCTAGTTGCTCCGCGGCATGTGGGATCTTCCCAGACCAGGGCTCGAACCCATGTCCCCTGCATTGGCAGGCAGACTCTCAGCCACTGCGCCACCAGGGAAGCCCCGAGATGAGATTCTTAAATGCAGGGCATTACCTGAGGATGAATATTAGTTACACTCAAGAGGGGACTCAGGTCCTCATCAGCATGCTCCAGGTGGACGTCACTGCCGCTGAACTGAAGCAAAGGGAAGGGGAAGGTCATGGCCAACTATTGAGCGCCTACTGTATGCCGGCACAGTGCCAGGTGCTTTTACACTAATGATCATGCTGAAAACATGAGCAAAGCACAGACCTAAAACCAGAAAAGAACACAGAGCCACTTGTGAAACACTCACCTCAGATGTTGATACCACTGGCTCCTCTGGGAGTTATCACATGTAAGGAGCTCTGCACACATCCTTCACCATTGATTGTTGATATCCCATCTACATCTTAAACCCTAGAGAACTGAATACTGGCCTTCGCAGTGGGCAGTGAAACCGGGTGAGGACAGCTGACAAGCATCATCTGAGAAGTAGGGAGTGATCATGCTTTTGAAATTCAGTCCTATGTTCTTTCCAGAAAGTACGTATATTTTTCACTATTATGTGAAGATTTTTTAAAAATAGATGTCATTGGAGAGGACTTCATTATCAGGAACCTTACATAACCCAGGTTAATCTCCTCTCAAAGGAGCAGGAGGCTATTTCTGGAGAACACTGGCACACTGCCATATTTACAGTGTGTCCCTTACCTACAAACTGCGTACAAATTCTCTGTAAACTCCAAGCCACTTATCACATCCAGATTCCCACATGGATCTAAGCATATGCCATGTACACCTCAGGCACAATGGGCAAACAGATTATTTATGGGACTTGGCAGAGATGTCTTGATCAGGCTTTTTAGTCACAGTCTCGGTGACAGCATCCACTGTGACAGTGAGCAGGTAAAGTGAATAATAATATATCCATCTTGGAAGGTCAGTTCCTGCTCATACTTCTAATTATTAAGTACATTATTGAGAGCCTCTCCGTAGCTTAGTTTCCTACTGTGAAGGTAGGCTGTTCATTATTCAAAGTTGTTCTTTTGTTGCAGATGTAGTACAGAAAAAGTGGAAATTGCTCCAGTGCAATCCTTTTATTTTGAAGAAAAAAAAACAAAGGCACAGATTTTTGACTTCTGGAAATGGAAGGCTGGAGCTTATTTTTTCTCTTTCCGTTTCGGTGCCATCCTCACTGAGTCTGTCAGTAAATCTTCAAGCTCCATTAAAATATAACTTGACTAGGGAACATCCTTTAGCATCATCCTAGTTGGTTTGTTACCCTCCTGACTAAACACCTCCCTTTGAAGGAAAAGGAAATGATGGAAACTTCTCATTTTATCTCAAAGAGAAAAAGCAAAAAGACACTTGAAGCTGCAGAAATAGGAACTTAACAGCATAGACAGAAATCTCTCCTATAGGGTCCCTCTAGCCAAAAGTAGACTAGATTAAAAGATGCCAACACAGGAGAAATGTGATCATCTAAATGAGGTTCACATTAATTCTATTACTTGGTCATCCTTGGCCAAGTTTTCTAATAAAGCCTAAATAGATAAGCTAGATAAATAGCAAGCTTAAGTAGATAGATTATTTTTATAACTTCTATATTAACTAGCACACTTGGGAGCCTAAATTATTGAATACTGATCATAAGACTATTCAAGGGATGACCATACATCCTTTATCGTTCTGTGCTAAGTCTTTGCTTACGAATGGCATTATTACACATGACCGCGTTCTAGGAGTTTGCTCAGCATTGTATTCAGTTGTTTGGCCAAAGTTCCATCCTGCAGGGGAGAATTCGCCCTCTCCCAAACTGAAAAGAATGGTAATATCAACGGGTAACAACTCTGGAGCTGAAGAAATGGGCATCTCAATGTGGTAGACATTGGGGCAGGTCACAAATATGCCAATTACCCTCCGTCTAGGTACACGTGGGTCTGAACCTCTCCATCAGGTTACGGTTGTATCCGACCACGTGACTGTGCTGAGCTAAGGAAACACGAGCAGGAGAAGCAGCCAATGTGGGATTTGCCGGTTGCTTGCCCCTTCCTGCTGCAGTGATCTTTGAAGTCTGTGCCAAATGGAACCTCTTTCTGCCTAGGTCTGAGTGACCGTATTAAGTAGGGTCCTCCTGCTGGCCTGTAGCCTGAGCTGAAATGAGAGCTGTCACAGGACGAACACACCAACTTTGACAGCGTTAAGTCACTGAGATTTTGGAGTTACTTATTACCACAGTATAATTTTGCCTATCCAGACTAATATGACAATGACAAAAACTGTTAACTTCCCTTAAGAAGAGGAATTAACCAACTGGTATGACTGGTATGCATGATGACTACTGACGCCTCCTCCAAAATACATGGGCCCTGGTTGTTTTTTACCATGAGTAAGAGTGGATTTTGTTGACCAATTCATCTTTTTTCCCTTTCTTCTCAAAATTAACAGCATACATTTTCAAGATTAAAGAATAAAACAGCACTGTGCCCATAGATGGACACGCACAGAGGGAATGTAGCCATGTGACAACAGACGCAGAGATCGGATCACGCAGCTACAGGCCAAGGAACGCCAAGTGATGTCGGCAACCCCTGGAAGCTGGGAGAGGAGCATGAGCAGATACTGCCTCTGGACCCCCAAGAAGGAACCAGCCCTGCGGCCACCTTGATTTGGGACTTCCGGCCTCCAGAACTATGAAAGATTAAAGTCCTGGGCTTCCCTGGTGGCGCAGTGGTTGAGAGTCCGCCTGCTGATGCAGGGGACATGGGTTCGTGCCCCGGTCCAGGAAGATCCCACATGCCGCGGAGCGGCTGGGCCTGTGAGCCATGGCCGCTGAGCCTGCGCGTCCGGAGCCTGTGCTCCGCAACGGGAGAGGATGCAACAGTGAGAGGCCCGCGTACCGCAAAAAAAAAAAAAAAAAAAAAAAAAAAAGTATAGAACAAACATTGGATATTATTCCTTTTCTTTCTGCACCTCTCATCTCATCCTAAGCAGTGATTTAGGAAAACTGAATTACTAAGTCTGTGGGTGTTGGCTCACTTCATGGCCAATGACCTGACAATTAACTGGGTCACTCTGGTAGCCAATCAGTCCATCCATACATTGGTGCCAACTATGCCATGGTCCATTAATGTCATTCCCATCGATGATTACATCAGAGCAACCAAAGGAACAGTCAACGACCAGAGCCAGACTTGGGGTGTTTGAAGTAATAGACCATAACTAATCAGTGAGGATGAAACAAGAAACCTAAGACTTAAGAGGCAAAAATAAAAGTTAATCTGCAAAAGTGAGACTCCATGTGCATATAGCTGTGTCATCAATGACTGTGTACATATACCACATCCCTTAACAGAATTTCTACTTATTCATTTGCTATTTACCTCAATGAGTTGGCACCAAGGTAAGGTATCTGCTTGGTTTCCACATATACTCAACTTTCTTTCCAAGCATATGGCAAAGCCAATTTGCTCATTTTGGCTGGGAAAAAGTCCTAATTACCTAAGAACTAGCACATTTCAATCTAGTGAGGACAAAGTTTCACTGTATTAAAATGCAACCAAAACACACATTTCTGTCTCACACACAGAGAAACCCAACTGAAGGTCTTCTCCCAAAATACTTAATGCCTGGGAGGTTCTCCAGTCAACTTTATCATTTGAAATCATATCCCTTACAGACAAATTAATCTTTTAGCATTAATCTTACCGAGTTGTGGTGTTTGGGGGATGTTTTAATTAGCTCAGCTGCTTTATCATTCCTTTAAGTATCTGAAAGTATCTGTTAGCTTCCGACAGGTCTCAGGAAGATGGCCCCTTCCCTAGAGGTGGCTAGGAGATGTGTATTTGCTTTCAAAGTTTTACGGCTTTCTGAGAGGAGCATTTCATCTTGTTATTTCCTTTCCACCACTAATCATTAAATGTTGAAGGCCTTAGCTAATTCTGAGTGCCCTAATCCACCGTAAATCTGAAACAAGGGAAAATCAACTGAAAGCTAGCCTGTGGATTTTCCTATACCAGGAACAGGAAGAGACTGGTCATAAAGATAAAATAGTTGACTGTTCACATTGGGTTCCAGAAAAGGTCTCTAACTTCTCAGCATTTCCCCTACAGGTCCTTTCTCAAAATGCAAATAACCTGAGGGAGATAAACCCTCTTTATCAAGACATTTTTTTTTTTCCATTGCAGCGTTGGTCAGGGCACAGAAGTGATGGAAATTTTTGTAGAACCAGGAAGAAAAGGGCTCTGATGGTGCCTGGGTCTATATATCCAGAATATAGAGCCAGAGAGCACCCAAAGAGAGTAAAGATTCCTCAGTCTCTGATCAGACAGAACACTGTGGTCCCTATTTCAGAAATAAGACAACTGAGTCCCTTAGAGTTAAGAGCCATACCCCACTGAACAGCAAGAAAGCAGTAGATGCTTGAAAAGTTTTATGAGTAGAAGAAAGAAGAGAATAGAAAAGGGCAGTGGGAAGGTCAACTGTGCCTAGAATCGTCTCCACTATGTGAAAATGTTGGTGCCACGGGTGAAGGTGACACACTATGCCACCCCCAACTATGGCTCTGAAGAACCTGGACATGAAAGAGAGGAATTTGGAGAATTCCCTGGTGGTCCACTGGTTAGGACTCTGTGCTTTCACTGTCAAGGGCCCAGGTTTGATCCCTGGTTGGGGAACAAAGATCCCAGAAGCCACTCACTACCCCAACTCACTGAGGACCCTGGGTGAGAACGTGGAGGTCATTTACTTACCCAGATGTCATGAGCCCTGAAAGGTAGCCTGATGAAGAATGTCAGAGCTCTGGGCAAAGAGGCAAGAGGACCAAGTCTGAACTGTGACTCACTGTCCAGGCAACCTTGAGCAAGTCACTTGCACTTTCTGAACATTTTTCTTATTTAAAAATAAGGATTGTATCCTGGTGGTCCAGTGGTTAGAACTCCGTGGTCTCACTGCCGAAGGCCTGGGCTCAATCCCTGGTCCGGGAACCAAGATCCTGCAAGCCACATGGTGCAGCCAACAAATAAATAAATAAAATTTTAAAAAATAAAAATAAGGATAGTAACATTCACCCCATCTAATTCACTCAGCTGTTTCGAAGGCAAAAGGAATGTTTCAAATGAAACCACGTGAGCTAGATCATTGTGTAAAATCTAAGTCCACTGAGGGAGTTGGTAGAACCAATATTTAAAATCAGCCTGTGCTGTTGGCTCACCACGACCGACCATCCTCACTTGCAATCAGACAATCATAGAGGACTCTCCCCAGATAACCAAGAAATTCCTTTCTGCCATTCGATGTGCTACGAGCCTATTTTCAGCACAGACTGTATGGAGTATGCAATGCCCCATGCATGCATAACTAGGATGTGACCTGTGTCCTCTAGGAAATACCGTCTGGAAGAGGAGGTAGCAAATGAACCACTTACTTCACTGAGAGGCAAAATGAACTAACACTTATGACAGACAAGGAGGCGAAACAGGGGAGGGTGGTGTCCAGAGAAGGTCTGGGTCAGCCAGTGGGCTGGGAGGAGGTACAGTGGGGAGAAGGGGACAAAAGCCGAAACAGGAAAAATCCTTCGCTTTTTCTTTTCCTTCCCCAGCGTCCATCATTCTCCCGTCTGAGAAAGAGGAAGTCACGGTGGTAGAGCAGCAGAGGTTGAAGGCTGGGTTTGCCTTGTTTCCATCCGCAGGAAAGGGCATTTGCAGAGAAAACATTTCCTCCCCGCGCCCTGGGCGCGCCTCTCCCTGCGGGCAGTCTTACTTTCGGCCACAGGAGGGCGCTTCTCCTCCTCCGTGGTCTCTTCCCTGCGGTCGGCGCCGCCCCGCCTCCCAGCTACGTCCAGCGGACGCGGGCTGTGCTTCCAACACCTGCAGCCTAGAAGCACTGCACCAGCAGGTGGGGAGCCTGGAAGACGGGGTCACAGCACGCCCAACTTCCAACATTTTATCTCTTTCAGACAAGCCAGGATAGATGTTCAAAAACAATTAGTCTCCCATCAGCAATGCATGCTATGAGGACAATAATGCCTAGAAAATTCTCAGGGAGTATTTTTGGAAGATTTTCTATTGAAGAGACAAAGTCTCAGATTCATCAGGAGGTGGAAATAGTGTCTCTGGCCCTGTCAGCAGCGCCTCTCCCATTCCAGGCTTAAAATAGGGTGATAGGGAATTCCCTGGCCGTTCAGTGTTGAGGGCTCCACGCTTTTGCTGGTGAGGGCGCGGGTTCAATCCCTGGTTGGGGAAATAAGATCCCGGAGGCCTGTGCAGCGCGGCCAAAAAATGAATGAACGAATGAATTTTAAAATTAAAAATAGAAAAATAAAATAGGGTGATTGATAACCAATTGACATAGCAGGACCTTGTCCCTTCCCAGGGAGACATCCAGTGCGGTGCTAAGGGGGCCCAATAAAGGAGAAGAAAGGGGCTTCCAGATCTGAGACACGACCAGAGAGGGAAAACAGTCACCTTTATTTATTTTTGTTTTAACAATTAATTGTTAAAATACCTGAAGGAAGGAAACTATTAGGGCTGGCTCTGCACCAGGCAAGAATTCCCAAACTGCACTAACTTGGCTGCACCCCAAAGTCCCTTTGTTCTCTCCACACCCTCCTGTAAACATACCCACGCACCACCACCCTGTATTATTTGTCTCCAGTGAATTAGAATGAAAGTTCTAAGATAAGACAGGATGAAGCACTGACAGCCAATCAGGAGCCTTTCACTCAAAACTCCCCATTAGAATGAACGGAGGACTGGTTTTATGGTTTGTTTGTTTCCGCCTCCTAAGAGTACGAACTGATTCCATGATTTCTGGTTAAGCCACTGGATTGGAGTGGTTCTTTGGGTAGAAACAGCCTAAACTTTCCTAAACTCTGAGATGAACAAGAACTATCACAGCATGTAAAAACAAGAATTACCAGCATGCTAAAATTATCCCCTTCTCAGAAAGGAAGAGAAATCTCTGATTATGAAAAAAGATTTTTAAAACAATCTAATAACTATACAGTAACACTCAAATAGATCTTGAATAGTCTGAGAGATGCTTGGGCTAGAATCCCATAGCTTGCTCCAGAATATTTGTCTAGCCGCATGCCCAGAAAGTACTGTGCATAGTCACAGGAGCTGTCAAAGGAGTGGATCACCATCACCACCACCATCATCATCGGATGAGTGGTTTATTAGATAGAACACATAGTTAAATGTTTCTAATTCTGATTTCTTTTCCCTTATCTTGCTGAGCCTGGGTCCTGATGTTTGGCGCTCTTGCTGGATCATGGATTGCGTTAGTATTACTACAGACACGAAAGAAAACCTTCCTCCACTCCCCTCCACACAGCAGAACACGATAGGAGAAATCTGAATCAGAGTGTAAGTGGGACATTGTTCTCATCTGTAAAATTGGGCAGAGTCCATCTATTTGGGGGGATATATCCACAGATGCTGTGGACTAGTATGAAAAACAATGATTCCTATAGTTTCTACAGCGGCCACACCTTTGCTCTAAGGTTTATGTCTCTGAAATCATATCAGCATCACTCACTCCAAGGAGATTTGAGCTAAAAAACATTGAGGAAAACAAGATTAGAGAATAAACATTATGTGATAGTTTATGTGTCAGCTTTGCTAAGCTATGGTGACCAGGAGTTTGGTCAAACACTAGCCTAGATGCTGCTGTGAAGATATTTTGTAGATGTAATTAATATTTACAGTCAGTTGACTTTAAGTAATGGGGATTACCCTGGATAATGTGAGTGCGCCTCATCCAATCAGTTGAAGGTCTTAAGAACAAATACTGAGGTTTATTGGTAAAGGAATTCTGTCTCAAGACAGAAATACCAACTCTTACCTTTGTTTCCAGCATGCTGGTCTGCCCTACAGATTTCAGTCTTGCTGAGTGTCACAGTGGAGTCAATTTCTTAAAATAATTCCTTGTGTGTGTGTGTGTGTGTCTATGTGTGTGTGTGGTATGTGTGTTTGTACACACTTTTGATTCTGTTTCTCTGGAGAACACTGACATACAGATTTCAAGTGAATCTTTATTGTGTGTGTGTGTGTGTGTGTGTGTGTGTGTGTGTGTGTGTGTTTGCTACCTGTAAATTAAAACAACGATGAGACATTCAGTAATGCCATTTTACCTGACATTACACATAACTTGGACTGCTGATTTGGTTTGGGCACCCAGTCCCTCCCTAACAGTCCCCCCACCTCACTGGAAACTGACCTGACCCCCCACCCCACCCCCGATCCCCCCTCAGGGGTAGTCCTGATTGGTCCAAGGCTGAGAGATCCCCTTGCCAATGATTGGTTCGGTGGGATCATGTGGCTTAGAAAGGGCCAGTGAGATATGAGAAGAAGTTTGTAGTGGACTTCCTGTAAGGTTTGTTCTCGTTCTTCAGAGAGACTTTACAGAAGCAGCCGTTCTCTCTGCTGTTGGAGGACAATGAAACAGCACCTGGATTGCTATTGGCAATAACCCTTTGATGGGAAATAACCTGAGTCCCTGATGATGCTGTTGAGCTGGATGGATCAGTCATCCCTAAAGCCTGCACTGACTCTGGTCTTCCTTTAAAATGAGCCAATACGTTTTGTACTGTGCAAGTGAGTTTGAGGTTTCTTGAGGTTTCTTGTTAGTTGCAGCCGAAGGACCAAGTTTTCTTGCCTTTCGTTTTTTTACCTATAACCTGGGAGGACAGAACTAGATAATCTAATATCCCCTTGAATACTCAGTGTTTGTAAATTGCACGTTTAGGCACTAGCACTAACCGTATTTATCAATTACTGTTTAGAGAATCTGAATATTACTGTAGGTTTCTAAATACGTCTTCACTGTTAGAAATAAGTATGTTTCTAAATACATCTTCATTTTAGAAACGGGAAAATGACATGAATTTTAAGTTCTTATAGTGTAATTTGATGAATTTTTTTCAGCAGGCTTAACTCTAGTCAGCCACTGTCAGCAATGTTTTTTAATATGTAAATACTCTAACAAATGAACAATAACTAGAAAAAGAGACTAATAGGGAGACGGGGAAAGGATAAAAGCAAACAATTCCCAGCAAAAGAAATGCAAATGAATCTTAAACCTATGAAGAGATGTTCAACCTCCTGCATAGAGAGAGAAATGCAAATTAAAATGACAGTGAGATTGTTTTCTTCACCTAAAAGATTGGCAAATTATAAAAAGTTTAATAACACACTATTGGAGAAGCTCTAAGAAGATAGCAACATTCATACCAATAATGGGAATTATCACTGAAGACCAGCAATTACAGGTAAGGGTGGAAACGGTACAACCTTCAAGAAAAGCAATTTGGCATTATCTGTCAAAATTACAAATCCATATACTCTTTGATGTAACCATTCCCCTTCTAGATCTTTATCCTACAGTTAAACTTTCCCATGTATAAAATGTTATTATTTGTAATTGCAATAATTGGAAACCACTTAAATACGTATCAATAGAGAAAAGATCAAGCTATCATAGGTGTTACAATAGAGTAATTCCCAGCTGTTAAAGAAATGGGGCAGCTCTGTATGCAGTAAAATGGAATAATCTCTAAATTGTATTTTAAATAAAAAGAGTAAGATGAAGAACAATGAGAATTATATGCTGCCATTTGTATTTTTAAAAAAGAATAACTACATATGTTTTTGTGTAGGGATAAACTAGGAGACTGCATAGGAAGCTGGGAATTGTGGTTATATCTAGGGATTGCAGCGTGGGAACTAGAACACAGGGGTGAGAGCCAGGTTAACTTTTCCCTGGATACCTTTTTAAAAAAATGTTAACATATGAATGTATATCAGTTATTTTAAAATTAATGAACTTGGAAGGAAAGTAAAGTTATTATTATAAATACATTTCCTGATTTGCTATTATGATAGTCATTCTGAAGCTAAATTACAGTGCTAATGTTTTGGATAAATGATAATTAACGATCAGATAGGAAACAATGATTTGGTACATTTGTTCTCATTTCACTTTCTGTCTAAATAAAGGTAGTAGAAAAAGGATTAGGAATTAAGGAGAGGAAATTAATCTTATCCATAATATTAAAAAAAACTGGTTTGCTAGGCATTTACGTTTCCATGCCTCTACCCCTAAAGTGCCTAAACTAGATTTCTTCTAACCCAGTGTCCTATTGTTCACTCACATCCAGTCATTCGACAGATATTTACTAAATATTGGTGTGCAGTCACTGGAGCCTCAAATGAGAACACGACCCAGACAACTGCTATCTTTAGGAGCTCAGTCTTTTCACTATTGTCTACCTTCCAGATGGGTAGAAAGACGGATGGTGTAATCAATAAACTGAGGGCTGCAGGTCCTAAAATGTGGAGAACCCACAAGCAGAAAAACCCACTAGCTGGGAAAGAAGACAGTGAGAGTTCACAGATAACACTATTGGTCCAAAGAAAACCATTCCAGAATAAACCTTTTCCACTCCAGGGTTTCAATGCCCCAATAAATGCTTATTTTAGGGAGAAGAATAAGAAGGAAGGGAGGATGGGAATGACAAAAAAAATAGAATGAGCCCAATTGACAAAATAATCCAGGAGAAATAACCTCTGAACCTGGGATTAATACCTTCATTAACTCATCCACTTGTCTACAAATGTTTACTGAGAGCCTTCCATGTGCCAGGCAGTGATCTAAGAGTCAGAGATGAACCAAAAGGATCCCCCAGCTTGAGAAGCTAACATGCAAGAGGTAATAAATCACTAAATGTATACTGTACTGGCAGGAGGTGATAAATGCTAGGAGTAAAGTAAAGCAGGATCGGCTGGAGTAACAGGGCCGCCATGTTGGATGGCTGGTGAGGGAAGTTCTCTCTGAGGAGATGCTGCTGGAGCAGAGAATGGAAGGAAGTGAGGAGGCACGTGGGGACCTGGGTGAAGTGTTTTCCAGGCAGAGGAAGGAGCCCTGGCATAGAAGTGTACAGAGGTAGTGGAAGACTCCATAAGCAAGATGAGTGAATGTCCTCGTGGAGTTCAGAAAAACACAGCTGAGGAACAATGTTGGTGTTTCTTCCAGAAAACACACCCAACAGTTATGTAACTCCACACAGACAGTCCTGGATCTTTAAAGCACAAACCAAATCTTATTTAGAGACAGGGGTAGGAATCTGCTCATGTGGGATATTCTGACCGAGAAATGCTTCCCCCCACGCTCACGGATCCTTGGTTTCCTTCTCAAAGAAGCAGGACACTAGGCTCCATATCTTGAGGTGAACTTCAAAATATAAAATATCTTGGAAAGATAAGACACAGATTTGAATTCATACCAAAGTAAAAATAACATTATCTGATACTTTTGTGAGCAGTACAGGCTTTCTGAATTCAGGGGAGGACAGGAGGGTGTGGAAAAAATTAAACACGTGTATATGTATGACTGATTCACTTTGTTATAAAGCAGAAACTAATAAAAAAAAAAAAGAAAAAAAAAGAAAAAATTAAACACGTACAACATGAAAGCT
Organism: Hyperoodon ampullatus; assembly: GCF_949752795.1. Lineage (NCBI taxonomy): Eukaryota > Metazoa > Chordata > Mammalia > Artiodactyla > Ziphiidae > Hyperoodon > Hyperoodon ampullatus. Next base: position 76,108,663 of record NC_136926.1, read on the forward strand.
GGAAGCCCTCAAATCAAGCTTCAGCTGCTGTGCTATTTCCTCTCAGACAACCACCAAACTGAAATATTCTTTCTCCTTAGAGAGAAAAAAGGTATTTCTGTTAAGCTTCCATAGCTTGTTAGAAATATCCCTTAGGGACATACAACTCCGTTTGGAGTCTAATTATATATTCATCCAGTGGTGAATTTAGCTACCTGGGAAATACCCAGGAAGAGAATGCCATTTGCAGACAGCTGCGCTAGGGGATGACACATTGTAAATTAATAAATGTATTCTGTTTTATACAATTCCAACTCTGATAAATTTTGCAGGTATGATAGAACCAAAACCCCAAATCTGAAACAACCTAAGGAACAGATGGAAGAGTGACTGGAGTTCAAAGCATCACTGTGAACCCCTTGGTTAGACTTCACTGTGCTAAAACCTTCCCACAGTTGGTACCTAAGGGGATTCGTTTCCTGGTTGTAGACTGTGGAAGGAAGCCTCCATTTATTCCACAAAAGATGCAAATGAGTAGATACTCTGTGCTAGGTACAGGACTTCTAAGGAAAAATAGGAGCTGCCTCTTCCCAGGTGAGTCCACCCACTTGTGGCCACTAAGCAGAGTGGGACTAAGGCTGACTTCATGCTCACATTCAAGGTCCTCTACTACCTTTGTTTTATTTTCACAAAGAAACTGCCATTTAGGGGTTACTGGTCAATTTTGGACTCAGGAGAGTCGGAGCCAACCTCTGTGTTCTAAATAAGTCTCTGGAGTGGCCCATTAGTGACTTAAATGTTAAGCCGGTACCACCACTTCTGTTCGGGTGAGGGTATGAGCTTAGCACAAGGAGGATGGGGCCTCCTGGGAGGAAAGAAATTGAGACCTTCTTGTTAAGATTTGAACTGGTGTTTTGCACTCAGGTTTCCCCGGCTGAGACCAGATGCCAGAGGGGAAGAAAAGCGTTCAGGAAGAGACGTTCTACAATAGAAGGGAAGAAGAGAGTTCTGGATATGTGGACTGGATCCAGCTATCCAGGCCTAGATGTTCATATCAGAAGGCAGGCTTTAAATGTGTCTGGTTGATACCGAGAGCCACGCTGACCCAGCTGATGTTCCAACATAGTCATGACTTAGTACTCAATAAGGAAGCAGGAAAGAGAGAGAGAGAAAGAGAACCCTGAAAGAGCTCTCCACTAAGAACTGTGGGACCTCAGGTTCTCCGGCAAAGCAGAACATAAGGATGCTCCCACAAAAGATGCCCAGAGTTACCACTGCAAGAATGGCAGCCACGTGTAAAAAGCAAACACCTGAGAATCACGTCAACCTCTCAGCATCATTCACCTGCTGCACTCCTCATGCAGACATTTGCCACTACCTGTATCCGGCTTCACCTGCCAATACTCCCTGCACAAAGATAGCTGCAAGCCACAGAAACCAGTTCAGAATGACCTCAAGGTTGTTGGAAGCATGCCAGGTAACATGCGGACTCCACAGGATGACTGAAGAACGGGACTTGGACAATAATCAGGAACCCAGCAAAGCTGGGCAGCAGAAGGAATGGCTCCAGGACAGAGCTGCTGGCACTGCCTCCAGGGATGTTCAAGGCCAAAGTGCCATGGACTCTAAACGCCAGAGGGCAAATTTCTCAGCTGCCCCGCAGCTTCCCATCGCTCCCCAGAAATTCGGTCCCAGGCTTGGAGGGTCAGCCTGGCAGAGCCTGAGTTCTGACCCTCAAGCTGAATGTCAAGGGGCAGGGAGGGGATTCTCCCAAACTCAGGCTCGGTGGAGAGAGAAGGACCCTGCTTCTCTCCCCTTGTGCACCCACCTCCCACCCCATAACACACAGCATGGAAAGGGGTCCCGGAAATAGGAAGTGGGTATGGTTTGGGGCAGTCAAAAAATGATGCTTGGATGACAGTTGAGGTTGGAAGTCAGAGAGGCAACAAAGAACAAGAAGAATAGACTCAACAGACAGCTCATCTCAAAGTCCACGCAATTCATACAGTCTGTCTTGGAATATGTAAAGATGCTGCAGGGAAAAGGACGATTCCAACTTTAAGAGTAACCCTGAGATGAATCCCTTCTTGGTTAACTATAAAGAGATACCCGTATAGAAAAAAACAGAAAGTGACTGTTCTACCTGCCCTGGACACTATTATTGAGAGATTTTGAGAAATAAGCTATCCAAAGTACATCTCAAAGTCACCTCAAAGTTATAAGTCAAACAAATTTAAAGTTAATTATATACTTAGTACAGCTAGAATATTAAAAAGGAGTCCAATTTATGATATAGTAAAGCTATATTTTAATATAACATAGGTATATTCTGTAATACATTTGTCATTCGTGCCTATTTTATAACAAGTATACACAGTACATTTATGTCTATTTTATGACCTTGAACATAATTTTACTATTTATATGATTATAAAGGTTTATAAATGTTGTGGTTTTACATGTATTGTATATTCTTAGTCTGGTCCATAATTTCTTTGAAACAAGAATGTAATCTCCAAAGCATTTAAGATTGACCTTGCCTTCCACAATAATCTGCTTTATAGCATGGTTTCCAGGGACACAGCCAAAACTGAGGCCTGGCCATTTGCTGTACTTTTGTATAAAATTTGATTTATTATTATAATAAAATGGTTAGGCTTTTTGGCTGGGTTTTCCTTTTCCTATAACTTTACAAAATCACACGCATCTATAAACGCATTTCAAAGTTTTCATTTTCCAAAATAATATGTTCTGTTAGTGTTTTGGGGCTATGATGGATATTTCTACTGACCAGTATAGGAAGAGGCTATACCAAATGTGTACAGGAAAAAAAGGCAAGTAGGGAACATACCTGAAGCTCCACTACTCACCTGGGTCGTTCGCTTACACCAAAGCTGATGGAGGATTTTGTAATTGGCCTTTTCCCCACATTGCTTACTCGTTGGGCTGCCCCCGATGCCTGCCTCCTGACAGCTCTCTACAAGGCTGAGGCTCTGCTCAACCCGTGCTATGCTTCTGGCGTGCGTTGATGATATCTGTGAGTTGAGGATAGAAAGTATTCTGAAATGCATATCAAATTCATTGATGAAAAACATGATTTGCATTTGCATGATTGCAGCCATCTAAAACTCTACATCCTGGTGTTATGGGCTGAATTATATTCCTCCCCAATTCATATGTTGAAGTCCTAACTACCTCAGAAAGTGACTGTGTTTAGAGATAGAGTGTTTAAAGCCTTTAAAGGGGAGTACTCTTGTAGGACTGGACTGAATCTGATGCTATCTCCGAGAACACAGTGTCAGAAGTGAGTTAAGTTGTAGGACACCTAGCTGGTGTCAGAGCACTGCTTCATCGTATGGGAGGAACCCCTACACATACATTGGAATTGGGTGTCTGAAGTCCTTCACCAGCCCAATCAGAGTCCATGCCAATCTTATGGGGAGCTCTGGAGCTAATTATCTCATTAGAGTTATTCTAACTTGGGCCAAGATAGCCAGGCCTTATATTTCCACATAAATCAGATTGGTCATTGGCTGTTGGCCACCCAAAGAAAAGGCATGATCTTGGGTTTTCTTGGATGTGTAACAAATTACCACAAACTTGTCAGCTTAAAACACCACACATTTATCACCTCACAGTTTCCATAGGTCAGGAGTCCAGGAACAACCTGACTGGATCCTCTGCTTAGGGGCTCACCAAGCTGAAGTCAGGGTGTTATGCAGGGCTGCTGTTCTCACCTGGACTTGGGGTCTTCCAAGCTCAATCAAGTTGATGGCAGAGTTCATCTCCTTGCAGGTGCATGAGTGAGATTCCTCTTTACTTGCTAGCTGGCAGCCAAGGACTGTATTCAGCTCCCGGAGGCCACCTTCAGTTCCTCGCCACCTGGCCCCCACCTGCCGTTCACAGTGCGGATGTTTGTTTTCTTCCCAGCCAGCCAGGACATGTCTCTATGACTTCCCTCTGTGACTCCCCATTCTCCTCCAGACAGCTACAGCATCCATCCCCACCTGCCCTATAATGTAACCTCCTCAAGGGAGAGATTACCCCATCAAATTCACGGGTTCTGCCCACACCAGGGGAGCGGCAGTCTTGAGGGTCATCTTAGAATTCTGCCTACTGCAGGGCGCAAGGTGGCTCTCTGCAGCTGCGACAGTCTCTGGAGGGGCTGATGGCTGAAGTCTGGGCACCGAGTCCTTCACTGAAGAGGGCTCTGGGAAGCAAATCACAGTGACCACTCATCACGGGCTACCTCTCTATCATTAGGTATTCTGTACTTTGGAGGCTGTCTGCCACCAACAGCTTGCCTGGACTGGCTGTCTTCCACAGTTTCCCTATATTATCATGGTGATACTAGCTCCTGTAATATATGAACCCTGAAACCTCAGTGGCTTAATACAGTAAATGTTTTTTTTTTTTTTTTTTAAAGTTAGATTTTATTTATTAGTTAGTTAGTTAGTTAGTTTTGGCTGCTTTGGGTCTGGAATGCAGGCTTTCTCTAGTTGCTGTGAGGTGGGAAGAGCTACTCTTCATTGCAGTGGCTTCTCTTGTTGCAGAGCATGGGCTCTAGGCACGTGGGCTTCGGTGGTTGTGGCACGAGGGCTCAGTAGTTGTGGCGCACGGGCTTAGTTGCTCCACAGCATGTGGGATCTTCCCGGACCAGGGCTCGAACCTGTGTCCCTTGCATTGGCAGCCGGATTCTTAGCCACCACACCACCAGGGAAGCCCCTACAGTAAATGTTAATTTCTCTCTGATGTGAAGTCAGCTTGGGTATCTGGCAGGGAGTCTTCCATGTATAATGATTTAGAGTATCTTATGGACCCATCATCCTCTAGACTTTGGAGTTCTTGCTTCCAGCAAGTAAAACAGAAAGAGAAAGTGAAGAAAGAGAAAGTGACTTGTGTCAGTGTGGAAGTGACACCCATCACTTCCATTCACATTCCATTGGTGAGAACTAGTCCTCTGGTCCCACTTGGATGCAATGGGAGCTGGCCATGCAGACTCTGGCTGGACAATCCCCTCCCAGTGACTCTACACTGTGGAGGGGAAGAGTGACTCTTCGCTGGACAGCTGGCTGCCTCTCTTACATTCCCTTGATGCCTGACTACTCTGTCACCAGCAGCTTTGTCCATTGTACTCCACCACCTCCCCTCTCCACCTGCCCAACCCTGCCTGGTCCAGTGGGCATGTCCAGTTCTGATATGACCCCTTCTAGGATTCTCCAGTCTTCAGGATTCACCCTCCTGCCACCATACTTTGGCTATGATCAAGGTCTTCTTCCTTGCCTTCTTATAAATTCCACTGCTGAATTCTGAAAACCCCAGGAGTTTGTCACAGTGAATCCACAAAAGAAGCCTCATGGTGTGGTCAGTACTGGGAATGATGGAGAGAGGGGCAGAACAGGCCACTGGTCTACATGTATCATTCCTGCAGGGGGCTTCCCTCAGGAGGAGCGTGCAGCTCCAGATTGGCTTGGCTGGTTCGACACACCCTGATTAACAGCCACTCTCTGAGGGCTGGGTGGTGAAACCGCAAAGGAGAGTAAGACACACCAGAGCTTCGATGAGCTCAGTCCCATGAGGGAGGTGAACTGTTAAACACACTTACAAGGCAGTGTGAAACACACCCAAACAGAGGTTTGTAAAGGTCTGCAAGGACATCGGAGAGGCAGGATCTAACTTCGCCCAGAGTGGTGCAAGGCTTCTTCTAGAAGGCGACATTCAAGTTGAAGTTGAATAGATGAGAAGAGGGGAAGGGTATGCATTGCAGACCAAGGGTAAAACACCTGTCAAAATATGATTGTGGGAACAGCCAAAAGCTGCAAAAAACCCAAGCGTCCATCAACAGATGAATGGATAAACAAAATATGGTATATGCATCCGATGGAATAGTGTTCAGCCTAAAGAGGAGGGAAGTTCTGACACATGCCACAACTTGGAGGAACGTTTAAAATATTACGCTAAGTGAAATAAGCCCGAGACAGGAGGACAAATATTGCATGATTTCACTTATGTGAAACATCTAAAACAGGAAAATTCATAGAGACAGAAAGTAGATTAGAGGTAACCAGGGGCTGGGGAAGGGAGAATGGGAAGTTCTTGTTTAATGGACACAGAGTTGCTGTTTGGGATGATGAAAAAGTTTTGAGGATAGCTAGTGGTCATGGTTATACAGCACTGTGAATGTAATTAATGCCACTAATGTGCACACTTTAAAATCGCTAAAATGGCAAGTTATTCATATATTTTACCACAATTTTTAAAAAAGATATGGTTGTGTGGAAGAGTATAGGCAAAGGGAAGAGGTTTCTTGATTACCTCTATTTTTAAACATCAAAAATCAAAGATCAACTTGGGAACTTCCCTGGAGGCGCATTGGTACTCTGAGCACGGGTTTGATCCCTGGTCAGGGAATTTAAGATCCACAAGCCGCAAAGAGCAGCCCAAAAAAAAAAAAAAATCAACTTTGTCCCTGGCTATAGCCTGCAGTTTTCATTTTCTACACTAAAAGGGGAAGAATTGAGCAAAAACATCAGAAAAAGAGCCACTTTCAGAATTTCATTGTCCAGGAGAATCTGCAGGCCAGCTCCAGTGAGATATCACCTTCTTTTCAGTGGACTAGCTATTTGTGGTGAAAGAAAAACTCTGTGTGCTTCAACTATGACTTTCTTTTAAATGTTCTTTCTATTAGGCAGTAGTCCATTAAATGAGATTTAATTAAAGTTGATTTGATTGATGGTCTAAGATCTCATGGTCTTTCCAAAGGCTACATAGGTTTGTGTCATTGATCAAAAACAACCCTTGCCTTTTGGCAACCTTGTGGTAAAATGATTTATTTCCTTGGTAAAACCAGCAATACTATTGATCTCAGGAAACATCACTTCAGTCATTCCTGTGTAGTGGAGGTTCTTAACTGTTATTAAGTCAGCTGTTCATTGGCTGACACATCACAAATTGAAACTACACACACAAATCAAACAGCTGAACTTGAAAAGCCAAACCTGTTTTTATTGCACTGTGGAAACTAGAAATGGGATTTCATTCTGCCGAGGTTATCGCATGGAAATAAAAAAATGCAAAACATCCCTCCTTTTAAAAATAATAAATGACATAAATCATCTCGACAGCTGACCATTACATTGTAACATTTCAGTGAGTTATGCATTAACAGGAAGCTGAATTAGATTAATAACTATGCATTCTCCTAGGCATTTCAAGGAATTTAATTTAGCTCTTCACATGTCTGAGCAAAATGCTTTGAAAATATTAACTACCCGATTCTTATCACCAAAAAACATTTCCTTTACACCTATTTGCACATGGGGCTTTGCTAAGCACTTTTAAGCAATTCAGACTGATGGATTATATAATCTAAAACTGCAGGTTTCCTATTAAAAAGACAACCTGGAACTTGTTTATTTAAGTGCCAGCAGCACTTATTTTTTAAAGTTGGATTATTTCTGGTTATAAAAGTGTGAGGAGGTCTTATTTCATACAAAGGATGCATCTTACAAGACCTTGCATAAGTCAAGAAAGATTTTCTCAAGGGAATAAACATAAAATAAGACAGATGTATTCTCAGAACACATGTACAAGTTGTAACGTATTTGTACGTTAAAGCCACTTTTCCTGTCCCCAGCGTTATATCTAATATTCCACAGAGTTGTCTCCCGTATCAACTGCACCATGTTTCATCATAGTTGTTTACTCTTCCTCTTGGCATCTTATCACATGTAGCTTCCCCTCAAAAGTTATTGAACTGGGGGCGCACTGTTCAGCCTGAGCACTTAACATCATTATTTTATGAGTACTTGAATGACACTGTTATAGGTTGTAAAAATAGTTTACATGATAATAACAGCGAATGCTAAAATAATAGCATAATAGTAAAAAAAAAAAAAATCACTTGCAGGAGTCCCATTGTATGTAAACAACAGCGTGGTTTAGAGACTCCTGCAAAGCCAGGTTGACATTTCTGTTTACCAGCTAAAGCGGCAACCATGTTATAAAACTGTAGACAGGTTTACAATATTCCTTTTGCTCATCAGCAATTAAATTACATGATTCTTGACAATTTTTTTAAATTTGGCATGATAGATGTATTTTTATCTTTGTACCTGAATTAAGATTTTATTGGGGTTTTTACATTGATGTTCTCAGGTGTACATACCCCATAGGGCTGCCTCCCCAGGGGGTAGTAGAGGGAACTGGGAAAAGGATGTTTCATCAAAGTCCATGGTGGCTAATGTACAGACTCAAGAGATGGAAGAGACACACCGTCATTTAAGAAGGATTTCATCTCTATTGCGTCTACAAGGCAGGAATTGCAGGGCTCATGCTCGCCACAGAATAAAGATCACTCAAAATGCAGGTTCACTCTTAGCATCTTTCTCCTCCTACATCTCTCAAAAGGGGTATGGATTTAGGGTAAAGCATAGTCTGTGTTTGATTCTGCCCTGGTCTGTGTTTCAGTCGCTGCTGTCCAACTGAGGGGGTTTAGGTCCCTCCCTCTGAGCCCAAGCTTCAGGATCAGCGGGTGATGGCTTTAGTCTCCATCGGGCTCCTCTCCTTGGGTGGTTGTAAATAGCAAGGGAGCTAATTACAGTCATTCTCAACAGAGGGAAGCGTGCCAATCTAGGTATTAGGGGCCTTACATGGTTTGGAAGAAACTTAGCATTCTTTCTTAAATGGAAGAACAAAGATGTAGTTACCACTAGAACTGGAAATATACTAGCTTTTTTTAAAATAAAATAGAAAAAGTTTATGTGAAAAATTCCAAAGAGCATGAAGAAAAAGATAAATAATTTCATTATTCCACTGCTAAGAAATAAGCTTTCTAAAATTGTGGCATTTTTTCCCCTCCTTTTTCTGTTGCTTTTATATTTTCCATTACTAATATTACATGTATCATTTTTTATTCCACTTCAAAAAAAACATTCCAGAGCATATTTACATATCAGTTTATCATATCATGCTCAAAAAGCAGTTGTAATTGCTGCTTTCTAACCCAACATTTGGATGTTCTCCTCTATTACTGAACATTTGAACTGTTCCAGAAAATTAACATTTTAAACATATTATTCTCCAAGTGTAGAGAACATTCAGAATTTTTCTATTTATCAAAAATTACAGTATTGATTTTTAAATTCTAAAATTAAGTAGTTTGCTATATACTTATTAATACTCCATCTTGATTTGCCTCATTTTCAAGCCCTGAAGGTCCAACAGTAACAAAGTAACATCCTTGCCCTTAAGAAATGGACATTTTCGATCACCAATGTGTATACAGTCTCATTATACAATGTATAGTGAGACAGTGTATATACAATGTATATTCAGACTCATTGACTTATACCCTTTAAATATAGGTAATTTGGGGACTTCCCTGGTGGCGCAGTGGTTAAGAATCCGCCAACCGGGCTTCCCTGGTGGCGCAGTGGTTGAGAGTCCGCCTGCCGATGCAGGGGACACGGGTTCGTGCCCCGGTCTGGGAAGATCCCACATGCCGCGGAGCGGCTGGGCCCGTGAGCCATGGCCGCTGGGCCTGTGCGTCCGGAGCCTGTGCTCCGCAACGGGAGAGGCCACAACAGTGAGAGGCCCACATAACGCAAAAAAAAAAAAAAAAAAAAAAAAAGAATCCGCCAACCAATTCAGGGGACATGGGTTCAAGCCCTAGTCCGGGAAGATCCCACATGCCATGGAGCAACTAAGCCCATGCGCCACACCTACTGAGCCTGTGTGACACAACTACTGAAACCCTAGCACCTAGAGCCCATCCTCTGCAAGAAGAGAAGCCACCGCAATGAGTAGCCCACGCACTGCAACGAAGAGTAGCCCCTGCTCTCCACAGCTAGAGAAAGCCCACACACAGCAACAAAGACCCAACACAGCCAAAAATTAAATAAATAAATAAATTTTAAAAACCAGATGAGGAAACTGAGGCCCAGCATGAATAAATTACTTGTTCAAAACAAACAAAAAAAATAAGCAATTTTACTACACAAATTATATCTAAAATTAATTTTTTAAAAAACCTCAGTGGATTAAAGTCATTTATTATAGTACTGGTGGTTAATGAGGATTAGCTGCTTTAGGCTGCACACATCTAATGTCAGCTGGATTCACTCATTACCTGTCTGCAAGTTTCCTGTCTACAGGTGAGCTGGGCATCTGCTCTTGTCTGGCTTGGTTGAGGCCTCTTAGCTGGGAAGCTCTGCTCTAAGTCCTTCATCCTCCTCTCGGGACCAGAGGGCTAACCTGGCCTTGTACTTCTCATGGCAGTGGTGAAGCCCAAGAGACACATGTACTCTTGAGGCGTAGGCTTGGAACTTACACACCATGAATTCTGCCTCATTCATCTGGCAAAGCAAGTGACATGGCTAAGCCCAGGTTCAGCAGGGGTGGCAGGAAGAATAGACCTTGATTCTTTTTTTTTTTTAATTTAATTTTATTTATTTTTTTATACAGCAGGTTCTTATTAGTTATCCATTTTATACATATTAGTGTATGGACCTTGCCTCTTAAGTGAGAGAAAATGTAAAGTCACATGACAAAGGGTGTGGATATTAATGCAATCAACCTCAAGCTCCAAGTGGAGATATCAGAGGAGTATTTGGAAATACATGTATGGAATTCAAAGGTCTGGGCTGAAGATATAAAATTGAGGGTTGTTGAAATAGGAAAGTATTTGAGGTTATATGACTAGATGAATCACCTGAAAGTGAATGTTGTTAGAGAAGAGATTCAAGTCTGGGGAGATGAAGAAAACCAGCAGAGGATACCGAAGTGGCGTGCTGGTAAGTTATGTAGAGTAAAGAGAGAACAGTATTCTAGAAGAGGAGCTCAGAACATGGTTTTTTTTTTTTTTGGCTGTGTTGGGTCTTTGTTGCTGCGCGTGGGCTTTCTCTAGTTGCAGCGAGCAGGGGCTACTCTTTGTTGCGGTGCGCAGGCGTCTCATTGCGGTGGCTTCTCTTGTTGTGGAGCACAGGCCCTAGAGGGCATGGGCTTCGGTAGTTGTGGCTCACAGGCTCTAGAGCGCAGGCTCAGTAGTTGTGGTGCATGGGCTTAGTTGCTCCGTGGCATGTGGGATCTTCCCGGACCAGGGATCAAACCCGTGTCCCCTGCATTGGCAGGCAGATTCTTAATCACTGTGCCACCGGGGAAGTCCCAGAAGGTGTTTTAATAGGGAGGAATGATCAGTGTGTCAATTGCTGCTCCATGAAATAAATAAAACTTTTTAAAACTGCTGCCTGGTTCTTTCTGGAGAGTCATGTCACAGTTGGGTATATCACTGTGCTAAGCTAGGGTGCAGTTAGCATCTAATAAAAACTGCCTTGCCACACCCACTCCACCTGCAGACACATAAACAAACCAGTTTAAGATTAGCTAAGCCCAGCCTAAACTGGATCTTTTGCTACATTCATTCACTGATGGCTGCCAGGATGATTTCCAACATTTTAGTGCGATCTGTAGCCTAACTACTGTATTTGTGTAATGAATATTTATTGGGCGCCTAGTTTCATCACACAACGCTCCAAGCAATCAGGCTATAACAGAAAGTAAGATAAGTAGGTTTCTAGCTGTCATAGAGTTAACATTTCAGTGGAGGCAATAAACAAAAAACATAGACAGATGGGTAAACATATAAATTAGCACGTAATTTCAGATAGTGCTGAGTGTTGTGATGATGATAAAGCAGAATGATGACTAGAGAGTGACTGAGGAAATTACTTTTGATCATAAGATCAGGTAAGGTGTCTCTGAGGAAGTGATAGTTGTCTGAAATCTGAATTATTCAAATTAGACAACTCCTCAGTGAGTTTCATTATAGCTCTTTGACCTTCCACCACTCCTGAGCTGCTGCACAGAAAGGAGAATCCCAGCATTATCTTCTGTTCTCCCTCTTGCCTTTCCCAGAGCCCCTGGAGAGCTGAAATAAAAGAGGAGAGTAAGGATGCCAGGGGAGGTATACCAGATGTCTGCTGAACCATGTGACCACAAATCCAGTCTCCTATGGCCAGAGAAGATTCCTTTTAAGGAATTGAACCCAGTTAAAGCTTTTCAAAATACAGAAAGGTCTCACTTGATTCAGAAACTTTATCTTTTTTGTGGCAGGGAAAGAAGAAGATATTAACTCTGCAGAAGAGAAAGTCATAATTGACCTAAAGCCCCCTTGACTGCCATATCCTTCCAGCATTCTGCTATCAAAGAAGTGAAAGGAGGTGCTGGATGATACATGTGCCATGTCTCCCTGAGACCCATCAGCAAACTCAGATGGTGGAAATCATTACTGGAATGAAGACACTGGCTCAGAAGGACTAAAGAACTTACCCAAGGTCATCCAGTCAATAAGAAACAAAACCAGAATATGAACCAAGGGCTGGCTGTTTCCAAAGCCCATGTTCTTTCAGCTAAATGACCCTGCCCAGCTGCCACACTGGACATCAGAAAACATAAACCATTAAAAGAAACAGGGCAGAACCAATTCATTTGTAAAATTCTTCTAAGAGGAAACAAAAGAGAGAGAGAGTGAGATCAATAACGCCATGTTGTATTTTTAGTGATGGGTAGTGAGAACAAAACACAGCAATTTATAGAAAAGGAAAGGAATTTGTATTCCCTGGGGCTGGAAAGTTGTTGGACATTAATAGCAAGAAAATAGTTAGGAAGCTGACAAGAGGTAAAGGAAATGTCCTTGCTTCCTCCCCTGCAAAAACCTCACTGTAGGAAAAGGGGAAAGAACACAGGATTGAAAATCGAAGTGGGTTTGGTATAGAAACAAACACAGGAGGGAAATATGAGAACGTTTGAAAGAAAACAATATGAAAGGAAAGAATTTCAGAGTAAAGAGAAAAATAAGAGTAGCTGTTGTAGAAGAGCAGGATGGTTAATTAACAAGGGGGATAAAAATGGCCTGCAGATAATATTTATCATCCTTCCCCGTTCTCCCGTGGCTTTATTTGTGCCCATCTGTCAGCTCAATCTTTTCCAAGTGTCTGCTGCCACAAACACAAGCCATTAATTTACTGAAAATATTACTGAAATTAGATTGCTTCTGGCCTTCCTGTTGTTTTTCTTTTAACTTTTTAAAAAATTGTGTTTATCTGTGTGCCTGTTTGTGTTTTCATTTGGCAAGTGGAGGTTTGCCCAGGCTCAGAAACATAGGCTTCCCAATTCACAAGAAGAAACATGGGAATCTTTCCCGTGTTCGGAAGCACACTCATCTAATTTTGCAAAACAATTCTGTCAGATGTCCCTGTACACACACCCCTGTTCCCCTGGGGTGAGAAATCTAAACCTGAAACATTCTGACAAAAAAAAACAAAGAAAACAATGGCACTGTTGCATTTATTTGCTTTAGCAAAAAAACATACATAAACAAGTGGCTCTTAGTATAAACACATCCGGTTTACGTTTAAAAAAAAATTCATCATACTAAGAAACGAGGAGGTGGTACATTTAGATTATACCCATTTTTATTTCAAAAACAGGGACAAAGTCCTTCCTATCGACTCTGTCACAGGTTGGTATGTCACCCCAATTGAAGCTGTTATCAAAGGAAGATAATTGTGCCATTTTTAATGTTACATAATCGAATTTTTTAATCAGCATTTGCATGTATATTATGAGAGTTGTGAAGAAGCAACTCTTCAAAGGGTCTGAGGCCTTGACTTGATTTCTTCAGCTTCCCAAGGTTGCCCCCAAAGAGCAGACAGGCCACCCAAATCTCCAGTTTGTCAACTGGTCTGGCCCCAGGAGGGATTTTTGAGTGCTTTCCTTCAAAGAATACCACCCAGGCTGGTTGGCTGCAAATGTCAGCTGCCTATTATTTCTCCTTCATTTCCCAGGACATCTGGGTGCTAGAGCTCCCAGCCTCCTGGTGGGCACGGTGCCCTGCCTCTTCACAGCCCCTTCTCATGCTCAGCAACACTTTAACTGGAGAATCCCAGCTGCTTCACCTCCCGGCTCACTTGCTGGCAGTCTGGTGTGCAAGACAGAGGGGAGAGAGGTGGAGAGAGAAGAACCAAGCAGCTTTTGGTGGTTTTGGGGGGAAGGAAATAATCTTATTTTTTCTCTCTACCCGTCTTAGGTTCGTAGGCTGGGACCAAACTGATAAAAGACAGATGGGAAATTCCCTGGTGGTCCAGTGGTTAGCACTCTGTGCTTTCGCTGCCAAGGGTGTGGATTCAATCCCTGGTCAGGGAACTAAGAACATGCAAGCCCTGCAGCTTTGCCAAAAAAAAATAATAATAATAGTAATAGTAAAATAAAAGACAGATTAACAAGGGAAAAAAAACCACATTTAACTATGTGTATACATTTGCATGGGATTTCACAAAGAAAAGGTAGGGCTTCCCTGGTGGCGCAGTGGTTGAGAGTCCGCCTGCCGATGCAGGGGACACGGGTTCGTGCCCTGATCCAGGAAGATCCCACATGCCGCACAGAGGCTGGGCCTGTGAGCCATGGCCGCTGAGCCTGCACGTCCGGAGCCTGTGCTCCACAACTGGAGAGGCCGCAACAGTAAGAGGCCCGCGTACCACAAAAAAAAAAAAAAAGAAAAGAAAAAGTACAGCCAGATGATTGAGGTTTATACACCATCCTAGGCTAAACAAAGAAAAAGGGGTTTGGGACTTCTAGGTGGGAAAGGCAAGCTATGGGAAGGTGACAAGTAAAAGTACTGTCAACAAGGGTTGCTTAGTGGGATGTGTTATGCAGACTTAAGTAGGTACCTTCTCCACTGAAGAGATGTTATAGTCCTTCTCCCCCTGGTGCAGGATGGGGAGGCTTTACAAAAGGATAAGTAAATTATGCCTGTTTTTAGAGCTTTCCCTGCATCTACTGTTTCTTAATGGCCTTTAACTCAAAATAGTCCAAATGTCAAAGGGAGCTATTTGGGGTGCCATATTCTTGAGGGAGAAAAACATGTTTTAAAGGCTGAAGGACTGGAGATTAAGCAATTAGCTTCCGCAAAATAAAGTATGTATTTCAGTTACAAAAGTCAAAAAAAAAAAAAAAAAAAAAGAAGTTGCAGAAGGTACTGCAGGGGAGGAAAAGTAATTTCCCCTCTACCCTTCTAGGTTTTTGGCAGAGACGCTCCTGCAATAAAAGAAAGATTAACAGGAGAAAAACAAACATAAGTTTAATATACCTTCTGTATGCCTGTATACAGAACTGAGTGTGTCCCTGAAATGGCCCAGGCCAGGAGCTTAAATACCATCCTTAGCAAATGACAAAAAAAGACGTTGAGGGGTAGAGGAAGGCCTGTTAATGGGAGGTGACCAGGAATAGCATGGTAACAAGAAACAAGGTCATGGTTGTTATGCAAATCAAAGTCTTTGCCTTCTCAGTGGATAAGGGTTGCTAGGGATTTAGTCATCCTTCTCTTCGAGGTATGGAGAGACACCCCTACATATGGAGATTTTCTTGTAAATGTAAATGTCTCCCACAAAAGGGTAATTTCTACTCAATTTTCAGAGCTTTTCCTGAGTCTGCTGTTTTTTAAAAAATAACCGCCCCAAATAATCTTTATGCCAAAAATGCATATTTTGGGGTGGCAAATCCTGTTCCCCGTCAGTACCCTTGTTACCCAACACAAGTTCCTGTGCCCGATGCACAGGGAGGCCAAACAAACTGAAACGTTTCTATAGGCAAAATTTGGGGTGAGGGCTGCAGGGTGTGTGACTTTTTTCTGATTGGTTGGTGGGGAGGGAACAGGGTGGTGTTTCAGGAAACCTGTGGTCAGCCTGAAGTTCCAGCCTCCACCTGGGTGAGGGCCTTAGTTCTTGCAGAAGAGCTCAAAGGTATTGTTATGAATATTCCTTCAGGAGGAACTGGGACCCTGCCACAAGGCTGCACTATTGTTTCTGAAGTCCCTCCCTTCCCTGATTGGCAACCGTTTTAATCTGCCCTTTGGAACTCAGGGAAAGTCTAAGAGGCTGAAAGAAGCCTATATCCTACAAACAGGAAATGAGAGATGGACAGGATTTGTAGCTGAGAGGACCTCACAGGGTCCTGCTCAGTTTCACCCTGGTGGATTAAGGGCAGGATATCCCCAAATACTATGAGTGGACACTCCTGAGCCTACATAAAAGAGGGGGAAATCTGCAAATTGTGGCAGATTTTTCCCAAATGTTAACCAAGTTCACTTCAAATGGTCATTTTCCTTTGTGTTTAAATGTCTGTTGATGCCCTTCTAATCTGAACAATCAAGAACATATTATAGTTGTATCTGGTGGAGCCAATCAGTATGTTCAGATGCACAAGGAGAACAGTAGGAGACCAGAACATGTCACTCCAAAATATGCCTCTTTAGCATGAGGATTATTGTGAGCTGATTATTTACTAATCAATAGACACAAGAGAAGCTCTGAAGACAAAACATACAAATTTACATTTTTAAAGGAAGTCTCCATTTGTAAGGTGTCTTCCTCTATTACCTGAAAACTGGGTTCACCTCTTGATGGGTGTTGAGCCAATAGATACGACCAAGCCAAAGATCAGGAGAAGAAAGGATTTAATACTTGCAGCAAGTAAGGAGAGCTCCAGGGACCTTTCCCAAAGCAGTGTCTCCCTGAACAGCAAAACTGGGAAAGTTTTGTTTTTCTTTTTTTAAAAAATAAATTTATTTATTTATTTATTTATTTTTGGCTGCACTGGGTCTTCGTTGCTGCATGTGGGCTTTCTCTAGTTGCGGTGAGCGGGGGCTACTGTTTGTTGCGATGCACGGGCTTCTTATTGTAGTGGCTTCTCTTGTTGCAGAGCAGAGGCTCTAGGTGCACAGGCTTCAGTAGTTGTGACATGTGCACTCAGGAGTTGTGGCGCACGGGCTTAGTTGCTCTGCGGCACGTGGGATCTTCCCGGACCAGGGCTTGAACCCGTGTCCCCTACATTGGCAGGCAGATTCTTAACCACTGTGCCACCAGGGAAGCCCAAAACTGGGTAAGTTTTAAGCTAAGGGTACATGTTTATTCATGAAGGGGCTTGAGCAGAGGAGAATTGAGCATAGAAGTGGGGCAAAGGTCGACAGAGTTCAAGTTTTAGTTGATTGGTCACGAGGATCAACAGCATCATTCCATCCTCCACCTTGGTGGGGGCCTTAGTTCCTGCAGAGCTCAAAGACTATATCAGATTATTATGTATATCCTTTGAGGAGGAACTATGACTTGTTTTATGGCTGAACTATTGTTTCTTGACTGCTTTTCCTTTGTTCCTGCTTTCCCTCACTTCCCTAAAGATCATTAATTACTAAGACCTATTCAAGGGCAAGCATTGTGGCCAGGCTTAGATCACAAAATGGCTTAGGCCAAAAATGGCTTCTCTTATGCCAAGAAAGCCATGCCTAGTTCTCTTTCTCCAGGGACCCCTACCCCATCTGAGTACACCTCTTTGTATCAGGAACAGAAGGATGACTCTTAATCACAAAAGACTCATCAAGACCTTGACTTAAACCTGTATAACAAAACTGATCTTGTTCACCATGCTTTTCCTGGCCACCTTCCATAACTCATATCCACTCGACCGAGAATTCCCAAAACTTTTTTTTCCTTTGTTGGTACTTAAACCCAAGTTCTAACCACCCCTTTGAGTTGCTCATCTCTGGGTACTCCCACGTGTTACTTGTAGAATGCACATGTTGATAAACTATAACTTGTTTTTCTTTTGTTATTTTGCCTTTTGTTGTAGAGCCGCAGTTGAGGGCCTAGAAGGGTATCTCAGAAACCAAACTCTGCTCACTGAGTAAAACGAAGTACATAGAAAGATGAGTTTATTACGAGAGTTTTGACTTACAAGCTGGGAAGCTCAAGGCTACGTACAGGAGCAATGGGCTCCAAGTTACTCACAGCCTAAAGGGTTCTTATGGAGTAAATCAGAAGTCTTCAGCTTTTTTAGCTGATTGGTTGCCTAGTGGTCTTATTTGGATCAGGGTCGCTGAGTCTGGGGAGCAAGGAAATCCAAAGATGGCATGAATAGACTTGGCATTTGAGGATTGGCTGACTGAATATACCATGTTTCTGGTCCAGCAGAGCCTTTACAGGGGCATGAAAGCTACCTAAGTTTCTGTTTGTTGATGCAGCACCCCAGTAGGAGCAGCTCCATCCTGGGCCTAGAAATGTATTTCAAAAGTAGAAGAAAAAAACAAAAATTTCCCTCCCTTACAGACCAAAAGAAAATAAAATTAATTTCTAAGGTGTGATGGTTCTCCAGGCTCAGTTTTACTATGGTCTTTACGGACAAAAATCCCCCCAGATGGCTTCAGCACATCAAAAGCCCTTAGTTCATGATAGTTACTGCCTGATACCTGCCCTGAAGAGGCTTTAGGAATTGGCCAGAAACGACCAGCTTGGGGTCTGCAGGGTGACGCTGGAATCAGCCACAGGTCCGAATTTCAATTTCTGGTGGACTTAGCTAGAGGAAGAATTTTGATTTAAGACAAAAAAAGACATTTATTTATTCAACAGGGGGACCAGGAAGCATTTTTCAGGTTCTGGCACCAAGTCTTTCTAACAGAACCCAGGTCTCAACATTAGGATCCTCTAGGGAGCTTTTATAAAATGTCGACAACCCACCCAAGAGGAACTAATCCGAACATGTGGGAGAGAGACCAAGGCACTCCAATTTTTTTTTTTTTTTAACTCCCCAGGTGATTCTAATATAGAGCCACTGTAAAAGAACACTGTGGCATCTAGATTACCCCTAGGAGGAGGATGGGGTGCCCCCATCTGAGCTTTAAGCATTCTCCCTCATGTGGGCTGAGTCAGGGTTATAGACGTGCTGACAGAAGATGATGCAGCTCCCAAGTCTGTGGAATACACAGTATCCACTACACAAGAATTCATTGCTACAAGGGTAAGATGATAAAATTTTCTTTGTTTAGTAAAAGGGAAGTAAGCAGCTGCCTCCCCAGCCTTCTTTTTAGGATGTTTCCTTGACAAAATAATAGCTCCAATAATAGTCCTGACTTTCTGATTTTACAGTGCAACAGTCTTGGGCCCTCTGATGCTTGGAACTGCAAACACAGACCTCTGAAATGAGCTCAGGAGTCTCTCCTGAGGAGTTCTGGAGACTGACACAAGGTCCATTCATTTGTCTTTGGAGGAGATAAGAGAAGTGTTACTTGTTCTTTCTTCTACTTTACTGTATAAATTCATGTGAAATTCTGTGCAGGCTTAGTCATCTCTCGCAGATTCCCTGCCTGTCTGTAATCTGATATGCATACTCAAGAATAAATCATGTTCTCTGTCTTCTATATTGGTATAGAGGGGTCTTTTTGTTGGCAGGATTTTTTTCCCAGTGCTCAGGATGGCAGATGCAGGTACAGGAGGGGGATAGTACGGATACCATGGAAGCAAAGGATGAAATGAAGGTCAGAGTCCATGGATCAGGCCAAATCCAAAGGCACAGACCTAGTTAGAAATGGTCAGTGACTAGAGCCAGCTGTGCTCTCCCATCCTTGGCTTTCATTCTCTCCCCCTGTGCCCTCGTGTTCTTTGATGTTTAGCAGGCTGCCACCTCTATCTTGTCCCTGGTTTTTGGAGACAGGTGGCTCCCTGAGCAAGAGACTGGAAATTCTCCTGCCCTCTCAGGGCTCTGAAAACAAGGTTGTAGCATTTGCTGAAGCCCAGTTCAACAGGTGTACAAGCGAGAGTAGTGAGTGATAAGACGGCGAAGGAAATTGGGCCTGTGGTCCAGATGAATGACCAGACTGGTGACAGAAGTTAGAAGGAATGTGAGACAAGAGGTAAAAAGCAGTAGGACTTGGCAATTGGTTAGGGATGAGGAGAAGAAAGACTCAAAACGAGGCTCTAAGATTTCAGATATGGATGACTAGACCAGGAGGACCACTGAGCTATGGGCAGATGAGGAAGTCAGGGGAATGAGAAGGGGCCAGGACTGGGGTAGATCTCATGGAAAATTAGCTTAGTTTTAGACATAATGAATTCAAGACAGTGGTAGGACAGCCAGGCTGAATATATTCTGCAGAAAGTACAAATGTTAGACGTGCTCAGGAGAAGTTAAATTTTGAAATTCATTCCATTTGTGTTGAAGTGCGGGCTGAAGCTTAGAAATGAGTGAGAGTACCAAATATGCAAATAGAGGTCCGAAACTCTGAGTACAGAATTCTGGTCAACACTTAGCATTAGGGGCCAGGAGGAGGGAGAGGAGCCAGAAAAGGACCCAGGAGAAATGGTCAGAGAGACAGATAGACAACCAGGACCCAGGAGAAACTGTCAGAGAGGGATAGACAACCAGGACCCAGGAGAAACTGTCAGAGACGGATAGACAACCAGGACCCAGGAGAAACTGTCAGAGACGGATAGACAACCAGGACCCAGGAGAAACTGCCAGAGACGGATAGACAACCAGGACCCTGTAAAGTTATAATATTTTCAAGGTTAGAGTATTAATTTCCTAGGGCTGCCATAACAAAACATCATAAACAGAATGGCTTGAAACAACAGAAATTGATTGTTTCACATTTCTGGGGACTAGACGTCCAAAGTCATGGTGTCGGCAGGGTTATGTGCCTCTGAAACCTGTAGGAAAGACTCCTTCCTTGCCTCTTGTTGCTTCTGGTGGTTGTCATTAATCCCTGGTGTTCCTTGGCTTGCAGCTGCATTAGTCTTATCTTACCTCCATCGTCACATAGCTATCTTCTCCTTCTGTGTCTCTGTTTCTTTTCTTGTAAGGACATTAGTCATATTGGATTAGGGTCCAACCTAATGATCTTACCTTAACTTGATTACATCTGCAAAGACCCTATTTCTATATAAGGGCACATTCATAGGTACTGGAGGTTAGGACTTCACATATCATTTGGGGGCACAACATTCAGCCCATAACAATTAATCTCAAAGGAGCAAGCGATTGGCGATACATGCTTTTAAGGAAGCTGGGACCATTTGTGAAAGCTGATGAGTGAACATCTCATTAAAGTGGTGGTGATGGAAGCCATATTTGAGAGCTAAACAGTACAGTAAAAGAGGCAGTAAGTATAGCCTGCAGGTTAGAATGTGGCTGGTGACAGTAGTGGGATAGGGTGGCAGCATGAAGCAACTAGTCTTTACCTCTTGGTGCTGCTGTGGCCCTGATCACAGAAACTCCCTTACCAGGATTGCTTCCACACTGTTCTGTCATTTTCCTGCTTCAGAGTCTGTGCCCTCCTCGGGGCCACCCACCAACATCCTGTTTCCTGTCTGAAGGATGCCTTGGCTCATCTGCTGGGCAGAGATAACCGATGTGCCAGTGGATGTTGAGCCCAGGGACCGAGCCACCTCCTCTTTCCTGGCCATCTTTCTGGTGACTCACAGCTGTAGTATTCCCAAAGAAAGTGGGGAAGATTTTCCTAAGATTAGTAATTCTGTGATTAAGGTTTGTACCTGAGAACTATGTAACTGAGGGTACACACTTCTAAATAGTAGAACAATTTAACCCTCACAATTCTATAGAGTATATGAGGAGAGATGATTAGATGTGTAAGTCAAAGAAGAGGCAAGGAACGAATTCTTCCCTGGAGTCTCTAGAAGTAACCAGCCCTGCCAGCACCTTGATTTTAGTCCCATAGGACTCATTTCAGACCTCCATTCTCCAGAACTGTAAAAAGAATAAGACTGTGTTGTTTTAAGCCACTGAGATTATAGTAATTTTTTACAGCAGCAATAGGAAACTAATACACAAATCAGCCTCATATTTAAAGGCCCCCAAAGTCATCCCAACTGCAGCTCAGGCTCTCCTCATATATGACAACTTGACTCTGCCTGTTTAGGTTAAATGCCCACAATTTCCAGTGCTCCCACCCTGGTGGAGTCCTCTCCTTCTCCTTCTTTTTCTTGTCTCTTTTGGGTCCCACCCCACCCAAACTTCATCCCTTCCAAGTGCAAGAAAAAAGAAAATCTCTGTCTCACTTAGTAGAGAATGAAGATAACAAAACAAGGACAAGAAAGAGACACAGCAAGCGGCCTTCAGGACGCTTACAAACCCGGAGGCATTGCTATTAGTAATTAAGGGGTTGCTGGTAAATGTTCTGACACATTAGTGCAAATCTGGCAGGTTCACTACATCAGTTAATATAGTAAGTGCTGTGTTTTATAATGTTCATAAAAAGGAGTGCCATTTAGACCTTGCCAGGACCTCTCCCAAGGGAACTGTATGTTTTCAGATTTTTGGAAAAGATTCTCCAAAAAAAATTAAAAAAAAAAAAAAAGGAAGCAGAAAACAGAACTGCCCAGTTACCTGCCTTTTTGGTCTCTATTTATACCTCCCGGTTTTATAGGTCTGTGTAGAGGAGTCAAGACTTAACATCTTAGATCAGTGCCTGGCCCATATTAGCACTGATTAGATGTTAGATATTATTATTATTACTAGAATTACTTTCTCTGATCATTCTGAATTAGTTAAGTAATTACCTTCTCCTCTTTAAAAGAACCCTCAGGATTGTTAGAAAATAAAAAAGAAATGCGCAAAGGTCTAACTGGGCTTTGCTGTTCTTGGGAATCACTTCCTGCTTCAAGTACAACTTTTTACATATGCATCTGCATTAAAATGGGATTTTTCTTCCTTCTTCTCTCATCTACCAGAACAAATGAAATAAATCTGTTGCCCTGACAGAAATACATAGATTGACCTTGATCATGGATTATTCCAGACTTGTCCAAGCAACCTGCCTTGCCCACAGGTAGATTCAGAGGACAGATTCCAGGTGCAGAGACAAATATGATGGAGATCTGCATTTGCCCAAAAATTCTAGAGGGAAAGCTTCAGAAAGAATGTCCTCTTGCTGCACCCAGGATCAAGAGTGATTGGGAGGGCTTCCCTGGTGGTGCAGTGGTTGAGAGTCCGCCTGCTGATGCAGGGACACGGGTTCATGCCCCGGTCCAGGAAGATCCCACATGCTGCGGAGCGGCTGGGCCCGTGAGCCATGGCTGCTGAGCCTGCACGTCCGGAGCCTGTGCTTCGCAACAGGAGAGGCCACAACAGTGAGAGGCCCGCGTACCACAAAAAAAAAAAAAAGTGATTGGGATATACGAAAACCCAGGTAGCCTGGCCTCATACCTTGAACTTGACCTCACACCTGATCATGCTCTCCCATCTCTTTGCAGCCCACCCCCACTTTCTCCTTGCCCTCTTTATTTCAGGATCTTTCCTCTCTCCCCCCACTCCCTTCCACAGGAACCCTGACTCTCCCACCTGTGCCTCCACAGCAAGGTTCTCTGTGCCTTGTCCATTTTCCTCTAAATGGAAGGGGTCTTGGAAAAAAGAAACCTAAATAGACAGAGCTATAAACATGGGATTCATTTTTGAAAACTGTACATGCATTTGTACGCATAAAGTCAAAGCAGGGGATAGAGTCACAAAGAATGATCTTCAAAGCAAATTGCAGCATCTTCTATGCCTCACATCAACTCATAAACTGTAAAGAAATACATTAACTTGTGTTTTTCATCTCTTTATCCTTACTCACCTGGGTGTCTAACAGCTAGCAAATGTCTCATGTGAAATTTTAATGTACACAGACCATTTCATGTTATTAAAGGTCCTAAAATTTATATGCAAAGGTGAGAGTCTCAGCAGTGAGTTCTTTTGCAGCCTTATTCAATCTCAGCCTCCTTTTCTCTGAGGCTCCCATAAAGGCCAGCACTCCATCCTGGAAGTATAATGTCAGCTCATGATCTATCAAGCAACTACTGCCTCACTTCCGAGCACACCAAAGGGAGCAATTATCTGTAT
The DNA here is from genome assembly GCF_949752795.1 of Hyperoodon ampullatus. Lineage (NCBI taxonomy): Eukaryota > Metazoa > Chordata > Mammalia > Artiodactyla > Ziphiidae > Hyperoodon > Hyperoodon ampullatus. The sequence goes on from NC_136926.1 coordinate 76,132,363, forward strand.
TTCCAAGAAACCAGATTTGTCTGAGAAATCTTCACATCTATTTTCTCACCTAAAAACAATGAAAATAAATTTTGAGTGGAGAAGTGACCACTAGCTTCCCGTCTGCATCATCCACTTCATGTTGCTACATATTTACTCAAGGATGACCCTCACTAGCACTGTTTCCAGTTTTATAGGAAGCAGTGTTGTTTGCTGGCCATAAGTTTAATGGGGAAAAGTTAATTCTTATAAGAGTTACAGAAACAACCAATCACTGATCTGGCCAGCTCACTCCTTCAAGACAGAGCTATATTTAAAACTTACTCCATAATTGCTAATGTAAAGTGCTTGCAGTACTTGGTACCCACTAAGATATTAGAAGTCTACCTGGTTTGGGACCTCCCTGGCGGTCCAGTCGTTAAGACTGTGTGCTTCCAATGCAGGGGTGCAGGTTCAATCCCTGGTTGGGAACTAAGATCCCACATGCTGCACAGCCAAAAAGAAGTCTGTCTACCTGGTTTGAATTAGCCCTTCCCTGCCCCAGTACCTAAGTCCCTTTTCTGAGTATGTTAGTTATTTATCAGTAATGGAGTAAGCTGAGTAAGCTTTCCTTAAGTCTAATTTAAATAAAGCAGAAGATAAATGAACTATATCCTTGGATTTTATCCCATGTTGAATAAATAACCATGTGCAAACCTTCAGGAATGCAGCTAAAAATAAGAATGAATACACATTCCCCCAAAAGACTTATGGTTGTCCTTGACAATCATCTCAAAAGATTAAGAGCACACATCAAATCCCAAGATCCACCTGTCTGTAATAATTCAACTCAGTAAACCTTTATCAATCATTTACCATGTACAAGTGACTGGGCTTGTCATCTCAGCAGGCATAAAGATGAATAAGACATGGTACCTGCACCAGAAGAACTTATTCATTTCTCATCCATTAGGGTATTGACACCCTTTTAGTATCCAACTTTATTTTCTGTTCCCAACAAGACTTGCATTAGACAGAATCAAAGCGTGTCCTACCCCATTTGGCGCGAGTTAAATCTATAGTCAAAACACAAGAAAGGAAGAGAAAAATATAAACAATTTTTCCCTAGAAAATCAATTTGTGTTGATTGGAATCTCTTTTCTCAGAATAGTTTTAGCTCAAAAAACTCTTACATGAATCCTCAAATATTTGTTTTCATAACAAATTTGCTTCTGTTGCTCTAAGACCCATAGGGAAAATCCTACGCTTTATTACATGAAGGGAGGGGAATCAAGCTTCCTTCTCCTTAGCAAAACACAAAACCAGCGAGAGAAGGCTGTTGAAAGAAGAAACCCCAGCAAGTCTGTGCAATTTGGAGAGCTCCTCTTAAGCTGAAATTTTGAACACAGACGAAATGCTGAACGGGTAACGCCTAGAGACAACCAATTCTTTTTTTTTTGTTTGTTTTTGCGGTACGCGGGCCTCTCACTGTTGTGGCCTCTCCCGTTGCGGAGCACAGGCTCCGGACGCGCAGGCTCAGCGGCCATGGCTCACGGGCCCAGCCACTCCGCGGCATGTGGGATCCTCCCGGACCGGGGCACGAACCCGTGTGCCCTGCATCGGCAGACGGACTCTCAACCACTGCGCCACCAGGGAAGCCCTCTTTTTTTAATAAATTTATTTATTTATGGCTGTTTTGGGTCTTTGCTACGTGTGGGTTTTCTCTAGCTGCGGCGAGCGGGGGCTACTCTTCCTTGCAGTGCGCAGGCTTCTCACTGTGGTGGCTTCTCTTGTTGTGGAGCATGGGTTCTAGGCGAGTGGGATTCAGTAGTTGTGGCTCATGGGCTCTCTTAGAGCACAGGCTCAGTAGTTGTGACGCGCGGGCTTAGTTGCTCTGCGGCATGTGGGATCTTCCCAGACCAGGGCTCGAACCCGTGTTCCCTGCATTGCCAGACGGATTCTTAACCACTGCGCCACCAGGGAAGTCCGAGACAGGGAATCCTAATGAGCCCTAAGGAGATCGAGCGTTTGAATTCAAATCAGCAGTGTGAGATATAGAAAGTGCCACCCCTGTCAGGAGAGCTGGAGCCAGCTCTAATCTCCAGCAAGTCCAGACTCAGGCTAGAGCATTTTCTCAAATGACAATGCATTAGGCTGACCAGTTGGCCGGGCTGGGCTGGGCAAAGGACTTCAGGTTATCAGAGACATGATGTCAAAATGTTGGCAACTACGAGAGCCAATCCTGTCACAACAGAAGTCCACCCCCACATATGCTAATCATTATGCCTGGTGCTAATGTGTGGTAAATTATTTAATGGCCATGAATTCCTTCCGGCCCAGTATGCTCGACACTTTGCAATGTAGCATTGCTGATCCTCCTATCCAGCAGAATTATTTGTGTTTTTTCTTTCTTTCTTGTTTTTTGGGGGTTTTTTTTTGGCTGCCCCGCGTGGCCTGTGGGATCTTAGTTCCCTGACCAGGGATCAAACCTGTGCCCCCTACAGTGGAAGCACAGAGTCTTAACCACTGTACTGCCAGGGAAGTCCCTATTTGTAATTATTTCTTGATCAGCTAAATGTGATGGAGCTGATACTGTATGAGTTCTGGAGTCTAGGCTTTAAGAGACCCTTTTGGAGCCTCCACATTTAAAAGAAAAAAAAAAAAAGATTTTCCTATTACTCTTAAGCTGCTAAAGTGCAAGTGTGCAATTTTATTGATATTTGTGGAGTATTTCCGCGATGCCCAACCCCAGTCCATGGCACTGTGCCGAGTCCATCATAACACAACAGGAGTTCAATTAATGAAGACTAAACCGAGTGAAACAACTAGAAAAACAGGTCCTACTTGAGACAGCCTAAATAAAATACTCCCTAAACTGATCACTGTAAGATTTAATCCTTTCAACGAGTCTCTGAATTTGAATGCTATTGGATGCAGCCTACTGAATACATCTCTTCTGGGTTTCGGCTAGAAGACCTGACAGCACTACCTCAATTCTGGGCCTGGCCATTTGACCAGTATGGTGACAACTCACCTCCCACCCATGTTTCTTCTGCCAAGGAAGAGCTTTTTCTCTTTGTTTTCTGTTGTTTTGTTTTGAAATTTAACTTGACTGGGAAAATCAAACTTCATGGATACAAATTATGAAGGCCTGGAGGGGTTTAGAGAGCGCTGATTTTGTGGCCTATTGTTTTTCCCAAGTTTACATAGTAGCTTGGCTGACATAACTTCAAACATCCTCAGCTTTACCTAGAGGAGGAACACTTCCCCAGATGCCCCTCATTTTGGTCCTTGAACTTTTCTTCTGCTGTTCTCTCCACTGGGTACCCTCTTTACCCCACCTCTCCATTTCAGCTGGACAGGGTAGTAAAAAAGCACAGGATTTGGAGATGGTTTCTAGCTAACCCCCTGGAATTCTGTAGGCACATGACAGCTGGTTGCCCAGTCCGAACCTCGTACCATACTCTCCTCATAGGGCTCAGAAAGAGGAAGAGGTCATCCACAGAAACAGAAAAAGCATGATAGACATCATTATCTTTCTTTTGTCTCTCTCCAGGTATCACAGAGGTAGAGGGAACTAAGAGAAGTAAAATATTACACAGGTCAGGAATTTGGGGGAAGTCCCTCTGCTTAGGCGTTGAAGGTGACAAGAAGGATAGGACTTGAGGGGAAAACAGGGCCTGGGAGCATGAAATGGGCCCAGTATCCCCCCCTCCCCTCCGCCTCCCCCTCCCCTAGCCCCCCCCACCGTGATGCACAACTCCAGTAGGGCACCATTCACATTGACCCCCAGAGTTAAGCAATGGGGACAGAGTTGTGCTTCCGTGGAAAACTACACAATGTCTAGATTCTAGAGGACTCCTCTCTGGGTTATACGGTGTCATGAGGGTTATTTTGCAGCTTTGTGAATTGTACATGACTGATCGCAGTGCAAAATAATTCTTGGCGATAGACATGCAAATTTTGTCCTATCCCCAGTGGTTTCATGGACTTCACTTTCCTAAAGTAAAAGGTCGGTTGGGGGTGCTTTTGCATATTAATTTCAACATTCCCATATTCATAGGATGGTTCTTTTTCTACTTTCCATTGAACTGGTTTTAACACCTCACCAGTTTGAGTTAAATAAAATCTTTAGCATGTGTTCATATATCAGTATGAGAGTTGTGATTTTACCTTTTTTTTAAAAAAAATGATTCTTTAAGAGTCCACAGTAAGAATCTACTTGGGTCCTTCCCTGTGATCCAGCCGTAAGCATCCAAAACTTGCTAGAAAGGAAGCTATAGCTGAGAACCAAATGCTCACTCCGGCTCAGGGCACATTAGCATAACAATAGACTCTTCACTCCCGGAGGTCCAGGCTTTTTTCCTTTCTTTCTCAGGGCTCCCCTGAGGTGAAACCCTATTACCCCAGGGATGGTGTTTTAATTCACTTCTAAGTGACTGGACCGCAAGTTGGGTTTGCATCCTCAATCCACTGGAGCCTGGATTCATTTGCAAGTAAATAAAATTAACTCTCCTTTTCTAACAGCCCTTAAGGTCAGCAACAACAAGGAGCTACTATGAAATTTTCATAACTAAAGGGCAAGATTTTACTTTGAATGCTAAGTAAGGCTCTTTAAAGATAAAAATCAAAGCCCTGGCCATTTCCTATAGTATGTAGTTCCCCAACTCTTCTTTTTCCCCTGCCTGTCTTCCTTCTATTGGAAGGCACAGTATTATTTGTATAGTAATCAAAATGTATTTGGTACCAAAACACACCGGAAGCTCTGTCAGGAATCTTAGCCTATTGGAGCTACCTGAGGGTTCCTGGGTCTTATATTTTGCTGAAACTCAGAGACTCAGAAGAGAAGATACAAATGGCAACTGAAGAGCCAGGATCTAAAATTAGTGGTTCCAAATTCGTTGCCTTTTTTCCCTATTACATCCTGACGCAGGACAGTGGTCTCCAAAGTAAAGTGTAGGAAGCAATTATTCAAATTTGCTTCAAGTTATTTTTCTTTATTTTTAACTTAAAATTATTTTATTTTTTAATGTATTTTTTAACATTTTATGTATGTTTTACAATATAATACAGCAGAACTACAGCATGTGTATTTAATTTATAAATGAATGAATAAATAAATGTCAGGGGTGTGTGCTCAAAAAAATTATGATAAGGACGACAAATCAAAATAATTTAGAGGCCTTTTCTTTAGTGCTGATGTTGAACTCTAAGCCCTGTGTTTCCTGAAAGCAGGGATGGTAGAGAAATTCTCCCACCATTTTGTATTCCCAGAAAACACAAAGGACAACCAAAGTAAGATCCACCTCTGGCCTTCTTAAGACCAACTAGAAAGAATTAGAAAAATTAGAACAAGCAAATGTTGGTTCTGAGATGATCAGAGCTGGTTGACCCTAAGAATTGAGCTATTTGTTGTTATTGACAGAATTGTTTCCCCCTAAATTTACACATTAAAGCCCAAGTCCCCAATATGACTATATTTGGAGATAGGGACTTTGGGGAGGTAATTAAGTTAATAGGTGGTTGTAGAGGTGGAACCCTAATCCTATAGGACTGGTGTCCCTATAAGAAGAGACACTAGAGATCTCTCTTCTTCCTCCACCCCACGTGCAAACACAGAGGAAAGGCCATGTGAGCACAGTGAGAAGGTGGCCATCTGCAAGACAGGAAGAGAAGTCTCACCAGAAACCAACCCTGACGACACCTTGATCTTAGAATTGTAGCCTTCAGAACTGTGAAATAATAAATTTCCTTTGTTTAAGCTGCCCAGTCTATGGTATTTTGTTTTAGAAGCCCCAATGTCCTAAGACTGCCCAATGCTTAATACAGATGTATGCTATAGGAATTAAGAGAGAGGTCAAGGAAGATCTGATGAAGTGGGATTTGATGTATGGATATTGAAGTGAGATAGTTAGAGATGGTAACAAATGCTGACTTGGCTGGAAAGTCCGTGATCAAGGTGCCAGCATGGTCATGCTCTGGTAATAGCACTCTTCCTGGTTCATAGCCAGTGCCTTCTCTCTGTGTCCTTATCTGGTGAAAGTGGCTAGGGATCTCGCTGGAGGCTCTTTTAAAAGGGCATTAATCCCATACATGAGGGCTCCACCCTCATGTCTTAAGCACCTCCCAAAAGTCCCCACCTCCTAGTGCCGACATCTTTGGAGGTTAGAATTTTAACACATGCATTTTGAGAAGACGCAAAGCCTTTTTTTCACTGGCTTCATGATCCCAAATAGAATCATTGCAAACTAAGGAAAAAGTATCTACAAATGGAGCAGAGAAGCATGCTTAGGCAAACAACTGTATTGCCCTGAGTTTGGGTAAGGACTGGGCTTCTGGGTGATGAGAACTGTGAGGAGGCAGAGGTACAGGAGAAAGGGGGTGACTCCCAGACACAACCAATCCATCTCCAAACCTAGTCCCTCTCTTCCAGGAACCTCACTTTCAGGGATGGTGTTCTGAACATTTTAACAGCACTCAGTGCATTAACCTGGGCCTCGTTTGTTATATCCCATTTCTTCCTAACATTCATAACTTCGCATTCTTTGGATTAAATTTTTCTTTATTTCTTAAAGAAATTTTCTATCACCAGCATAAAATATCAGGCTGGTGGCAAGGGCCTATATAATCTAAGAACCTGCAGCTCTAGAAAGGTGGTGATATAAGCAACTAAAATCTAAAATGAGAACCAGGGACTTCCCTGGTGGCGCAGTGGTTAAGAATCCGTCTGCCAATGCAGGGGACACAGGTGTGATCCCTGGTCCGGGAAGATCCCACATGCCACAGAGCTACTGAAGCCCGCGCACCTAGAGCCTGTGCCCTGCAACAAGAGAAGCCACCGCAATGAGAAGCCCTTGCACCGCAACGAAGAGTAGCCCCTGGCTCACCGCGACTAGAGAAAGCCCGCGCACAGCAATGAAGACCCAAGGTAGCCAAAAATAAATTTCAAATTTCAAATAAATAAATAAATAAAATGAGAACCAGATGCCTCACCCAGAACCCCTCTTGGAGGGACCACACCCAAGTCACATGACCATGCTATAAAAGGGATTTTATAGGCTTGGGTTTGCAAAGTCAATTTGAAAGAGTTATGAAGTTCCCCCTGTGCACCCTGTTATCCAGGTACATGTTTATGTTTGCATATGTTTTTCAGTCTCAGGGGCCTGGCTTTTCATAGCCATTGTTAACAGGACTGAAAATACTACCTTGTAGGATCTACATGTTTTATGTTGAATTTTGAGTTTCCAAAATGAAAATGGATAAACTGATGTTGAAATATTGCTTAAGATATTCTCAAGAATTTCCATTCCCAGTCTGCAAGAGGCATGAAGTAGAGAACCTCTTCCCGCTTTATTCTGTCTCCCTTCATCCCCTCCTTGGAGACGTGTTGCAAAATAGCCTTTGCTGAAGCCAGCCTGCCACATGATGCTGCTGCGGTGATTGCCTTGCCTTAATTACTATTGCCTATCATTCAAAAACACTAATTGAGTCATGGTCCCATTGCAAATGTGACTTAACTTGCTGTTTTACTGCTTGCTCAGGAAATGCAAATAAAAAATAATGGCAGTTGTAATTAACTCAGAACCAGCTATATAACCTGTCCCTCAGTCCGTGACGGGTAAAAGTTCAATTAAAAAGCAAAGTTATTAACAGAGTGAGGTTTGGTCACACATCTGTCATATTGAGTGCGACAGGACACAAAAGTTACCCCATTCCACCAGAGAGGGATTCACTAGGACCCTGCAGTAACTTTATTTTCAGGCTTTTAAAGATAAATAGCTCCATATATAAAGCAATTAAAATTATTCCATATATAGAGTCATATGATTAGTCACTTGCTTAAAAAGTCTAAATAGAAGTGTTTATCTTAGAGTCATGAAGGGTATAACAGTAGTAAACTACAAAACTAAAGGCAAAAAAAAAAAAAAAAATCATGAAGAAATGCCAAGAAGAATATAAGAAACTTACAGAAATGTATACAAACTACCCAAAAGGTTAGTTATCAGAAACCTTCACTAAGATATTTGACACAATATCTACTAGGTGGCTATAATCCAAAAGGAGGATGATAACAAGTATTGGCAAGGATGTGGAGAAATCAGAAAACCTCAAATACTGCTAGTGGAAAAGTAAAATTGAATAGTCACTTGGAAAACAGTTTGGTGGCTCCTAAAAAGTTAAACAGAGAGTATCCAAATGACCTAGCATTTTCCACTTCTAAGTATATACTCAACAGAATTAAAAACATGTCCACACAAAAACTTGTACATGAATGTTCACAGCAGCATTATTCATAATAGCCAAAAATGGAAAACAATACAAATGTCCACTGATTGATAGATGGATAAACAAAATATGGTATATCCATGCAATGGAATATCACACAGCTATAAAAAGGTATGAAACACTGATATATGCTACAACATGCATGACTCTTGAAAACATTATGCAAAGTGAAAGAAACCAGATGCAAAAGGCCACACACTGTATGATTCCATTTACATGGAAAGACCAGAAAAGGCAAATCATAGAGACAGAAAGTCGATTAGTGGTTGCCGGGAACTGGGAAATAGGGGTGTAGGGAGGAAAAACCTTTTTCATTGGCTGGGGCCACAAATAGTATTAATAAAGGATGGATTAACAAAAGAAAAAAAAATTAAGTATGTATGTATCCACAGGAGCTTCACAAAGAAATGAGACTCAAGGAAGCAACCAGATGATTGGGGCTTACTATATACCATCTTAGGCTAAATAAAATAAAAGTTTATTTTTAGTCAGATAATAGGGGGCTATAAAGAGCTTTTTCTACTAGTTCTCAGTTGTCTTTAGCTCAAAATAATCTTTATGCCAAACAGTACTGTCACTAATTGGCCAATTCTTTTTTTTTTAATTTTCTTTTTAAAATTTTTTTTGGTTGCGCCCCACGGCATGTGGGATCTTATTTCCCCGACCAGAGATCGAACCCGCGTCCCCTGCATTGGAAAGGCAGAGTTTTAACCACTGGACCACCAGGGAAGTCCCCCAATTGGCTGTTTCTTCTGTCAGTCCAATGGTCCCTTACCAGAGCTTCTCTGTTTAGTGTAGAGAGCTACTGCTTTCAGGGAGTGGTGGACACTAGCAAAGCAAATAATTGAGACAATAAAGACATAGCTCAGAGTGAAAACAGAAGAACCAATATATGATTCTTGATGTTAAAGGGGTTCAGAACAAACCTCCCCCAAATGTGTCACTTTTGCATTAGGATTATTTTCGAAAATTTTGTTATTTTTTTTTTATTTTATTGAAGTATAGTTGATTTACAATGTTGTGTTAGTTTTAGTTGGCATGAGGATTATTTTGAGCTAAAGGCAGTTGAAAAGAAAATTTGAGTTCAAAATTGAGTTCAAAAGAAAATTTGCCCCTCCCTCAACTATCTAGAAGGTTATAAATTAGGGGTCTTTCCCACAATAAGAGTTATTACCAGAGATAATTGTAAATGAGTGGCCCATCTGTATGGCAGGGCAAACATCTAATTACCCAACATCTGCTCTTCTTTTTTTTTGTTTTGTTTTAATTTATTTATTTTTGGCTGCATTGGGTCTTCGTTGCTGTGCACAGGCTTTCTCTAGTTGCAGCGAGTGGGGCCTACTCTTCCTTACGGTGCGCAGGCTTCTCATTGCGGTGGCTTCTCTTGTTGCAGAGCACGGGCTCTAGGTGTGCAGGCTTCAGTAGTTGTGGCATACAGGCTCAGTAGTTGTGGCGCATGGGCTTAGTTGCTCCGTAGCATGTGGGATCTTCCTGGACCAGGGCTCGAATATGTGTCCCCTGCATTGGCAGGCGGATTCTTAACCACTGCACCACCAGGGAAGCCCACATCTGTTCTTCTTATCATTCTATAAATTACCATCCTGTCCCTGAAAGTTCCAGACCCCCATCCCATTCCTTACCTCAGGATGGCATGTAGACCTTATCTTACCTTTATCTTTGAACCTCTTATGTATGTGTGATACATACAAAATTAAATTTGGTTTTTCTCCTTTTAATCTGTTTCATGTTATCAGAGCAGCCAAAAGTAGCTTTGAAAGGTAGAGGAAAATACTTCCTCCCCTACCATAGCTTTGCCTGGGTGTCTATATTGTATCAGGATTGCAAACTTTAACCTACACATAGAGAAAATATAATTTTTTATTTTTTTCATAAATAATCTGGCCTCCCTCCCATGATTTTTATGATTTAAAAAATTTTAACTAAATCTCCAAACCTGTTTAAAATGAAATTCAATCTGACAATATCAACAATGTTTTCGGATGTGTCCAGTAACTCCTGGATAAAGGGGCCCAGCTCTCAGATAGCTTCAACTTTCCCCAACTTCTCGCCTGCAGACAATCCCTGGACATTTCGGAGAGGAACATGCGACCGCCCTGCCAGCGTTCTTGGCTGAATTCTTCAGCTAGTGTAAGTTATGATCTGGTCGTTCCTGGTTTGAGCACTGCTCTGGTGGTTCACTCTGGTTCACCAGCACCCTCCAAACCTATTCAACTCTTACTGCTATAGACCCCTGAGCCTCTGGCCTTTCCTCTCCTCCAGGCAGCCTGCTGTCCTGGTGGTCCTCTGCTCTGGCAGACCTCCACCAATTCCAACCTCAGCTCTGATGTCTCTTTCCCCTACCACTGCGGGCCTGGGGATGGTCCCATGGCTCTCAGCTCAGCCTCCTGCAATGTGGGATCCCAGACAACTGGGGTTAGGTCAGCCCAGGATGCCCTCTCTATCTAGTGCCTTTGGCACAGCTGCCTCCCAGGTTGAGCTGAGCAGGTCTGAGAATTGACCCAGAGATATTTTCAGGATCCTAATAAACATCTTGGTTTGAGAGAGCCCTTCTTCTGCTCTTGGCTTTTCTCTCTCCTCACTTGAGCCAAAGCCAAATGAGGCAAAAATCCAGGCACACACATCATTCTCTAGGGCTCCTTCCCCCCCTCTCTGGGCCTCTTAGGCTATAATCTCTTGGGGCTGGAAGAATCAGGCTTTCCCCACCTTCCATCGTCTGGCAGGCAATAAATCTCAGTTTTCACTATCATATCACGTCCACCCTCTTCAGCAGGAGAACTATATGGGCTGGGTTATCCAGAATTGGCCTTACGATGTTAAAGGGAAAAAAAGAGTGGGAGGTGGAATGAATTGGGAAAATCTTCTCTTAATTCTCTTTTATGCAACAGAGGCCCAATGCTATCTCCTATTTCCCAGCATTCACACTGTAATGTGACAGATGTCCCAGTCCATACACTCCCCCTCCCTGGACCCAAGGCAAATGGATGCTTGGGGAGAGCTAGGTCAAAGCCTGGGTCTCAAAAAGGCAGAAGAGGAATAGACATTACTGCTTTTCAAAACATTTCCCTTTTCCACATATGTACACACTATTTTATGGGAGACATTTAGTAGTTAAGGACATTAAGGAACCCTGGAATAGTTTTGAGAACTCAAAACATAACCCCTTAATGTATTGTTTTTTTAGATTAAAAGTGCATTTCGTTGTGTTAACAGCAGGTGCTCTTATACTACAATGAGACATAGATGCACATAAATGGGAGACGTAAAATGTAAGGGTCCATAAGAGTGCTCTGAAACCTGGATTCAAATCCTGACCCTGCCACTTAACTTAGGCAAGTTGCCTATCTTGTGCCTTCATTTCCTCGTTTGTAAAATGGGGACAATAATTCATAAGGTGTTTGTGATGAATACGTAAAATAATACACATACTTAGAACCATTCCTAGCACGTAGTAAAAATGTAACAAATACTGTTATATGTGCATATACAATTATGATATGCATGTAATTGTGATATGACTCTTACTCCCATATATATTCCAGTAACTATGGGCCAGGTGCTGTTCTAAGCATTAAAAATACAAGTTGAATGAGGCAGACACAGTCCTGCCCTTATGTGTGTATCAGAGCTGAATACAAAGACCTGCAGTAGCTCGTTGTACATAAACACAATCAAGGTGTTCTCTCTTAGGGAATCCTCAGTTAGCCAGAGTTGTATGACTTCCCAAATACCAGTCAGGCTACCCCATCTGAAATGTCACTCCAGTTGACACGTATGTCCTTGGCTGATGCTCTTTAATCAATGGCCTTTCAGCTCTGTCCACAGTTCTGTTGGTGTGTCTCAAGGTCTTTTGGTTCTCTCCAGGTGTGTGGACTACTATCCCGGGACTGAGTTCTTCCATCCATGATACACATGGGGGCAGCAGTGGCACTTGGGCTTTAAGTGATGGGGCTTTTTAAATTGAGCCCTGAAAAGAAAGGAAAATAAAAATAATGGAAGGCAAGGAAGGAGGGAGGAAAGAAAAGAGGAAGAAAGAAAGAAGGGAGGGAGGAAGGAAAGAAGGAAAAGAAGTGTGGCGTGAAAAGGACTCAAGACAAATTTTAATGTTTTGGCCCAGGTTCTTGTTCCCTTCTTGACATCAGGCAGTGTGGGATTAATCCACCCAAGTGCATAGTGAGGAAGAAGGTCTGATGTGGGGAAGTATAGGAGACCCACTAATGCTGGAGCCCACCTAAGAGGGCTGAGCTGAGCACCCCTAGGGAAGGCTCTCCTACCTTCAGGCACTTAGGGCTCAGACTAGCTCCGACAACACCCTGTCCTGCCTTTTCACTGGCCCCGGGATGTAACCTGCATTCCTTTCTCGCTCGAAGCTGCCATCAGCCACTCTAGCCTTAGAGATTTCCTCTTTTCTGAGCCAGCTCACAGTGAGCCCCGGTGACCCAGCTACCACACTCCACCCAGCCCAGAGCAAGCCCACAGTCCATTTTCTTTCTAAGAGATTTACTACCAGGAAACAGATAAGAGGTAACAAAAATAAGCAGAGAGGGAATTATCAAGATAAAGGCGGTCTTTCACAGCCCCTGTAGCCGAACTCTAGTTATTTTCTTTTCAAAACGAGATTGAATTGAATACTCTGCTTTTTCCAGGAGGAAAGGTGACTAAAGGTGCAAGTTTGCCCAGGACAGAGGGGAGTCGTAGGACGGGAGGCCTCCTTCAGTGCTAAAACTGGGACAGTCCCGGACGAAAGGGAGTTGGTCACCCTATGAGTGCTCAAACGTGGCCTCTCCTCGGCTTGACAGAGCATCCTGACTCAAACCTGTGGGAAGCCCCCCATCAGGGCTGAACAACACGTGGTGGTTAGGGGTCCTCCAGGTGCCCATTTGTCTCAAATGGACAACTCATATTTCTCAAGATCATTACTAAGGCATCACTGCTGATTCCAATTCCTAGGAAGCCCGCACAGCGTGCTTTCTCCTGTCCAGCTTCCCCACCTAAATGGCAGGAGTCAGCAGGGCTCTTTCCAAGGGCTCCCCTGGCCATATTCTAGAGATTGGTTACCTTCTCCTTCTCAGACCAAGGAAATCCTCCCATCTCCGACCCCTCAACAACATTTTGCAAACTGCTATTTCCTGGAAGACTATCTTACAAACCATCTCAAAGTTAACCCTGTTCCTGTGCTGTCGGGGTGCAGGGGGATTTTCCTTCTCTTCTTCTGGGTTCTTTGGCTGGTCTAATAATTCAATTGACATAAGACACATTAACAGGAGAAAAACCAATTTTTATCTTGTACATACGGGATCCTCATAAAATTATGACACCCAAAGGCAGCCGGGCAATGGAGGCTTATATGCCATCCTGAGCTACAGGATGGGACAAGGGCTGGGGCTTCAAAGGGGAGGAAGATAACTTCCTGGAGGATAAGAAGACCAGATTTTGATAATAGAGGTTTGCCCTGCCATACTCATAGGTCATTCAGATAAAAAGTTATTTCTGGGTCAGGCCCCTTATCTACATTCTTTTAGGTCGTTAAGGGAGAGGTAACAGCTCTTCTTGAACCTGCTGGGTCTTGATGGACTTCAGCTCAAAATAATCCACATGCCGAAATGGCACATTTAGGGGGTGGCATATTCTGCTCTCCTTCAACGTTAAGGAACATTTCTTAGAGGGACACAAAGGATGCAGCCCCTCCCAAACTATTAAACCACAGACTTTCCTCCCTTCTCTTCAGGGAGTTACCATTACAGCCTCCAGCACCTCTGTTTTGAAGAGCATATGACCCTGGAGTCTTTGATTCCACTAAGCAGCTTTGGGCCTTTTCCTGGTGATACCCAGTGCTATTTTCATGGAAAAATCATGCAGAACACTGGGAGATTTTACTAAGGTGGACCCAGCACCAGGCCAGCCATGCCAAGCAATGTGAAGGGTGTGTGTGTGTGTGCACACGCATGTGCACGTGGATTGGAAGTCTGCCCTACTCAGTTCTTTGCACCTCAACCCAGGTTGCAAGCGCCATCTTTACTGACTTGGGAGGAGCTGTTGAAAGTCTCTCCAAAAGCCACTGTGCCTGCATGATTTCTTGCACTTCCTAAAAATTGTGAGGTCCAGTAGGTGCAAATTCCAGCCAATTCAGTTCTTGGGTCGCATCCCCTCTTGTGCCAGCATAGGTAGGATTCACTGTAAACAAATAGTTATATTCTTGCTTATATGTACTAGTATATATGTACATGTTAGGTTTTCTAGTAGCAGTAAAGACCGTTGAACTGAGATTAGTTTAGAGCAATACACATGGCATAGCTCTTCTTTCCAGTGATACATCTCTTCATTTCTTTCCTACATTTTGTTTTTGTAATTTTTGAAATGGCAATAAAACCAACCAGTGCTGATTTATATATTGAAAACAGGCTCTCTGAAGTAACTTGGGAAATGGAGTTCGAATTCCTGAATTTATTTATTTTCCCCTGCAGTTTATGTGGCTTGTTGGTTATTCTGGACCTGAGTGCTGCTGCTAAGAACGTAGAAGGGGCGACCTCCTGCTCCCGAGGGGCATTTATCACCTGTAATTTTCCAGAAGTCCTGCCTCTAATCTCCGAATTTCCTCCAGTGCAAATTGACTTTCACTGAGGTCAGTCTGGAGCCAAGTCGTTTGCAGGTTCAAAGAGGTAAGCTCTGCAGGCCATGAGGTGGAGCGCACCACCCTGCAGGGCCCCCAGGAGGGGAGCAGTTATTCTGTCCCACCCTCTGCTCAGCGCTGGCTCCACAGGCAATAGTCACCCCAAACACAATCCAAGTTGTTTAATTAAAAGATGTCCAGGGAATTCCCTGGCGGTCCAGTGGTTAGGATTCTGTGCTTCCACTGCAAGGGACATGGGTTCAATCCCCGGTCGGGACCTAAGATCCCGCACGCTGCACGGCCAAAAAAAAAAACAAAAAAATGTCCAATCCCTTATTTCCTAAGTGGAGCAGAATGGGAAGTGTTCCTGCTGTAAAGTATAATGGAGATTGGTCTTCTCTCACGCAGCCTGGTGAGGGAAATTGCTCTTAGAAGAACTGTCAGCACTTTGGGCTGAGACTCACACATACATGGTATTAAAGTTGATTTCTGGCAAGTGCCACTCGTGGTATTTATTCAAAAGAAGCCAAGTATTTAAATGGAGTTAAAACAAACCAGCCTTTCTGCTCTCCACAACCTACAACCTTCCGTTCAACCTTCTCCGAGATTTTGAAAAATTGACGGCACCCTTTAATTAGTCCCTTCTTTCTGCACCAACTGGTCTCAACTGGCACTGGAAATGATGAAATGCCAGAGAACACCACAAAGCTGTCTAAGTGGCAGTTTACTAAGAAAAATTCACTTCCTTTCATTTCCTTCCTGGGTTTTAGACCAACTGAGGTCATCTGTTCAAGAACAACCTGTCTCCTCTTTCTGACTGCAAATGAAGGTGGTGCCTGCCAGCAGCTCACAGCACAAACTGCAGCAGGGCCAGGGGTTCTGCTGGCCCAGGGACAGGAATGAGGAACTGGGAGATGGGGACTGACATACGTACACTACGATGTATAAAACAGATAACTAATGG
Organism: Hyperoodon ampullatus; assembly: GCF_949752795.1. Lineage (NCBI taxonomy): Eukaryota > Metazoa > Chordata > Mammalia > Artiodactyla > Ziphiidae > Hyperoodon > Hyperoodon ampullatus. The sequence goes on from NC_136926.1 coordinate 76,148,199, forward strand.
GAACCTACCGTACAGCACAGGGAGCTCTACTCGGTGCTCTGTGGTGACCTAAACGGGAAGGAAATCTAAAAGAGAATGGATATACGTATACGTATAACTGATTCACTTTGCTCTACAGCAGAAATGAACACAACATTGTAAAGCGACTATACTCCAATAAAAAATTAATTTAAAAAAAAAAAAAAAAGAGTGCATGGTGAATTTCAGTGTCAGAGAATGTGACAGCCAGAAGGGGCGCCAGAGAAGAGGAATTCCCGCACTGCCCTGAAGAGGAGGCTGAGGTGCGAGGCTCTAGAGCATCTGGCTGAGGGGAGAGGAAGAAAGTAAGGGGGCTGCTTGGTCCTGCTGACTAATTTTGATCCACCAGAGGACTCACGCCTCCACCGCTCCCCAGTTTGGATTTCCTTGTTTCAGGGGAGGAGGCCTGAGGGCTCAGGAAGATAGACCAGCTTCTGGATGGTAGCCAGCACTGCAGGGTGAGGACAGGGCAGGACCAGAAACTGCTGTGGGCTTAAAAACATGTTTTCTCTGCCTTTCCTTTTTTTTTTTTTTTGATTTAATGTGCAAAGGTTTGAGTTAATTATTCTCCTCAGTTCATAGCACACTATCATCTTTGTCCTCTCAATGGCCCTGTGTTGCTTTGTTTATTTATTCCCTTTATCTGCAAATCCCATTCATTTCCCCTCATAGGCAACCATTCTAAACTGTTTAATCTGTATCTTTTTATTTGAATGTGTCTAGCAAAATGGTATTATTGTGTCGTATGTATGGATATATGAAGAGGTAGATAGATAGACCTCTATTTATATGATATATATGAGATTTTTATTTTGAAAAAAATAAAGACACAAAAAATTCATTAAAAAAGAAAATACAAAGGCACATGAAAAGATGCTCAACATCGTTACTCATTAGAGAAATGCAAGCCAAAATCACAATGTGATACCACAGCACGGTCATTAGGATGGCTACTGTTAAAAAACAAACGGAATTCCCTGGCGGTCCAGGGGTTAGGCCTCCACTGCAAGGGGCACGGGTTCAATCCCTGATCGGGGAACTAAGATCCCACAAGCCGCACATGGCCAAAACAACAACAACAACAAAACAAACAAAAAACAGAAAATAACAAGTGTTGGTAAGGATGTGGAGAAATTGGAAACCCCCTGCATTGCTGATAGGGACATAAAATGGTGCAGCCGCACAGGAAAACAGTTTGGTGGTTCAGCAAAAAGTTAAACATAGGATTGCCATATAATCAAACAACTCCACTCTTAGGTATAGACCCAGAAGAAGTGAAAGCAGGGATGCAGATTCTTAAACATGAATGTTCATAGCAGCATTATTTGCAATAACCAAAAGGTGGAAACAACCTAAGTGTCCATCAACAGATGAATATGGATTTTTTGAAAGTGTGTTATATGTCCACAGTGAAATATTAAACCTCCCCAAAAAAGGAATGAAATTTTGAACCACACTACCACGTAGATGAACCTTGAAGACATTATTCTAAGTGAAATAATCCAAACACAAAAGGACAAATAATGTGTGATTCCACTTATATGAGGTACCTAGAATAATCAAACTCATAGAGACAGAAAGTAGAATAGTGGTTACCAGGCAATGGAGAGAGCGGGGAAGGAAGAGTTATTATTTAATGGGTACAGAATTTCAGTTTGAGATGATGAAAACGTTCTGGAGGTGGATGGTGGTGATAGCTGTACAACAGTGTGAATGATCTTGATGTCACTGAACTGTACACTTAAAAATGGTTAAAACGGGGCTTCCCTGGTGGCGCAGTGGTTAAGAACCTATCTGCCAATGCAGGGGACAGTTTCGAGCCCTGGTCTGGGAAGATCCCACATGCCACGGAACAACTAAGCCCGTGCGCCACAACTACTGAGCCTGCGTTCTAGAGCCCACGAGCCACTACTACTGAAGCCCATGTACTTAGAGCCCATGCTCCACAACAAGAGAAGCCACCGCAATGAGAAGCCCGCGCACCACAACAAAGAGTAGCCCCCCACTTGCCGCAACTAGAGAAAGCCCGCGTGCAGCAACAAGGACCCAGCACAGCCAAAAATAAATAAATAAATTTGCTTTTAAAAAATGGTTAAAATGGTGCATTTCAGTTATGTACATGTTATCGTGCACACAAAAAGACATGTAAAAAAAATTCCCCACCACCAAAAATAAGATTACAATAAACATCTCTGGCCTGTCCCACGATGGCGCTGTGTGAGAATCTCTCTAGGATATATTCCTAGAAGCCAAATTTCTGGGACATTTTTAATTTAACCAAGTACTGCCAGGTTGTTCCAGAGATGGAGCTCCAGTTTGCACTCCTTCCCACCAGCAGAGCACAAGTGTTTCTCTGTCCTCACATTCCAGCCAACGTTTGGCATAAGCAGCTTTCTAATTTTTGCAAGTCTAATACAAGAAAAGTGTTGCTTTGATTTGCATTTCTCTAATTGCTAATGATTTTACTCATCTCTTCATAGACTGATTAGCTTTTCGAAATTCTTCTTCTGTGTAATGGCTTAAATGTGTCCCCCGTGAAAAGGCATGTTGAGGTCCTAACCCCCAATGCCTCAGGATGTGAACTGATTTGGAAATAGGGTCTTTGCAGATGTAATCCAGTTAAAATGAGGTCATTAGAATGGGCTCTAATCCAATATGACTGGCATCATTTCTGAAAAAAGGAAATTTGCACACGGAAACAGATGTGCACACAGGGTAGACTATGTGAAGAAATATAAAAAGGACACCATATGAGGACTGGAGTTGTACTGCCACAAGCCAAGGAATGTCTGGGGCTACCAGAAGCTGGAAGAGTCCAGAAAGGATCCTACTAGGCTATCCGAGAGATCCTGGCCCTGCTGACACCTTGATTTTAGACTTCCAGCCTCCTCATCTTTGAGACAATAAATTTCCGTTATTCTAAGCCACCAGTTTGGGTTATTTTGTTATGACAGCTGTAGGAAACTGATACCCTCTGTGAATTGCCTGTCCATATTATTTGCCTATTTTTCAGTGGGGCTCCTGCATCTTCCTATAATGTGCAGAAGTTCCTCGTCTGTTCCAGATTCATCTTCATTTTTGGCCTTTCTCCCTCTGTCACTCCCACCGGCTCCCATGGGGTCACTTTGAGAGCAGAATTTCAAGTAGAAGGGAAGGGCAACCCAGCTGGACAGAGATGAGAAGGAAAGAGGAAGCAGGGGTATTTTTAGGCCAAAGAGGCTTTGTGCTGCCCCTAAACAGAAGTGGGAAGGCAGGCTTGGATTGGAGGAAGATCAGCCTGAAGATACTGAGGAATCTCTGTGATTCCCTAACTGCCTTGAACCCTTTATCCTCAAAGCCTTTGATGCCCACCTATGGCTAAGATCAGTGAGTGAGTCTCAGCTAGATCCCCAAGCCATTTTTGGGTCAGGTTTACAGGTGCTTTGGGCCCCCCAGTGACCACCTTCAAGGGAACCAGCAGTTTGCTTCACGCCCACTCACATGAGGCCCCATGGAGAAATCATGCACCAGGCTGTGTTAGGCCTTCTGAAACTGCCCTCCAATTTAGTTTCTTTGAGCCTTTCAGAATATCCACGGGGGAAGGCCATGACATATTTTAAAAGGTGTTTGCTTGAGAAAGGCACTTTTGTTAGCAAAGCTGGATGACGCGGCATGGAAAGGCTAAGGCCACTGGAAGGAGTTGGCTTCGGCAGGTGTGGGCAGGGCCAGGGCTGCAGAGGCAGGGGCTGAGAGTGTGGTTTTGTCCAGGATGTGGTTTCTAAAATGAGCCCATTTCATCCATCATTAATTTTTACTCCCCTAAACGGTGCCATCTCTTGTTTTCTCACGGTACCTTTCCTGAGAGGCCTCTTAAACTCCTCTACACGTCCCCGGACATGTAGCACCTGGAATTCCAGCAACATATTTCAAAAGACCCTCTAGAAAAACCCTGCCCTAGATGTAGTACGGGGAGATGACCAGACTCGGAATCCTGTACCAAGAAGATCAACTCACATCAAAAAAAAATCAGGAAGACTCCATCTATATACCCTTTGTACAATAAGGCTTTAAAAGAATTTTTTTGTAGTTTTCTTTCTTGAAAAAGATCAAATGATATGACTGAGAATACTCACAGAGCTATTGCATGCCTGGAGAACTCAATCTAGGGTAAATGTTTTGGTAAACAAACCTCCTTTTAAAGGATATCATTTAACAGTTTTACACATATGTATTGCCTGTTAATTCAAGGTATTCAGTGGTTGTATTTTTTTAAATAAAATATTACTCCTGAACCAAAGCAAATCATATCTCTCTCTCTCTCTCTCTCTCTCTCTCTCTCTCTCTCTCTCTCTCTATATATATATATATATATATATATATATATATATATATATATGAAGTTTAAGGTTCTGTGTTAGGTTTTATCATCTTGGGGTGGAGAGGCAGCCTTCACAAACAAGACATGAAATTCAGAAGCCATGAAGGAAAATGTGCATATGTGAATATATAATGATAATTTTTAAAAAGGCTTCTGCCTGGCAACAACAAAAATGAGGCAAAAAAATCAAATTAAAAAATAAAAGATAGACTGAGCAAAGATATTGTATTATGTACAACATATTAGGCCAGTAGCCATACTATTCAAAGACCTAGTCCAAACTTAAGAAAAGACCACAAAAACACAGGAAAAAAAAGATGAGAGATAGGTACAGGGACTTCAAAGAGAAAATACAAATGGCAAAAGAATACATGAGAAGATATTCAATCTACCAAAGAAATAAAAATTTAAAATATAACACCTTTTTTCATACTGATAAACAAAGGCTTAAGTGAGGGTGGGGGGTGGGGAGCAGAACTTTTATATACTGTTCGTAGGCATGTAAATTGATACAGAATTTTTGGGGGAGGCATTTTTGCATTGCCTCTTAAACTTTAACATATGCATAACTAGGAAACTAATAACTCCAATCTAGAAACTTATTCTACGTTAATGCTTGCATATGTATACCATTAGATATACAAGGAGAATGATCAATTAAATTCTGGTACCTCTATTCAACAACACCATGTATCCCTTAAAAAGAATGGAGTGTTGCTATGAATAATAACCTGAAAACTGCCTGTGATATATTGTTAAGTGAGAGAATCAGGGTGTAGAATAAGATACACATATGTAATAATTCCATTTATGTAACAAAACGTATGAAGCTAGGCAAATAGACAAATAGGTGATAGAGTAACCATACATGAGTTTAGTAAAATAGAATGATACATACCAACAGATGAAGTGGTGGAATTATCAGCTTTCACATCCTATTTCATGGCATAAAACTTTTCCTAAAATAACCTGTTCTAGGTCTTTTGATCATCACATAGCATCACAGATCATGGAGCAAGCTCTTCGAAGTCATGATCTGGGCCATTCACCTCTATATTCCCCGGATCTAGTTCAGAGGCAGACATCACAGGAAGTTCAATAGCTGTTTGTTGAAGATTATAGGGCTTCACCCTTCCCTATTCCATGCAACTACAGAGGTAAATGTGGCTTTATCAGGATTCAAGGTCAGCTTGAGTCTACCCTCAGAGCCAACCTGCAAAATAGTTTGGTGAAAGCAAAAGTGTAAGGACACAGGAGCTACCGCCCAAGTCTGGTCTGGCTTCTCCTCACCGTTGCTGCAGCCAGTGGCCACCGGCCTGTCCCAGTTGGAAGGCTTTTAAGTCAGTTCACAAGGAAGGACGCATTGGGATAAAGGACTATCTGCTAAGGTGCATGGAGGCCAAATAGGGAGCAACAGAGGAGACAGAGAAGCAAGAGAGAGGAAACAGAGGGTAGAGAGGCAAAGAGAGTCAGGTGACACCACGAGGAATTTACAGACAGCAATCAAGAAAAGAAGCACAAGATTATATATTTACATATAGAACAAGTCTCAAAAAGGTCACATGACCTGGCCCTGTCTTTTTTTTTTTTTTTTTTTTAATAAATTTATTTATTTATTTTTGGCTGTGTTGGGTCTTCATGTCTGTGCGAGGGCTTTCTCTAGTTGCGGCAAGCGGGGGCCACTCTTCATCGCGGTGCGCGGGCCTCTCACTGGTGCGGCCTCTCTTGTTGCGGAGCACAGGCTCCAGACGCGCAGGCTCAGTAGTTGTGGCTCACGGGCTTAGTTGCTCCGTGGCATCTGGGATCTTCCCAGACCAGGGCTCGAACCCGTGTCCCCTGCATTAGCAGGCAGATTCTCAACCACCATGCCACCAGGGAAGCCCTGGCCCTGTCTTTTAACTGCTCCCGCTCTAGTCTTCAAGCCCTCTTTGAAGGTGACCACAAATAGAAGAATCTTTCCTAAGTGAGAGAGTCAAACATTAACAAACTCCTTGAAATAAATCTCCAAACTGGATTGTCAAGCTTTGGCTCACAAGAGTGCACCAATTTGCAAGCCGGCCCCTCACATGGGTGTCTGACATCCCAATGACTTGTCTTACTCTTTGGTCTGGTGTCATATTATCAAAAGCTAATATTTGGGACTTCCCTGGTGGCGCAGTGGTTGAGAGTCCGCCTGCCGATGCAGGGGACACGGCTTCGTGCCCCGGTCCGGGAAGATTCCACATGCCGCGGAGCGGCTGGGCCCATGAGCCATGGCCGCTGAGCCTGCGCATCCGGAGCCTGTGCTCCGCAACGGGAGAGGCCACAACAGTGAGAGGCCCGCATACCGCAAAAAAAAAAAAAAAAGCTAATATCTGTCAGTGTCTTACTAAATGCTGTGATTCTAAGCTCTTCGTGTGTATTGACTCTTTCTCTTCACAGAAGTCCTACGAGCTACATACAATGTAGAAAACCCACTTTGTAGTTGAAGTGTCTGTGTGGTTAAGTAATTTGTCCAAGGTCTCTCAGTTAGTAAATGTGGGACCCTTAGACAGTGCTTCTTAAATTTTAACATGAATCTGAATCACCTAGGCATCTTATTAAAATGCAGATTCTGACTCAGGAGGTCCAAGGTGGGGCCTGAAATTTTGCATTTCTAATGAGCTCCAGGGAATGCCAATGTTGCTGGTTCCACAGATCACACTTTGAGTAGCAAGACTCTAGAACTCAGGTCATGAAGGTTACACTTTCAGAGCCAAGCTGCAATACCAACTGTGAGCTCCAAGGATGTAGATTAACCACTCTGTTTAAAAGAAGAGATTGGGGAGGATGATCTCTGGATGCTGGCAAACTCTACAGTTTAAAACTATTGCAGAATCCTCGTAGAAAAAAAGTTACCACTGCATTCCTGGGCCACACTCAGTGCCCAGGCCCCAAGTCATATACTGTACTGTAGAGAAAGAACAGGACACATAATGGACAAGTCTTTCCATAGAAAGAGACATCAGAATACATCACTCCTAAAATATGCCCCTTTGGCATATGGATTATTTTGAGCTAAAGGCAAATGAGAGCCAGCAGATGCAGGAAAAGCTCTTTACCTCCAGCAGCTGCCTAAAAATAAGGTATAAATTTCCCCTTTAGAAAAGGAAATTCACATTCATAATGTAAATTTCCATTTGTAAAGGTGTCTCTGTACTGGGAGGAGAGCTACTCAGGAGACAATTCTTATGTGCATAACAAGAAGATCCTTTTCTACCCCGCATTTCCTCCTCTCCTCTCTCCCTACCTTGCCCCCCAACCCAGAAGTCCCAACCCCGCTTTCCTTTGTTTAGCTTAACGTGGTATATAAGCCCCATTCATCTGACCCTTGAGCCCCATTTTCTCTATCAAACTCCATGCAACGTACGTACGTAATTAAAGTTGTTTTTCTCTAATCTGTCTTATTTCAGTTTGATTCCCAGGCCCTAGACATTGAACCTAGGAGGATAGAGGGGAAAAGGTTTTTTCTTCCACTACACATCTAAGCTGAGACATGAAGGGTACCTAGGAGTTCGCCTGGTGAAAGCAGATGGGGAAGAGAGGCAGGCAGAAGAAAGAGCACGAGAGAAGACCCGAAGTCAGCCAGGTATTAAAAGGTAATAAAAGTAATAGTGATTGACCTTCAGGTTGAAAAGGAGTGTGAGAGGTAGAAATGTGAATCGGGCCAGCTCACAGTGTGTCTCAAAGGCCTGGTTTCTTTTCTTTTTTTTTAATTTTTATTTACATATTTATTTTTGGCTGTGTTGGGTCTTTGTTGCTGCGCGTGGGCTTTCTCTAGTTGCGGTGAGTGAGGTCTACTCTTCGTTGCAGTGCGTGGGCTTCTCATCGTGGTGGCTTTTCTTGTTGCAGAGCACAGGCTCTAAGCGTGCGGGCTTCAGTAGTTGTGGCACGAGGACTCAGTAGTTGTGGCTCACGGGCTCTAGAGCGCAGGCTCAGTAGTTGTGGTGCACAGGCTTAGTTGCTCCATGGCATGTGGGATCCTCCCAGACCAGGGCTCAAAACCATGTCCCCTGCATTGGCAGGCGGATTCCTAACCACTGTGCCACCAGGGAAGTCCCAAAGGCCCAGTCTCTTAACATGACCCGTGGGCTAAGGTGATGCAAAGCCTTTGAGGAGTTTTAAGCAGGAAATGGATAAATGGATTGGGATTTTAGTTTAAAGAGCTATAGTGTGTAGAATAGAATGTGGGGAGCGGTTGGGAGGGGCCCAAGGTTGGAGACACGTGTCCACTAGGAGGCTGTTACAGTTATCACTGTGAAAAATGACAGCAACCGCGAACTGGGGTATTGCAGGGGGTATTGCAGGGAAAGAGACACATTCTAGAGACATTTACCAAGAAGACAACGGAGTGAAAAAGGTGAAGGATGAAAAGGAGGCGAGTGAGAAAAAGACAGTGCTAAAGGATGCTTTTTTTTTTTTTTTTTTGCAGTACGTGGGCCTCTCACTGTTGTGGCCTCTCCCGTTGCTGAGCACAGGCTCCGGACGCGCAGGCTCAGTGGCCATGGCTCACGGGCCTAGCCGCTCCACAGCATGTGGGATCTTCCCGGACCAGGGCACGAACCCGTGTCCCCTGCATCGGCAGGCGGACTCTCAACCACTGCGCCAGCAAGGAAGCCCTAAAAGATGTTTTTTTTTTTTTAAAAAAAAAAGGTAAAATCCTGACTCATAGGATATAAAATGAACACATGCTAAAGATTGTATTTCACTCATAAAGAGGGAACCAGGCAGATGTTATAACTGGTTCAAGGGAGAAATTGAAAAACAGACACATCTGTGGAGGAGGAATATTGAAATGAATGTACGCACGTCGGCAGAGCTAGCTTCTTCCGCAGTTGGGGAGGGGATTCTGAACCTCCACGAGACAGGACACCATGGGTCCGTCTAGAGCTAAGAATTAGTTTGCATTCTGGTGGTTATACACCATTTACAGAGTTGTGCAATAGTCCCTGAGGAATCAGAAGACGCAGAGGGGTGTCCCCCAGACAACGCAAAGTTTTCTGCAGAAGCACAAATTTGTCCTTGAAGCAGGGTGACTCTGGGATGTCTGACTTGGACACCTAGGGGGACAGTTAGGACATTCACTGAGCAGGGAATATGGGCAGAAAGGAGGTGCCGGGGGGCTGGGCTGGGGGAGGAGAGAGGCGGTACATTGACTTGGTCACATTTCTTTTTTTTTTTTTAATTTTTTTGGCCACGCTGCAGGCCATGCGGGATCTTAGTTCCCCCAGCAGGGATCGAACCCGTACTCCCTGCAGTGGAAGCGAGGAGTCTGAACCACTTGACCGCCAGGGAAGTCCCCGGTCCCATTTCAATAGCTGACGCTTGCCTCTGGTGGAGATGTGGCTGGGCGAATACTTGAAGATATGAAGGGGAAACTCCAGTCTCACGACAGGGCACGCTGTTCAATGGAAGAGGGGTACTTCAACTAGAAAAGCATGAAAAGTCAAATGTCTAAGGCCAGTGGCCCGGCCTTGGGCAGGGTGGTCCTGTTTTGTTTTGGTTTCAAGGATAAAGTATCTCTCTCTCTCGGGCTCAGTGGCTCCAGTTTTGGGGGAGGCATTGTTTGAAGAGCCTCCCTTGCTTTAACCACGTGTGACATTGATTGAACATCATTTTACAGAAGGTTCTGTGTATCACGCTATGGTGTATTCCAAATAGATCTTGCCTGGAAGGAACTTCCAGGGTGGCTGTTTAACATTTGGATTTTTCATTAGAAAAAACGTCACCCATGTGACCACTTTCCCATCCCAACAACAATGCTCTTTCTTAAGACTCCTAAAAACAGGGACTGTTTTCCAAACCAAAAAGTGGAAAATGGGCAAAGGATTGTCTTCAATTTGTCAGTTTATAGGAAGGGACATATAAAAATTATTTAAAAATTGAGTTGGTTTTATGGCTTCTGTGTACTGAAAGCAATAAATTCAACTGAGGCTTGGGTCTGCCGGGGACATTTTGGATCATACGGTTAGGAGACGCAGGAAGTAGTTTTAATAGTAGGTACTGGATTTTTTGTCTTTTACTAAGTAAAGTAATATGGGGTACTAGTACTAATGAAAACTAACTAGAAAATAGGAAGATGAGATAAGAGTAGAAATTGTGCAGATTTTAGAAGGAATTCTGCTGTTTCCCAGCCTCTGTGGTGCTCTATTTCTCCCAGCAAGTGACAGGTGACACTTACCTACAGGCCCTGTCCCACCTCCAGTCTAGGAAGCTCTTAAATAGAGGTGTTTGGGTCCTTCTAAGTGGCCTTGACAGGTTTTGTGCTGTGGCCACATAGACCTGAGTTTCAGAGAGACTGGAGTTCAAGGTCTATAAACAAGACCTGCCTTGCTCTGGCCATCCCCCTGCTCTGAGCCCTAAGATTAGGATGTTGCTCCGTGCAGATGCCCTTCTCTGTCAGCTGCCAATTTTGCTGGACTTTGAGTACCATCTTCACTGGGTTCCCTGCTGTCATGATCTGCCTGCCTGTTGGAACGTCCTGATCTCTGGGGTCAGGCCCTCCTACTCATCCCATGCTGAGTGCTCAGGACTCTGGTCCACGCTCTTTGTATCCTCCAGATACTCTGCCCTGGACTCCACACAAACCTCACCCCGACACCAGCTGTCCACGCTCTTTGTATCCTCCAGATACTCTGCCCTGGACTCCACACAAACCTCACCCCGACACCAGCTGTGGGGCTCCCACCAAGCAGCAAAGCTGCCACGGTGGCCGGATCCCAAGCCTGGCCCCATCCAGACTGCATCTCTGTCCACGCATCCCTGGGCCATGTCTGTCTTCACTAGGAAAATCCAGTTAACGTTGGACTGCAGCACTGTCTAAATTTATATCAAAACTGAAATCTGTCCTTGTTTTATAAATTCATATATTATGGAAACATCAAGGGACATCCAGAGCCTTTGGTTCAAGTTCGCTTATTCCCTTCTGACAAACTGAAATTTTAATCTCCAAATATTGTCTTATACTGCCCGCTACCCTCTCCTGCTTCCACTCTGGAAATCCTTGCTCTCTTCCGCATATTTGCAAAAGCAAAAACATTGCTGTGTTTTACTCCCCACAGTCTGTGTTATATGGAAGATGTATTGTTTAGTTTTTTAAATATAATTTTAGATACATTCACCCTTCTTCTCCCCAACGTTCAAAATCACTATACCCCATGCATGGATGTGTATGTGTGCATGTGAATACGTGCTTGTTGAAATAAGTTACATTGGTGGTGTAATTAATCTCCCCTTGATCTTCGATTCCATGATACTAGCAGGAAACACGTGTGAGGGCCTACTATGTGCCAGGACTGCGCTAAGGGCTTTATATGCACCCTCATTCAATCCTCCTAACAGTCCTATGATTAGCCCTAATTGTTGCATGAAAAATCTGAAGCCTGGGGAAACAAAGTAATTCTCCAAGTTTCACAATTACAGTGGAGCAGAACAAGATTCGAATCCAAGTCAGATGACCCTGGATGTTCTAAATCTCAGCATTATCTTTGCGTTCCAGCCCCTGGTACGATGCAGGGCACAAAGAGGGCCTTCAATACACGTTTGTTGAGTGAATGAATGCTTCACCCCTCCTGACTTAGATTCAACCTACACCAATTAATGTAGATCGTGTATCTACTTTGTACCAGCCACTGTGCTTTGACGTGAAGAAGCAGTTAATGGTTTATCTAAGATAATACCCATAAACTAGAAACTAGAAAACAATCAGCCATATGGCAGAACGAAGTCTAGAACAGACATTTTTTTTTTTTTATAAAACTGCATCACTGACTCTTTTATCAGCCATGATGCCTCAGTTCTCCTTTTCGGCTTGGAGAAGGAATGAGTACGACAAAGTGGGGGGAAAAGGATTCTTTTTTTTAATGTAACTGAGGAAGACTAAAAAGAAAAACAAAATCAGAGAGGATGTGTAGTCATATATAGGATGTTAGACCCAGAAGAGATTAAATTCAGTTGAGGTGCCAAGGAGGAAGTGGCTGTTTCCTCCTTAGGTGGTTTAAAATGTTGCTCCACTTGCCAAAGCTCATGGGGATCACATATCACAGAGGAGAATGGCCACCACAGAAAGCTTCAGCCCAGAGGACTCAGGTTACCGGGAGCCTCCCTCAGCCACTGAGGCAATGGCCAAGAGCTAGGGTTTTATAAAAAAAGAACGAGATAATGCCATTTGCAGCAACATGGATGCCACTAAAGATGATCATACTAAGTGAAGTAAGTCAGAAAAAGAAAGACAAATACTGTATGATATCACTTATATGTGGAATCTAAAATATGACACAAATGATCCTATCTATGAAACAGAAACAAAATCAGGGTCATAGAGAATAGACTGGTGATTGCCAAGGGGGAGGGAGGTGGGAGAGGGTAGGAGTGGGAATTTGGGATAAGCAGATGCAAACTGGTATATATAGAATGGATAAACACAAGGTCCTACTGTATAGCACAGGGAACTGTAGTCAATATCCTGTGAGAAACCATAATGGAAAAGAATAGGAAAAAGAATGTATATATATATATATATGTATAAGTGAGTCACTTTGCCACACAGAAGTAATTAACACAACATTGTAATTCAACTCTACTTCAATAAAAAGTAAATTAAAGAAACAAACAGAAAAAAAAAGAGCTAGGGCTTTGAAACCAGCTCCGCTCGGGGTCAGATTCTGTCTCTGCCACTCACCAACCCCATGACTTTGGATGAAGGACAATGATGCCCCCATAAGCAGAGTTTCCTGGTATTTGATACATAGTACCTATTATATTTGTTATTAATTATGATTATTTACTAATAAAATATACAATGAAATCTTAAAAACATTTTGAAGAGAAACAAAGCCTCCTGTGAAAGTCAATTGACAAACACCCATTATTCAAAGTGCACTTGACATTCTTTGCCCAAACGAAGAGAAAAGAGTCACTCCTGAGAGGCCAAAAACCGAGAAATGTATACTCCTCCCCAGATGTCCTGGGGCAAGCCAATATGGTGCCACCAACCAAACAGATAAAATATCTCCAGACCTGGAGGAGAAACAAATTCCAAGCCAGTAGGCTTTCCTTGTTGATAACTAATAAAGAGTTCAAGCCAATTCGTTCATGAAGAGGAATTGATATTTATAACCAAACTCATTTTATATTTCTAGTAGTTCATCATATAAAACCTGTAAAGAATCAATGTTACAGAGTGTGGCTTTGGTCACTTCTAAATTATTTTATTGTTTTTATAATATCTTGAATTTAAAAAAAAAACCCTCCAGATAATTATTCTGTGAGAGAAATCTGTGGAGTTGACCTGCCTCTCCCAGTGTTCTAGAGCAGAGTGGAAGAACTAGCTCAGCTCATTTCTGCCTGGGAATGAGTCAAGTTACACAGTCAGAGGAGAAAGGTCACCTAAAGTGAAATTAACTAAGCAATCAGGGCATAAATCAGAGGGAAAAGAGTCATTTTTCTACTTCCCTCTCCTCGATTCCCGTTCAATCGATCAACAGGTCCTGTCAATTCTCCCATCAAGACAGAACTTGAATCTCTCGCCCTCCTCCCTCTGTCACTCCATTTTTGTGGCAAACACCTTTTCCTCAAATCGATTCTCATTCAATAGCTAGAATGGTCCTTTTCAACCTGACCTCATCTCACTGCACTGCACTGTGCTGCTTTAACTCTTCAATTAGCGGTACTCCCGAGTCCTTGCATGGCTCTGTGACTCCTGCTTACTCCGGACTTTACTCTGGACTTTCTCAGGTTCTCAAATGACATAGAGAGAGTCGCTAAATACATGTTGAACATTTGAATAAATTAATGTGCATGGTTGACTTGAAAAGGAGAAAAGAAGAGACTGGGATGAGCAGTTCTGAGCCTTAACCACCAAGATAATGATTTTCCTGGCAGAGGAGACAATATTTAACAAGTTGTCAACTGGTGCAGGAAAACCCCAAACCAAGGATTTTTATTTAAAATAGAAATTCTGCAGACTTTAACTGTTTGGTATACTACTCACAACATAGACTTAAAAGGAGAAATGCCATCACAATTCACGGGTGAAAAATCCCTTTTGTGCACATTCCTCATGTCTGTAAACTCAAAAGAGCAGGTGATTTGATGACAGGGACAAAGAAATTGCTACTGAGAAGCAGCTACACCGTGTTGGTTTGTGTGTTTTCTGGGCTTTCTCAGGAACAATAGGCTATTTTTGCTTGAACTTGTGTGCACTCACCTAGCACCCTAGATCTCACTTTTGTTAAAGGTTGGCTTTGTTGCTCATTTGCTTTTCACCTCTTTAATTGATAGACTTGGACATCAGCAGAGGTAAATTCAGGCCATGTTTAGGATGCAGGACTCAGGCCCACTAAAGGTGATAAACAAAGATTCCCTTCCAAGAAGAACCTTAGCAAAGGGAGATTCTCTTCCAACATCCTGGCCCAATCGTTCTATATTCCAGAAGCTATTAAATGTTTGGTCTCAGGGGAAGTAAGCCAATTAAACAGTTGTTAAGGGGGAAACCAAAATAAGTTAGGAAAGTTGAATGGAGCCACTGACTGTTCCTCCTGAAATCTAATGAGGGTGACACTCAGATGGCAATTCAGCAGATAGAAACCATCAGTGTTAGTCATGGAATGCAGCGACCACAGCCGAATACAATTTAGCTGTCCGGCGAGGGAGGGGGCTGCCCTTTGATGATGCTTTGGGGGACAGAAGGGAGAAAGTATCTTAATCTGCAGAGGGCGTGTTAGGTAGACTATGAGCACTTGGGCTGTTGCAATCCAGTAATCCAAATCCATCGTCTGCTGTCTCTTCCACATAATGGGATGTCACGAGGCAGGAGTCTTTTTTTTTTAATTTATTTATTAATTTATTAATTTATTTATTTTTGGCTGCGTTGGGTCTTCATTGCTGCGCGCGGGCTTTCTCTAGTTGCAGCGAGCGGGGGATACTCTTCATTGCGGTGCACAGGCTTCTCATTGTGGTGGTTTCTCTGGTTTTGGAGCACAGGCTCTAGGCGTGTGGGCTTCAGTAGTTGTGGTTCGCGGGCTCTAGAGCGCAGGCTCAGTAGCTGTGGTGCACGGGCTAAGTTGCTCCACAGCATGTGGGATCTTCCCGGACCAGGGCTCGAATCCGTGTCCCCTGCATTGGCAGGCGGATTCTTAACCACGAGGCAGGAGTCTTTTACCCACTTTTGCTTGCTGGAACATTCTTAACCTGCTGTACTCCCATTACCTTTACCCATTTCCTGAAAGTCAAGCCCTGCCCAGGCTCTACAGGGGTTAGGATCAAAGTGGTAGGATATGTTCAGAATTCAATGCAATAAAAAGCAGCGCAACTTTCTAAAATGTTCCAGTGAAATGGAAAAGAAAATTAAAAACTTAAGCCTCTTAAAATGTAAATGGTGCCAGTGTGCTTTGAGATTTGGACTCCTGCCCATTAAAAAAAGAAAAAAGAAAGAAAAAAGAAAGCCAGAAAGCTGAGTGCTTACGAGCTGAAGTACAAAGAACACTAAGAGTGCTATAAACACAGTCATGACTCTGGGCATCCCTGTCCTCACTGGGTTTAATGTCACCCACTGTAATTTTCCCACAAGGTTGCTCTGAGTACAGATCATGCTGATGACCCCAAAGTCTGTTGAAAGGTAAGAAGTACTTCTGTAAACTCCTGATATCATTCGTTTAACCAATCAGCTCTCTATCTGAAATGGATGGAGAGGAAAGAGCCGTTTACGTCAGAGTATAATATTTCAGGACGCTTCCACCCACCTCCCCGCAAAAGGTACACATTAATTTCTCTCTTATGGGTGAGAAGGAAAACTCCTATGACTGGGTCGCTTTCCACACAGGGCGACCACGTGTCTCGCCAGCCTTGATCCAGCAGTGCTTTCTTGCATAACTGATCTTGGAGACGCCCGCGGTATCATGCTTTCATCTTAATCGAGCGGGTGCCCTCTCCCTCCAGTGTGCCCCCAGAAATCTTAAAAGGCAGAATCCAAGTGTCTTCACTTTTATGTAGCCCAGTCAGAATGAAATGCTGCTTCTATCACAGCCCCGCATCCTGGGGTTGAACCCCTACTTAGCATGTCATTGGTTCTGCCTTGTCCTGCATTTGTGTCCTGCTAGGCTGGGGGACCCACGCCACCTAACAAGATGCCTTCTTTGACTTTGTTTCCCTCCAATTGACCAGTCCAGTGCCTAGTACGTGGCACGAACTTGATCACATTTCCCCTTGATTAAACATTAATTGTCTCTCTCTCTTTTTTTTACATACCGTTTTTCAGTTCTAGTCAAAACAGCTAAAAACAATATTTTGCAGCTTCACAACCGGAAAACTGGAAATTTGCCACTGAGGTGAGCAGAAATTTCCACAAGGTTATTTTTCTTCCTCGACATTCAGAAAGCAACATTTCCTGACAAACACTCTTCTCCTATGTGATGAAAGAATTGGAGAGCCGGAGCAGGACTGTGTGTGGGGCAAACATTTGGTATTATGACTTTACACAACTCAAAAGGAATTTTTTGGCCTCTCTAACCCAGGTGGCTTTCAACTGCTCATGATTTAAATGCGTGTGCAACCAAAAAAATGTAGTCAATTTGTTGCTTAGCTTTTCCACATTCATTCAAGAATTACATCATTTCAAAAATTCTCATTGATTTAAAAGTAATAAGTTGTTGATTAAAATCTTAGTTAAAAATGAACTTGTAGGGCTTCCCTGGTGGCACAGTGGTTGAGAGTCCACCTGCCGATGCAGGGGACACGGGTTCGTGCCCTGGTCCGGGAAGATCCCACATGCCACGGAGCGGCTGGGCCCGTGAACCATGGCCGCTGGGTCTGCGCGTCCGGAGCCTGTGCTCCGCAACGGGAGAGGCCACAACAGTGAGAGGCCCGCGTACTGCAAAAAAAAAAAAAAAAAAAAAAAAAAAAAAAAATGAACTTCTAGACTATGTAATATAATTTTATTGTTGTTTATGAATAGAAGAGGTTTGGAAATACAGATACCCAGATAGATACCTATCAGTTAGATGGGAGGACAATATGATTATGGGTAAATCTTACTTTCTGATTTATTTGCATATTTTTTCTGCTTAATAACATTAAAGACTAAAATAGTCAAGGACTTACTATGTGCTACATACTGTTTTAAGTGTTTTGCATGTATTGATTCTATGTTAGGTCGTATTGTTATCCCCATTTTATAAATGAGGAAACTGAGGGACAAAGAGGGTGGGAACTTGCCCAAGGTCACGCAGTAGTAAAGGCAGAGCTGTAGGCTGACCCAGGAGTCTAATTCCAGAATCCAAACTCTTAACCACTATGCTATATTGCTCCTGTACTGATCATTAAAGACCATGAAGATTTACTGACTTTTAATAATTTAAATATTTGGCTAAGCCGTGTGACTTTGATTGAGCCACTTAACTCCTTGGAATAATGTAGTATAGAGTTTAACCTTGCCCCCAAAGAGGTCTGGACTTTGGCCTTGGCTTCTAGGAGGTAATCCCTATAGGAGTGTTTTTGCTTAAGTGAGAACTGGCCATCCCAGAAAGACCAATGATGTGATTTAGGGTGGGAGCTTTGGGTCAGGCCCAGAGGGGGCTGGAGACTGAAAACTGAGGTCCACCACATGGGCTATCAATCAATCATACCTATATAATGGAGCCCCAACAAAAACTCTGAGCCCCAAGACTTGGGTGAGCTTCCCTGGTTGGCAATACTCCACGTGTATCATCACCCATTGATACCAGGAGACTGATGTGTCCTGACTCCATGGAAAGAGAACAACAGACACTTTGCCTGTGAAACACTCCTAGGCTCTGCCCTGAGTGTCTCTTCCATTAACTCTTATATCTTACCTGTATCCTTTCTCTGTAATAAGCCATAACCATGAGTATAATAGCTTTCAGTGAGTTCTGTGAGTCTCTCTAGCAAGTTATCGAATCTGAGGGTGGTTTGGGAACCCCCTGAATTTGCAGCTGGAGTCAAAAGTGCAGGGTGGTCTTGGAATCCTCAAGTTCTTCAGTTTCCTCCTCAGTAAAATGATGATATTGAAAGAAGTGATCTTTAAAGTTTCCCATAGAGCCCAATAGTGCTACTCTGTCATTTGCTGTCTAGCACGGCTCCCCTGGAGGCTGGAAGACTTAACCCAAAGGAGCGCATAGTGAGGAGATGGAGAATCAGATGAGACTTTGGGACTGAGGTTTCTCCTGCATAAATCACACTATGCATGTCACTTACAGATAAATGGAACTCACCCGGGGTGATGACAATGGCGGGAGGGGGTTTTGGGGTGGGCAGATCCTCTTAGTTCTGAGTCAGTTTCTGTATCTAAATAAATTAGCCGGTGGGTGCTGTTCTACTGTGAGCTGTTTGGATCAATGGAGCCCAAGCACCCAGAACCTATTTCTGCTCCAGTTACAGAAGTCAGAGACTCAGTGCTCTCAGGCTTCCAATATTCTCAAAGGTAAAACTTCAATCTGGAATATTACTTGGACGCCTCACCGTGTCCTTTGATTTTGCCTGCATTCCATTGTTCCCAACTTTTACTCCAGGAAAGAGTCTCTCGGCTTAGATGCTTCACTTACATTTTCATAAAATCTTCAGAATGCTTTTAGGCACGAGAGGAAATGGTCTCAGTAGAGTTGTAAAGCCCTTTGTTTTCCCAGGTCCCAGTTTGCCAGAACTCCAGAACTGTAAGATAAACTAGTGTTGTTTAAGCCACTAAGTTTCTGTAATTTGTTACAGTAGCAAGAAGAAACTAACACGGAGCTATTAAGTGGTTGATCAGGGATTTGAACTCAAGCAGTCTGCTTCCAAAGATCAGTTCTTACCTCAATATCCCCATCCCAAGTCATCAGCCCCGTCAGATCTGGAATGCCTACTGCTGATCAGTTTTTAACATCTAGTAGTCACAGGTCCACTTCTCTATAGGTTACAGGGAGACGCACAGAAGTGAGGAGTCCTGCAGCCAAAATAGAGGCCAAGAGCTCAGCAGTGTAAGACTGGCCAGCACTCTCAGGCTTGCTGAACTTCAGTTTCCTAACCTGTAGAGTGGGGACCAGGATGGTACAAGCCTCCTGAGGATTTGGAAAGGATTCGATGAAATGGTCCAAGTAAATCACTGAATGCAATGTCCAGTACAGCAAAACACACTAAAAATATATTATTCTCTTAAAACTTTATTGAGTGCTTAATATTATCTTCTAGCCTTTTGCTAGGGAGTTTTAACTTCAGAATTTCAGGTTTTCAATGGACCATCACAAGGTTTCATAAACAGAAAAAAATTATTTCCTCACTTTTTTTTTTGCAGTACGCGGGCCTCTCACTGTTGTGGCCTCTCCCGTTGCGGAGCACAGGCTCCGGACGCGCAGGCTCAGCGGCCACGGCTCACGGGCCCAGCTGCTCCATGGCATGTGGGATCTTCCCAGACCGGGGCACGAACCCGCGTCCCCTGCATCGGCAGGTGGACTCTCAACCACTGCGCCACCAGGGAAGCCCTTCCTCACTTTTATACAATGCTTCTGATTTAGTATCTAGCTATTAGCTGTTATTTCAGAATAAATGATGTAGTGGGTTGAATAGTGTCTCTCCAAAATTCATGTCCACCCAAAACCTCAGAATGTAATCTCATTTGGAAATAGGGTCTTTGCAGATGTAATCAAGGTAGGGATTGAAATGAGATCATACTGGATTTGAGTGGGCCCTAAATTCAATGAAAGTGTCCTTATAAGAGACAGAAAAGTGCACACAGAGACACACAAGGAGAACGCCATGGGCCATGGAAGCAGAGGTTGGAACGATGCAGCTACAAACCAGAGAACTCCAAGGATTGCTGGCAGCCACCAGAAGCTAGGAAGAGGCAAGGAAGGATTCTTCCCTAGAACTTTCAGACACTTTGATTTCAGACTTCTCGCTTCCTGAACTGTGAGAGAATAAATCTCAGTCATTACAAGGCACCAGCTTTGTGGCAATTTGTTACGGAGCCATAGGAAGCTAATACACATGGTAATTCTGGGTCCCCTCCAGTCACCCCACTGTGGGAGGGACTGCTTCATCTACTGCTCCAGGCTCTCTCCATCTTTCCCCAAAAGGAAGAAATATTTCATGTAAGAGAGTGGTTCTTTCTCACTTCCACTTTGCAGCATATAGACTGCAGCAAGCACAAAAGGAAAGCAAATCAAAGTCAAGAAGGATTGCTCTTCGGGGTATAAAGTGCCCTACTTGGTATAAGAGAGGCAGAAGTGTTTCTGTGCTACTAATTAGCTGCATGACCTTGAGGGGGTGACTTAACCCTCTGAGGCGTCCATTTCCTCAAAGTGAACTGGTTGCACAGAATATCTTCAAGGTCCCTAATGTCATAGAACTATTTAGAGATAATGTTCTTAAGACCAAAAGGAAGAAAAGAGAGGAGAAAGTGAAGAACCCTTGGAAGCTTGTGCACATCCTCCCCAAGAAAAAATATCTCATGTGAATGTTTAGACCCATGTGTTACATAGGGCTCTGGTCACAGCATGATTTTGTGCCTGCAATTGCCTACTTTGCAGTACTGATGTAATACTGACAACAGATTATGCTTTTAATTGTGGACCCTCCTGTTAACCTAGTAGACTGAAATTGTTCCTAGGGCTACTCACATCAACATCAGTATCTCAGGAAAAAATGCTCTTGACGTGTTTCACTATCTGTCTCCCCTCACCTATATAAAGAGGTAGCTGCTGTTTCAGTAACTCCTGATGCAAATCACAACCAGAGAGGTTTCCCCTTGGGAGGATGTGACCTCTTCCTGTCTTCCTGGGAATCTACTTCACCCAGCAGGTTAGATATTACCTACTCACCTTGCAAGCACGCAATATAAGGTTAGAGGAGATTTAATTAGAGAGAAAAGATAATCTTTCAACCTTTAGATTGCATAACAAGGATCAAAGTCTCCAAAAACTCTCACTGGCTGTTTGTAATTTTGCATAAACTCATTGATAGTAGAGAAGGAACCAAGGTTAGGAAGAGTTCATTTAGGTTCTAGATCACATTAAAGTTTCTCTCCTGCTTAGTCCAAGACCTTTAGCCTATGCTTACTTCTTGCATTGTCACATCATTACTCTCCCTTTTCCACCACTTCTTTCCATCCACAGAAACCAGTGAGCTGTGGTTTTTTTGTTTATATTCTTTTATAGCTTAACTATTTCTTGTCCATTTACATTTCCTACCTAAAGTATCAGTTGAAGTCACCAGCATATTACTTTCTTGTAGATCTTTCTAAAATTTTCTACCATAGTTTTCTGTTTAAGGAAAATAATAATGTGTCTGCTTACATGGAAGGAAAGGAAGTGAGGGTATTGATATTGATAAATTGCTCCAGGCAAACCAGTATGGAAACCTGAAGACTCTGGAAAAATCACATGAAGGAAGACCTTTAGAAAAGGGATTCAACACTTATTACTAATTCCTCGAAGTTTTTAACTCACAGGATAAAACTGAAAACAGATTAATGTAAAAGAAAAAATATAAAAATAAATTATCTAACAAGACCACTTCAGAAGAAAACTATAGGGTGAGTAAAAAGGTGACAACCCCTTCCAAGTGACAACGAGGATGGGGAAGTGGGAAGTTTGGGGACAGAAAGTGCCAACCATAGAAAGGGAAGAGTGACAGCTATGAAGTCAAAATCGCTTGTGCATCCTCCTTCAAGTGTTATTGACTAAACAGGGATAACTGTGCAAAATATGCTCTCTGGGAAAAGCAGGAGCTTCACGGATAGCCAGCTTTCTCTTGCTCCTTGAGATGTCCCTGTTAGGTAGATTTCAGAACCAGCACGTTCTCCGTGCAGCCCAGGCCCTACTGAAGCTCAGAGGAAAACCCAAGTTACGCTAAGACTCCTGCGGTTCTCAAGTCTAGATGCCAAAGTAGGTCATTCAGCAGCCAGCCGTGTCCAGTAACTAATTTATCAGTGCTTGGAGGATTATTTTTCAAGGTATAAATGAATGTCACTCCTTGAGCCCCAGGAACACAGCTCCCCAAATATGAATCATTGTGCTAATCCAGCACAGGATTCCATATGGTGTGAGCTCTATTATTTGTCCTGGCCCCAAAGGAGAAAGAAGTGATATATTTAAGGCAGGGTGTTTTCAGAGACAGCATTAACACAGTGAATTATAGGGAGAATGTAAATGAAAGAATGGTGAAAGTGACCTTGAGTTCTGCAGTTCAAACTAGTTCCTTGTTAGCTAAGCGCCAAGCTGGTTGAGAACATCAGGAGCAGAGGTTACAGATGTTCTGTTTATTAAACAGAAAACATTAACAACTTGGTTGTACATTGAAACTCACTAAGACATGAAAATAAGCACGGGGTAAAAGGGAAAAGTTCAGTGAATTTTCCCTGACCATTTTTTTTAGTGCCATCTCAGCCCTGGCATTTTTTTTCAAATATAAGTCAGGAAGAAAATCATAAAAGAATTTTTTCTTTTTTTTTGCAGAGCTGTTTTTGGTCCTACAAGGTTGACAGTTTTAATGCAATCCACTCGAGAAACTGCCTATTGAAATACAAAGTTGGAGGGACTTCCCTGGTGGTCCAGTGGTAAAGAATGCGCCTTGCAATGCAGGGGATGAGGGTTCGATCCCTGGTCAGGGAACTAAGATCCCACATGCCGCGGGGCAACTAAGCTCGTGCACCACAACTACGGAGCTCACAGGTCTCAACTAGAGAGCCTGCATGCCGCAAACTACAGAGCCCACGTGCTCTGGAACCCGTGCGCCACAACTAGAGAGCCCACGCACCCTGGAGCCTGCACGCCCCAACTAGAGAAGAGAAAACCCGCATGCCACAACTAGAGAGAAGCCCACGTGCCACAACAAAAGATCCCCCATGCCTGCCACAACTAAGACCTGACACAACCAAAAATAAATAAATAAATAAATAATCTTTTTAAAAAAAGATACAAAGTTGTAGGTCATATCTTGGAGTAAGACAGTAGCACATTTCATCCTTTGGGGAATAGCAGAGATGGAGACTATTAGCACCCCAAGGGACATTTCCATTTTACAGAAAAGGAAATGGAGAACCAAGAAATTCTAATGACTTGTCCAAGACAGTGATGGAGATGAATCTTGAACTTAGACTCCTGTCCATGCACAGACCACGTGCTTAAAGCCATGAGTCGTCACTCATCAACCTTATAAGTCTTGGGCTGGGGTAGAGAAAATGGAAGAACACACCTGCAAAGTCAACTCTGAGTACCTGTAAGCATGCTATACTAATTAAATCCCAACTTCTTTACAAAGTCTGTACTGTGTATAGGACTGAAGTGTTATGTATACATGTGACAAAAGCTCCACACGTCACCTGAAATGGTCCACAGCTGCAGGCTGAAGTTGCTCTACCTTCACCCAGACCTCTAAATTCCACCTATGAAGTTTCTTTCTGCTTTGAGAATGGGCTCAGTGAAGTGCCAGCACCAGGTTCAATGTGGCTGCCCAATATCTTTGTCCTCTAGGGAGAATCCACTTCCCCTCTCTCCATTGGGTGAAGCCCACTGCATCCACGGAGTGCCTCAGGCAGGGTGGCAGCCCTCTAGCCAGATAGAGTCAAAGAATTAAAACATGAACTCGGTCCATAGAGTCCACATTCAGCTGTTTTGCCTTTCAGTGACAGATACAAATCAGGCTGTCTGGTCAGCTTGGAGTTACGTGTCGGCAGCTGGGGAAGCAAAAGGTATTTTCCTTAATGGTCATACTTCCACCAAAGGGACCGAAGAGATTCAGAGGCACGGATGACATTTTGTGACATTCACCATTTGACTTAGAAAAGGTCAGCAGAGGAATCTGAGTTTGAGTCCGTGTTTCCATCTATGTAAAACCCATGCAAGAGTTGAGCCAATGAAGAAATTCTAAAAAATAGCCAGGAGCTACCTGGAGAAGGTGAACCACAGAAATTGATGCCAGGGATGCTAATATCTAGAAAAGGGGCAGTGTCCAGAGCAACAAGCATTAATGGTCTGGAGGGGGTTTTCAGAGTATTGTGTGCCTTCCACTTAAGCCCAGCCAGCACTTTGAGAATGCAAACATGTCAGACACTTGGTTGCCATCAGATTGATCCTAGGAAAGTAAGGCTACTAAACCTAGAATAGGATGGGCCTATGAGCTTGTTTCACACAGGTTTCAAACCATTATGCCTTTCTGGTCACAGACAAAAGGGATTTTATTCCTGGCACCTTAGGGAAGGAAATTTGATAGCATCCCATATTGGTACCACTGGTTAATAATCCTCCGTAGCCAACAGAGAGAGAAAAACATTAGGAAGGGATCCCCCAGCAGACTTAGGCAACTTGCCAGACCTCCAATAGGTAGAAACTAAGAACCAAGGGACTGGATTATACTCCCAGTTTTGCTTCTAAGAAGCAACATGAGTTCAGGCAAGTCCTTAAGCCTCAGTTTTCTCATCTATGAAATGGGACTATTACTTTCCCTACTTACCTGACAGGACTAGTGTGAAGCTTACAAGATACCTTGATATATAAGGATCTTGAAAAGTTCCCTGTAAACATGAGAAGGACTTATTTTAATTAAAGAGAGACAATTTTCCCCTTCCTCTCATTGGTGAGTCTGTGGATTCAGGCGGCTCCTGTTGTCAGCATAGTTATTATTCACCTTTCCAGGACCTGCCAGCTCCCAGAAGTTCAGGGATCTAGGCAAACCAAGCAGTTGCTGAACCATGAAAAAGTAGCTGTAGAAAGGGCATCTCCTTAGGATGTTAACACTCAGAAAGCCCTGGGGCAGAAGTTCTCTCTCTAAGCTGGTGAGGAATTGAGGAGCAGGCAATCATTTGCTTTAACTAAAAAGGTAAAACTCTTACTCTGACCTGAAAACCTTAATATAGCTCAAAAGAGGACCCTGCTGTTTTCCTTATGTAATTGCTGACTCAGCCTCCAGGTTTACACGTTGATCAGATGGGTCAGATGTTGGAAACAGATCTGTGGTTCATGCAAAAATCAGGTCAACAACTCGTAGCTAGAGCCGTTCATTAAGGGCTTCACCAAGCCTGCCTTGAGCTGTGCAATGAGACTGAGTAAAACCTGATTCCTACCTGGACTTAATCAGACTCACTCTATCCTCTTACAGGGAGCTAGTTCCCAGCTCTGAGTATTCTTCTTCTGTTTATTTATTCTACTGCTGCCCGCTGTAGTGAGAACCTGAGCTGTAGAGTTGGGAGCTGGGTACTGGAAATGTCTCTTTCCCAGAACACTTCTTTGAGTTGCTTGGTTAGTGAAAGACTAAAAGAAATTTGGAGAGGAGGAATTCTTTTGAAAACGATGAGGAATCCCTGCTTGGATTGGTTAGAGCAGCCTAGGGGAACACAAATAGAAGACGCATCAGGGTCTTTGAATCTTACCCAGCTGCAGCCCAAGTTCTTGAAGGGCATGAACAGAAGAGACATGCCAACAGTTGCACACTATCATCGGCCAAGGTTCTGGCCATAAATCCACAGCTGGCTCCCAATCTGATGAGCTGCTTGGGACCATGAGTGAGAAAGAAGGCTCTTCCCGCTTAGATAATATGAAGGCTTAAGCACGTTCATCCTTCACATATCCTTTTCCTGGACACCTCCATGAGGATTTTTAGGGCAGAAGTCTCCTCCCAAGTAGAGGGAGTCCCAGGCCCAGCGTAGAATTAGGAAAAAGAAATGCATAGAGACAGAGATATAACATATTGTGTTGAGTTGTATATATAGAAGAGACATCGAATTATGAAAAATAAGGAAGATACATGTATGTATATATTCGAAAGTTATATATAGATATTCCAAAGAGTTTGGTACCCAAAAGATGACATTCCACAATGAAGCAAGAGCCTAAACTTCTGCTCTTTTCCTTTGCTGCTTCACATGGTCTAATCGTGTCCTTAGAGCTTCTCAATGGAGAATTTCAAGGAGGTGGAAGGGTGGTACGGTTCACACTGCTTGAGAAACCCTAAGAGCTTGGCCTGATTTCTAAGACTAGAGGAGCCCTGAGCAGGGAAAGGAAGATGAGAGTGTTTAGTAACCAGAGGAGGAAGACAAAAGTGACCAGCTGTAACAGGCAGTACCAAACGAAAGAGACCTGATGGAAGAGGCAGATGAGAACTTCAGCTGAACAGGAACTAGAGTCCTCAAAGAGATCTAATTAGGCAAGAAAGAGACTTTGTAAAACCCAAAATATATAATATGAATTTTAATTTAAAAACTAAAAAATTTCACTTAATTTTATACTCAGTCATTTAATAGATAATTTGTAAAAGTGAATGGTCCCAATCGAGAATAACTTAAGAGGCCCAGAAGAAATATGTTGTCACACAGATAAAATACAGAAAGATAGAAATATAGGACAAAAGGAGATCCAGAAGACCTTGCATGTGAAGAAGAGGAGGTCTAGACTGAAAAGAAGGAACAGAGAGAAGAGAGTTAATAATTAAATAAGTTGTAGAGAAAAAAACTTCCAGCCTGAAGAAAGACTTGAGTCAGCAGGTTGAAAGGACTCACTGAGTTCCAGATAATGGAAACATGACACAGCTCCTGGTGAAATTCCTAAATCCCAAGAACAAAGCTAGGGAATGTTCATTTCATTCTCCCAAGGTCATTGTTTTTCAAGACACAGTGCGTGAACTTGCTACCTCAGAACCAGGAAACTTGTTAAAAATTCAGATTCCAGATCTTCTGAATCACATCCTTTGGTAGGTTTGAGGAACTGCAAACAGTCCACTGTAAGAAGCCCAGGGTGGAGGGTATGGACGGAGCAGGAAGGGTCCTCTTGGGCAGTTTCCGAGTATCGAATGATAGGTCACCTTACCCGACAGAGTCTAAATGCTCTTCCTCAGTGAAGTGTTGCAAATTCTCAGACATGTGTACACACACACACACACATATACACACACACACATACACCCAGTAAGACAATTGCACTAAACAATGGCATTCTATTGGGGAAACTAGTGGAACTGATATGAATTACTTCACAACTCTTTTTTCTTTATTTATAAAAATGTTCCAACCTTGACTTTGAGCTTTGAAAAGTAAAAGAAAAACATAAAACTGAATAATCTAACAAAACCACTTTTCTTTTCTTTCCTGTCTTTTTTTTTTTTTTTTTTGGCCGCAACATGCAGCTTGTGGATCTTAGTTCCCCCACCAGGGATTGAACCCACACCCCTGCAATGGAAGTGCAGAGTCCTAACCACTGGACCCCCAGGGAATTCCCTCAAACCACTTTCCTTACTGTCACTTAACATCCTTACAGAATATGAAGCCCAGGCAGCTACCATGCAACTACAGTCTGAGTCTCGAACTGGCAGTGACACCACATTATGTTTCTCTAGGGAGAGGGTTGATGGAGGAAAACTTGAACCCACAGGTAGTCTCACAGCCATCTTTTCTACTTCCAGAGATCATCTGGGTTTAGGAAATAACCACTGCTTAAAAAAAAAGAGAGAGAGATAATTTATGTGCAATAAAATGCACCCATTTTAAAATGTACATTTTAACGTATGGATATCAAGGGGGAAAGGGGGAGTGGGATGAACTGGGAGGTTGGGGTTGACATATATACACTATTTATACTATGTATAAAATAGATAACTAATGAGAACCTACTGTATAGCATAGGGAATTCTACTCGGTGCTCTGTGGTGACCTAAATGGGAAGGAAATCCAAAAAAGAGGGGATATATGTATATATATAGCTGATTCACTTTGCTGTATAGTAGAAACTAACACAACATTGTAAAGCAACTATAGTCCAATAAAAATTAATTAAAATAAAGTATACAGGGCTTCCCTGGTGGCGCAGTGGTTGAGAGTCCGCCTCCAGATGCAGGAGACGCGGGTTCATGCCCCGGTCCGGGAAGATCCCACATGCCGTGGAGCGGCTGGGCCCGTGGGCCATGGCCGCTGAGCCTGCGCGTCCGGAGCCTGTGCTCCGCAGCGGGAGAGGCCACAACAGTGAGAGGCCCGCATACCACAAAAAAAAAAAAAATAATAAAAAAATAAAAAAAAAATAAAGTATACAATTTGATGAGTGTATACACCTGTGAAACCATTACCGCAAAGTGAATACAGAACACCTCCATCATCCCCAAAAGTTTCCTTGGCCCCTTTTCAGTCCATCCCTCCCTTCACCCCTAGGCCCAGGCAATCACTGATCTACTTTCTATCTCTACAGAGTAGTTTGCATTTTCTTTATATAAATGGAATCATACAGCCTATTGGTTTTCTAGGTCTGCAGCAACAAATTCCCACAAACCGGTTGGCTTTAAACAACAGAAACTTCTTCTCTCACAGTTCTGGAGACCAGAAGTCCGAAATCAAGGTGTCACTGAGACCTCAATGCCTCTGAAAGTTCAAGGGGAGAATCTTCTCTTGCCGTGTCCAGCATCTGGAGGCTCCTAGAGTTCCTTGGCTTGTGGAAGCATCACTCGAATTTCTGCCTCTGTCTTCACATGGCCTTCTTCCCTGTGCATCTCTGTCTCTTTGTCTTTTCTGTTATAAGGACACAATAAATCCAGGGTGATGTCATCCTGAGATCCTTAACTTAATTACATCTGCAAAGACCCTGTACCCAAATAAGGTCACTGAGGAGAGAAAAACCCAGTTCTCCTCCTGTTTCTCCTTTCTGACACCAGATGTATGGGGGCTTTTCCTCACAACAAGCAATCCTCCGCAACACCAGGTGGGTGTCCAATTCTGACACTTTCTACCTGGATCCCACAGGTTAAGGGTCAGTCCTACAAGACCACGCTCCCCTGCCCACTTCAGATGTCAATCACAGGTCCAGACTACCACCTGTGCTCTGACCAAAGGGCTATAAATCAAAGGCTTCTATGGGGCTTCCCTGGTGGCACAGTGGATAGGAGTCTGCCTGCCAGTGCAGGGGATATGGGTTTGATCCCTGGTCCAGGAAGATCCCACATGCCACGGAGCAGCTAGGCCCATGCGCCACAACTACTGAGCCTGCGCTCTAGAGTCTGAGTGCCACAACTACTGAAGCCCGTGTGCCTAGAGCCCATGCTCTGCAACAAGAGAGGAGAAGCCCCTGCTCACCATAACTAGAGAAAGCCCGCGTGCAGCAATGAAGACCCAACACAGCCAAAAATAAATAAACAAAAAAAGAAGGCTCCTATGACCCTCTCTTCTGTTTTGATTAAGTTGCTAGAGTGGCTCACAGAACTCAGGAAGACAGTTTACTTACTCTTTATCAGTTTATTATAAAAGGATATGGTAAAGGATACAGATGAACATTCAGATGGAAGAGATGCTTAGGGCAAGGTATATGGGAAGGAGTACGGAGCTTTCATGCCCTCTCCAAGCCATCACGCTCCCAGCACCTCCACGTGTTCACCAACCTGGAAGCTCTGTGAACCTCATACACTGAGGATTTTTACAGAGGCTTCATCGTGTGGGTATGATTGACCATTCACTCCATTTCCAGCCCCTCTCCCCTCTCTGGAGGTTGAGAGGTGGGGCTAAAAATTCCAGGCTTCTGATCATGGCTTGGTCTTTCTGGTGACCAGCCCCCACCCAGGAGCCCACCCAGGGTCACCTCATTAGAACAAAAAATATTTGTCACCCAGGAAATTCCTACGGATTTCAGAACTCTGTGTCAAGAATAGGGTCAAAGACCAAATATTAGACAAAAGATGCTCCTTTTTTTATTTTTATTTTTTTCTTTTCCTTTTTTGTGTACAGCAAACTGATTCAGGCCTATATATGTTATATTCTTTTTCAGTTTCTTCCATTATAGGTTATTACAAGACATTGAATATAGTTCCCTGTGCAATACAATAGGTCCTTGTTGTGTAGTTTATATATAGTAGTATGTATCTGTTAATCCCAAACTCCTAATTTTTCCCTCCCCCGACTACCCCCGTCCCCAGTGTTCTTATCAGTTAGGAAATGACGAAGTTTTTAGGAGCTTTGTGCCAGGAGCCAGGGCAGAGACCAATATATATTTTCTATTATTTCAGTCACATTCACAGGTCCTAGGGTTTAGAATTTGGACAGAATTGCCTGGATATAGCACAATCTAATATCTACTTACCTGCAGATGGACATCTGTATTCTTTTCAGTTTTTGACTATTTCAAATAGAACAGCTATGATCATTTGTGTACAAGCCTTTATGTACATATTCTTCCATTCCTTTTGGTTAAATGTGCTTTACCCAAGTGTGTATCTAACTTTATACAAAACTGCCAAGAACTTTCCCAAATTGATTGTACTAATTTTACTGCCCAGCAGCAGGGTATGAGAATTCTACTTGTTCCACATCGTCACCAAAACTTGGTGCTTGTAATGTCAGTTTTTTTCAATTTAAACCATTTGAGTGGGTGCGTAGTAATGCCTCATTGTGGTTTTTATTTGCATTTCCCTGTTGACTAATGATGATGAATATTTTTTCATGAGCTTGTTAACTATTCATATATTTTGTGAAATGTCTGTCTAAATCTTTTGCCTATTTTTAATCAGGTTGTTTGTCTTCTTAGTATTGTAAACATTACTTTTGAAAGTTTCTTTTCTAACAAGTATGAACAAAACTATTTTTAATTTGGGGACTTAGAAAACTCTGCCAAATGATTAACAACTCAGCAGAGACATTTTCCAAATCAGGACAGAAATTGTCTTGAACAGCATTGGTGATATAGTGAAGAGAAAAACTGCCCATCTGTGATCAGAGAGCTGATATATAGTACCTGAGCTGGTACTCTTTATCCCCTCAATCCAAAACAAGTCACATACATCCTTGGACCTCCATCTCTTCATTTATAAAATAAGGAGTTTGCACTAAAGCAATCAAGCTTTCTTCAAGTTCCAACATGTAAGTGTCAATAGTTCCTTCTGATAAATGGTTAAGACAGCTACAAAGATCCTTCAAAATGTGCTTGTGTTTAGTAAAAGAAACAAAAGCCCTATTACCAAAGACTGAAGTTTAAAAGCAAAACAAAACAAAAATTCTATTGCTGCTTATGTCAATTAGAAGTACATGAAATAAGACTTTTTACAAATGAGAAAATAAGCAATCCTTATGACTTCTGTCCATCCTCTGGATTATACATGTGTCTCCATGTCAGTGAAGAAAAGATAGGCTTAAGCCACTGGAGGTTTATTCCTGGTTTACAGAGGTGTTCACTGCAAGTCAGCTAACAGCTCACGTCTCCTCACTCAGGATGCAGGCTCGTGGAAGAGCCATGAACTCTTCAACTTTGCCAGGTAGAAAGGAAGAGAGCTCTGAAGTGTCTCACAGTAGCAGTCCATAAGACAACTCTTCCACAAGACAAGGAGAGAGGCTGAAGTCCCTCCCCATGAACCACATGGCCAGGGAAATCAAGGTTCTCCCTTAGCATGAATGTTGGAGATATTTCATAACAATGTTTTAAAATTCTGTATGTAAATAATGGCACTTGGAAATGATGTTTTTTTGTGTGTAACTAGTGCAATCAAACATTTATTGAACATCCACTGAGTGTAAAGGAACATGCTCACCACTGTAAGAGGAGAAGGATAAACAGCTACTACTAAGGTGAGCATACGATGCTCTACAAAAGATCAACTGGTATCTGACATGAATTTTCAAAGATCCACTCTAAGATAATGAAATGATTAAAATATCAGGAGATAGTTTTATAAAGTTGGGTTAAAAAGCATGTTTTCCTGTTTCCATTCCAGGGTGGAGTTTTTGCCCATAACTCTCTAGAGACATGTTCTACTTACATTTGTGTTCAAGACCACCCAGCTGAATGAGCTTAACAAAGTTGGAAAAAGACAGTATGGTCTGTCCCAAATTGATTCTACTTTTTTATTTAGTCATGTCTCTGGATTAACTTTTTAAAAGTAAAACATAATACCAACCTAGCAGATGTCCATCTCAAGTGGCCCATTATTTTCCTTACTTTCCTTTGTAATGCATTCGGTTTTAGTTTGTCTGGTGAAGCTTACATCAAAATGTGTGAAAATAGCAACGTTGTCCTATTGGGAGAAACAAAGGAAAGAAATAAAAGTAACATTGAAGGGATATAGAAGAAAATAACTTTTCTTTTCTGCTTCAAACTGGGGGGGAAAAAGTGTGCTCAGACTTGAAATAGTGTTTCCATTTCCAGCCCTGGTGGTTTATTTAACTTAGATAGATTAATTTACTGGGAGTGGTATCCTGGTTTATCATCCATGGAGAGGTAATTTTTAAAATCTTTGACCTTGTCAGTTTGGGGGTCACTCAATTTGGAAGTGTTGTATCTGCTATGTCACCTCCAGTTTTCAGGATTCTTTCTTGCCTCGAGATGTTGCCCTTGCAGTTTTTCAGTATTTATTGCAGGTAGTTTTCTTCCAGCTACAATTTTTCCATCCCTTTGAATCTTTCATCCATTTCCCCGCTTGTGAAATACATCATATTTTTCAATAAAGGGGCTCTACCATTTAGATAATAGTGTAGAGAGAAGAGGAAGGAAACTAACATCTATTACACTTAGTGTGCATTCAACAACACCTTAGGCACTTCATATAGGATCTAACTTAACACTTACAACAATCAAACATTACTATTATTTTCTCTAACAAACCAGCTAGGTTAGCATATCTAAAGATACACAGAGCCGGGATTTAAGCCCAGGTCCAATTTCAAAGACTTTCATTAGAAAAGAAATTTTTAAAAACCTATACCACACTTGACATATGAATGTTTCTAAATTTAAAATCCTTGCGAGAATATATAGCTGTACTGAAAATATTTTACATTCACAGAAAGGTATTTTCCCTTTATAGATTATTTTTCCAGCACCATTTGTTAAAAAGCTATCCTTCTCCCATTGACTTGTTTTTGCTCCTTTGACAAAAATCCGTTGATTATATGTGTATGTGTATTTCTGGGTTATCTATTGTGTTCCATTGATCTAAATGTTTATTCCCTCACCAATACCACACAATCTTGATGCCTGTCTCTGTATAAGTCTTGAAATTGGGTAAAGTGATTCCTCCAACTTTATTCTTCTCTTTCAAAATTGTTTTACATATTCTAGTTCCTTTGCCTTTCCATTTATATTTTAAAATATTCTGTCTACATATCTGTAAAAAAAATCTTGCTGGACTTTTGACAAGAAAAGTATTAAAACTGTATGGCAATTTGGGAAGAATTGACATCTTTGTTATATTGAATCTTCCAACCCATAAACACAGGTATGTCTCTTTAATTGGTGTTTTATAGTTTTTAGCATACAAGTCCTCCACATATTTTGTTAGAGGTACACCTAAATATTTCATTTATTCTTGCTTTTTAATAATAAATAATTGTTAATATAACTTTATCATCATTAATTTAGTTGTGGTTTACTTAGTTACCCCTTAAGCAAAAATCATAAAATGGACTCCCGCTGGGAAAATTCAGCCTGTAGAAAATTTTAATGGGGAGAGATTTTCCGTTTTAAAAATCCACATTTCTATCTTCTCTTGAGAAATGTGGAAATCTGGTAACACTGGGCCTTATATTCCTACTCAGCAAGAATCATCTGGAACTGTATCGTGTCCATCCCTTACAGGAGGTATGCTTTCTAGTTAACCACAATCTCCACCAGGGCCAATGAATGTATATGCACTTACATCTGGCCTAATTTCCTCATTTGTTGCAGTACTGGCCCTGGTAGGCTACTGAGTTTCCAGTTCTGCCTTAAACTGAGTGGTGATACTTACTGGCATCAACAATACTTTTGGTTTATTATTTCAGCTTTCATAGGTCACTCATAGGGCATATAATGCATGTTAATCATCCCTACTCTTATTTATTTCCTAAGCTACGCTATATAAATGTATTCCCCTTCACTCCCAGATCTCCTTGTCTCATGACACTTCATCGTCACCAACTGTTTCTCCCAACAGGGAAAGCAGAGTAAGTATGGTCTCAGAACAGATAAAAGACTAGAGAGGATGGACTTCCCTGGTGGCACAGTGGTTAAGAATCCGCCTGCCAATGCAAGGGACATGGGTTCGAGCCCTGGTCCAGGAAGATCCCACATGCCAGGGAGCAGCTAAGCCCATGCGCCACAACTACTGAGCTCGCGTGCTGCAACTATGGAAGCCCAGGCGCTTAGAGCCTATGCTCCGCAACAAGAGAAGCCACTGCAATGAGAAGCCCGCGCACAGCAATGAAGAGTAGCCCCTGCTCACTGCAACTAGAAAAGCCCACACGCAGCAACAAAGACCCAAAGCAGCCAAAAATAAAAGTAAATAAATTTTTTTAAAAAGAGAAAAAACTAGAGAGGAGATGAAGGAACCAACGCTAGGAGTCTTCCCTATGAGAGCTCTTCCCCATGGGTTGATATCTTGTGAGACAGACTCACTGGGCAGAGCTAGGACCCTGATAAACAAACAGAGGCCATTTTTCTTAGAGTGCCTTTTCAGCTCTGAACTTGTACTTGTGAAGGTACTTTCCCAAGAATTTATCTTGAGAGAATGGAGGTTGCACTTCAACACACCGTCAATAAGATTCTCAATTTTTCTCCCAGAAGTGAGAAAAGTAGGTTCCCTTGAATTGACTAAGTTCACTCTGCTTACCTCTAGAAGTGAGAAAAGTAGGTTCCCTTGAATTGACTAAGTTCACTCTGCTTACCTCTACTGCTCATTCAAGTAAATGACAGGCTTAACCCAGTCCCCATTTAACCTCTCAGAACCATCCTAATATGGCCAGGGAGGAGAGTTCAATTTTAATATCCCACTTTTCCTAATCCATTATCCATGATAATCTATTGTGACCCTCGGTACTTAATCATCAAAGCAACCATAAACCTCTTTTTGAAGATCAAATGGTTCTTTAATCCATTTACTTACAGTGTCCTAAGTTACAGAAACTTAATCAGAAGTATAAGTGGGCCTCTATTCCAAGTTTCTTACGGCACCTGTTAACAAGGTAACAAATTGGTAATGGCTTTTGTGCCAGTTGGGTCAAAATGTGGAACAAATCACCTTGGTTGGTTGCTTTTCCCTGTGCTCTTCATTCTAACTTAGCTCTTACTGCCTACTTGGGCTGCCTGCCTTCCCATAATCCCATCAATGAATTAACAAAACTCAGCCAGCCTGAGAGCTAATTGGACTTTAAACCTTCCAGTGAGGGTGACATTAATTCTCATCTTCCCTTCTGTATCAGGTTAGTGGAAACCATTTAGGGAAATCACCCTAGGTCTTTGAACTCTCAAAGAAGTAAGAAAGCAGTAATATTCATTAAGCAAAAGCACCATGTTCCAGGCTAAGTTTCCACAAGTCCTCTTCCCTCAATACTGAGGGACTGTATCAGATTACCCCAAAATGTCCATAGACACCGGTGGCTACTGGGAAGCCTCTTACCCTCAAGAATACCCCCAAGGTCATTACTATAACTCCCTCTACATTTTTCAGTTACTCAGTTAAGAGAAAGGATAATCATATTTGAACGACTCAATAATAAAAATTGAGATTTCGTATTAACTAGAAATGCTATATTCGTATCATCCTTTATAAGGATTTTCCTTTGCCAGAGGAGCTGGATTAACTTGAACATAGGAAAACTCCTGACGCTGATCATGAGGAGAGGCTTTTCAATTATTCATTATGCCAGTAACTAAGTGTTCTTTGGTTACACAAAAAAAAAAAAGGACTTCTAAATAAAAACCCATTCACAGGATGCATGAAAACCCATGCATTTTCCCTGCCCTTTCCGAGTGTCTACTCAACATATGGTTTCTTCATGTGAATTATATATGTATAAGTACATTTATGATGGTTGAAGCATCAGTGAGGAGACTGGGAGAAAGACAAAGAATAATAAAATAAACCCAGGGACCCAAGAAGAAGCAATAGGAACAAGAGTAAAGCACCCAAAGGGAACAATGCTGCAGGCTGAGCAGTTAGTTTGGGTGGGTGGGGGAGGAGAGGGGGCACGGCTTATCAGGATGAACTGACTTCTGTGGATTGAAATCCAGGCAGTTATCATTCAGCGATTCTGCCACATGCCAGCGATGGGCTCAGTCTAGCTCAGGATGCAATCAGGACATGGAGAAAGAGAAATGTTGCTTTTTCAGCAATAGAGACAGTTGTTAACCCTCCTTGGAGCTTAGTAGAGAACCAGGAGAAACCAGATGTCCAGAGAAGGACATAAGATAGGATGCAGTATTGTTACGAACTGAATGTTTGTGTCCTTCCAAAATTCACATGTTGAAATGTTTTCCCCCAATGTGATGGTATTTGGAGATGGGGCCTCTGAGAGGTGATTAAAGTTAGATGGGGTGATGAGGGCGAAGGGCCCATGATGGGATTAGTGCCCTTATAAGAAGAGACATCAGAGAGCTTGCTCCTTCTCTCTGCCACTTGAGAACAAAGTGAGAAGGCAGCCTTCTGCAAGCCCGTAAGAGAGCTCTCACCATAAACTGAACCCTGCCAGAACCTTGATCTTGGACTTTCTAACCTTCAGAACTGCAAGAAAATTAATTCCTGCTGTTTAAGCCACCCAGTCTATGGCATTTTGTTATGGTAACCAGAGGTGACTAAGGCAATGAGTTATTTCTGAAAAGGAGTCATGATATAGGGGGCGCTTGTGGGCACACCCAAGGAAATCATCTGGAAAAACAGGGTTGATGAACACACATTCTGGCTAAGAAGCAAACCTTTGTATAGGGCTTATTCTTCTCATGTTTAAACTCCACTCCAGGGAGTAAGACTCAGTGAGAATTTCCATAAGGGTAAAAATCAAAGAGATGATGGCCGAGGAGTACAAGCCTACATTTATTTCCTGACGGGGATCACTGTCCTTTGTTTCTACATGATCCAGCTAATCAGCAGTCACATTGGCATCCTTCACGTGAGTCCCTTTTCACTCTTACAGGGGGATTCTAACCACCCTTGCTTTTTTTTTTTTTTTTTAGCTCTTGCTACTACAATACTGTTCAAGAGAGAGTGTTTCTTTATTACTCTGTGACTTACAAGGATCTGTTTTGGACCCTACTTTCCACCTTTTACTAGCAATATAACCTTCGGTGTGATGCTTAATGACATCAATTTATGAAATGGGTTATAACACTTCCTCTTAGGCTTGTAGTGAGAATTTAATGAAATAATGTGTAGAAAACATCTGGGCACAATGCTTGGCAAAATGCTTATGTGATGTCCCTAAAAGGAAGGGTAGTGGGAGTGCTAGTGTGTAACTGGGGATTAGATCTTCCTAGGGGTGGAACACAAGCTCTGGAAGACAGTTTAGAAGAGTGCATGATACCTCCCTCCTTTATGAGTGAGATTTTGGCTCAGTCATCATGGCCGTTCCGTGTGGACCTCTGTAGCATTTCCAGCTGCCTGGAGCACATCTGCTTCTACTTTTGATTAAACAGTCAAGAGAGGATATTCACAACAAGCATTTTCCAGTTTTTGCCTAAAAGCAACAGTTTTTTTATTATTGCTACTTCCCTTCCAATCGCTAGTGCTTTTAATGGAATTGCAGTAGTAATGTTGTCCCAGGATGACAAGCCACTACAACTGAATAATATACCTGATTCTATTGCTTTTATTAAAAAACAAGTGGGACATAGACTCATCTCACGAATGTTAATGTGATCAAGATCATTGCCCACTGGAAAAATGTGTTCTAATTGAATCGTAATAAAGCATGCCTTGCTACATCAACCAAAAGGAAATCAACAGCCTTCAAAGGATTAGAGTTCTCAGAGGATAAGGGGACAAGAGAAGTAATACAATTTTGACAAAACAGTGTTTTTGAAAAAAAAGTTTTTCAAAAATCTCTCCTTGCATTTATAAGATGGGTTCAGTTAAGTATTTTATTTTTCTTATCACTGAAGTGTCAAAGTGATTTGACCAAATGTTGAGTGAACACTCAGTTTCAGTCTTATTACACACATTCTGCAAGCTTGCTTAATGATCAAGCTAGGTATTTTGTTCAAAGACCTGGTATCTTCCTAAATGGGAATCAGGTCAGGGCATTTATTTAATCTTTACAGACTGAGCTCTCCCTCCCATGCAATCCCTTTTCCTTTCCATCACCACCAAGTGACTCTGACATGCTTGGGTGCACCATGCCTTTTGTCATGTGCCCCTCCCAAAGGAAAATCACATTCCTGCCTCTTTTCTCTGTCCTTCCATCTTATTATCAAGAAGAGATCCCTGCAATTTACCTTGATTGTGCAAAATGAGAACAGCTATGGTCAAAGCGAGTTAGCAAATGCTCCCCATGTTAAGACAGACCATTCGGTGATATGCACAAACAAGCAGTCGCTTTACCAGGATATGAAGTGAGGCATTTACACTGGATATATTGACAAGAAATACACTCATTCCAATGGAAATCAAGCTATAGCATTGCAGCTTGCAGAATTTTAATGTTATATGCAAGTAGATTGCTTTATTAGCCTTTGCCTGTGACCCCGGGAGAGAAGCAAGTCAGAGAGGAGAGGACTGTGCAGTTGCTCAGTCATGTGTTGATTGAGCACTGCCCTGTGCCAGCTGGATGCTGCTGGGTTTTCTAGAAGAATAAAACCAAGTCATAGCTTCCATTCTATCAGGACAATTGTGGGCAAGACAATATTTATGTTCATTCCTTTTGACCACTAGGCAGTAAGGCACAAATTATTAAAAGTCATATTGTTCAAATGACTACACCCAGGTTTAGAGGTAGGAATTCTTTTTGTGGTCATTGAGATGGATATGACCAGATACGAAGTTTTTCTTTATTACACGTTTCAGTTGATTATTAGCATCAAATTACCCAATTCCCTGATACCCTATAAAAACATTTCCAACTGGCTTCCTGCACACAGACAAAGGAAATAGTTTAAAGATTCAGCCAGAGATATGCAAACAAGACTGACAAGGGGCACATGGAATTCCAGAAATTACTATGGCAGGCTCTGTGGATTGGAAATCCAAAAACCTTTCACAACTCTTTTTCCATTGCCTTCCTCTACTATACAGGCTGGAACAATTAAACGTTTTCTTTCCTAGGCTTGTTTGTGGCTAAAAGTGGCTATGTAACAGAGTTCTAGCCAATGAATAAAAGAAAAAGTTACTGGACAGCGCTTTCCGGAAAGTTTTTTAAAAGAACAGACTCAGCACAGCTCCTTAGCCTCTGTGCTTCAGCCCCTCTTCCTCCCTCTTTTTCTTTCCTAAAACAGGTATGATAGCTGGGGGTGCAGCAGCCCTCTGGAGACTGTGAAAATGAGAGCCACTTACTAAAGATAGAGAGGAGGAAGATAAACAGAACTGGGCCCCTTGATGACATCTGGAATTGCTTTACTTGTCCAGGATCATCTATCCCTAGACCTTTTGTTACATGTGACAAATGTAGTAAAGAAACTCCTTACTTGTTTAAGTCCAGTCAGCTTGATGTTCTGTTACTTGCAGCTAAATGCAATACTAATGGATACACTTAGAGCATTCAAGGTATGCTAGCTCAGCTCTGTCTTTCTGCCATTTATCCTAGTGACAGGTGTTCGCATCTGTCTTGGCTGACACCTCCTGGGCCTGCAGAACTACTGTGGTCTTAGACAAAAGCTGTCTTTTGCTGAAGTTCTTGGAAATAGAGAATTGCAATGATTATCCCAAATTAGTTTGCTCTTTAAATTCTGAAATCTTTATTTTTGTCATTTCTTTACTTAGTGAGATTTTTGTGGTTTTATTTGAAACCTCCTTTTCTTCTTCATATTCCACATCACTTTTGGAAACAAAGTTCCTACAATTTCCACCTGGAGACTGCCATAGGGGCCAATTCCATCTACCCTTTCAGTCACAAAGCTAAAATATCTTTCAAGACCATCTTCTACATAGAACCTTTTCCAAAGGTGATAGTTTTCATTCAGAACTCTTATAATGGACTCCACAGCTAGTTGAAAGACAGCAGCCCCTGTTAAAGGCCCATAAATATTTGATGGTCCAATCTTAACTGTTCCTAAAGATGAAACCACTTTATACAGTATTAGATTGTCCCTAAAGACTCTTCTGTCTGAATAGTTGGCTCTAGCCACTTTACTTGTCATTTGTGGCTTCCCACTTTCCCCTTGGCGAACCCAACATACATCAATAGGAAGCAATTTGTCAAATGTATAACATGCTGCTTATTTGTAATTATGTTAAAACCACTGTGTGTATGTGCTATGTGTGTGGAAATGACTGAGAAGCACCACTGCCATCTCAGAGAGAAAGCAAACATTGCCCTTGTGCCATCCCTACCTCTCTAGAGATAACATCAGCAAAGAGAAAGAGTAATAATAGCTAACAGTTACACAGCACTATTATAAGCCAGGCAGTTCTGAACACTTTAAATATAATAACTCATTTAGTCCTCACAGCAAGTCTGTAAGGTAGGTACTATTATTATCCTTATTATACAAATGAAGAAACTGAGGCACAGAGAAGCATAGACACTAAATGGTGGAGCATTTAGTAATTAGAAATTTAGGAATTTGAAAGCAGGCAGGCAGCTCCAAAGTCCATGCCTTGACCACTCTATTTCACTGCCTGTGATGGACGGGTTCTGAGATGGGCCCCCATGACCCTTGCCATCTGGTATTCATGTCCTTGTATAAACCCCTTCCCTTAAACGTCAACTGGACCTATGACTTGCTTTAACCAATAGAGTATGGCAAAGGTGTCAGGATGCTGCTTCCATGATTGCATCACACAAGGAACTAAGAATAGCCTCTGGCCAATGACCAGCAAGGAACCGAGGCCCTCAGTCCAACAACACTTCAGGAACTGAATCCTGCCAACAACACATGAGCTTGGAAGTGGATCCTTCCCCAGGCAAGTTTTCAGATGAGACAGAAGCCCTAGTCCACACACTGTGTGAGAGTTCCTCAAGCAGAGGACCCAGCTTATCCAGGACTCCTGACCCACAGAGACTGTGAGATAATAGGTATGTGTTGTTGCATGTCGCTAAGTTTGTGGTATTACACAGCAATAGATAATGTACATACTGCCTCTCATGGTAGGTAACTCATATTTTGGAAAATAAATCTGGCCCATTAAGAGCTGTCACTAAATGAGAAACGATTACCATCGTTTCTGGTTAAAAGCCTGGTGGGGAGGGGAAATGCAGTAAAGGGAGGGAGCCTAGGTGGAAGCATGGAACCAAATCAATGCTTTGATGTGTGTGATAAGAAGAGTGTTGACTGCTCTCAACCACAGCACACACCTTCTGACCTTGTTAATATCAATACCTGACCTTGATTCTGTAGAGAAAACCACCAGAAGAGAGCAGACAAGTACAGAGATGTACCTTATACACTTTTGAAACAATTTGCAACATCTCAGTTTCTGAAGTCATTAATTTTAAGAATTATATGATTTTTGCTGTCATGTTGTATTATGTACAATGAGTGAGCACTTGGGATCCAAGAGCTAAGAAAAGGCTGACACAGGATGAGGGAGTAAGTAACCCAGACCCAGGAAGGTATCAGCTAGGCAGAGGTGAGCATCTGAAAGCAGGACATCAGGGCTGAAGTGCAGGATCCGGGCTGGGCTCAGTGGGTCAGCAGGTATCAAAGGTTGAATTCAGTTATTGATCCAGAATCCAGGGAGAAAGTCATTGAGTGGGGGACAAGGAGAGAAAGAAAGTATGCAACAAAGGAGTGAACTGATTGGAAAGACTGAATAATAAGCCCAGAGAAGCAGCAGAAGGAAAGGCATTAGTGACTAAAAGCACTCCTTGGCCTCAGCCTAGTCAAGGGTATCTACTTCAGGCCATATTTGGGAGTAGTCTTCTATAAAGGCTGGCTGAGAGTCTGATGCAAAAGAGGAATGAGAGATTCTAAGTGGAGAAGAGGTGAGGGGACAGTGGTATTTTGCCCACTGGCTCTGCCTTATCATTCATTCAGATGATGATCTTTCTGGACAGTTCTTCTCCAAGTTCCAGAAGAAAGGCATGGAAGAACCAGTCATAATTCATAGTGCTGGAATGGATCTTAGGGGTCATCTCACCCCATCACTTCATTTGACAAACTAAGAGAAAACTGAAGCCTGGAGAG
This sequence comes from Hyperoodon ampullatus, assembly GCF_949752795.1. Classification (NCBI taxonomy): domain Eukaryota; kingdom Metazoa; phylum Chordata; class Mammalia; order Artiodactyla; family Ziphiidae; genus Hyperoodon; species Hyperoodon ampullatus. Next base: position 76,190,559 of record NC_136926.1, read on the forward strand.
GTTAGTAACATGTCCAGGCTCACAAAGCCAGTTAGTGGCAGCCAGAACAGGGCCTGGGCCAGGCACTCTTGTCCCGATGCCACCCTTGCCTTTTCATCAGTGGGGATCTGGGCCCCTGAGCACTCAGCACTTTGCAGAAAGTGACGCTATGAAGTTAAGGGCTCAGTTGCATGGACAGGCTATAAGTGCTAGAGAAGTTCAGAAGATAAAAGGGTTCTGGGGCGATTAGAGAAAACTCATGGGGAAGGTTCGATCCAATCCAGGTCATAAAGAAGTGGGAGAGCTATTTTTCGAAGCCATTCTAAATTCAGTCAGAATCTCTAGCCACTTCTTCCTCAAGATAAGGACCTTCAATACTTGAACATCCCCCCAAACTTGCCCCACTTCCCATCTTCCAAATGTTCATCTAACATATTGCGTACAGAAAAAAATTAGCTTACTATTATTTTTGACAATCTATCCAACATATATTAACCATTTGTTCACCATCGCCTCTCCATCCCATACCTTCCGATTTCATTTTCTTCTTTCTGAATGTAGCTATTGTTCAGTGGTCCTTTCAGCAAGGGTCTCTGAGAGGCAACGCGCTCAGCCCTTGTGTGTCTGCCAACGTCTATTTTACCCTCACTCCTGGACGATCCTTTACCTGGGGAAAGCCTCCATCTAGCATTTACTCTCAGTGCTGAAAAGGCTGCTGTTCTTTTGTGGCTAGTGGGACTCTTCTTGCTGCTTGCTAGTAAGGTTTTTCTCTTTGTTCTCTACGTTTGCCAGTTTCATTATATCTCCACTTGGCTTGTCCCTCCATTCAGGTCTCCACTTAAATGCCATCTCTTCAGAAAGACCTTCCTCAACCCTTACCTAAAATAGCGCCTCTGAAAGTCCTTTGCTCTGACTTACTTTTCCTCCGTAGCACATATCTACACATGAATTTGTATTATACATATATAACTTGCATCTATTGTACTATACCTGCACATTATACATGCGTTCCTCCACTGAGTCCCCTAGAACAGTGCCTGGCAGTAAATGGCTCAATAAATAGCTGCTGGTAAATGAATGGTTATACCTACATGTGGGGGGTTGTGGTGGTTGTTGAATTTATCCTGCCCGGCTCTTTCGACCTTAACATTCTTGATCTGGAAACACTGGCTATTTCCTACGGTAAGTGGTTTAGTGGCTTCTGCAGAGAAACTGAACCAATAGGTATAGATGTGGATATAGATATAGATACAGATCATACAAATAGATAGAGTTTGTATATATGTGTGTGGTAGATAGATAGGCAATTGTGGAGGCATGGTAAGTCCAAAATCAGTGGGATAGTCTGGCAGGCTGGAGAACCAGGAAAGGGCTGCCATTCGAGTCCAAAGACAGACTTCAAGCAGAATTCCTTCCTCTTCCAGGGACCTCAGTCTTTTTCTATCAAGGACTTCAGCTGATTGGATGAGGTCCACCCACATTATGGAGGGTAATTTGCTTTATTCAAAGTCTGCTGATTTAAATGTTAATCTCATCTAAAATATATCTTCACAGAAACGTATGGAATAATGTTTAACCAATATCTGGGTACCAGGGGCTAGCCAGGTTGACACACAGCATCGACCATCACAGGCTCCCACCTAAGCAGGAAGCGCTCTGTGTATGCCTGCCAGCCTTGCTCCCATTTTGCAGGGCTGCCTCTGTGTACTCTTGGGTCTGCTCACTTCCAGCTGGCTCCTGCCTCTTGGCTCTCCAGTGGACTTATTTCATGCCCAATTCTCTGGCTTCATGCAAGAATTCCAGTTTCCCACCAGGAGTAGGATAGGCCCTGCAGACTCTCCCAAGCAGCCCCTGAAGTCCTGTGCCTACGGCCCTTATCTGGTCATGAGTCCTGTGGGCCCTATGACTTCACAGTCCCCTCTCACTACCATGATTTTCCTCTACATTCAGGTTCATAGAGGATTTCTGCCTGTTTAGGTGGGGGGGGGGGTTGTAAATTTTTTAAATTTTAAAACAATATTTCATCCTGAGCAGTTGGAGGGGAAGGTGGAAGAGTGTATACACTCACTCTGACATCTGATTGGAAGTCAGTGGAAATCAAATAGGTCTAAGAGAGATGGGAAGGCATCCTGGGCCAGCAAAGCTGGAACAACCATGGGAGTGAGCATGTCACATGCAGAGGAAAGCTAAGAGCCCTTCTTGAACATTCTAATATTCAAGCACCTGCTGCGAGCTGTGCAGGATGCTTGAGGCAGTGATGTACAATACATATGCACTCCTGTTCTCACAGGCCCTGCAGCTAGACTGGGGTGAGCATGCTGGGCAGAGTGAGAAGTGGGATTTGATAACTCAGGGTCAGATTTAAAAGGACCTCAGAAGTTTGATAAGAGGCTTGACTTGACTTCTTAAAAAAACAGAGCTGCAGGATTGGGGGGGCATGGAGGTTACATGCTGGAAGCTGTTTAAGAAAGTGACTCTGGTAGTGGAAAACTAGAGGCAGGTAATCAGCTAGGAGTCAATGACCTAATTCTTGGTTTGCCTTGGACAGTACATATTTATGTCTCTTGTCCCAGTATAATTACTTATAGTATCCCTTTTTCATTTTCAAAGTGTCCTATTTGGATGATCAATTACCATGTTACCTACCTAGAAGCTTGAGAACGTGAGCTTCTTGTGGGTAAGGCCTGTGGTCTTTTTGTCTTTGTACCTCAAATACGCAGTGCCTGACACATAACGTTTCACTTTCGAAAAAGTGAATGACTGTAACACAGGAATCAGAAAGGGCAGTTATGAAGGTAGCAAGAGATTGAAGCTAATGCAATATTTCTGAAACCAGAGTTTCAGGGCGGAGGCTATGGTAAACAAAATCTAGTGTTCCAGGGAAAGCCAGGAGACCACAAGGAATAAAATGAACATGGGCTTCTTGGAGACATGACTAATCCCAGGTCTTGGAAAGTACAAGACCAGCGTGAAATATCTTGGACCAGAAAGCAAGAAAGTGCTGAGAGACTAAGTGGGCCTATGTCAAAGGACACACACAGGCACTGGCTTAAAGGGACTCCCACTGGCCACATTTGTGTTGATTTGAGCTTCAAAAAGAATAATGACGGCTATGGGTTATGAAACAGAAGAAAAGAAAGGAAATCTTGAGTCTGTACTGGTACTGAACAAAAAAGGCTCTTTTTAACCTAAGAACACCAGCCAATAAGGAACTAGAAAAATGCCATCTTGCAGCCATCAGTGCAATAACTGGTTGAGGCAAGGATAATCCATGAATGCTAAAATCACGGAGTGAAAAGCTGTTGGAAACAGGATATTCACATGGTCTCAAAAGAATGCTTTTAATTACAAATGGGAAAAAGATACTTTTACAATGGAGAAATTTGGCAGAAAAAAACATAGTTACCAAACAAGTAATGGGACAACATCAACATGTACCTCCTGATGTGATGCAACTGGAAGTACACAACGTCATTTAGGTGGTATTCTTGACAAAACATAAAACAAAATAATGTTTAATCTGGATCTAAACATGAGGAAACAATCAGATAAGCCTAGAATGAGGGACATTCTGCAAGACAGTTGGCCTGAACTCTTCAAAAATGTTAACTATCATCAAATTTCATAAAAGTGGATGGAACATTCTAGAATCTAGAATTCTGAATTCTAGATTAAGGGAGCTCGGAGAAACAAAATAAAGACAATACATGAAATTTATCGGGGTCCTGGATTTAAAAACAACAAAATTTCAAAAGGCATTTTGGGGGGCAACCTAGGGTTTTGACTATAAACTGTCTATTAAATGATCTTATTGAATCAATGTTAAATTCCTCGCAAATAATAGTGTATTGTAGTGAATGCCTTTAAAAAAATTTAGGCAACAATTGCTTAAGTATTCAGGCTGAAATATTCAAGTGAAATGTCATGGTAAACACAACCTTCTCTCAATTACTCTGCCAAAACACACACACACACACACACACAGCAGAAGAGCAAATGTGGCAAAATGTTAGTAATTTAGTGAAGTGAGGTGAAGGTTATATGGATATTCATTGTATTATTCTTTCAACTTCTCTATGGGTTGGAAATTTCAAAATAAAAAAGGAAAGGGGAGAAAAAAAGAAAAGGAAAAAAGAAAGCCTGGAGGCTTTTCAATGAAATAGGGCGTCTGACAAGCTTCAAGGGGGCGGGTGATTTGGAGTGGGAGAGAGAAATCAATTGCCACAGGTTATGGAGGTGACAGAGAGGAAAGACGTAAAAGTGAAGACTGTCAATAAGAATGAGGAGAAAGGAGAAAACAGGATCAAATGAATGTGATTTGTGGTTTCGTTTTTTTCTTTTTTCTTAAATAGGAGAGTTGTATAATGGTTTGAAGGTAGAGGCACCACGTGAAAATGAAGTGGCTGATAGCACTGACAGGGCAGGATGAGCCAAGCTGGGGAAATATTATCTCGGATGTGTGTGAAGAAGTCACTTAGGTAACCCAAGACATGCTTCCACCAGGACTGGTGGTTGGAAGCTGTTCCCTCTCCCCAGCTCCCTACCCTTAAGAAATCCACACTGATGTTTCCTCCCCGGATTTGGAGAGGTCATTTCTCACTCTTCTGCAGCCACCCCAATCTTCCATCATCTGAAGACTTCCACAGGAACGGATTAGAGAGACTTCTACAGGATTGCACCTCATGTTCGTTTATTAATAATTCCCTGAAGGGCTTCCCTGGTGGCGCAGTGGTTGAGAGTCCGCCTGCCGATGCAGGGGACACGGGTTCGTGCCCCGGTCCGGGAGGATCTCACATGCGTGGAGTGGCTGGGCCCGTGAGCCATGGTCGCTGAGCCTGCGCGTCCGGAGCCTGTGCTCCGCAGCGGGAGAGGCCACAGCGGTGAGAGGCCCGCGTACCGCAAAAAAAAAAAAAAAAAAAAAATTCCCCGAAGAGGTCACTTACACCAGAGATTCACGGAGGGGGTCCCTGACACTATTTCCCGAGACCCCATTTCAGCTCACCTGTTCTTCATCTTTCCAAGGCAGCCATCACTCCCAGCAGAGCGTCCCCAGCACCAAACCCGTAAATCCATTCTTTCTGTTCTACAACCGTGAGGCATGACGGAAAGCTGGAAGCATAGTGCATGAAGGCAGGTTGGAAATGGAGGCAACATATCTCTGAGATGTTAAGGTCCATTGTCATCTCCAGGTTGTGTTTTAGAGGTTTCTGATGCCATGATTTGTTGTATGAGATTTAACTTGAGTAAAGGGAGAAGGTAGGAGCAGGATATTTTTACATTAAATGTTTAATACGTACCCAAAACACTATATGTAATGATACATGTACACAGTTTACAAAGCCAAGTAGTGCTAATAAGCTTGTGATTAACAAACCCAACACTTCCCTTTCCCTTTCCTTTCCACAGCTGGTTTCCATCATTTACCAGCTGCTTCTGATATTTACAGCCATATTTCTAAATGATACGCTTATACTAATACTTCTTGCTTAATTTTACTTACTATCTGTTCATTTTCTTCAGTTGAAGATAAGCATTTAATGACCTTATCACCACCACCACTTCACCCACATAGACACAAAAACATACCAAAGCCACTCTCCCTCTTCTCACTCTCCCAACAAGAGTTAGATCACAGTTTCTGGTTAAATCAATAGTCATCGTTTACATTCTTATTTATTGCACCACTTTAATAAGTTTCCTGGATTCCCTGAGTGTGAGGCCAGCCTGACTGGGGAGCATGTCTAGCCTGTGGGAACTTGACCTGAGGTAGCAGAACCTCCTCAGGTTGGGTCACTAGGCTTTCACAACAGTCTTGGTCTGGCAGCCACAATAGGAGCTCCAAGTTACCAAACAAGCAAAATTCCTTGGAAACCCAAGTAAATGTGCTTTCTCACCCCTTTCTAAACCAAGGGTCCAGCTTATATACAACTTCATAAGCTCCAGGTAAATGACAGGAGAAAAACAGTCGCAAATCGACAAACTGAGCAGGTGTGCTCAAGAATGTGTGGTGAAGGTCACATTATCACCCACATTACTGGTCAATACACCTTAAATGTCACCAGGAACACGGGTAAATTGCAATTTTAGACAGTGAGCATCAACAATATAGAATTATTGACCAGATGCTTGGCAACAATTGACAATTTTCTTTTCCAGCCGCACAGCACGGCATGCAGGGTATTAGTTCCCCGACCAGGGATCAAACCTATGCCCCCTGCAGTGGAAGTGCAGAGTCCTAACCACTGGACCGCCAGGGAAGTCCACAACTGACATTTAAAATGTTTCTGATTGCTATGGAAACAAATCCAGAATACCAGTAATTATCAATAATTTTTCACGCTGAAACTCAAACCCAGCTCTTATTATTCCATAATAAGCTAGATGTGTTTCCAAAAAAATGCTCAACATCCAAGGATTTTGTTACACCAAAGGCAAAGTCAAATTTGAATAATCCCTCTTGGTACCTGCTTGCCTATGGTACCTCAGCTTGTTCTCAGGACTCTCAGACAGGAGAGATAAAAGCACTCATTGTACTGACGATGAAGATGGGAACAGAGGAAGGATCGCATCATGTGTCAGGGCCGGGGCTGGGGGTGCCTTACACTCCAAGACAAACCTTGAATTGAGCAAGAGCTGGTTCTTAAATGGTGTGAGTGAAAAGGCGCCTTTCAGAATAAGGGTCCTATGTCGCTCAGCCCTGTGCTCCAATACTTAACACTGGCCTGAAAGACAGAAGGAAAACGTGCCTTCGAGACTCTCCTTTCCTCCAGATCCATCAGGTTTGCTTTCAGAGTTCACCATCGCCCTTGATCCCTGCAATAAAGAGAATTCCATGTTGTTCTTTGTCAGACATTAAGTGCACATCCAGGTTCGTTGCCTTGGTCAGAGTATTCACTGTTTTCCCTCACCTATCTATTAAGGCTCTTGGTATGGTCCTTTCCCCTCTACTGCCATACGTCCTCGGATCTTTTCCCCCAATAGTAGCAAGTCTCCCTTGACCCCCACATCCTCTTCTAGTTCTTATCCTCTCTCTTTCTTGTCTTCACAATCAAACACCTGAAAGCTGTGGTCAGGGCTTCCTACCCACCTCCTCACCCCCACTTCACTCCTGGACGACAGGATCGTCATTCCTCACCACTGCACTTAAATTACCTGTGATAACATGACCACGACTTAGTCATCAAAAGAAGTACGATGGATTCTTCCCAAGCCTTACTGTTTTTTCACCTTTGTGTAATAATTCAGATTACTAATGACGCCTTGCTTTGAAAATCTCTTTCCAGTTAGTTTTCACATTACTGTTTCTCCTTCTAGCTCTGGCCACTCATTCTGTTTCTTCTGCTGATTCTTTTCTTCCACTAGTTTAGTGTTCCCTTGGGTTCCATCCTGGGTCTTCCTCTCCATGTCCGCCATATATATCCTAAGTAATATCATTCGTACTCAATGTTCTGACTACCAAAAACAGCTTTGCCAACGACGGACAAACCTCTATCTATAATCTTCTTTTCCAGCCTCTATACTCATCTAGTCATCTGCCAATAGGAGCTTTCCACTTAGATATTGTACATAATCAACAAAAGTACCTTGTTCAAGGCTAAATGTTTTCTCTCCTCCAATACCCTCCTTCAAATATCTCCTTTCCTTGTATTTGCTAATACTAGTGAAACCACAGCCCTGGACGTCCTTTTTGACTTCTCCACCAATTTTATCTGCCTCTCACCTTGCCCAAATGAATCACCAGATTCTACTTCTTAAAGTGGTAAATTCATCCCTCCATAATTGCCTCAGCTCCAGCCTTCCTAATTTCTCACCAATGACTACAATTCCCTCCTACTGGCTTTCTCTACATACGATCTTGCCTCTTCTAGTCTACATTGCCACTAGAATTTTATTTGCAAAATGCACATTGGTTTATATCACTACAGGCTTTAAATCACTCAGGGACTCACCTCTGTATTCAATACACAGTTCAAAAACTATCAAGACCTTCATGATTTGACCCTTACTACCGCTCTTATCTCATATCTCAACATTCCTCCCAATGCACACCTGAATTCTAACCAAAGATTTACCATCCATATCTTTGAATTTTTTAATATGTCCTCTGCCTGGAATACCCATGACAAGTTCATCCTGGCCAATGACTTCCATCTTTCAAGACAGCTTAAGCATCACCTCCTCCAAGAAGCCTTTCCTTTCACCTACCCCCAGGATAAGGTAGCAGCCTTTTCTTTTTTCTTTTCCAGATTTACAGAGATATAATTGATGTATAACATTGGGCACTTTTAAGGTTTACAACATGTTGATTCGATATACTTATCCACTGCAAAATGATCACCACCACAGAGTTAGCCAAAACCTCAGTCACATCACCTAATTACCATTTCTTTTTTTGTAGTGAGAACATTTAACATCTACTCTCTATAACTTTCAAGTATATAATATAGTATTATTAACTATAGTCACCATCTTGTACACTAGATCCCCGGAAACTATTCATCTTATAACTGGAAGTTTGTACTCTTATTGTACCAACTTCTCCCCATTTTCCTCCACCTCCCAGCCCCTGGTAACCACCATTCTAATCTCTGTTTCTATAAACTCGGCTTTTTTAGATTTCACATATAAGTGAGATCATATAGTAGTTGTCTTTCTGTATCTGACTTATTTCATCAGTAGTGGCCTTTCTTGTGAGCTACCAGGCACCCTGTTCTCACCCATATTATGGAATATTCGCCCTACATTGTAATCACTATTTGTCCTGACTTTCTTCTCCCACTAGATTATAAGCAACTTGAGTGCAGGAATCACATTTTATTTGTCTATCTGTCCACTACTATCTAGCCTAGCCCTTGACACAGAGGGGTGCTGAATAGATCTTTATTGAATACATGAGCAGAATAAACTAAGTAAGTATGGAGAAGTGTCAAAAGACCATGGTTCTAAAGACTATAAGAAAAACAAATAGAAATTTCTACAGAAGGCTGTGTTTAGACAGGAGTTTAAAGTTCAAGCTACTAGACCCGGTGATTACGTAAAGTTCGCTATGTAAATAGACTGTATAAGATTGCAATAGTAATGACATTCATTGGCTTTCATTCTACAGAGATTTAAACCTCTATACATATAAAAATCAGGCAGGCACCGTAGTAGCAGAGTGAACAAAACAGAGAATTCTGCCCGTCCTCCCCACCCTCATACCTGTTCATGCAACTTACAGTTGATTATTTCAATACACCTCCCTATATTCCAGGCACTATCCTTAGTGCTTTATAGGCATTTGCATTTAATCCCCATTAAAAACCTTGTAAAGCTGATGTTATTCCCATTGTACAGAGAAAACTATGTCTCATGGAGATTAGGTAAATTGCTAAAGGTCACACAGTAAATGGTAGAGCAAGGGTTTAATCCCAAGTATATCTGATTCCTTTTCCTGCTCTTAATCACTCTAAGAACAATACAAACTTAACTTGAAACTCATTCGTCTTCTATTCAGATATTTGGTTATTGGGGTTTCCCGATAATTCTTAAAGTTATGTGGGAAGTTTATGTCAACTCTCTTTGTATAGATAGTACTATTAGTGTGGGGAGAAGGATTTGTTATTAAAAAATTGATCCAAAAAAATATAGAAATTTTGTAAGCAAGCATTTATGTTCCAAAGCCACGAACCTATGTGTAATAGTGTGATTTACCACCCTCTTCTGGTCTTTGGAGTCTGGAGAATGGGGGACTAGCATAGTTTTGAGAGGTAAGAACCTTACCTTGAGCACTTGCTGTGCTTTGGGTGAGTTCTGCCTCTTTTTTCTCACAAAGGTGATGCCATTCGGAAGCAGCAGCATGTACATGATTATATGACTGGTGTACAAGAGGCCACTTGCTCCTTGGGGCAGCAAAGTTATTCAAGGTGTTCAGAAAAATAAATCTGTATCCCACTGACGTGTTCTTTAACCAATGAGTTCTGCAGGGAAAAAGGAGTTTGACTACAGTAGAGATGGAGCCTGAGAGAGATAGAAAGGCAGCAGCAAAATCTATAACGACAAGGCAGTTACCTTTCCATGTGGTTCCAGGAAGGCTTTCCAGAATCCCTGGGAGGGGAAAGTTTGTGTTTCAATGGAAAACTAGACATTGTCTATAGCATACTTTTCCCCCACCATCTGAAGCTGAGTCTATGGGAACTATTTTACAACTGTGAAACGTGTAAGTAACTGACAGCAACGCAAGATAATTCTTGTCTATACACATACAAATGAATTCTGCCTGGTGGGAGGATGACCCTCTCCCTTGTGGAAAAACCAATTTTGCCTCTGTTTGCACATTCATTTCAACATTCCTTTACTTTATTTTTTTTAATATTTATTTAATTATTTTGGTTGTGCTGGGTCTTAGTTGCAGCATGCATGTGGGATCTAGTTCCCTGACCAGGGATCGAACACAGGCCCCCTGCATTGGGAGCACAGAGTCTTTTTTTTTTTTTTTGCGGTACGCGGGCCTCCCACCACTGTGGCCTCTCCCGTTGTGGAGCACAGGCTCCGGATGCACAGGCTCAGCGGCCATGGCTCACGGGTCCAGCCGCTCCGCGGCATGTGGGATCTTCCCAGACTGGGGCACGAACCCGCGTCCACTGCATCGGCAGGCGGACTCTCAGCCACTGCGCCACCAGGGAAGCCCCGGGAGCACAGAGTCTTATTCACTGTGCCACCAGGAAAGTCCTCACATTCCTCTAGTTTAAAAATTTTTATTCTTTATCTTCTTCCCTACTGCTTATAACCAGTGATCTGCCTGGTTTTCCCATTATGACTAAAATAAAATCTTTAAATTGAGCTCTTGTTTATATTCTTTTGAGGATATATCCTTTGGAATTTATCTTTATGACTGAGATTCACCAGGGAGACCCTTCCTCTGGTTCTGCCCCTTTCCTCCTTGACCCAGCTTGGTACTTAGTTCCAAGGTGTGGAAGTTCCCAAGTGCCAAGCCTCAGGTTATGGCTCTTGCACTTGGGAGCAGATAATGTCCACCCTCTGCAACCTTGAGGGATCCCACATGTTGACAAATGGCTCCCCCTTGATGTCCTATCCAAAAGCTGTCAACCAATGCTCAGAATGGTATAACATTTTAATCAGCTTTATTAAGGTATAACTTATACACAATAAAATTCATCGTTTAAGTGTGCTCTTCGATGAGTTTCAACAGCTGTGCAGAGTTGCCTACCATCACCACAATCAAGATATAGAACATTTCCACACCCCAAAAGTCGCCTTGTGCCCCTTTACAATCAATCCACCCTCCCCACCTGCAGCCCTTGGCAGTCACTGACCTGCTCTCTCATCATTGGGTTTGTCTTTTCTAGAATTTCATATAAATAGGATCGTATGACATTTAGTCTTTTTTTCCTTTATTTTTTTAAATTGATGTATAGTTGATTTACAATGTTGTGTTAATTACTGCTGTACAGCAAAGTGATTCAGTTATACATATATATACATTCCTTTTTCAAAAATATTCTTTTCCATTATGGTTTATCACAGGGTATTGAATATAGTTCCCTGTACTATACAGTAGGACCTTGTTGTTTATCCATTCTATATGTAAAAGCTTACATCTGCTAACCCCAATCCCCCACTCTATCCCTCCCCCAACCCCCTCCCACTTGGCAACCACCAGTCTGTTCTCTATGTCCCTGATGCTGTTTCTATATCATAGTTCATTTGTGTCTTATATTAGATTCCACATATAAGTGATATCATATGGTATTTGTCTTTCTCTTTCTGACTTACTTCACTTAGTATGATGATCTCTAGTTGCCTCTAAGCAACATTTAGTCTTTTACATCTGGCTTCTTTCACTTAGTATAGCACTTGTGAGATTTATCTATGTTGTTTTGTGTATGAATAGTTCATGCCTTGTTATTGCTGAATGATATTCCACTGCATGGATTTACCACAATGTATGTATCCATTCACCAGTTGATGGACATTTGGAGTGTTTCCAGTTTGGGGTTGTTATGAATAATAATAATAAGTGGGATTACTGGGTCATATAGTAAGTATATGTTTAACTTTAAAAGAAACTTTCAAACTTTTCCAACGTGGCTACCATTTTCCATTCCCACAAACAGTACATGAGAGTTCCAGTAGCTCCACATCCTCACCAACACTTGGCATTGTCACTCTTTCTAATTTTAGCTTTTCTAGTGGAGCCTGTAGTGTTAGCCCAGTGTAGTTTTAATTTGCATTTCCTTAATAATTAATGGTATTGAGCATCTTTTCATGTATTTGTTTGCCATCTGTACATCTTCCAGGGTGAAATTTCTATTTACATTTTATGCCTATTCTTTAATCAAGTTGTTTATCTTCTTATAACAGAGTTTTAAAAGTGCTTTATTTATTCTGAATACAAGTCCGTTATGAGACATTTATTTTGCAATTATTTTCTCCCAGTCTGTGGCATGAGAAAGCCATTACACTTTGACAAATAAGAATTTTCTCATTCAGAATCCCTGGAAATGCGAACCAGTACACCGTGTCTGTCCACGTCTGCAAAGCAGCAGCCAGCCTGCGGGGGAGGGAAGAAAACGAATATGCAGCTCCAGAATTCAACCTCAAAAGAAGCTGCTCTCTGTTTTCAGCCCCATCTCTTGGTTTTCTTGCATTTTATTGATTCCAATTATTTTCTTTCCTATGTTACTTGCTTCCTGTAGCTACTGCAATTTTAGGCAGAAACATGTATTTGGAAGATCCATCTGTTTCTTTCCTGCTGCAAATGAACATCTCGGCTTCCATATCTCATGGTGAGCCCCAAATAGTAATAACACAACAAAGCCACTCACATGGAAATTGTTCCTGATTGCTCCCAATTCAACCTCTGGATGTTATACTGCTCTCTCTAACTTCTAGGGACAAGCTTGTCTGACATCTTCAGTCTTTGGGGGGAGATAAGAAGGAGAAAGTTCCCAGTGAAAGGAAGCCTTGTGGTGTTCGTTGTTTTATTAAAACACTGACCCCACTGGAATTCAGAAATTCCAGAATTTCTGCTGGAAATATAAGGCAAGGTCCAATGTTTAGCAGTGCAAGAAGGACGCTCTGACCTCCCCGGTCTCTCCTGAAGTAGCTCATAAGACCCTCACGAGAGAGGTGCCCTCCCCATACCCAGAGAAAAAGAGCGTCCTTATATCTGAAGACTAAGGAATAGGGAAGAACAGACCTTGCTAACCACCTCTGCTCCCATCCCTGTTTACTACTCTTAGCTCATACCCTCTTGTCTTATCCTGTTTTTCCAGAACTTTCCACTCTTCATCATTTCTCTTGGCCTCACCCTGTACTCCAGCCATTGCTATGGAGACCGGGTCCACTCAGCTTTGCCCAGCTTCCTATACACACAGCTCAAGAATGCCTCGTCCCGAGCCTTCTCCCCTCAGCTCCTGCTTCCAGCCCTGGAGCTTCCCTGATGCGGGTGCTGCTCTACATTCACACAGGCCACCTAGAGTGGACTGGGGAGGAGTGGGATCCTTATGCCCAATGGTGGCAGGACTCTTGGAGAAGTATGTCCCCCTTTGGCCTCTGGGCAGCCAGTTCTGAGGGTGTCACAGGGGGCTCCTCAGAAGGTTCCAGCAGTACGGAGCACCAGATGCTTGTAGCATGACCGGCTGGATAATGCATCTTTGTTTTGGCTTTCCCCACTCTGTTCCCTTGCTCTGTCTTTCAAGCCTGCTCCCTGGGATCGGGTACACTCCCAAGTAGATGACTGGCAGGCAAGCCCTTTTTAGGCTCCTCTTTCAGGAAATACAAGCTAAGACAGAGGATGTTAAATAACTAAGCAAGGGAGCAAAAAAACAAACACATGTGTGTGCATGTGTTTATATGTATATAGGATTTCTTTTTCTACCCTTCCAATTTTGGGTTTTGTCACTGATACGCTGATGCATTCAATACCAGCCAACCGCCTGGTAATTGACCACTGTAACATCCTACCTTATGCAATTGCCCCCATCCCACCCCCATGCCCAGACAGGTTTGCACAACTCAGATTTTGCAAAAGTGATAATGACTCCTAAATTGACATCCTGAATTTTAAAGGTACAGAACCTGTAACACAGACTGTATGTGTATAATATACTTTCAAATAGCTTTTACTGTTGAAGTCACCAAAATATTTTCACATGCGATGGAAGAGGGATGCTGGCCCCTTCTTTAGCTTTAGGTTTAGCATTTTATTTCTTACTTTAAGTCAGTCATCTTAGATTTACAAATGGCCCTCCACTCTTGTTCTCTCGTGGTGGCTTTTGGGGTAAGATTGGAAGGAGATGAGGGTAAAGACACAGACACGCTGGAAATAACATGATCTGGCACCGTTGGAAACCCCACAGGAGCACCATAAACCTGAAAACAAAAAGCCTTTCTCCTGGGGCCTGCCACCTCCCCTGAGCCCTTGCTCCGTGACATTAGCTTAGCGTGTGTTTTCATGCATAATGCAACCTCTTCCACGTCTCTAATATGCTCTCAGCACCTTCCGGAACAATTTGTATGGGTCAGATCTGCGTTAGTCATGGCTTGTGGGACCTGAGGGGCAGCTGTACCTGATCAGGAAGGGAGACCAGAAGGCTTGTTTTGAGTCTCTGCTTAGCCTCTCTCTGTGATACCAGAAAGGACTGGAATTTTTTGTTCCTAGTTTTCCGATACTTACGAGCAGCCTTACGAAAAAGTATCCATTCGCCTGTTTATTTTTAACTATCATATTAAATATTTCAGCAGAAAAATACAAGATCATAACCCCCAAAGGTCGAATGCCTGCTTCCTAGCTGGAGTTTCAAAACTGCTTAGAAGCTGCAAGCCGCCTAATCCCAGGGCATTAATATTCTGGGAAAGCGCGGAGGACTCCGTCCCTGTGGGAGCGTCTCCTGGGTTTGGAGGCGGTGAGCATTCTGTCAGGCGAAAGGAAACACACATTAGCCAAATCCAAGCAGACTGCTCAGATGCTGTAAAAGATTCCCAGTAGAGCTCCTTAAAGCTTTTCTGACTGATCTTCGACTTCAAGATAATGCCCAAGCAAACCACACTGGAAGCTGATGTATTGCAACGAGGCTGGCGACTCACCAGAATCAAACTAGTGCAGACCTTTGACAGATCTGTCCCCTCGGCTGAGAGACGAAGCCCGGGGCTGGGCTCAAAGCGTCTACATCCAGCCCCTGGATTCCTGGAACTCCCAGCTTGGTCAGAGGCTCGGGATGGGAGGTGAGAAGTACAGGGGACGCATTTCCCCTCTGCTGACTGTCATATTGCCATTCCTGATATTATCTAAACACTCCAAGCCACAATTTAAATAAAAATCAGCATTAAAGGAAAAGGCTGAGATTCTGTTTACATGCCTGGAAAGGTCATTACCAAAGGAGATGAAATAGCCTGACCCTTTGGCTCACCTCTGGGTCCATAAGCTCTTATACCTTATACATGTTCTCGCCTCATAAATCCCTTAAAATTCAATGGGCTCACAAATTTGCCAGATCTGCTGAGAAAGAGGACCTGGGAACAGACTCTCAGATGGCACATGGGAAGAAGCCCCGGTCTCCCTTCTACACCAGGTTAAGATGGAGAGGTGTCAGCAATTCCTGAAAACCTCTGCCCTGAGGGACTTCAGACAGGAACAGAAAAATTAAGGGGACTTTGGACGATTTCTACCAGCAGAAGTCTGGGAAATGACCAGGTCAGGTATTTGCTGAGCTATTTAATGAGGCTACACAAGCAATAAGAAGAGGTTGATAGGGTTTTAGTGTCACTGAGGTTTCCAGGGCGAATTAAAGAAAGCAGTGAAGTAAGAGGAGAGTGGATTTAAAAATTAACCTGTGTGTGAATGTACTATGTTCGGAACAGGAATTAAAAAGCAAACAAGGATTAATTGACCCCTTCCTTCCCCAGAAGCAGGGCACTGGCATTTCAGGAGCAAAATTGATTGGTTGAGAATTCGTTCAGCTAGGTAATTAAACCAGGAAGCCGATCAATACTTCGTAGCTGGGATTTAGAATCCCACTGACAAGCTACAGAAGAATCCAGAAAGGAAGCTGAGAATGGCTGTTTGGTTCAGACACGATTGGATCTTAAAGGTTTCTGAGTTAAAAAAAAAAAAAAAATAGTGCTTTGCTCTCCTCTCTTGCTTTAAAAACTCTTTTGATTCAGTATTAACCCCAAATAAGGATTCCCACTCAAAGCAGTTCTCTTGGTGGCAGGTGACAGATGGAAAGGGCACAATCTGTGATTACGTGGTTCACTTATGCAACTGCAGTTAAGCTGCCTGTGAAGTTCACGTAGCTAAATAAAAATTACAACCAAGTTACTTATTAGCTACCTTGAACCTGCCTCCCTGAGAGCTGGAGGGGTGGTGAGAGAGCCAATTTCCAAGTGAGCTGGAGTGATCCACCTTGCTATCTGTTGTGCTCAGATGGGTCCTGAGCATCCTGTGCATGACTCAACAACCAGAGCTGCCCAGAGATGTCTCAAGACTGATCAGATTAGTAGACCCACCAGCAACCTGCCAAAATGCTCAGGTCCTAATCACAGGAACCTGGTCTAACTCTCCTACAAATAAGTGATGGGCCCCAGGCCCTTCTCTTCTGCACACATCAGATGAAAGTGGGAAATATCAGGCAAAGGACAAAGGCAAAAGCCAAAAGGGTTTTCTTCAAAGCACAGGAAGAGGGGAAGCTCTGTTATAGGGGACGGTTAAGGGCATAGACATCGCCAAGGCTGTTACTGTTCAAGGCTGTTCACCTGTTACTGCTATTTGTTGGTCTCGAGATTCTCTGGGGAAGAGGTGGAGTGGAAGGAAAATCTAGGCGTAACAGCTCACAATTGGCCCAGTGACCATGGCCATCTCTCAAGCACTCATTCATGATTTCCAGGATTCCTGGGACTTCTGGAGGAGCCAGCTTCTCCCACTTCTTGCTTGAAAATTCATGGATTGTGCTAGATACATAGCAGTTTGGCTTTCTGGCAGGGAAAAATGAAGGCGATGACCCTGTAGCAAAAGACTCTTGGAGACACAAATGGCTAAAACATAGGAAAACACACAAGAGAAGGCAACTCATTTTATCCAAGGAGAGAGAGATCCTTATAGGGTATGAGCAAGTGAGTTGTATCTTGGAGGATCCATATTATAAAATTCTAGAGTCATTCATAGAGACAAAAAGTAGAGCATTGGTTACCAGGGGCTGGAGGGAGGGGAGGGGAGGAGTTAATGTTTAATGGACACAAAGTTTCATTAATGGACATTTAATGGACACAAAGCACAGGATGATGAAAAATTTCTGGAGATGGATGGTGGTGATGGTTGCACAACTATGTGAATGTATTGAATGCCCTTGAACTGTGCGCTGAAAAAGGTAAATTTTATGTTAGATGTATTTTACCATAATAAAAATAAATTTGAGAGTCATGCAATGACAATGTAATTCATATACATAGACATATAGTCTACTGCTAAGTCTTCTCCATGTTTTTTAAAAAACATTGTTAAGGCAGGGGGAGGGATAAATTAGGAGTTTTCGATTAGCAGATGCAAACTACTATTTTTATAAAATGGTTAAACAACAAGGTCCTACTATATAGCACAGGGAACTACATTCAATATATTGTAATAAACTATAATGGAAAAGAAAAACAAACAAACAAAAACCTTGCTGAGGGACACCCGAAAGATAAAGACCTCAAGGTGTCGGAGATGCTCCTGTATCCATTCAAGCTCAAGGCGTTTGTGTGAAACACTTCCCAAAGACCATGTCATCCCAGGTCCCTGTGTCCTCAGCCTGCTGTGTGTGCATCTGCCCCTGGGCCCTGCACCCTCCCTATGTCCAGGCAGGGTTGCCGAAGAGCCAGAGTTTGTCTTCTTGACCCTTAGTCGCTCCTGCCCTTTCTGCTTTTCTTATCCAGTCATCAGTCTCTTTTCTTTCCTGATTTCAGAAAGGGATCTAATACATTCATTCACACAGAGGTATAAGGGTCTAAGAAGATGTATACAGCCCACCCGCAAATATTTACAATTTACCTGGAAGCTAAGCTTTGAGCAAGAAGAGTTAAAATACAGAAATGGGAACAGAGTTTGCAACCTCTCCAACTCTTTCCCCCAGGCTGTGTTTTTATGCCTCAAAATCAGATTCTGCCTGTATGTCTCAGATAACCTTAGAAATGTCTTTTCCACAGTCTCTTTCCCTGGTCAGTTTCTCTGTCAGGCACTACTTTCAGAAGCCCAGACCATGCTCTCGCCCATCAGCCCTCTTGGCCAGAGCCCTGCACCAAGTTAAGTTGTTCATTGGGCACAGAAATGTCTCCAAGGCACCTTCTAAATCTGCCAAGGCCAATTTAGAAACAGAATGCTGAAGCCAAATGGGAAAGTTGGGGGAGCACTCGTGGAGAACAGAGCTGGCCTGGGCCTGAAGGCAATTTATTACTAATCCAATGAGTGGCTGCAACCAAACAAGACGCTGGCAAAGAGCACATGGAAAGTTCTATCTTCACTCAAGCCTGTAGCCTGTCCTAGAACAAAGGAGCAAAGGTTCCTTAAACATAAACACAGCTGGCTCTCTGGAGGGAAAGACAGTCTCTCTTTTATATCTGCAAAACCAGAACCAGCAGGGGCTGGGCCCAGGAATCTGTATTTTTACAAGGCTCCCCAGGAGGGCTGATGGTCTAAATTAAAATGATGACAAATAAAACGCCAAAATAGGGTGGTTTTGTGTTCGCTTTTGTTCAATGTTGGTGTGCATATCAACAATAAAGAATGTGATATTCATCTTATTTATTGACTTATTTCTTAAAACAGCAGGAAGATGCTGAGATAGGAGACTCTGCTCAACATGGCAGTTCCAAATGATCACAAAGGACCTGTTGTTTCACAGTGAAAGAGTCACCAACTGTCAAGGCCAACAAAAATATGCTCTATGGCTTTGGTTTCCCTTTACTTTGCCCTGATGCATGGAAAACCCTTTTACCCAAGCCAAGTTATAGGGCAGAAGATCTATTTTGTTTCTGAATGTGGGAGTGTAGGTTTGGGGGTAAAACAGAAGGCTGCAAATAGAAGGGAGGCTCCAAGGAAGTCTGTGACCTGGAGAGTAAGCTATGGGGACACCTTGGAATTCTACACAGAATGGTCCTACACAGATTTAGGGGAGGGGCTGATTCTGAGACAAAGAAGCCATACCTCTCTCATGTGCAGATCAGTGTGAGCACCTATCTTAGTCTGTTGGTGCTGCCATAACAGAATATCACAGACCAGGTGGCTTGTAAACAACAGGAATGTGTTTCTCACAGCTCTAGAGGCTGCAAGTCTGAGATCAGGGTGCCAGCATGGTTGGGTGAAGGCCCTCTTCTAGGTCACAGACTTCTTGTATCCCACATGTAGAAGGGAAGAAAGAACTCTTGGGGTCTCTTTTATAAGGGCACTAATCCCACTGATGGAGGCTCCACCCTCATGACCTAAGGCCCCACCTCCTAATGCCATCACCTTTGGAGTTTAGGATTTCAACATATGAATTTGGAGGGACACAAACATTCAGACTGTAGCAGCACCAATCACATGGGTGAAAGGCCCCCCCTGTGAGGGGCCAGTCCGTCTCATCTGAGGGCAGCTACCCCACCATCTTTCACAGTCAGCTTCCTCCTCCTGGTTCCTCTTTCCTTTTACATCAACCCTTTTACTCTCTCCCCTAACCTCCCATTTCTCTCAGTCATCCAGCCTCAAAACCTTTGAGTTGATGAGGCATAATGAAAAGAGAAATTGACTTGGGGTCTGACAACCTGAATCCAGATCCCAACACCATGAATTTTTGGTCATGTGACTTTGGACAAGTCAATGACACTTTTTTGTAGCTCATGCCTCAGTTTCTAATAACTGCTTAGTCCACCCCACTGGGCTATTGTAGGAATCAAAATGAGCTATATGAAATGCACTCTTTATATCTCCATGTACATATGATCTTGTATTTGACATAACCTCTCACTTGCCACCATATTTGATGAGTCACCAAGTCCTGCTGATTCTGCTCTCTTTGGGTCCCTCCCATACATTTTTGCTTTTCTATTTTCATTGCTACTACTGCCTTCCTAACCTACTCGTTCAAGTTGACCTGAACCAATGGTTGTTCACTGTTACAGTATTAGGGTTTTAGCCTCTGTCAGCCTTCAGTGGCTGGAGGAAATGAGGGTCATAATCTCCTCTCCCTCTGCCTCTTGACCAGGTGGCCTGTCACAATAAAAGCAAGTCTAGAGCCGAATTCTGACACATAGAGACGCTTATCAGCCAGCAGGAACAAACACCAGACCGCCTGGTTTGTAAGCTCTGCGAAGTCCCAGCTCTCCATCCTTTCACTCGAAAAAGCAGATGTGACAAGAAGCTAGCAGCAAGATTCAGTTAATTGGTCAGATGACAGAATTCTCTTTAAGCAGATAGACACAGAATCTAGTGGAATTCTAAGATCCAGAGACCATTCCAATGGACACTAGCTGCTTACACTCTGCTCACGCAAAGGCAAGGATGCCTGTACAACTTGTCTACCAATCCAACAAATACGACTCATTCCAACAAAAAAATAAATAAAATCTAATGCCCAGTATGCTAATTAATACACCTTCTGATGTCCACTGGAAATACATATAACTGAAGTGTTAGCATCAAGGTCTGGAATATGATAGAACTACTCTTAAATAATCCAAGAGTACTAGGAAACTTCAGATGTTAAATAACTGTGCCTAGGGTGGCAATTAAATAAACTCAAATACACACTATCATCGCACTGTTTAAACAGAGTTCTTTTAGATAGATAATATCTAGATATTATATCATCTATTATATTATCATAGATAATATACCAATGCCACACAGGGACTTTCACTTCTCTTTGTCAAATTGTCCTTCCTTTTCCTTTGAACATAGCCCACAAGTATTAGTGTCTTTCTCCTCTTCCTCTTACCTCAAGTAAGCCCTGATTATCTGTAACAATCCTTTATCTCTTAAATGATGCAATATTACCTTTCTGTTCATTTATCTAGCAAACCCTTGAACGCCTAACACAACCAAAAACCATGAAAGCCAGGATGGGAGGGGTTAAGTAAAACAGTGCCCTGACTTCAGGGAGCTCTCAGTCTGGCCAAGAGGCAGACACTGGAACTGACAATAATAGTACAAGGCAGTGAATCCAAAGACAGAGGTGTGCACAGGTTACAATGGAAGTGCAAAGGAGGCACTCATCAGGGGGAAAATGTCCGAGGAAGCTTCCTTCCAGAGGAGTGTCATAATGGCTGAGCCTTAAAGAGTGGAGGGTTAGGTGGTGCCTTCTAGGCAGAGAAGCTTAAAAAAAAAAAAAACCAACAATAATAAATAATAATAGCTAAACTCTATTAAACTCCTGCTCTGTTCTTGGCACTCTTCTAGATGCATCACCTCCATTGTTTCATTTACTCCGCATACTAACACTCAGAGATGGATACTATTATTATCTCCATTGTACAGAAGAAAAACTGAGGCTTAGCATATTTAAATCACTTGCCTAAGGTCATACAGCTGGGATGTGGCAGAGCTGGGGTTGGAACCCAGGGTTTTCTGACTCCTAAGACATGACCTTATTCTCTATTCAGGAAACACATGCAAGCGGTTGACTGGGCTTGAAACTGAAGCTCCAGACAACATGGCACAATCAAGTTGATGAGATAAGTCAGCCAGATGATTTTTCTCATCTAGATTGTAAGTACCTGAGTCAATCCCATTTCTCTGTTTCTACCACAGAGATAAACACACAATAGGAGCTCAAAGAAGTCAGTGACTGGGTTTAGAGGGAAAGAATTTCTGGAATAGCTTACTGCACCAAATCCTGCCTGGGTAGTGATTCGTGCCTTCTTTACAAAATGAGCCGGTTTCCCTTTAAAAATAGAGCTTCTAACATGCCCAACATCAACGAATATTTGTGTGTCTTCCATGAGGCATGCACTGTTACGGGCAGGAGGATTCAGCAGGGAATAAAGCAAACAAGGTCCCTTTTGTCAGAGAGCTTAAAACAACTGTCTCCTAATTTGACCTCTCTTGTCCCTGAAAAATGCCAAGGAAATACCAACCACCAGTCACATCAGCTCTGGACGTGGGCATCCCCAGAAGCAGGCTCTACACTTGCGTGGTTCCAGCATCTTGAGCCCGTGCTCAGGCCCACCTGAGCACCCAGCCCCTCAGCCCCCGTCATCACTGCTAGGTTCCCACCCCCATGGGGCCCAGGACAGTCACTTGTCTGGCCACCAAGAGCTTGTCCAGGGCACATCCTCTGACTTTCTAAGGTGGCCCCAGCCAGGCAGCACCTGCCGATTCCAGCGCTAGCACCCAGACTGCGGAGTGCTTTGGCCTAAGAGCTCAGCCTTGGGCAAGGCAGTGGGCTTTTTCCCCTAAGAAGAATGCCCCTTTATTCAAACTCCACTCTGCAGGAATGCCTGCAGCACCAAAAACCAAAACAATCAACCAAACAAAAAGGATTCAAAACAGAGCATTCTGCTGTGAAGTCTAGTTGTCAGATTGCATTGTCTTTCTTACTCCAGATCCCAGACGTGCTGAATGTGGAGACTGGAAACATCCCCCAGGTTGTGTGTGGACAAAGGTGGGCCCGGGGAAGCCTGGAGGCTGGGTATCCTCTCTCTCCCCAGCAGGGTGGCCGGGCAAAGTGAGGAGAGGCTGGAAACCAAGAGCTCAGACGGCAGGCGGGCCAGAGGCAGGCCACTTACGTAGAGCGTGTGTGGCCTGTTGTAGATCCTGCCGATGCAGAGCTTAGGTTTCTGCAGGAAGTGGCCTCTCTGCCCCGCCCACATGGGGAATCAGCTTGCTGAGCTGGCCGAGGCCTCAGCTCCCACAGGGGGCTCCCCTCCACGTCCCCTCCCATCCCAGGCCTGCGTCCCATCTCCTGCCTCCCTTACAGACTTGACCATCCCCATGGGCCCCACTCCTGCTCCTCCCATGGCGGAGCCGATGGCCCCCACCAGAGACGCCCTCCCGGGGTTCCGGGGACAGAGGGGCTGTGTATCTGCTGTGCCCACATCTCCCAGCCTCAGCCCTGAGACCCAGGCTCCTCATCTTCCCTGGACCCTCTCTGTGGGGCCGTGTGAGGAGGGCTTGATCCCGAGCCCTTTGCTTGGACCAGACTCATTGGCAGGTTTGGAGCACAAGCTGCATCCCTGGATTTGGAGCTGCTCAAAGTGCTTGTGACACCCTCCCCTGGGGACCTGCTCCCTCCTCCGGGCTCGTGGGGTCTGACGGCCACCACGGCCTTAACCCCCTGCACCACAAACTTCCTGTAAAAGGTCAAGTAGTCAATATTTTAGGGCTTTGTTGGTCTCAAACGATCTCTGTCCCATATTCCTTGGTTTGGGAGGGTTCTGTTTTTTTAATCCTTTAAATCTTATCAGGGCCTTAGGCCAGATTTGGCCTGCAGTGGGCCAACGCCTTTGTGAGATTACCTCGGCCTTTCACAAGTCCAGTAGGATGACAATCTCATCGGGAGGTGTCCTGACATCCAGACAAGCTGCTCCCTGGTGGTGCCCCTACCAAGGTTATGACGATGTCCTGAATCAACAAGCAAACATCTAAGATCCCAATTAACCAAGAGGGAGTGGGATTTTTGTTTTATAAAATATAGAATTCCTCATCAAAATAGACAAGCTTGGCAATTTTAAAAATAGTATTCTGTAACAACCACCACATTAATCTTGGTTTCCAGTCGTTGAGGACCTATTAAGTGTCATGATCTGTGTCTTGTGATTCACATGTGTTTTCTGCTTTGATTCCTGCAGCTGCTGAGGTCCCTGTGTCATTTAGGATTGAAATAAAATTGGCTTAATGCCTTGATCTTAAATTCTGTGGGAAGATCAAGATTCTGGCAAGTTCTCAAGCAAGTTCCAGCAACTTCTCAAGGCTCTTTGGGCTCTGTGTTTCCACTGTCTCTCTCTGCCCGCTCACACAGCTAATCCTCTTGCCCCAAGACCTGGGACAGAGCTCTCTTCTGTGATTTTCTTCCAAATACACTCATCCAGTAGCTTTGTATTGAAGCTGACTTCACTAAAGGTTTAATACAGTGCAGAGACCCACCTTAAAGTAGCACTGTCTCAAAATTGCCTGTATCCATAAAACCGAACATGAGTCACCCCGTTTTCCAAGACTTTTGGCCATCCATCAAATATCAGGGGTTTCCCACTGGCCACATTTCTCCTGGGCCTCCCTCCCTCACAGAATGCTCTATGCTTTGAGGTGATTCCCCTGGTAAGAGAAATCTAATTCTCCAGGTTTTATACAGTCACATGACTCTGGATTTTTCTACTTAACTTCCACCCTTTAGAGCAGCTGCTTGGTTGTCCCCTAGCCATGATGGGACATAGTTATTGATGCTGAAATGTCTCCAGTAGGTGCTAAGGTGCACTTACTACCTTTTCCTCAGTCAGAAGGTGCCCTGTGTATATACAAGTTTGGGAAGCAGACCTTTCAGTTTCCTGAGGAAGTTCTTGTACAGACTGAAACTGATATAACCATTCTCTCGGCAGCTGGAAACCATTAACACAAAGCCTAGTCAGAAACAATTTCCTCAAAGTACCTGTATCTCTTCCTGTATAAAATATTTTAACCTACAAACTCAAACACGCACGCACAAATAGTCAATGTGTCCTAATAGACATTTAGGGTGCCTTTCAGACATTTCATACCTCTTCATCTGCAGCAGAGCTTAGCAGAATTGCCAAACAGAATAGCAAAACTTTCTAGAAAGCTTAGACCGGCTGCAGAAAATATGCAGACTTCATGCTCTTGTAGCTTCTACCCAAGAAAGCGTGTCCACCCATATGTGTCCTCACTGAAGAATATGCTAGGCTCCCCCTAGAAGTCAGAAAACTTCTTGGCCTTCTGGGCATTATCTCATGGTTTTTATTTAGAGCCACATAAAAACCAGTGCAAAGGCACAGACCCCAACAATACCAGCCATTTTTTTCTGAATAGAAGGAAATTTTCTTTACTTGGTAATTATTTTCTAGCTTCCATGTGGAAGTCTTACATTCAGAAAATTGCCACAGTTTTGGCACCAGAGAGAGAGAGCTATCTGGCCCCTCTGGGGTCCTTGGCTTGAATTTCTGGGGCCATTGTGACTGTCCTATGGGAGGCCTAACGCAAAGACATTCTCTAGAGAATGAGAACAAGAAGAGGCAGGTAATAAGTTGGAGCTTGTAATGGGAGGAAACAGGTGAGCATTCAGAATGCTCAGCCCCAGTGCCCGGATATGTGGAGGGTTAGGATGTAGGAAATCTGGTCATTGTCTTGCGATGGGGAACCACAGCGTTTATATAGATTTCTCTGATTGTCGTGCTCTCTTAGTGGATGGTTCTCAGCCCGTGGCAAAGTTTTATGTTTAAAGGGGCAACTGTTTTCCCAGTAGGGGAAGAAGAGAATAAATTTCTGTGTGAAAGCAAGGGGCAGAAAGGACAGGTTTGGAATAAAAGCTTTGGAGAAGCTAGATCTTCAGGGGCAGGTGTCTACAAACAATTGGTTTTGCGCATTAGCAATTAACCAGTACAGAAAAGCTGCTACAGAAGATGGCATAGCTTGGCACACGTGAGAGGTATTGTTTTTAGGTGACAGTTCCCTGAAAACCCATCATTTTTCTTGACAGTTAGGGTCTTCACAGTGTAAAGAGGAAGCACCTCCTTCCAGTAGGCCCTGGAGTTCTTAGAAACCAGCATGGACTTGTTTTTCATTTTCTTTGATGAGCTTTGTCTATGTGCTTTCCAGATGTAGCCAGGGTTGGTTCTGGAGTAGACACGTGGCTATAGGCAAAAGTAATAATAAGTAGATCCCACCTGCTGTGACTCTGGGGTACAAAAGGACCCTCATGATTCAAACACCAGCCAGGGTATCAGGCACCATTATGAAGTGCCACCCCTGCCACCCTGTACAGCAACTTCCCCAATCAAAGAGAAACTGGCAGAGAGAAAATACATTGCTCAAGGGCAAGGTGCTTCCAATTCAACACATCTTTGCTTGGTGATCTATGGGCTACCTTTACTTGTGAAATCCTATCACGTGTGTTTCCTTTCTCCTTGCTCATTAGATTGCACGTGTAAAACAATTGTCCTTATGTGGGCACCATCACCGTGGGGCGGGGCCGGGGGGAGTCTGGCCACCGCTGTAGTCATAGTTCAGGACGGTAACCAGGTTGGAAGTGCAGAGAATGGGAGCAAGTCTTTATGGAGCTTCCAGAACATGCTGGGCTGGCACTTGATGAGCAGGATGTCACTGGGTCCTCAGCACAACACCCCCAAACCCAGGCACAAGTTCAAGGACACCCAGGAATAAGGACTGCACATACAGAGTTCCAGTTGCTTTTTGGAAAAATTTAAAAGAGGCACCTTTACCAAACTGACTGTAAAAGCAATTATCAGTCCCTGCATCCTCAGAAAGGTTATAGTAGAGCAGGAAGTACTTTGGAGGAAGAAGATTTTGCAGACTTTCACGAAAAGAATTTCCTTAAGCGGCGTTTTGCGAGAGAGAAAGTGGGCGCTGCAGAAGTTTGTTACTCTGACAATGATGGCTTCTCCTGCGACTTGCCGAGAGGGGCTTTAAAAGCAGGAAAAGACGGCAAATACTTGAAAAGCATGAACTGAAATAAACCTAACTCACCCAAAGTGCCTAAGATGTGCTGCACCATTTTAAGTGCTTTATATTATTAACTCATTTACCTTTACAGAAACCCTATGAGACAAGTACCGTTAGTAGCCGATATAGATGAGGAAACTGAGGCACAGGGAGGGTCCACCAGCTGCCAAAATCATAAGACCAGTGAGCAGCAGAGCCAGGATTCAAAGCCAGGCTGGCTGCAGGGTCCATGCTCTTCATAACTGCACTGTTTTGCCCCGCTGCGTAACTGACTAAGCAATTCCACCATAAAGAAATACAAAGTTCACTCAACAGGCCAAACCAATGAGAAAAGGCAGCTTCTGCCTTATTCATTTTCTCTTGTCATGGCCAAGAAAACCTAGAATGACTGCTGTCAGCACCAGGTGACATGTGAGACATATATCTAATTAAAACAAAGTGGATCTTTTCAACTCAGCATACAATTCTTTTTGCAGGGTTCTGTGACATTGATGAAACAAGGGAGGCCATTGGACTGAAGTGGACTTAATGCCATGGCAGTCTATGTAAGCAAACCCAAACCTAAGCCTGTAAATGCCTCAAGGTTAAGAAATTGAAACCTAAGGATGACCAGCCTATTGACCACAAACAGCCAACTAGGTTTTGAGCTGTAGCCGATCAACAACTTCCTTGCTTTGCTTCCAGGCCTTCTCTGCATAAGCCTCTCCCCAGCTCCTGTTGGTGGAACACTCCTAACAACTTCCAGTTTGGTCCTGCCCAATTTGAATCAATTTACTAAAAAAAAAACCCAAAAAACAAACAAAAAAACCTCTTAAACGTTTTAATATGCCTCAGTTTACCTTTTAACAGTTCTAAACACAGCTGGGCAATGGCTCCGGTTTTAGTGGAAATGGCCAGAGTTGAAGCGACTGTCAAAAGTAACTTGAATTTGGCTTCTACTTTACATTATATTGGATTTCCTCTTTTAAAAGAATACAGGATACACTCCTGAGGTCACGTATTTGAATAAACATGGATGTTTTCTCATCCTCCCTTGTCAAGGGGACAGTGCCCACGTGAAGCGTAGAGGGTCCTTAGCAGCATCCAGTGCCATCCTGTCGAGACTTGTTCCAGAAACGAAGCCTCCCTCTCCAGCCTCCACACTCACTGGGAGTCCGGGCGTGGTGTGAAGAGGTGATGGGTGGCTAGACGCACAGAGGGACTGGCTGAAGTGTGCCCAGGGCAATTCTAGTGCATCCCCATTCCACTACCCTTGAGACATGGAATGATGTCCCCTCTTTCCTTCTTGAGCAGGGAGGTGGGTTTGCGTGGCCAGAGGCAGGTCCTGGAGAAGGTAGACAAGAGTTGGAGCTTTTCATTCCATCCCCGTTGCTGAATGTTTGTGTCCTTTCCAAATTCATATGTTGAAACCTAATCCCCAGCGTGATGGTAGGAGGAGATGGGGCCTTTTGGAGGTGAGTAGGTCATAAGAGTGGGGCCTTGTTGCTTATAAAGGGAATTAGTGATCTTATAAAAGAGGCCACACAGAGCTCCACCGTGTGAGGACACAGTGAGAAGACTGCCATCTACGAACCAGGAAGCATGCCCTCACCGGACACCAAATCTGCGCTTTGGCTGGTGTCCCGGCCTCCAAAACTGTGAGAAATAAAGGTTTAAGCCACTGTCTATGGCATTTTTATTTTAGTAGCCCAAATGGACTTTTTTCTCCCTGTGAAGTAGGTGTGCGCTTTCTGCATAGAAAGCAGACGCATCCTTCCCACAGATGGGAAGGCAGCTGCCCATACATAACAGAGGCCAGTGAGCTGTGGATGGCATCGTTGACAGGCCAGCAAGGGGGCAACCCCACACCTCTTCTGCCAATTCCCTCTTCCTGCCTCTTTCCCTCTCTCTCCTGCAGAGAACTTTCTGCCAGGTCACATCCTGTCATGGTTACAGCACCTCTGTCCCAGTTACAGGGTTTTACAGCCACAGTCCCTGGTGCCTCTGCCTGCATATCTCTGGGAGGTCTTCGAGGGGCCCACAGGCTCTGGGGGCAACGCCCAGCTTTGTCAGATGAGGTCCCCACTGAAGAGAAGGACAGGACCACTGAGCTGTCAAGATAGTCCCTTCCAAGATCAGCTCGGTGCTCTGTGACCACCTAGAGGGGTGGGATAGGGAGGGTGGGAGGGAGACGCAAGAGGGAGGGGATATGAGGATATATATATATGTATAGCTGATTCACTTCGTTATACCAGAACGCAGAAACTATAGCAGAAACTAACACACCATTGTAAAGCAATTATACTCCAATAAAGATGTTAAAAAAAAAAAAAAAAGCTAGTCCCTTCCACCAGCTGCCACTGTCCCCAAGATCCTCCACACTGGAAGGCTCCAGATTGTCCACAGGACAATGATGCCTAATGATGCCTAAGGTCTGAGGACCACCCAAGCGAAAACACCTTGAATGCTGCTTCAAACATGCAAAGTCCTGGACCTCCAGAAGCGGACCCCTGGGAATAGGTCTCAGGAATCTGAGTAAAAAGGCCACTGGACTTGGAGAACCACTGCTCTAAATGTCTCCATTCCAACGGGAGCCAGACTAACAGTAATAGAATGACCTGCTAACAGCGATGGGAAATGAGAGGATGGGGCCTGAGATTGGGGAAGCCTGATAGAGACAAGAAATCACCTCTGTTTGGGGCTCAGGTAATCCCACCCCTTCCCCATGGGGAGTTGCTGGTCCCTTAGGGGCTTAGGGTCTTTCTCTTGAAGCCCCGGGAATTCCTTCCTTGAACTAGTTATTTGGTTTCATGTTTCCTTATTATGGCATCAAAGAACATCACCCTCTACCCTCCCATTCTAACCTCCTTAACGAAGGGGCCTTGTCGGTGTCAAGGACAGAATGGAGGCCTCAAAGGAATGTGCACTGTGGGTTCCACGGGTGAAGTGACGGGATCGCCTTTACAAGAGGGTCCCTGCTGAACTCCCTTCAGATGGGTCCATGGGGCTAGACTTGGGGTGGTGGGGGGAAGGTCGGGGGGTAGCAAGGAGCCAGGCAGGGGCTGGGTGGCATCTGAGAGTGACAGGGCTGCCTCGGGGATGCAGGGAAAAAGGGGAAGGAGATCCGTGGACATCAACTTGATCCCCCGCAGTTTATCAGGCCAGGAGATCAGGCAGGGTCATGGGCCGAAGCCCCTATAACACGATTAGGAGCGTTGCCCCCCATGCAGCTCATCCCCCAAGAACCAGGAGGCGCACTGGCCAAGAAGCCCCTTAACGCAGGTACAGAACCTATAAAGGGAGACAATTGCAACACCTGGTCCTGGCTTTCTCTGCCCCGTCCCCCATTCCCCATGTCCCCCGTCACCTCTGCACACTTGCTCAGGCTTTAGAGTTAACCTAGAGCTTGTAGAAGGTGGATCCAGACTCTATGCAAAGCCATCCAATGTTGCTGTGTGCTCCACTGTATGTCTAAGGAAGTTCTGCACTTCACACGTGTGTGGTTTCCTTAGGCTGGTAGAGTGGTTTCCTAGGGCTGCCACAACAAAGTGTCACAAACTGGGTGGCTTCAGCAACAGAAATTCATTGTGTCGCAGTTCTGGAGGCCAGAGGTCTGAAATCAAGGTGGCAGCAGGGCTGGTTCCTTCTGGAGGGCCCTGAGGGAGGGTCTATTTTATGCTGCTTTTCCAGCTTCTGGGGGCTGCTCATAATCCATGGCATTTCGTGGCTTGTAGATGCATCACTTCAGTCTCTGCTTCCATCTTCACATGGCCTTCCTCCCTGTGTGGGAAGGAAGAATCTGCTTTTTGTGTAGAAGAAACGTTCAAGTCCTAACCTTCGGTATCTGCAAATGTGACCTTGTTTGGAAATAGGGTATTTGTAGTGTGATCAGCACCTGGATAATTAAGAAAGGGATCCAGAGTGATTTCTGTGCACAGACCCGGCGACCTGCTTCGAGGTTATTTAACCTCCCTGGGCTGCAGTTTTCACTAGTAAAGGAAGGAATTAAATTAGATAATCTCTTCTGGGACTAAAGGTCTCTGAATCTGTTTTCTTTTTTTTTTTTAATTGAGCTATAATTGACATCCAATATTATATTCGTTTCAGGTGTACAACATAGTGACTCAATATTTTTATACATTATGAAATGGTCACCAACTTTCTCCTCTCTTATTTCCTCTGCTGCTTCCTTCTCTGATTGGAGATGGAGGGTCTGGAGGGGGAGGGGCTGATGCCCACATGCCTGCCTGCCTTCCCTCCCTGTCAGTGTGCTGGCAGTCTTAGAGCTGGCAAAGATTTTTTGTCCAATATTCCAGGTCTGACCCTCAATTCCTGGTGTAACAACAGAATAAGTGGTCCCCGTGTGCACCCAAACTCCCTCAGCTCCCTCTTGGCCCGGCGGCCACCTACCAGCTCGCACATCCACGCCTTTCCACAGGCTCCTGGCCTGAGCAGCCTGTCTCCCTGCTCCCTTGATTTATTTCTCGCCCTTTCTCTTGTCTCACCTACACACCAGGTTTCCGGTCTTTCTTCCCATCCATTGTTTAGCTGCCAGTTGGCCTAACCGCTCTATTTTCCACTTTTCTCCCCACCAACACCTTTGTTTATATAGGACACACAGGGTTTGGCATCTTGTCTACAGACAAACGGTCCACAGGATCCAGGCTGAGACAGGAGGCCCGTGTTTGCACCAGGTTGGGCTGAGCTGCCCTGGTGTGACTGCTGCATCCCAGGGCCTCGCTTTCTCCTGTGGATGATGAAGGTGCGGGACTCAACGGGGGTAACAGGCTCCAAACAAGCCAACAAGGGTGAGCAGGGGACGTTAGATACGCCCTCTGCCGATCTCGTGTTTCCCACTCACCCCAAAGTAGCCAGAGCAACTCCACCAAATCTGTGGCTCCTCGGGGCTGTGAGGATGAGGCCGGGGCTTGCTTGTATTAATACAGCGTGTTCCCCAAGCATTCAAATACAAGCAACTCAGAGTGACACTCCCACCCCCAAATAAGCGTTTTCAGAGTTCTAAGGATCAAACCCAAGGCTGCAGGGGCTCTGAGGAAGCACAGATTCCTGCACTGGAAGCAGGGCACTGGTCATCTGTTTTGACTCTAAATTTGAGAAGGAATTCTGTGAGCTGCTATGTGAACTGCGCGAGACTCTGCCGCGTCACGGAAACCAGCGCAGGCAAGATTCTTAGGCAGAGGCGGTGTTCATCCTTGTTACACGGGCAAAAGGTCAACAGAAACGGAAGTCCCTCCAGAGCCCGAGCAGCAAGGTGGGCGTAATGGAGGGGAATCTGTGGGTTCCCACCACGTTTCCACACATCCGGCCGTGAGGGGAGGAAACCTGGGTCACCTCCGTGTCCCAGGTATTTTGCTGCGCACCTAAACGCGAGATCTCACTTCAGCCTCAAAGCTCTTGCCGGCATTATTATCACTGTCTTGCGTTGCTGTTTTAGCTGAGGGGAGTGAGGGTGAATCACCTTCTCAAATACACACATAGAAAGAGAAAGGCAAGACTTAAACCTGACTCCAGCCTGTGCTTTTCCTGCCATGCCTTCCCCTCTGTGCTGTGTGAGGGAAAGGACAGCAGCACAGTTATCTTGAGAGGGTAAAAGGTTTTATGAAGTGGTTGTGCTTTTTGCGTGTGTGTGGTACGCCGGCCTCTCACTGTTGTGGCCTCTCCCGTTGCAGAGTACAGGTTCTGGACACGCAGGCTCAGCGGCCATGGCTCACGGGCCCAGCCGCTCCGCGGCATGTGGGATCTTCCCGGACCGGGGCACGAACCCGCGTCCCCTGCATCGGCAGGCGGACTCTCAACCACTGCTCCAACAGGGAAGCCCAGATTGTGCTTTTATGTTAAGGGAAAGCCATGCATATTTGTCAGGGAGGGACAGGAGTCCATAGCAAGAGGAAGAGGAGACTTCAAGACCAAGAGGAGGTCTCTTGTTTCTATGAGTTGTGGGGATGGGGGGAGGATGGGAGACCAAGGAACAGAGATCTTTCTCCATTTAGAATGGTTTGCAAATAGCCTCACACTTGGATCTTACCACCGCCTCAGACTGGCCTCTTCTCTAACAGGTATAAAGCAGTGAGGTTTCTCTATGGCTTCCTTGCTGGGTCATGGCCAAGTTTGCCTAGAAAATCTCAGCTATCACTGATTCAGTGTTCTTTCTTTTCTCCCTTTTACCACCAACTTCTGATACCCCAAATGAAGTGTTCCGTGAGAACAGAGGGAGATCAATGGTGTGGAAACAGACAAAGGGCGTAACCTTGACCAATTCTGGTATGAAAAACTTGCCAAAATGTCAAGTTTGATTTGTCTACCATCAGAATGAGTCTTGGTCATCGTTACAAAGCTTTAGAGCCCCAATATGGCACCTCTTATTCCTAAGTCTCCTGTACGCACTGCTAGAACCTGGAGGATATTGCTAACTCCACCTCAGAGATGGGGAAACTGAATCAGGGAGAGAGAGCACCAGACCTGTCTGAGCTCCGCCTAGATAAGCAGGCAGAAAAAGACTGAAGTTCAGTCTTCCAGCAATGGGCTAAGGTGTCTTCTTTTGTCTAGAGTAATAGAAATCAGTATTTTAAAGTCTATTCCCTTACTTACCCAGAGAGCTCAAGAAGTCTTTCTTCTTGCTTTTTAGTAACTCTGGTTTTGCCTAGAGAAGTAAGTAGCACTATAAATCCCAAATGGCTTCCTACCTGCTGTTCTTCCCTAGTGAGATTAGAAGTGATTACTAGACATGGTTTCCGGCTCTGCAGAATGATAAGAAACTTAGAGAGTTTGCTTTCTGCTCAGATTTACCAGGGGGAGAGGATAATGTAAATGGCATTTCATTATCTCAAAAGAGGTGGCAGTAACTATGTTTTGTTACTGAGAACAGACACTTAACTAATCTCTATTACTGGAGATCTTTCTGTTGGAATTAGAGTAAAACTCCCTAGTTCAAACACTTTGCCTTTCCTGATTAGACAATCTTGTACTGAATTGTCCCTCTTCAAGACCAGGTGCAGTGGGAAATTGTTATCCCTTTGAACAATGAGTAAAGGTAGAGAAGAAAAACATTCAGTACTTTATTTGCCGCAATTCCTATGTGGCTCTACTCATGCTGGACCCAGGAGGGCCTCCTCCTCCTTTCCAGATGGAAAGAAATTGGTTGACAGTCTGAAAGTTATCTTTTCCAGAGGACAACACTTGCCCCGGGGCCCAACTTATTGAGAAGTACACATTAAGCCAGAATCTTACTACAGCTGTCAGAATCACAATGATTGACAGCTGGGAAATCTCACTATGCATTTCCGCAGGATTACAGCAAAGCTTTGATTAGTATTTAGGCATTCACATTTGCAGGAGCAGCATTTTTCTTTGCTCTTATAGAATATTTGATAGCGCTCAGGCCCAGCATTGAAACTCTGTAATGTGCTGAGGATGAAACCGGTGCTTTACGAAACTAAGGTGTGTTTTGTTTTGTTTCTCCTTAATTTCGTCTTGGCTAGACCAACTCTGCTCTTTCTTCTCTTGGACAAAGAAGGAGCTGAACAGAAGTTATTCAGCCCACAATTTGTTTCCAGGATACGACACAGATTTGCTCTTGACCTCTGAAGCACATTTCCAAATTCTTATACGTAGTAGAAATGAACAGCAGAACAGGAGGTTTAAGATAAATAAATCAAAGTGCCACCTTTATTTGCAACTAAGAAGGGTCACATGTATACATTTGGTTAAATAAAACTCCATGGTTATTTTTTTTTTTTTTTTTTTTTTTTTTTGCTGTACGTGGGCCTCTCACTGTCGTGGTCTCTCCCATTGCGGAGCACAGGCTCCGGACACGCAGGCTCAGCAGCCATGGCTCACGGGCCCAGCCGCTCCGTGGCATGTGGGATCTTCCCGGACCGGGACACGAACCCATGTCCCCTGCATCGGCAGGCGGACTCTCCACCACTGCGCCACCTGGGGAGCCCCAAACTCCATGGTTATAAGAAAACTTGCATGTGGTCAGTAAGGATATTTTCACAGAATCTTGACTTGTTTAAAGTCATAGGTGACTAATGGTAAAAAATGAGATTTTTTTTTTTCCAAAACAACTCCTTGTGGCACAGCATATGGTGCCTTTGTATCACAAGGACCATGGGTTCCACTCACTGGAATAGTTTTTGGAAATAGTGATTGTGTTGGGTTTTTGTTTCCTTCTCTTTTTTTAATACATTTATTTATTTGTTTGTTTGTTTGTTTATTTTTGGCTGCATTGGGTCTTCGTTGCTGCACACAGGCTTTCTCTAGTTGTGGTGAGCGGGAGCTACTCTTCGTTGCGGTGCGCGGGCTTCTCATTGCAGTAGCTTCTCTTGTTGCAGAGCATGGGCTCTAGGCGCACGGGCTTCAGTAGTTGTGGCACATGGGCTCAGTGCTTGTGGCTCGCGGGCTCTGGAGTGCAGGCTCAGTAGCTGTGGCACACGGGCTTAATTGCTCCATGGCATGTGGGATCTTCCCGGACCAAGACTCGAACCCATGTCCCCTGCCTTGACAGACAGATTCTCAACCACTGCGCCACCAGGGAAGCCCGATTGTGTTGGTTTTTAAGCTGTTGCTTCTCTGCTCCACATCCACTATTCTGTACTCTGCTTTGTGATTCTAGGGTTGGGTTGCTGTAAATCCCATTTTCCTTTTTTTCTACTCTTCTAAAATAGCCTTTAACTGATACAGAGAGTTTCATTTTACTAATAACTATTCCAAATAAAAAGAGGATTTTGAAATCCATTATTTAGAGCATTTCATTCTCATCAAAATTCTCCCAAATGGGGCATTTTATGGAAATAAAATGGTTAATGAAGACTCTAGGGTCAGAGATTGTACTCTCATTGGACTCCTATCAGCAGTACGGAGCACACAGTAGATGCGAATGTAGCAGATCTATCTGAGAAAGACCTGCTCATTCTACTAATTTCATGGTAGACAGATAAGTACAGAAAATTGTTGCAAAACTGCAAGGCTGCATAAAACTATCTATTCCCTGAGGTATCCACCTGTTATGGTCTGAATATTTGTGTCCTCCAAAATTCATATGTTGACACCTAACACCCAAAGATAATGGAGTTAGGGAGTAGGCCTTTGGGAGGTCATGAAGAGAGGGTGGAGCCCTCAGGAATGGAATTAGTACCCTTATAAAAGAGGCTCCAGGGAGATTTCTAGCCCCTGGACACAGGGAGAAGTTGCCAGCTATGAACCAGGAAGAGGGTTGTCACCAGAACCCTGTCACCAGAACCCAACCATGCTGGCACCTTGATCTTGGACTTCCAGGTTCCAGAATTGAATGAACACTACTCCAGCTAACCATTCTGAGTAAGGAAGAAGTAACCACTGGGAGCTGTGGAAGCCTGCAGGGTCCAGAGGAATCTCTTTGAAGGTTTTGCACAAAGAGCACAACTGCTCAAGTTTCCATAAAAAGCGACCCAAGCCAGAGCCCTGTGCCCCATTCCTAAAGAGAGGGAAGAGGGCGGTAAAAGAGGATCTGGTGAGTCAAATGGCTGAGAAGACATGAACCACTGGGAGATCAAATTCCAACTCCAAATCCCCAAATGGAATTTGGAGTTGGAATTTGTTCATTTCCATGTTTATTTTGTTTGTTTTGTTTTAATTTTTAATTTTTAAATATTTTTTATACAGCAGGTTCTTATTAGTCATCCATTTTATACACATTAGTGTATACATGTCAATCCCAATCTCCCAATTCATCCCACCCCCACCCCCCGCTGCTTTCCCCCCTTGGTGTCCATACATTTGTTCTCTACATCTGTGTCTCTATTTCTGCCCTGCAAATCAGTTCATCTGTACCATTTTTCTAGGTTCCACATATATGCATTAATATATGATATTTGTTTTTCTTTTTCTGACTTACTTCACTCTGTATGACAGTCTCTAGATTCACCCACATCTCTACAAATGACCCAATTTCGTTCCTTTTATGGCTGAGTAATATTCCATTGCATATATGTACCACATCTTCTTTATCCATTCGTCTTTCGATGGGCATTTAAGTTGCTTCCACAACCAAGTAATGGAAATAAAAGCAAAAATAAATAAATGGGACCTAATGAAACTTAAAAGCTTTTGCACAGCAAAGGAAACTACAAACAAGATGAAAAGACAGCCCTCAGAATGAGAGAAAATATTTGCAAACGAATCAATGGACAAAGGATTAATCTCCAAAATATATAAACAGCTCATGCAGCTCAATATTAAAAAAAATAAACAACCCAATCAAAAAATGGGCAGAAGACCTAAATAGACATTTCTCCAAAGAAGACATACAGATGGCCAAGAAGCACATGAAAAGCTGCTCAACATCACTAATTATTAGAGAAATGCAAATCAAAACTACAATGAGGTATCACCTCACACCAGTTAGAATGGGCATCATCAGAAAATCTACAAACAACAAATGCTGGAGAGGGTGTGGAGAAAAGGGAACCCTCTTACACTGTTGGTTGGAATGTAAATTGATACAGCCACTATGGAGAACAGTATGGAGGTTCCTTAAAAAACTAAAAATAAAATTGCCATACAACCCAGCAATCCCTCTACTGGGTACATACCCAGAGAAAACCATAATTCAGAAAGACACATGCACCCCAATGTTCATTGCTGTGCTATTTACATTTCCATGTTAATAAATTTTATTATATTGACATTTGTGATGGACAACACCAGAGATTTTTTCTTGAGTTCTGATATTCATAAATACTATTGATAACGGGCAGGCCACTGTAGCATTTTCCCTATAAAATACATAAATGAAAACATAAAAATACAGAGCCACATTGAGATGCAGATGCTTGGTAAGACACTCTGGACATGAGGAACTGGCCCCATACCCTGGCGTCCTAGGGAGGAGATTCAGATCATGTGTCAGCAACTTAAATCCCTAAATCATGGCTCTTCTATGTTATTTGCTAATGGTGCCCAAGAATAGTCTAGCAAGTAGTGAAAGCCAAGAAAGTTAAATCTTCCAGTGCCAAAGGTCTAGTCTTTATATTGACTTTGGTTGGGCTTGTTTGATTAAAATCTAGTAACTAAAGTTCATACAGAGTGAGAATACAACATGACGTATTGGAAGTAGAATGAAGTTTGAAAGGGGTAGGTTTTATGTAGAGGTCCTTGGGCACAGCATTTGGACTCCCTGAGCCTCAGTTTCCTCATCAGTAAAATAGAGCTAGTAATGATATTTACTTTCCCACATTGTTATAAGGATAAATGCAACATTTCATGTCAGAACACTCAAACACAAGGACAACTTTGATCCCAGGAAACACTTTAGAGCTCTTAATAATCCCTATGGCCAACACAGTGTCTGGCATATAATGGGTGCTCAAGAAATATTCACTGACGACTGAATAAATAAGTGCATTCCATGATTTATTGAAATATCCTGACAGTACCTTCACGCTACGTAAGAGTTTATATAGCTCTTAAAAGAGCCCATATCAGGGAGAAGCTACACAGACATTGGAAGGATCTGGACCATTTGTTGTAATTCATTTAAATGTGATCCTTCTCCTGAGAAGCTTTAAGAACTTTCCAGCAATCATATCATTAATCGTGAATTCTGGGAAGCTGGGTAAAAGGTATGCAGGAACTCTCTGTACTGCTTTTGCAACTTCTTAGGAGTCTAAGATTATTTAAAAATTAAAAAAAAAATTTTTTTAACGGACCAAAAAAAGAAAAATCATGAATCCTTCTGATAAAAAAGAGTGCAAGAAAAAAAGCATGCCATCTACAGCAGCTATATGACAGCCATAGAAACTGAGGCAAAACCTGCTTCCCTGATCAGCTGCCCTGGGCCCTGGGCTTTCTGGTACTCAGAGATTGGCTGT
This sequence comes from Hyperoodon ampullatus, assembly GCF_949752795.1. Taxonomy (NCBI): domain Eukaryota; kingdom Metazoa; phylum Chordata; class Mammalia; order Artiodactyla; family Ziphiidae; genus Hyperoodon; species Hyperoodon ampullatus. The sequence continues at coordinate 76,229,031 of NC_136926.1, forward strand.
TTCCAGAATTCAGCAATAAAGAATGGCAAAAATCTGTCGCAGATATGTAACCCAACCGCACTTCTGCTAGCAGACCATATTCCTGTTTCTTCTTCCCTCTTCTGGAAAGGAGAAAATAAATTGATGTTCTCTACTGATTCCTGGTATGCATAGCCTAGCTGTGAAATTTGCTCAGCAAATACAATTGCAGGTTCTGGCTTTTCTAAAAAACAGCCTCAATATTTAGATAGAATAGGGCATAGAGATCACTTGACCAATAGTCACTGAATTCTCTTAACAGCCATTCATTAGAAGCGCTGTGCTTCTAATGAAAGCAAGACCCCACAGCTTAGAACACTACAGAGGAAAGAGAAAGATGTGCTTGTGGCTGACTTCCTCCCACCCCACCCCGTGCTCTGTTTCATTATCTGACACAAATACATTACATGCCAGATGAATTTCCCAAATTCTATCAGTGAAAAAAATGTCCAGGAATCCAAAGATACTTTTTATATTGCTTGATGCACTGGGGATTCCCTGGTGGCGCAGTGGTTGAGAGTCCCCCTGCCGATGCGGGGGATGCGGGTTCATGCCCCGGTCTGGGAGGATCCCACATGCTGCAGAGTGGCTGGGCCCGTGAGCCATGGCTGCTGAGCCTGCGTGTCCAGAGCCTGTTCTCTGCAACGGGAGAGGCCACAACAGTGAGAGGCCTGCGTACCGCAAAAAAAAAAAAAAAAAAAAAAAAAAAAAAAAAAAAAAAATATATATATATATATATATATATATATATATTAGGCAAAGCCTATTTATATGTGGCATTATTCTAAAACACCAAAAATGACAGTACCACGAGGCCCCTCACAGCACCAGGAAAGGATAATTCAGTCCTATTGCCAGCAGAGGCTATTCAGGAACATGAGATGCCATATAAAGATGATTCATTGTTGGAAATAGAAAGCAGGAATTAAACTGTGATAGCAGAATTTCAGAAAAAGATTTTTCCTGACCACCCAGGATGCAACTGAGGATGCTACAGTTTGGGGTTGTGTCCTATAATCACTAGAGATTCCACCAATGTTCAGTGGTTCTTAATAGTGTACTAAATCTGTGACTGAATCTACCTTTGTGAGGCACATTACAGTGAATTGTCTAGATGCCTGTCATTCCCCTTGACCTTGAGTTTCTTGAGGACCTAACATATAGCAGACGCAGGGAGAATGAAAGGAACATTTAAGTAACTGCCAGAAGGGTCACGGTAAGGAAGACCCTGGAAATCTCCATGGGAGCACCTTTTCTGAGGATGCAAAGGGCATTCTGAAAGTCCTCTGAAGAGAGGACTCTAGGAGGGGCCTAGGGAAGCAACAGTGGGGACACATAATCATGTCAAAGGTGACCAGCCCCTTTGGAAAAGGAGCTCAGCGGTCTGCTCAGGATGGGGCAATAAATTACAGAAAAATATATTTACATTAAACAAACATTTATCACTAGCTCCAACATTGTGTTAGTACGTTCAGCCTGGGTGGCTTAAATATTTATTTGTCACAGCCCTGGAGGCTGGGAAATCCAAGATCAAAGAGCCAGCACATTGGGCGTCTGGTGAGGGCACACTTCCTGGTTCATAGACAGCCATTTCTCACTGTGTCCTCACATGACAGAAATTGAGAAAGCCCTCCGGGGTCTCTTTCATTAGGGCACTAATGCCATTCATTCAGATTTCACCCTCATGACCTAATCACCTCCTGAAGGCCTCACCCCCTAAAATCCATCACACTGGGGGTTAGGATTTCAACATATAAATTTGGGGGAGACACGTTCAGTCCACAACAACCATCCTTTTCAGGACTTGCCCATTGATAACCAATTCCCCCGGGCCTTCTAGACCTCAATGTTTCTTTTGCCTCCTCTTAGGCAGAGCAGTGAGTGAATCCCCGCAGGGTGGCATGGAATCCCAGATCTGCTATTTGCTAACTGTGAGAATGTGGAGAAGTTTCTACATCTGCTTGAATGTCATTTCCTCACCTGACAATTGGGATAATAAAAACTACCTGGGGATTTTGTAAAGGTTAAGTGTCCATTGCTGTCACTATCATATTGTGGCATTCAGGCACTCAATCAAAAAGAAAAAAAAAACTATTGATTACGTGCTGTATTCTAGCAACTTCCTACTGCTACAGGGCTGACAGCTGTCAGATTCTGTTACACACTTGGGATGAGTGGGAAGAAAGGTGGCCCAGAAGTGTTAAAAAATAAGAATCATTGCGGTAGAGTATATATCACCTAAATACCCATACAGAGCCATAGCTAGCACTCAGCGAGTATTCGTTTTTTCCTTTCTCAATGGCAATAAATGATTATTGTCAACTATGACTTTTTAGGGTCACAGAGTGGTGATTCATCAAAGACTCATGGGCACACAACAGCCCCATCTCAGCCTGCAATAATTCAGTTCAAAATCTGGCCAGTCGCATAGAAATATTCATGAGAAGCTTCTCGAATCTATATGCTCATCACTTATTTAAATAATCTCAACGGTCTGTTAGAAGCAGTGGGGAAGTACAGCAAGGATCGGATGAGATCATGGGAGAATCCTTCTGTCAGAAGCAGGAAGACCAGCGTGGTACAGTGGGAAATGCACGGACCCTGGAAACCAGAGACAAAGGTTCCTCATCCAGCCCAGTTGTTACTGGTGTTGTGACTATAGGCAAGTTCCTTAATTTTGCCTTAGCGTCTATCTCTGTAAAATGGGGCCATTAATGTATACTTTGCAAGGCTGCAGGGAGAATTAAATGAAATGAGGCTCATCAAGCCCCTGACCCATAAACATTTGTTTTCCTTCCTCTTGAATTCCTGTTATAATGGTATATCAGGTTTATGCCATATCATCAAAAATTAGCATATTCCATTCATTATAATATAGGCTGACAATATGTATTCTTACTTATAGACAGTGTAGACCATTATACAGTAAGTAATTTGTCCAAAAGAATTAATGAGATCTACCATGGTCTCAACTGCCCTTCTATGACATAAGCTTCTGAAGGCCATGGTAAATGTCTTACTTATCTTCAGATCCCCCAGAGCCTCAGACCCAGTGCTGGTCACGTATCAGTGCTCAGTAGGTGTTTGTGGAAAATGGTCAGTTTGTCTCAAAACATTAAGACGTTCCATTTTACTAGTTCTACATGGCATCCCCCAAATAAATCAATATTTATAAGACACACATTCTTCAATGGTTCCCACCTTGAGTTTTTCAGCTCTTGGGTTCCCGAAGGGATCTATGGAAGCAAGAAATTTGGGAATCATGATGTCCTTTATTCGTTCCTTTTATGCATTCTTTTCTCCCCCATTGGGCAAGTCAGTGAGTAGAATCACCAGATGGTATCATGGATCCCAGATCTGCCATTTTCTATCTGTAGAACTGAGTGCATGTGTCATCATCTCCTCCAACCTAGATTACTATCCTGCTCTTAACCAAACTTATTGAATTAAAACAAAATGGCTGGATCTATTATTCAGGGACAATTGCAGCTTCTGCTTCTGGTTGTACTCTGCCTGGCAGAACAATTTTTAAGCGTAGGTTAAAAAGGCAATGACTACAGCTCTTTGAAGTGTTCCCTCCAACCCACCTCACAAAAGAATATTTCCTTATTCTCACCAGCTAGCCTGGGATTCTAAATTCCCCTGCACAAAAGAGAGACTCATTCTCTGAGGTTAAGGCATTTTCCATCTACCATCCTCTCAGTCAAAGTCAACAGTCAGTCTCTTGGCTTTGAGTTTCCACAACCAAGCCATAGAGATCTTCCTTCAGGTCTTTGAAGGTACCAGGCACTTTGTGGTCTACCAGACTTTGAACTTCTTTCTCTCTACCTGGAAAACTATGCCCTGCCCATCCTAACTCCTGTCATCACTCCCTTTTCACTTGCTAAATGACTCCTACTTCTCATCTTACAGGTCCCCTCAGCTCCAGAAATCCCTCCCTTCCTTCCTATGTGTTCTTATAGCGTGTTTGTTTCCCCATAGTAGTCAATTAACATGCAATGAAACAAGGGCTATTTATGACCGTGCATGCTCCAATACACTACAAGCCTCATGTGACCAGGGACATATCTGTCTTATTAATCACTGCTTCTCCAGTGTCTGCCCCAATCCCACTTACCGTCTATAATACTCACCCCCATTCATGTTCCATTTTGAAAGGCAAACTGCAAATATTAAATGAAAACTTATTTTGTTTTTTGTATGGATTAATCACTGACATAAATAAATGTATAACAACCTCTAATAAATACAAATTAGGTTCCTTTGGTTATAAGTAATAGAAATTATGACTCTGGCCATGTATTGGCAGGATATCTGGTGGCTCAGATACTAGAGAACCAATTCTAGAAATTTGGATCTGGTGGGGATCGTGGGTCCGAGAGTTTAGATCACTATTTACAGTATTATCAGAGTGCTACCTCTGTTAACAATGTCTTTTTTTCATTCTGATCAAAATTTAAATTCCAGGGTGGCTTGGGCCACCATCCCATCCCTTGGCTAGGGGAAAACTGGACAACTTTAGTAACAGTCTCACCAAACAATATCAGATGGAGGAGACATAATTTCCCACAAGGCACGTGAAGTACTATTACTAAAATATGTACTGAATTCGAGAGTCAAAAGTATTCTTACTTCAATAAAATATGCAGTGTTACCACATCCAATCAATTAAGTTATAATCAGAAGCAAATAAATTTAACATTTTTGTTAGCCTGGGTAAGCTTATGATGGCTAATTTTCTCAAAACAAAAATCTATCTTAACACACTTTAAATTTAGCTTTGAGAAGGAGAAACTCAATAAGATGGAAGCAGAAAACAGCTCTATTCTTCTTCCTCACTGTCTGTTTGAGCTCTTTCTGCCCGCACTCTCTTGGATGGACTCTTGGCTAGATTCCATGTCTTTGTCAGGCACCCTTTGACAAGAAAAAGTTCTCCAGTCACTTTTAGAACCAAGGACAGCCTCCATTCAGTAACTAAAACTCTCTCTTCCGTTTAACAAATAAAACTACAAACTTCATTAAAAGTTACCGCCTCTGCAGATGAGCTTTGTTTCTGGCTGGGAGTCTGCAGGGGGAAGGGGTGGTAGGGTTGACTACTTACCGGCTTCTCTGCCTTTGCCTTCTTCTCCCCTAGTTGGGCAGCCTAGATTGCTGAATCCTTCAGGATTGTAGCTTGAAGGTGGGATTCAGGGGCCAGATACTGGAGGGGCGGTGCGGGGGAGGAAGACTGGAAAGAGCCTACTTGGCAGCTACTGTCAAGGTCTACTAACGTGTTCTGTGGGCAATTCCTTTGTTGACCCTCTCATGGGGCACCTACTAGAAACATCCATTTGCAGCTCTCTTGACTGAAAATGTGAAGTCTCTCCTCCAGCTGTCTTCTTACGACATTCCGATCAGCTTCTGCATCCAGAAGTGCACCTGGCAGGATGCCATTTCTCTGTGACCTATATTTAGTCTACAGTGTACCCCTGCCTTGCCACCAGCAGCTCAGTCTTCTCCCAGTAGTGCCACGTTGGTGAAGGGAAAAATGCCAAAGCATGTCAACAACCACATCAAGGAAATTCTCTTGACATCTTCAACCTCAATCTTTTTCTATGCTTAAGGTCACAAGATAGGCTTATAGAAACCTCATTTGCAAGTCCAGTGTTAAGTGGTCTAGTACCCCACTTAGGAGCATGAGGGTACTTATCTCATTTTGCTCTGAGTCTTTGAAAGAGTCCCATTTCAAAATGTTGATGTGTAAAACCTAATATATTTTCCGAAAGTTGGTCACGCACCAGGCACTGCTAATCACTGGAAATCCAAACATGAATTAAGCTTCCTGCCCTCTAGAAGGCCATAAGAAACATTTTAAGATAGGAAAAAGTATATTTTTAAAATATATAGTAATCAAGCATTCTTAGTAAGTATGATCTTAAAAAACAACTGGTCCTTTTTGATCTTTAGCTTCCTTACCTTTAAAAATAAGAGGCTGGGGCTTTCCTGGTGGCGCAGTGGTTAAGAATCTGCCTGTCAATGCAGGGGACACGGGTTCGAGCCCTGGTCTGGGAAGATCCCACATGCTGCGGAGCAACTAAGCCCGTGAGCCACAACTACTGAGCCTGCGCATCTGGAGCCTGTGCTCCACAACGGGAGAGGCCGTGACAGTGAGAGGCCCGCGCATCGTGATGAAGAGTGGCCTCCGCTCACCGCAACTGGAGAAAGCCCTTGCACAGAAACGAAGACCCAACACAGCAAAAATAAATAAATAAATTTATAAAACAAAAAATAAGAGGCTGGTTCCTCAAAAGTTTAAACATAGAATCACCACATGATCCAGCAATTCTAATCCTAAGTATATACCTAAAAGAATTGAAAGCAGGGACTCAGATATCTGTGCACCAACATTCATAACAGCATTTACAAGAGCCAAAAAATGGATCTTTTGGCTCTTGTAAATAGTGTGCCCCTCAACAGATAAACAAAATGTGGTGTATATGTACAATGGAATATTATTTATCCATAAAAAGAAATGAAGTTCTGATGCATGCTACAACATGGATAAACCTTGAAAACATGCTAAGTAAAATAAGTTAGGCACAGAAGGATTAAATTTCCTATGATTAGACTTGATATGGTGTACCTGGAATAGTCAAGATCATAGAGACAGAAAGTAGAATGGTATTTACCAGGGACTGAGTGGGCCTGGAAATGGAGAGTTATTGATTAATGGGTACAGAGTTAATATATGGTATGATGAAAAGGTTCTAGAACTAGTTACTGGTGATGGTTGCAAAACATTGTAAATATACCTAATGCCACAGAATTTACACTTAAAATGGTCAAAATGGTAAATTTTATGTATATTTTATCACAATAAAAAAAAAATGAGCTGGGCCTGAGAAACCCTCACAGCTCCATTGGGTTCTAACTCTCTAATTTCTCTGAGTATGGAAATTGCTGCTATGATGAAATTATTTTTGCTTGATTAACTATAAATATTAATGTGCAAATTCTAATAGGAAAAAAAGGAAACTGTATCCACCCACCAAGTTGACCTCAGCCTTAAAGGGAAGAGTGTGAAAAGAGTCAGCTGACTGGGGCAAAATGATTCTTATTCTCAGAAACGACAGCTGGCAGGGAGCTCTTAATTTATTCATTTATTGACTGTGAAGACTATGGCTAAACATCTGAGGTGCAACTTCTCATCCAGGAAGTCCAATTATATGCTGTGAAGCAATGAATAAAGTGAAGCAATGCTTTTTGTTGGCGCGGGGGTCGGGGGGAGGCGGCGGGGAATGGTAGTGAGGGAACCGAGTTTTAAATGGCTTTTGGGAAGTCAGCAGATCTTGGAGAATGAGACTTACAGACTGAAAAACTAAGAATGCCACCAAACTGCCACCTCGGATCTAGGGAATGAAGTGGCTGTTTTATTTTGAAGGAAATTTTAGGAGACAGTAGAAATGAGGGCCCAGGAACCATAGAACCTGAGGTTTTTACCACCCAGATAATGTAGGCGACTAGCTCCTTGGAAGATTTATTTGACACTGAATATTTCACAAGTCTCATTTCAAAACCTAAGTGTGTTAAGGCCATGATTTTGGGAAATGTCACACTTCCCCTCCTCCGCGCAAAGCAAGTTTAGAAGAGGCGGCTATTGGAAGTAAAATGGGCCACATAGGGAGAGGAAAGTGGAAAATGCAAACTACTGACAACATTCCATACAGAGTAAGCCCTGCCCAAAGGGAAAATCATTTGCAAAATTTATAGTAAATACACCACATCAGAAATCTCTGCTTCTTGCCGAATGCTTATGTCCTAAATCACCTCTGCTAAATTGTTTTTACTCCAGCTCACTATTGAAAGATTAAATTCTGAGAAGAGGTTTTCTCCTAAATGTCATGTTAATTGGCCTGGTCTGAAAGTAAGGGGGACGCCTGCATTGATTAACAGCCTTATCTGTGGAGAGCAGCCTCTCAGGACAGCAGGCAGATTTGTCGTCTGTCTGTTTGCAGTGTCAGCTGGGTACAGTTTTAATCGAGGCGTAAATTTATTTCCAATTCATCATTACCCTCAGGACATAGCCCTTTGAGTCTCAGCTTTATGTATGGACCTCTAATCAAACACCCAATGGGTGGGACCCGGCTTTTGTCAAATGTCCCCACAAGGCTTTGAAAACCAAGTTCAAGTTCACTCAACAGGAAATGTTGAATCAGTGCTCCACCTACTTCTATAGGTTAAAGCTTCTACTTAGATTTTGAGTATTCCTTCTTCTTGCTAGCTCATTGATGCATTTGAAAATAATTTTTTAATAGTTTCAGAGGCAGAGTCATTATGGTACCAAGTCCAGCACACCACCAGAAATGGAAAGGTTCCTTTAATTTTTACAGGTTTCCAAAGAAGTGGAATTAATTTGACAACGTGCACCCATGTATCTCATAAAATAATTCATAAGACTTTGCCTTAGTAACTTCAGGCTGCTATAGCAGAATACCATAGGCTTGGTAGCTTAAACAACAGAATTTTTTTTCTCACGATTCAGAAGGCTGGGAAGTCCAAGATCAAGGCAACAGCAGATTCTGTGTCTGGTGAGGGCCTGCTTCCTGGTTTGCACCTGGCCACTTCTTGCTGTGTCCTCCCTCACATGGCAGAAAGCAGAGAAATGTAACCTCTCCTATGTCTCTTCATTATGAACACTAATCCCAGGGCTTCCCTGGTGGTGCAGTGGTTGAGAGTCCGCCTGCCGATGCAGGGGACATGGGTTCATGCCCCGGTCCGGGAAGATCCCACATGTCGCGGAGAGGCTGGGCCTGTGAGCCATGGCCGCTGAGCCTGCGCGTCCGGAGCCTGCGCGTCCGGAGCCTGTGCTCCGCAACGGGAGAGACCACAACAGTGAGAGGCCCGCGTACCGCAAAAAAAAAAAAAAAAAAAAAAAAAGAATACTAATCCCATTCATGAGGGCTTCATCCTCATGACCTAATAATCTCCCAAAGGCCTCACCTCCTAATACCATCACATTGGGGATTAGGGCTTCAATGGATGAACTTTGGGGGACATAAACATTTAGTCCATAGCAAGCTTATTGTTTTCTCGTGACCTTTATATGGTTTGATCTCAAGCAGCTGCATGTGTAGCTCTAAATCAAGAAGATGCAAAAGGGGAAAGAGAGTTCAATAGTGCTTTCTTGTCATCTTGAGTAAACTTTTAATAAGGCATCACTCCTATTCCTCAGCCTCATCCCCCATCCATCCCCACACAGAGGAACTATTAAGATATTTTCAGACATCCTAACGTGGATGGAATGACTTTGAATTTCATTGCTTTGTGAGAGATGAATCTATCTACGAAAATATAAAAGATACTAATCTAAACACCTTTTTTCCCCCTGCTTCCCAGCCCCACTAGTCTAAACATCTTTAGACAGCTTTTCAAGAAGCCTGGCTAACTAAATCATCCTCATAAAGCCCCTTTAGGTTATGGAATCATGGAGGTTTAGAGTTGGAGGTAGTTACTTCAACATCTCATTCAATAGCTAAGGAAGTTGAGGTCCCAATACCTCAGCTGGGACTAAATCTGCACCTTGTACATTGCCTTGCTCATAGGAAGCAACTTGGTTTGATTCAATGGCCTGAACCCCAGTCCCAATCTCTTTGTTCCACACCCCACTGCGAATATTCATACAACCCAAGACTTGCTCTCTGAAGCTATAAGGGCTTTGTAATACAAACATCCCCCAGAGAAACTTCTTTCCATAACCTAATAAGACACATAGAAATATTGTTAATTTATGCTTTAGAGTGAATTTCAGCTTCTATTTTAGCTCATATCTCTGATTTGGCCACTCATAATTTTTATGTGCTATTTGTGTACTTTATAGCCCATTGAGAGCCTGTTGTATAATGTGCACCGTGCATTTACGACCAATTCATAGGCATTACTATTTTAATTAATTGAAGAGGTTAATAGTTTTGTATATTTGATTTTATGGCACATATTTTGCATATCCATTATTTATTTGATATTGCATTCTGGATCAGAGATGGAACCCCTCATTATAACATGGTTCCCAAGGGAAAAGATAACTTGCTTTATGATAATTACTTTACGACAACAATTTCTAGAAATGAATTATGGTCTACATATAATTTGTAACATCAAGTTTATGAGTAATGGGATTAGAACAAGTGGCCTGTGTGCTATAATTTGAGAGGCAGTGTCAGTAGCAGCAGGATCTTGACACTTTTCCATGGGATAACCAAGATTTTGTGATAATTTGGTGGAGGAGAGGGGACTGGTTGGAAATAAAGCATTTAAAGAAAGAGGGCGCATCATTAACTAGTGTGATACAAAATTGTCTCCTCCCACTAATAAAGAGTGCTGAGTTTGTTATTTTATAGCAGGCTCTCTGTCTCCTAGGGAATACAAGTATTGGTAATATTTTTAATGGGAGAAAGTAGAATGGTGTGGTTGCAGGGGCTGGGGGAGGGGAAGGAGGATGTTATGGTTTAATAAGAAGAGTTTCAGTTTTGCAAGATGAAAAGAGTTCTGGACATGGATGGTGGTGATGGTTGCACAACAATGTGAATGTACTTACTGCCACTGAGCTGTATATTTAAAAATTGTTAAAATGGTAATTTTTATATTAAGTATATTTCACTACAATTATTATTATTATTTTATTATTTTTTTTTTTTTTGCGGTACGTGGGCCTCTCACTGTTGTGGCCTCTCCCGTTGCGGAGCACAGGCTCCGGACGCGCAGGCTCAGCGGCCATGGCTCACGGGCCCAGCCGCTCCGTGGCATGTGGGATCTTCCTGGACCGGGGCACGAACCCGTGTCCCCTGTACCGGCAGGCAGACTCTTAACCACTGTGCCACCAGGGAAGCCCGTCACTACAATTATTTTTAAAGGAAAAAAAAAAAAAAAGATGATGTGACCTTAGTCCAAGGCTCTGAATCCTAACATCTCCAGTCTTCTCAGGACTTTAACTCCAGTCATCATCCTGTCTCTTTCTCTCTGGGACTTTCAAGGGCTTTTTTTTTTTTCCTTCTCTCTCTCTCTCTCTCTCTCACCACTTTCCAACCAATATTATTCAATATTATTCAGATAAGTGTATTATTTGTGCACTTTGTAGAAGCTATTTTTTCATTCCCCAACCACTATCTTCAGACTCGCATACTCTCCACTCAGTCAACAATCATCCCTTCTCCTAAAATGCAGTGCATGCTTTTTAGTTCTTACCTGGCTGGACCACTGAGCAGCCATTTATCCTATCAATCTCCTCCTCTTCCTTTAAATTGTTTCCATCCCCCTTGTGTCACACCAGACTCATCTGCTACCTCAAGGTCTCACTCACCTCCCGCCTCTTCAAGGTCCTTTGTAGCCATTCTTCCTGTGTGCATAAGGGCTGGACCCCTGAACCCCAGTTCCACCCTGGGTACTTTTTTATTCTCACTTTGCACACTTTCTGAGTGATTGCATCCATTCTGGCCTTTCTCATCATATGCTGATGATGCCTAAGTCCACATCTGCAGTAGAGATTTCACTCCAGAACTTTACACCCATAATTTCTGGCCTTCTGGACCTCTCCACTTGGATGTCCCATATACATTTCAAACTCAATGTGTTTAAATTTGAACTCATTTTGTCCCCTCTCCACCACACACATACCAATTCCTCCTCCAACATGCCATTGGTTGAAATGGCAGAATTACCATTAAATACCCCAACCAGAAAGTTCACATCATCTTTCACTTCTCCCGCTCTCTCATGCCCATTTCTCAACAGTTATAATCAGGTCCATTTCACCTATCCAGGGAAATTAGAAAATCCCCAGGTAGGCCAGTGCCCCTGAGAAGAAACTTTATAATGCTCTGCCCATCTGGGAGGTCATTGATAAGTTTAATAGTGTGCCAGAAAGACATATATTTTTTTAATATCAAGGGGTTTTTTTTGTTTTGTTTTGTTTATTTAATTTATGGCTGTGTTGGGTCTTCATTTCTGTGCGAGGGCTTTCTCTAGTTGTGGCAAGCGGGGGCCACTCTTCACCACAGTGCACGGGTCTCTCACTATCGCGGCCTCTCTTGTTGCAGAGCACAGGCTCCAGACGCGCAGGCTCAGTAGTTGTGGCTCACAGATCCAGTTGCTCCGCGGCATGTGGGATCCTCCCAGACCAGGGCTCGAACCCGTGTCCCCTGCATTAGCAGGCAGATTCTCAACCACTGCGCCACCAGGGAAGCCCCAGAAAGACATATTTTAATGGTGGTCTGATCTGTGTATTTGGAGAAAGGATTTGAACCTTCAAATGAATTGACAATCATTGGTAGTAGGTATTTCACAAGGATGTAGTAATCCCCGTGCTGAGGATGCTTTCTACAGTCCGCTTTTGAAGCATTTGAGTTGTATTTGTTGTAAAAAGTGTGTATTCAATATCGGCAAGCATGATAAGTTACTTTTAGAAGCCCTGGGAGCAACATCTCTTGCTAGATGATAAGGCATCAGTTCTAAAGCCCCAAGACCCTGATATGTTGGAAGGAAGCAGTCAGCTGACGTTTGCCAGGAAGGGCTGGTTGAGGAGTCCTTGACGCCCCCTCTGAAGCCTGCTGGAGATTTTCAGAGCTCCTTCGAAGTTCAAACACTTGGCTCCCTCACTTCCTGTGGGAAGTTGCATCATCCTACCTGTTAAGACCCTCCTTCCTACACTGCTTGGAGGGAAGAAGGCATCTAGGGGGTGATGGCAATAGAACTCTTGAAAGTGAAACAACACTGTGGACTACTGAATAATCTGTGCTGTGACTGAAACCTCTTAAAGGGTGTTGGAGATGGAATCGTTTCCCCCCAAAAGATGTGTTTCTAGGATCCATGCCTGTGAACATAACCTGATTTGGAAATAGGTCTTCAAAGATGGGGAGGGGGAAGGGTAAGCTGTGACAAAGCGAGAGAGAGGCATGGACATATATACACTACCAAACGTAAGGTAGATAGCTAGTGGGAAGCAGCGCATAGCACAGGGAGATCAGCTCGGTGCTTTGTGACCACCTAGAGGGGTGGGATAGGGAGGGTGGGAGGGAGGGAGACGCAAGAGGGAAGGGATATGGGAACAGATGTATATGTATAACTGATTCACTTTGTTATAAAGCAGAAACTAACACACCATTGTAAAGCAGTTATACTCCAATAGAGATGTAAGAAAAAAACAAAAACAAGATGTCATCAAATTAAGATGAGGCCATTGCATTAGGTCCTAATCCAAGGACTGGTGTCCTGATAAGAAGAGAGGAATTTGGACACAGAGCGACACAGGGAAGAAGGCCATGTGAAGACAGACGCAGAGACTGAAGTGATGTGTCTACAGGGCACGCCAGGGATTGCTGTCAGCCATCAGAAGCTAGAAGGGAAACAGGAAACAGATTCTTCCCTAAAACCTCAGAGGGAGTCTTGGTTTCAGACTTCTAACCTCCAGAACTGTGAGAGAATAAAGTTCTGTTGTTTTAAACCCCCAGTTTGTGGTACTTTGTGGCAGCAGGCTTAGGAAATGAAAACACTGGGAATCCCTGGATGGGACAGAAACAGGAGCCAAGAGGGAGGCCTCCGAGACCTCCACCACAGATGTGAACGGCAGCCGAACCAATACACAGTATGGTAAATAGCTCTCAGGTCCACCCACTTCTCTGAACTAGGCCATCATGCCCCCCTTGGCTGGATTCCAGAATGGCCTCCTGACCAGTCTCCCTGCTCTATTCTTACACCAGTGCATCCTGGAAACCCTGACAGAATTGCCGCATTTATTGAGAACTGTGTCCTTGACAATGTCTGAAGAGTTCACATAGTGTGTGCAAGTGCAGGCTGAATCCTAATGAGGATCCTAATCCTCTATCGTGTCAATCTTGATCACAGTCCTTTGTGATGTGTTGTACGATAAACCTCATTTGGGAGCGTGGGGACACTCCAGCCCAGGGAAGCTGAGTAATTAGCCTGAGGTCACACAGCTAGAACCTGAACTCAGGTCTAGCTGCCTCTTTATACTCTATACTGTATTGCCTGGGGGGAAACCACGGTTCAAGGCTCAAAGGAGCAAGCAGAGCCCCTAAAACAGACAGAGCACCCATCTGGAACAGTCCTTTGAGACTGGGAAGAAGAGACATCATCTTTGCCAGTGGAGACACTGAAATCTGAGATTTGCTTTAGGTCCCCGATGCAAGTCAGAACTTAGACCAGAAACACCAATTTCTACACTTTCTCTTCCCCCGCCAACCCCCTGGCCTCCCCCCAGCCTCTCTTCACCCACCACCCCACTTCCAGCCCCAGCCCCGCCCCGCTGCTTGCTGGCTGGATAGCCCGCGTGTTATCAGTAACTTTCCCAAGAGTGCAGGGAGAGTTAATGTTTATAAAGGGCTCTGAAAGCCTCTGATAAGAGTCGTTAAATGGTATTAACAGAACACATTCTACAGGCTCGGCTTGATTGATACGTGTCCCTCTTGCAGAAGGTGGACTCTGCTTCCGATGAACTGAGCTCATCAATTAGGATCCTGCCTGCAGCTTATTGTGAAGGATGCTTGGTTATTAATGTAATTAGGATCCTCAGCCACCACTATCTCACTGTACACGTGTCGGGGGAGGGGGACTGTCTCCTTGAACCCGTTGTGCTCATAGTTGCTAAATTCAAGCCCATTATCTTGTACCAACAGGCAGCTGAGACTCTAATATTATAAAAAGAGGAGATGACTGATTTCAACCGTGCTTTCTTTAGATGATTGGCATGTAAGCACAACAGTGATAAATGCATCACTTAATAGTGCTTCCCTATTTCCAGACATGAGCTCAATTCTGGACCTGTAACATCTCTCTACAGCATTTCCACTCAACATCTCATAGACATTTTAAAGCAAAATCAAGTTTCTTTACCCATTTGCAATCAAGGGGCTCTTTGCGTTAGCCAGAAAACTGTAGTACTTTTAAGGCAATTCTTTACAAAACTGGTCGCACATTAGAAACCTCTAGGGAACTTTTAAAAAATCCAGGTACCCAGGCCCCAGCCTCAGAAATTCTGATCATTTGCTCTGGGGACCACGCATAAGTACACCAGTATTTGTGTGTGTGTGTGTGTTGTTTCTTTCTTTCTTTCTTTCAATCAATAGACTTTATTTTTTTATTTTATTTATTTATTTATTTATTTTTTGCGGTATGCGGGCCTCTCACTGTTGTGGCCTCTCTTGCTGCGGAGCACAGGCTCCGGACACGCAGGCTCAGCAGCCATGGCTCACGGGTCCAGCCTCTCCGCGGCATGTGGGATCTTCCCGGACCGGGGAACGAACCCGTGTCCCCTGCATCGGCAGGCGGACTCTCAACCACTGTGCCACCAGGGAAGCCCTAGACTTTATTTTTTAAGAGCAATTTTAGGTTTACAGAAAAATTGAGCAGAGTCCAGAGTCCCCATATACCCATACCCATAAACCATATAGAATGTTTTTCAATGCCTGGAGTGATGCAGATGTGCAGGCAGGGCTAAGGATTCAGTTGTAGTGCTGTCATTGCCTACACAGCTGGAATTCAACAGCTTTTTAAAAAATAATTTCTGATTAAACCACAACCCAAACACTTCCGGGTTTTCTCAATAGCTTTCCTTAATGTAACAGCCCAAGCTTGAGAATGTGCTTGGCATTCACTCAGATGAAAATGACTCCACTCACCACTGTGGTTTGTGCTTTCAGATTGCATAACAAATGGCCTTATCAGTTATTACAGGTCTTGGAGGACTTTCTTCCTTGTTAGATTAAAAGAAATATAAAGAGATAATACAACAGAGATAACACAGTGGGCAATCTAGAACTCTTTGAAAATGGTTGATGATTTGCAGAACTGAAGGAAAATTAATATATTACTTCTAAAAAGAAGTTATTTAAATATTTTAACATTAGTAGTCTTACTGGAAAGATAATTAAGTAGAGTGAAGGCAACAATCCATTTGATAGAGAATAAAAAATATGAAAAAAATTTTTACACTATCCAAAAGGCAGCTATGCACTTAACCAAGTCTTTTGGGTCCATATTCATTCATTCATTCATTAAACAAAATTTATTGAGCACCTACTATGTTCCAGGTTCTAGGTGCTGTGGATAAATAATGAACCAAACAGGAATAGAATTGCTGATGGCGTATTAGAATATATACTCTTCCACTTGCAAAAGTATTGTTGAAAATGTCTAATTATCCAACTGGTGGATACTTTTGGAAATGTGAAATATGTAAATTCTAAACATTTTTAATATTGACATCACTATGGCCTTTAATCACACTAACATCAAGATACAAAGGAAACTCTAAATTATGAAATACACTTAATTGTTGAATTTTGACTTTAGGAAAAGCTACTATGCTTTGATATTGGTATGTTGTAATAATTGGATTGCTGAAGTATAAATCACAAATCATATAAAGTATAGAAAAGAAATAAATTCAAGTTCCTTTCATAAGGTTAACAGCTCATGCATGTGTTGGTTCTATTTAAGCTGATAGACATGTTTTTGAATCTTGTTAGGAGGAAATGGTATCTTTATTTATTGAAGGGGACTAGTATCTACCAGTTAGCTTATGCTGCATAACAAACTTCCCTGAAATGAAGTAGCTTGAAACAACCACCATTTTATTTAGCTCACAATTCTGTGAGTCAGCTTGAAGTTTCTTCTTGATTGGCTCAGCTGATCTTTGTTGGACATTCACATGTGCTGGGGTCAACTGGGGAGAGGACCTCACTCACAAGACTGGTATTTGGCAATCTGGTTTGTCTAGGGCCCTGCAGCTGGGATGGTGCATCTCTTCTCCATGTGGCTTCTTATCCTCCAGTAGGCTAGCCTGGACATCTTCACATGAAGGTCTCAGGGTTCCACAGAACATAGGGAACAAGTGCCAGTGTTCAACTACTTTTCGAGTCTGTGGTTGTGTCCCATTGATCAAAACAACTCACAGGTCCAAGCCCAGAGTCAGTGTGAGAGGGAATGACTCGAGGGAATGACTCAAGGAAGAGAAGGAAATTATTTGTGCAAACAACTACCCCAATATCCCATTACTGGGGTACAGGTTTTTAGGTGAGAATCCCCCAGAAATTGCTATTTTATAAGAGAAGTTCCCCATTGGTCCTGAGCTCCACATACACTCAGATCTGACTGTTCCCAGTGAATGCAGTCCAGGGAAGATGGCACCTGGCTGCATCACTACCCATCATGCAGTTCTGGGACCTGGAGATGCACACTTCCTTTATCCTCTAGGCTGTCCTACGTACATTCTACCTCTGGGGGCTATGCTTTCCTATCTTTTTTTTTTTTTTTTTTTTGCGGTACGCAGGCCTCTCACTGTTGTGACCTCTCCCGTTGTGGAGCACAGGCTCCAGACGCGCAGGCTCAGCGGCCATGGCTCACGGGCCCAGCCGCTCTGCAGCATGTGGGATCCTCCCGGACTGGGGCACGAACCCATGTCGCCTGCATTGGCAGGCGGACTCTCAACCACTGCACCACCAGGGAAGTCCTATGCTTTCCTATCTTCAAGTGGCCTCATAAATTTCATATATACCCCTAATCTCCATGGGGACCAAACCCCTGCATCTTTAAGAGAAGAGAAAGCTGTTTGTGATACTGTTGTGAATCTCTCTCTCCCAGGACTCAAACCCACACTATCTTCCTCTTCCTTAAGCCAAAAGTATGAGTGAATCATTGTTAGAACCAGTTGTAGGGGATTGCAGGCTTGGGACTCATGGGGACCAGGTCAAAAAACAGGTTCAGGAAAAAGAGAACAATATACCTCCTGGGCCAACTCAGATTAGAGCTCTTCCCTTAGAGACGAGAGCAAGAGTGACAAGGTGGAAAACCAAAGAATCCCTTTTAGCACCTACATCTCTTGATTTGGAAAAGTCATTAAAAATTTTGATTCATCTGGGCTTTGTTATTGAGTTTGAATATAATTGTCATGAGTAACTCTCTATCCTTGGGCAGGAGGAGAATAGCCTACTCGTTAGGAGGGCAGACCTCCCTGGAGTCCTGCTTCTACCAATGACTACTTATCACCTGTGTAACCTTGAACAAGTTAGTCCATGTAAGCCTCAGGTTCTCCATCTGTATTAGCTATGGAAATGTGGATATGAATATAGGTACAGATACAGATATTTTAGAGAGAGAGAGAGAGATTTTGAGGAATTGGCTCACACCACCGTGGGAGCTGGCAAGTCTGAAATCTGTAGGACAGGCTGGCAGGCAGGATTCTGATGAGTCAACGTTGCAGTCTTGAGTCAGAGCTCCCCAGGGCAGCAGGCTGGAAACTCAAGCAAGCTTTCTATGTTTCACTCTTGAGTATAATTTCTTCTTCGAGGGTGACCTCAGTTTCTGCTCTTAAGGCTTTCAACTGATTGGATGAGGCTCACTCAAATTATGGAGAATAACCCACTTTACTCATAGCCTACTGGTTTAAATGCCTAAAAAAAGTAACTTCAGAGCAATAGCTAGACTAGTGTTTGACCAAACAACCGGGCACCACGGCTTAGCCAAGTTGACACATAAAATTAACTATCACATCACCCATCAAAAGGAAGAAAAATAGTACATACATCATAGAACTGTGATGCAAAGAAGCACACAAAGCAGGGAGAATGACTCCTAGCATTAACCTTGGTCATCACTGTTCTTGCCCATATCCTATGGATACAGTAAAGGCTGGTCATTCATGTAAGTCGGGGCTATCTAGTTTGAGGAAGGGGTGAGCACAAGGTTTGGTGGATTTATGACAGGTTGTTTTATTCCTTACAGAACCAGAGCAGGGCCTTTGGGGTTAGTTTTTATCTTTTGTTGTTGTTGTTGTTGTTTTTAATAAATTTATTTATGTATTTATTTATTTTTGGCTAAGTTGGGTCTTTGTTGCTGTGTGTGGGCTTTCTCTGGTTGCAGCGAGCGGGGGCTACTCTTCGTTGTGGTGCGCGGGCTTCTCATTGCGGTGGCTTCTCTTGTTGCGGAGCACAGGCTCTAGGTGCGCGGGCTTCAGTAGTTGTGGCACACGGGCTCAGTAGTTGTGGCTTGTGGGCTCTAGAGCACAGACTCAGTCGTTGTGGCACACGGGCTTATTTGCTCCGTGGCATGTGGGATCTTCCCGGACCAGGGCTCAAACCCGTGTCCCTTGCATTGACAGGCAGATTCTTTTTTTTTTTTTTTTTTTTTGCAGTATGCGGGCCTCTCACTGTTTGTGGCCTCTCCCATTGCAGAGCACAGGCTCCGGACGTGCAGGCCCAGCCGCTCCGCGGCACGTGGGATCCTCCCGGACCGGGGCACGAACCCGTGTCCCCTGCATCGGCAGGCGGACTCTCAACCACTGCACCACCACGGAAGCCCGACAGGCAGATTCTTAACCACTGCACCACCAGGGAAGTCCTGGGGTTAGTTTTAAATTGATGTTTATTTTCAAAAGAAAAGGAATTTTAAAAGAGCTCTGATCCTTTAAGACTGAGCTATTGCTTTAGAGACCCATCACCTAGCAACAAGAAGGTAATACTTCTCTCCTCCAACAGGTAAACCTCTGGCTTATCTAATTGAAATTTCAGGCTTCCTGCCTCACTCCTAAAAAACTATCACTTTAAAGGGATCAAACCGTACAAGCCAAACAAAGTCAGATTTAAATGCACTACTTTTCAAATGGCAGACTAATGAGATTTTCATTGGGAGAAGAGATTTGAAGCTTTGCAGCTCATAATTTAAGTAGCTTTGTTCCACTGGCATTTGCTGAATTTCACAAAAAGAGTCTGCAGTAAAATTCCTTTTTTGACTCCTGTCTGGCGATCAAAGATAAGTGTTAAAAGAAGAAACAAAGTATAAATTTTAAGAAAATAAAGAATTTTCACCAGGTTGAGTTATCTTTATCCTTCCCTCTCAATCCCCTCCCCTCCCCTCCCACACTCATTGCAAACGCTATCCATTCTGCTCCTAAAATGACAGCTCCTTTCATGCTTTTCCATTCCACTGACACTGCCATTGTCAGGGCTCCTAACCCATCTTCCTGACCAGACTGTCCCAATCTCATCTAATCTTCACATAGCTGGCTGGTTTATTTTGTTTAAGACACAGCCTTTCCTCTTTCTACTTTGCTCAAAAGTTTCAATAGCTACTACTGCTTTTTTCAACAAATTCAAACTCTTTTGCCTGGCATTTAAGAACTTCTGTGATCTGACCTCAAATTCTCTCTCCAAGTTTGTTTCTATTCTTTCTATTCAGCAATTCTAGCCAAATACAAATGTCTTGTCCTCCCCAGACATGGCCTATGCCTCTTTGACTCCACACCTGTTTATACTAGAACTTCCTCAAATGCCTCTCCTTGAATCCTAGTGCGGTTGACCCTTGAATAACATAGGTTTCAACTGCATGGGTCCACTTATATCTGGATTTTTTTTCGAGTAAATGCTACAACACTACACAGTTCGCAGCTGGTTGAATCCATGGATGTGGAGGAACCTCAGATATGCAAGGCTGACTATAAATTATATGCAGATTCACCCCCATGTTTTTCAAAGGTTGACTGTAAGTCACCTAGGCCTTGGTCAAATGCCACTCCCTCCAAGAAGCTTTCCTTGATTTCCCTTCTCCTAAGTAGTAGACTCACCTTTTAGTTACAACTCTGTTGTGATATTATAACATTTAGAGAAGTCAACAGGGCACAGTGGTTAAGAGCACAACCTTGGAGGCAGAGAACTGGGTTTGAGCCCCAATTCTTCTGCTTCCTAGCTGTGTTACCTTGGACAAATCGCTTACCTTCTCTGAGTCACACCACCTATGTTTGTCTTTTTGAAAACTGAGGTAGCCCGTGATTGTGAAAGTTGAATAAGTTAAATCATAGAAAGTGCTTAGCACAAAGCCTGGCACGTGGTTGATAGTCAGCAAATATTAACTCCTATTTTATAAAAATCACATTTAACCTTGTTTATAGTCCATATATTCATCTCTTTCCTTCACTGTAAAATTTTGGGGGAGTACAATCGATATCATAATCCCACCGTGTCCCACTTCCCACAGCATCTGCCATGTACTAGTGCTCAAAAAAAATTTTATTCAAAATCATGGTTCCTGTGGCCTTCCCTAGGCACCCTACCCCACACGCCAGCCACACTATCTTTTCAGTGGGCCTTGATTTCCCCATGACACTAATTATCATCTGAAGTTATAGTGTATACCTATTGGTTTTGTGATTTGTTAGTTTTACTGTCTGTCTTCCCCACAAAAACGTACTTTCAAGAGGACAGAGCCTCTTCTGTGTGTTTTGATTATTGCTGAATCCCAGCACCTAGACTTCTTCACCAGGACTGAGGGATGGATTTGCATGAGTCCATAATACTCTCTGTCCTCCTTTGCGCAAGAACAGATAATTGGCCAGAAGATGAGACATGATCCATGACCACAGGTTATTGCACATGGACTGACTTGCCAAAAGATGAAGTCCATGTCCTTGGCTACATGAGCATGATGCTTTAACCAGCTGAACACATGAGTCATCCTTAAAGACATTCCCAAACCTACTGATTCATAATTGACACCAATCCAACCCATCCTTGGTGTTAGAAAAATCAAACGTTTTAAGGTGTAGTCTATGTACTTGAGGGTCTTACAGTCTAGTTGGGGTCAAAGTGACTGTGTCTTTTGAGGCAGAAATAAAGAGAGAATTGTGCAAAATAATTTTCTGTTTCAGAAAGTCTGGAACTTTCTGTCATGTCAGTATTACATTATAAAAGGTAACACATGATAATCCAAGAGTAGTGTGGACACAGTAAGTGGTATAGAAACGAAAAGCTGCCAAAGGAGGGACTGGGCAAAATTTTATCGAGGAGGAGAGAGAAAGGAAAACTAAGACTTGCATCTGAGATAGGAACTCAGATGTCCACAGGGCCAAGCAGAGAACGTGAGCTGAGTGACACCAGCACAGGAAAGAAATATTAATTCCACATGTCCACCTGCTGTGTGGGAGTGTGGGGCCTGGGTTACTGGACCTTCTGATTATTCAAGAAAAGGTAGAAATCCAGATATTTGTAAGAAATACCAGATTTTAAAATATTGACAACTAAGATAAACAGAGTTGCAAGTCAAATAAAACGGTTTCTGAGGACTTCCCTGGCGGTCCAGTGTGTAGGACTCGGCGATTCCACTGCAGGGGGCATGGGTTCGATTCCTGGTCGGGGAATTATGATCCCACATGCCACACGGTAAGAACAGTTTCTGGCTGACCTGGATGACTGTTGTGCACTCTGACCCAGTCAGCGAGGTGGGCAGCTTGGGAAAGTTCTTTCTTCTCCTGTCCCCCGAGCCTCTGCATTTCAAGTGACTCATTTTACTCTATGCAGAATATATTTAGCCCTGGTTAAATTGATACTAGATGTAGTGCGCTGACTTTGCATAATTCCTTAATTTTGAAGAGGACATTGAAGATACGCATTCCCCGCCCCCCCATGATTTTGCTCTGTCAGCAGTAATCGTCCTGAGCCACCACGCCCACCAGTCAGAGCTGTGGAAGAGGGGTTGGCTGTGATTAGTTAAACTCTGTTTGCTGAGAGCAAATGGCAGCGCCCTCAATCACGCTTAATGCCTCTTCAGCTGCCTCCAGAGGAAGCTCTTGCCCAGGATTATAAAACTGTTATGGCATTCCTACCCATTTACTTTTTTAAAATTAATTAATTTTATTTATTTATTTTTGGCTGTGTTGGGTCCTCGTTGCTGCGCGCGGGCTTTCTCTGGTTGTGGCGAGCAGGGGCTACTCTGCGTTGCAGTGTGTGGGCTTCTCATTGCGGTGGCTTCTCTTGTTGTGGAGCCCGGGCTCTAGGTGCGCGGTCTTCAGTAGTTGTGGCTCGCGGGCTCAGTAGTTGTGGCGTGCAGGCTCTAGAGCACAGACTCAGTAGTTGTGGTGCACGGGCTTAGTTGCTCCGCAGCATGTGGGATCTTCCCAGACCAGGGCTCGAAGCCGTGTCCCAGGCATTGGCAGGTGGATTCTTAACCACTGCGCCACCAGGGTAGCCCCCCATTTACTTTTTATTTTATTTTTTTATTGTGGTAAAATATACATACTATTTACCACTTTAACCATTTTAAGGTGTACCGTTCAGTGGCATTAAGCACATTCACAGGGTGGTGCAACCATCACCAGCGTCCATTTCCAGAACCTTTTCATCATCCCAAATAGAAACCAAGTTCCCATTAAACAGTAACTCCCATTCCTACCTCCCCCTACTCCCTGGTAATCTCTGTTCAACTTCCTGTCTCTGCTTGACTGCTCTAGGTCCCTTATGTGCGTGTAATCAGACAATATCCGTTCTTCTGTGTCTGACCTATTACACGAAGCAAAAGGGTTTCAGATCCATCTGTGTTGTAGCAACTATCCCATCTACTTTTTTTTTTTTTTTTTTTTTTTTTTGTGGTACGCGGGCCTCTCACTGTTGTGGCCTCTCCCGTTGCGGAGCACAGGCTCCGGATGCACAGGCTCAGCAGCCATGGCTCACGGGCCCAGCCGCTCCGCGGCATATGGGATCCTCCCAGACCGGGGCACGAACCCGTGTCCCCTGCATCGGCAGGCGGACTCTCAACCACTGCGCCACCAGGGAGGCCCCTCCCATCTACTTTTTATTTCGTTCCTTTCCTCATGTTTCCTTCACCCCTTTTCATATTTTAGTGGTAAATATTTACAAAAAGGATAATGCTTTAGCATAAAAACCACCAAGGGTTATTCAATGTTTTAATTCTCTTAAAGAGAAAGGATCCCTATTTATCCAAATCTATGGCTTTCAGACTGCCTGTATTTGAACCCTGGCACTACCACTAACTACTCATATGGCTCCAGGAATGTGACTTGACCTTCCTGTTCCTTAGAATCCTCATCTGAAAAACCAGGATAGTAATAATTCATACATACACTAATATCTAATGTTATATATAACATGAGTATACATGAACACAGTAGCACCCATTTATTCAGAAAACTTTTAGTAATTTAATTTTCTTGAAACATAACTAGGACTGGTTATGTATATACATCATATGTATATTCTAAATAATTTTAAAATAATCTAAATAATTTCTTTAAATAAGTCCTTGTTAGTAAATACTATTTACTAACCAGGGACTGACAGGTGATCCAGGGCTACTAGAAGTAGAGAAAGAGCCCAGGCACATCTCCCTCTGAGACAGACAGAAGATTGGGAGCAGAAGATACGGTACACAGCAAGACCACAGTGACAACTCTCAGTGAGAAAGTCAAAAGTAATACTTGGAAGGAATGAAGAAAAGGAGGGGAAAATGAACAGAGGGAGGAAGGGAAAAAGGAGGAAGCCAGTCCATTGAACGGGGGCAGTAACCCTGATATCCTTCTTATTAGCCCCTGAGAGCATCAACTGTTTCACCATCCAAGCACTGTACAAGGAGTCCAGGTGAGACAAAAGGTACAAGTAAGAACCCTCTCTACAGACCCCTTATACAGACTGATCACAATCCCTAGGAAAGAGAGGTGTGTAAGCCAGTGAGTTCTACAGGAGTGATGAGCACAAGAAGAGAAGTACGTAAGATGCTGGTACCACAGAGGAGGAATTGACGAACCCTCTCTCATAAGGTCAGGAAACCTTCCTTGCATCTATAACATCTACACTGGAAAACTGAGTGGGAGTTTCCTAGTCAGACGAGAATGGCTGGAAGGGAGAAACAGTGTGCGGACAATTGCATTCAGGGAACATTGAAAATCCTTTAACACTGCTGGACCTTAAAAATAGACTAGAGAAGTAGGGAGGGAGAGGAATGAGGAGCCCTGTGTGGGATGCTCGGGTACCGAGACCCTGGTCTTAATGATGAGATGGGGCCAGTGCAAGGCTTATTCAGGAGACGGGCGTGCTCAGAGAACACACTAGCTTTAGTGAAGAGGATACAAAGCTAGTGACAGAGATAGAGCAGAAGGCAGGGACTTTAGCCTTGGCTAATGTCGATTGGAGTCTCCTGAAAAGCATCTAAACTGGGGCATTGGTGGCAAGGATGTAGAAGAAAAATAAACAAATGTGATGCTTCTTTCATCATTCTTTCTGGTCTTTATAGTCATTCACTTAACAGGTGTTTATTGAGCATTCATTAGTAACCGAAGTATTTCATTAACACATGACCTACTTTTAAGCTTATTTAATCATTTTCACAAACTTCATTATCTTGTTTGATCCTCAGGGTAAGTATGTGAGGTAGTAAATAAGTTTTATCATCCCCATTTGACAGATGAAGAAACTGAGGTTCAAAGAAGTGAACTCATTTTTCCCAAGGCTACACAGATAGCAAGCTGCAAAGCCCCAGCTTAGACCCAAATCTTCTCTCTCTGGCCCAGGTGTACCCTCCAACCCCATCCCATGACATCATAGTCCAAAACAATTTTATTATTTGTGCATCCCCAGGAAATGAAAGTCCACTTGGCAATGGGCTATCCTTCAGGGGAATGGAAAACTTCAAAGAAGATGAAAGCTTTAGCAGTCTGCAGAATTCTCTAAGTCATTGATCTAGACACAAAAGGCCCAGCAAATGGGAAGGAATGCAGAGCTCTTTCTGATTTGCTTTTTAAATAAGCAGTGAATCCACTTACCCACACACACCTCTGGCACAGTTAATAATGACAATTTATGGTGTGCTTGACAGGATGCCGTCACCTCCTCCCTGTGGTAGGGATAAAAATCTGTAAAATCTCTGCATTAGATGAAAAGACTGATGAGGCCATGAAGATCTGTCTTGATCACTAAGGAAAACCAAAAAGCATTTGGTGACCCATTTAGGCTTAATTTGCTTTCAGTCTCCTCTACCATCTGCAGAGCTGGGAGGTGAGCTGTTGTTCAGCCCCTTTATACACACTAATTGTGTCTGGTGTCTCCATTCACCTGCATCCCAAACATGAGTCCCTTCAAAAAGACAAAGTCACATCTTCCACCTCTTGCTCAGTTCGTCATTTATTTGTGGCTCCCAGACCTACCTGTCAAAAAATATTTTCCATTCGGAGTGAAATCTGGCTGACTGCGCCAGTGTATTTATATGAGTGGGTCTGTGTTTTATTGCTGTTAAAAGGGATTAGTCCTGCTGTAATAATATTTTCCATTTAGAGAGCACTTTGGGCTGAGAGCCCCATTCGAAGTCATGTTGTTCTGATGCTGCTTTTCTAAAACCAGCCGCTTTATCCCATCAAACTTTGTGAAAATGACAAATAGCCTCCAGGCGCACAACCCCACAGTCAGCTGGCAGAGGAAACAGCCTTAAACAAGGTTATTTTGGCGATTTATGTCCTGAACCCCCATGGGAAAGACTGCCAAAACCTTGAGTTCAGACCCAAATCAGAGTCAACTGAATTAGTGGGAAAAGCCTGGCTGGAGAAAAAGTAGCCAAAGACTGGGAAGCACCTTAGGAATCACCCAGAAGAGTGATTTCCAAGTTTATTTCTCCTGGTGGAATGCCTTTTACCTGACAAAACAGACGCCTGCTGGCTAGTGTGGCCATCCTTACTTTGGTCCTCCCCTGGTGGCTCCCAAGGGCCCCAGGGAACATTTTTGGAAACCTGTACTGAAGGTCAACTGCTTCATTTTACAGATAAGAAAATGGAGGTCCAGAGAGATGACATGACCTGCTCAAAGTCTGACAGCAAGTGACAGGGACAGCATGCTGTCCTAACGGTCTCCTCAGCCAGGGAGGGACTGAAAAGGAGGAACAGGGACAGCATCTTGGTTCCTCTTTGATGTTTCTTTTTTTTTTTTTGAGCCTTCTTTTAATTTATTTATTTTTATTTTTGGCTGTGTTGGGTCTTTATTTCTGTGTGAGGGCTTTCTCTAGTTGTGGCAAGCGGGGGCCACTCTTCATCGCGGTGCGCGGGCCTCTCACTGTCATGGCCTCTCTTGTTACGAAGCACAGGCTCCAGACGCGCAGGCTCAGTAGTTGTGGCTCACGGGCCTAGTTGCTCTGCGGCATGTGGGATCTTCCCAGACCAGGGCTCGAACCCGTGTCCCCTGCATTAGCAGGCAGATTCTCAACCACTGTGCCACCAGAGAAGCCCTCTTGGATGGTTTTGATGTCAGTGGTTTTCTCCTGAGTGGGAAGCTTCAGTAGAGCTTGAATTTGGGTTCTCTCTGGTTTGTTCCTTCCTGGTCCCCCGTAGTGGGGACCAGCATCTTTCTTTTTTCCCTCCTTGAACGCAGATTGAAACTACTAGAGACCTTTCAAAGGCACACAGGTTCATCCACCCCAGAGCCTTTCCATTTGTGAATCATAAAATAAATAGACCTCCAGCGACAGAGCCCAGGCCTTTGTCGAAGGGTTGGGGGCGCCCTTCACTTCCGGGTCCCCAACTTTGCTCTGCACTGGGCCCCTCTCTGACTGCTCCACCTTCACCCAGGAGCTTCTCTTGTTGTGTATGTCAAATAAAAAGGCAAGCAGTGTGAACCTAAAATGTCAGGATCCAAGAAAACTGCAAGACTAACCTGCTTAACCAAGCATTTCTGGAAGGAAAGAGTCCTTTTGACGAATGCTTTTAGACCGTTTGCTCACTATCCATCCATCACCAGTTTTTGTTTGCCAATCCCAGGCAGATCATTTATACGTGCTCAGAATCCCTGGGTAATGGGCATGCTGTAAAAATAAATGGAATAAATAAATTAGTGCTTGAGCTTCTCAAATAAATCCAGTTGAATTAGACGCACCTAAAGTCACTCAGTCTTGAAGAGCAAAGTGGAGACTGTAATGAAATGAGAGACAGGCTTTTTGTTTCAGAAAAAGTAAGAAGAGCAGAAAAACCTCACTCAAAGGGCATGAAAAATTTCAAGAAATAAAGGGAGTCATATTTGCACAGAGAGTTAGTCATTATTATTTTTGAGGCTTTGTCTCCCAACTGCCTTTTTCCATAGCTTCAACTCACCTTATATTTCTAGAGCCCTCCACTGAGATTTGAATGCGGGTCTTTTTAAAACTGCCAGTGACAGTTACTTGACAATTATTGTATGTGCCCAAAGAGAAAATAAGGTTGTTACACCTCAAAAAGTTACCCCTCAGAAAGGAGGAAGTGGCCCAGATTTTCACATCCCTATTGTCTTTCCTAATATATTTTGAATAACAAGTTTCTACTTTGGTTAGACACATGAGCTAGAAACACACACACGTATATAACCATCCTTTGTTTTGTGTTTTTTTTTAAACCTAGGTTGAATATTTGCACTTGGAATGAGAAGACCCTTTTTTTTTAATTAATTTATTTATTTGTTATTTATTTATTTATTTTTGGCTGCGTTGGGTCTTCGTTGCTGCTTGTGGGCTTTCTCTAGTTGCAGCGAGCGGGGGTTACTCTTCGTTGCAGTGCATGGGCTTCTCATTGCGGTGGCTTCCCTTGTTGCGGAGCATGGACTCTAGGCGCATGGGCTTCAGTAGTTGTGGCTCATGGGCTCAGTAGTGTGGCTCACGGGCTCTAGCGCGCAGGCTCAGTAGTTGTGGCGCACGGGCTTAGTTGCTCCACGGCATGGGGGATCTTCCCAGACCAGGGCTCAAACCCGTGTCCCCTGCATTGGCAGGCGGATTCTTAACCACTGCGCCACCAGAGAAGCCCCTAACCATCCTTTGTTGAGACCCCACAATATACCAGGTACTGTTCTAAGTCCAATATTTGCATTAACTGTTTTTAATCCTCACAACAATCCTATAAATCATAGACTATTATTATCAGATGAGGAGACTGCTAGTTTTAGATTCTTACAGAGGTCACCCAATAGAACTGTTGTTTTAAGAGGCAAAAGAGAAAAATCACCTAGGATTTCGAATGTATTGTACAATTAAGGTAAATTACATTTAAAGTAAACATTTGACATCTATGCTTATAAAAGTTTATATATTCAAGTTGGCCTAAACATAAACATCTATGCTTATAAAAGTTTATATATTCAAGTTGGACTAAATTGCATTTTTCTTTTTTAGGTCTTTCAACTGGGAAGATAAAGTATGACCTTGTAATATGCGTTATTTTCTACGTCGGCATATGCAATATTAACTGAGCATGTACTACGTTTGGAAGATTACCTTGGCAGCTGTGGGGGAAACAAGTGAGATGTATTTGGATCTTACACTCAATCCAGTCACAGTCAAGACTAACACACACACACACACACACACACACACACACACACACACCCTCCCTTCCTCCTCCCAGAGCTGGGACAAGGGTGAGGAGAGGGAGGCCTCTCAGAGAGTGTCTCCTTAAACAGTCTGCCCTAGAGGTCTCACTTGCATCACCCTAGTCCAGGTCTTGTCCCCTCCTTCTTAAGCACACACCATGTACTGCAATTCAATACAAGAAAATAGAGCGTGTTCATGTATTCAAGCAAATGGACTATGAGGAATGTACAACATCTATAAGTGGTCAAAGTGAGAGGGTTGGTGCAGACTTCACTTCAGCGAATTCTGATTAACAAGCGAAGTTGCCAAGCCAGTCAGCCTTGAGCAGGAACATTTTGAGGAAGAGGAAATGACTTTATTGTAAGAAGACAGCTGAACAGGAACAACTCGTTAGAGTGGGTTTGATGGACAGGATGGAGGAAGCAAACTATTCCCCACAGC
This sequence comes from Hyperoodon ampullatus, assembly GCF_949752795.1. Taxonomy (NCBI): domain Eukaryota; kingdom Metazoa; phylum Chordata; class Mammalia; order Artiodactyla; family Ziphiidae; genus Hyperoodon; species Hyperoodon ampullatus. Next base: position 76,258,632 of record NC_136926.1, read on the forward strand.
AATAGCAAGAATCTAAGTCCAGGAAGTGATGAGATCTGCAAAGAAGAGAGCTCCAACCACCCCGCATATCCCAAAAGTGTCAGTGCACCAGAGCCTAATGTTGCTGAGTTATCTCAGCAGACAGGACGACACATACACTCATTCATTCAGCGAACCCTTACACACCATCGATCACTCCACTAGGCACTGGACGCAATGGCGAGTGCAAAGCACGGAGAGATCCCAGCCTACCAGGGATAGATCCCAGGCAGGATCTACAGGCTCTCCTCTGTCAGTGGTACCAGGACCTGAATCATCATCCCTTTGTCCATCGTATCTCGCCAGTTGGTCACTTAGGAGCCATCTCCATTATGGGATCAACTGTCATGGTATCATATTGCTTGTGTTCAGGTAACCTTTATGTTAGTTAATAATGGCTCCAAAGGCCAAGAGTAGTGATGCTGGCAATTCAGATACGTCAAAGACAAGCCCTAAAGTGCTTCCTTTAAATTTGCAACTTCATAAGGAAAGAAAAAAGCATATGCTGAGGTTGCTAAGATCTACGGTAAGAATAAATCTTGTCTGTGAAATTGTGAAGAAGGAAAAAGAAATTCACGCTAGTTTTGTTGTCGTACCTCAAACTGCAAAAGTTACGTGCTTGATAAATTCTTAGTTAAGATGGAAAAAGCATTAACTTTGTACAATAACGTATTTTGAGAGAGAGAGGGAAAGACCACATTCACATAACTTTTATTACAATGTGTTGTAATTGTTCTATTTTATTGTTAGTTGCTGCTGTTAACCTCTTACTGTGCCTAATTTATAAACTCAACTTTATCATATGTATGTACAGGAAAATACATGGTATATATAGGGTTCAGTACTCTTCATGGTTTCAGGCATCCACTGGGGGTCTTGGAATGTATTCCCTGCAGATAATCAGGGACTGCTCTATGACAACTATGGATTTCATTCCATGAAATTTATATTTCTATTAAAATGATGTTCTGTGAAATGGAAAAAGGATTTCTTTCTTTTTTTTTTTTTTTTTTTTGCGGTACGCGGGCCGCTCACTGCTGTGGCCTCTTCTGTTGCAGAGAACAGGCTCCGGACGTGCAGGCTCAGCGGCCATGGCTCACGGGCCCAGCCACTCCGCGGCACGTGGGATCTTCCTAGACCGGGGCTCGAACCCATGTCCCCTGCATCGGCAGGCAGACTCGCAACCACTGCGCCACCTGGGAAGCCAAGGATTTCTTTTTAATTTATGTGTTTTGTATATGCTCGTAAATTCCTTTGTTCGCCTAATTCTCTGTGCAGTAGCTCTCAAGGTATGTGGGCCTCTGCCCGCTGCGGGCATGCTCTCCAATCCCAACACTTTTTCTTACCTGCCTCAATGAGATCAACTCATTAATAACTGACTACATATGTTTTGCTAAGTTCAGTATTTTTAAACTAAACTTAGTGCGTTTGAGAGCTGAGAGAGTTTACGTCTGCCTCCAATGTAGTTTTTTGCTAATTCCGTGTTTTATTAACATTGCAAGGCTCCTACTGCACACGTGCATATGCAAACAGCTGAATTCCTACAGTTTGGGGGAGGATCCGTATTCATGATCAGCACTGCCTTGAATGATCATGTTCTTTAATTGCTGCTCTTCTTGCTTCTTAATAGCAAATTATTGTTGGTTTTGCTCATCATTATCAATTTAGTTTGTTGTGGGTTGTTTTTAACCCCACAGTATGTAGTAATGAATATTTATAAATTTTTAGGCTATAATTTTCCAAAACCTCTCTGGTCTCCATGCAACGTGTTCAAGTATGAATCATCCATACCCTTATTACTACAGCAGATGTATACATACTCCCTTCCACCCCCCGTGATTTGCTAATGTGAGAACATTTCATTGTTGGACAGGATGGAGGAAGCAAACTATTCCCCACAGCAATAGCAAGAATCTAAGTCCAGGAAGTGATGAGATCTGAAAAGAAGAGAGCTCCAACCACCCCGCATATCCCAAAAGCTACCATTTCATTGGTAATGTGGGCAGTACGTGGAATTTCAGCATGCAAACTGCTCACGATATACCATCAATGTAACTCTAATACAGGTACTGGGTTCTTTTTACATTTGCATGACATTGATTTAAAATAAAAAAGCAAACATGAGCTAATGGTTTAATTTTATTACATAATAATAAGCACTTAATGCACTTTGGAGGCCAGATTTTGATGATGTGGAGTAAGTCATAATTGTGAATCATTTTCAAGGTCAATATTCCCCAAACTGTGTTCTACCAGATGTTAATAGGTATTCTGCAAACAATGAGTTTTTTACTCAGACAAGTTGGGGAAAAGTGATGTGCATTGTGCTCCCCTTTGACAGATTTGCAAGGCTCTTGAGCATATTATGATAGTTAATTTTATGTGCCAACTAGGGTAGGTCACAATAACCAAGTATTTGATCAAACATTGGTCGGGATGTTGCTGCGGAAGTATTTTTTATATGACATTAACATTTAAATCAGTAAACTTTGAGTAAAGCAGACTGTTCCCTGTAATGTGGGTGGGCCCATTCAATCAGTTGATGATCTTAAGAGAAAAAAGACTGACCTCCCCTGAGGAGGAGGGAATTCTGCCAGAAGGCAGCCTTTGGACTCAAGCTGCACCATCAACTCTTCCCTGGGTCTGCAGCCTGCTCTGAAGATTAGGGACTTGCCATAGCCTCTATAATTCCTTAAAATAAATCTCTATCTAGATGGTACATACATACTTGCGGATATGTGTATATACTATGTATATCTGTATATATAATCTATATGCATAGATATATGTATATATACACTCTCTCTATGTGTGTGTATATATATACAGAGAGAGAGAGATCTCATGTAGATGCATACACACTTATATGTTTGAACTGCAAGTGTTTCGACTTATACACAGATTTTTTTCAATAAATGTGTAGTACGGTACTACGTGATCCAGTGATCCAGGGTTGGTTAAACCCACAGATGGGAAAACTGCAGATATGGAGGGCCAACTGTAAAGTTATAGGCAGATTTTTAACCGAGTGGGGAGTCAATGCCCCTAACCCCTGTGCTGTTCAAGGGTCTATATCGAGAGAGAGAATACAAAAACACACACACACACACACACACACACCCTCTACTGGTTCTGTTTCTCTAGAGAACTAATACACATATTAAAGTCTCTGATAAGTTCTACAGTTTAAAAAAAACCGTGCTTAACCCAGTATTTTCCCAGTTTATTCAAATCATAAAACATTTTTCATATAACACCTACTAACCTCTCAAAATATAACTTGGGAAATGCTTTTCTCAACACTTACTTTAGACAGGTTGTCAATATCGGGCTCTGAATCTGTCTGATTCTGAAACGAATAAAGATCGGGACATAAGATTCCATGTCCTCTTCTTCTGAACATGGCGAAGGCAGAAGAAAATAACTGCGTGTTATGTGGGCACAAGGAGGTGAAATGTCCACTGTGGAGACCGTTCCACATGGTGATGACAGATGAAAATATCTACCAGTGAAATGGACCCCATAGCTGTGCTTTTGTCCAATGTTCCTTTGTGGACCTTCTCGGGGACTGGGGAGTCCTACTGAAATATCATCAATCACAGTGTAACACGACACAAGGCAATGCATGAATGGCAGGGGGCCTAACAGGAAAAGCCAACTCTGTCTCCATAAAAACCCTCATACCTCCTTTGTCCCTTATTGTCCCTTCTTGAAAGTGTTTCCACAAATGGTCCTCACTGACACCAATTTATCCTTCAGATCTTATCTTAGAAGACACTTCCTCCAGAGAGGCTTTTCTGACTCCATCCCCTACCATGAACCTACCAGGTCAGCCCACCTGCTTCCCTGTTACAGCATGTACATTTGCACTGGACATGAACGTTATTTATTAATGCCTGTCTTCGCTACAAGCTTGTGAGGTTCACGAGGGCAGGGCCCGTTTCCACCTTGTTTGTCTCAGCAGCCCCAGTGCGTGGCGATCAGTCAGTGGCAGCTCTGAGCAAAGGAACGAGGGATTTCAGGGGAGCTTCCTTCTCCCTAATTTCTCTCATGATTCTACCCAGACTAGCCTTTCTTTGTAGCCAAATCTGAGTACTTTTCTCTACTTTGATCTTTCTCGAAAGATCTTCACTCTTTCAACCTTTAAAAAAAAAAACGATACCAAGAGTCTATGAAATATTCATATATGTGTGTGTACACACACACAGGCATGCATGCACACAGGTACATCTATACGTCCACTTACTCCTGTGAATAATAATGATAATAAAAACAAACATTGGGGGGCTTCCCTGGTGGTGCAGTGGTTGAGAATCCGCCTACCGATGCAGGGGACACGTGTTCGTGCCCCGGTCTGGGAGGATCCCACATGCCGCGGAGCGGCTGGGCCCGTGAGCCATGGCCGCTGAACCTGCGCGTCTGGAGCCTGTTCTCCGCAACGGGAGAGGCCACAACAGTGAGAGGCCCGCGTACCGCAAAAAAACAAACAAACAAACAAACAAACATTGGGACTTCCCTGGTGGCACAGTGGTTAAGAATCCGCCTGCCAATGCAGGGGACACGGGTTCTGGTCCGGGAAGATCCCACATGCCACGGAGCAACTAAACCCGTGCGCCACAACTACCGAACCTGTGCTGTACAGCCCCTGAGTCACAACTACTGAAGCCCGCGTGCCTGCAGCCCGTGCTCCACAAGAGAAGCCACCGCAATGAGAAGCCCGTGCACCGCAAGGAAGAGTAGCCCTCGCTCGCCACAACTAGAGAAAGCCCGCGTGCAGCAACGAAGACCCAACACGGCCAAAAATAAATTAATTAATTAATTTTAAAAAAATGAAAACAATCATTTATCAAGTCTAATAGTGTGAAGAGAGATGGGAATGCAGGGAGCAGTAGGTTTGGGGAATGAGAGAGACCGAACCCAATTACAGCTGTATCACTTTCTGGGTCAAGTAAAACTGCGCAAAAGTTTTCAAACTTATATAAAGAAAAGCAGAGGCTCAGTCTAATTTTTGGATCAGTTCCTTCCCCCCACCCCCTCCTGGGCCACCATTTACCCCAGCCTGCAGCTACGTGGTGGACACTGGACATGGGTTTCTCTTCCCAGAATTATCACTGGAAACAAAAGCATTAAGAAAGACAACGCATTGGCAGATAGACAGGCTTTCATCTCAGGAAATTTGGCTGGTATTTGGAGGGGTATGTATGTAAGGATTGAGGGTGACGGTGGGGTGCAGTGGACACCGGACCTGACTCCACTCCCTATGTGTGCACCCTGCACCATCCCCTTGGGACCTTCAACTACTCACACTCAGCCCCCCCTTTGCAGGGAGGGGCCAGAACGGCAAAGAGCTTGGAGCTGACACAGGCTCACGCTCTCCTTCCATCCCTGCACCACAAGCAGACCACCTGTGCCATCCAAACAGTGTCATCTGAAGAGGTTGCCAACGTGGGTTATCCCCAGGCAAGACTGGCGTGTAGAGCTCTCCCGTGATTTCTTTCTCCTTTGCCCTGGCCCCCATTCAGTCTAGAGAAGCCTCGAGATCAAACTATACATGGTATCCAGTCCTGGCTAAGCTCCTGGAGGAGCTAAGACCATTTAAATGCCTTAAATGCCTTCTTGGAGTCAACTCTTCCTCTAGCTGACAGAAAAGCTCGGCTCTAACAGTAAGGAATCCCTCCCTGGACCCCCAGCACACACACACACACACGCACACACACACACACCCTCTCTATTTGAGATCAGGGAAATCCACACCAGAAATCCTAAAATATACTAAATAAATTTCACACTTTCAAAAATCTGGACTCCCTAAAAAGGCCTGCTTTTTTGGTACAGGAAATGAGTATTGAAGCACAGTAACCTCTCATGTTTAAAACTATAGGGATTATTTTTTTAACTTCCCAGCGAGAGCCCGAGCACACTAACACTAGCGTTCATGCATATCCAATCATTGCTAACCCCTTAATTAGGATTAGGGCACCTGTTCAACTGAAATGCAGTTCGCTGATGTGATCCCAAGTTATTGAAAGGCAGAATGCTTTTATCCAAAAAGGCTGCCCCAACACCCTCTGTTCCGCTGATAAAAACATTTGTTAAAAGATTCTTTTCCAGACGCAAGGCCAAGAGGCCAGGTCATGGTACTTCTCACTACACAGGGACACGAGAAATTCTTCTGCACAAGGTACTTAGAGATGGTCCACACAGCATCACTTCTAAATGGTAGAGGATAAAGTTGGGGCCACCAGAAGCCACAAAAACCCAAACTGCAAAAGCACGCTTGGACTTACCCATTACAAATGTGTTCTTTGTCTTCTCAGAGGAGCCACTTGGAGGTCAACTCCACTTAAAATCCTTGGCTCAGAAGCAGCTTGTTGCTTTATGACCCAAGTCTATTAAAATTATTAGAGTCTCTGATGATGAAAATTCCAGCCAATTTTTTTCTCTTCATGGGGTGGGGGGGAAAACCAACACGAGTCTATTTGAAATCATTTTATGAATTTTAATCATAGCAAATGTGTTTTAACAGTAGTCATAAAATCAACATTACCACATATACAAAGGACAAGACATCAGATTGGCATACAAAAATACCATATATTAAAATCGGGTTCATTGGAAAAACTCAGAACTTGCTAAGACACCACCTACAACAGAAAGAGCAAGCAAGAATGCTTTTAAGACATTCAGATTTATAAACAGCAGCTTGATATCCCCCTAACGAAGTCAATATTTGGCAACATTTGGACAATATTTTCTACACAGTCCAGCAGCTCATTTATCTGTAGGGCTATTTGGCCCTTTAAAAGAAAAGATTCTAAAATAAATAATCCACATAATTGTAAATGAAACATGTCAAGGACTTAAGTTAACAGCCTCTGAGCAGCATTAATCTAGCCATTTGACTGGAATACTAGTTATCAAGAGGGCCAGGGAACCCACCAGTGGAGCCATCCAAATGGCAGGGACCCTGTGCAGCAGCTGCATGGCGTATGTTGGGAGTTTGTAACCACCCCAAGCTGAAACCAGCCTCCCCACCTGCATCTGCCAAGGGAGCGAAACAGGAACAAGTGGTGGAATAAAAAATATAATAAATGACCACAACCTGGATAGAAACGGAAATATTCTGAATGAGTCTTCCCAATAGTCTTAACCTACTCAAGTCAGGATACATCCACAGGCACGGGCATTGCATTCCATGGTTAAGAGGATGTCATTAGAGTTTGTCTGCAATGACTCAGCAACCAACTGCAGAGCAGGTTCTGAAATTGTCTTGTGTGCTAACACCCAATAGGGCCTCCTTGGACCCTCTCTTCAGCTGATCATATTCCCTGTTTGTCCTCAGTTTAAACATCCTGAATTGAATTTGGTGGGCCATACTGGAATGACAAATTGTGCTTGGCTAAGTTATTCCCAGTTGTCCTGGGTTTCTTTCTTCAGCTGGTTTCTGCCACGATTGACCTTCATCTTCTATCTACTTTGTTCAGGAGTTATCACCTCATTACGGATTTCCCTCCCTTTATGCAAGTGTTTTCTCACTCTCTGGGGATATCTTCCTATCTGTTGCCATAGACCCAATGCCACGTCTCCACCTCTACCATACAGTATCTACCTGAGAGCTGGGTTTTCTCTCAGCCAGGAAAATCCAACCAGGAATTTTCTGAAGCACAGGGTAAGACACCAACAATTGTGTCCTCCCACTTTTTAAATAGGGATGACTTAAATATCTCAACTTGTTCCCCTTTAAGGGGCATCTGCCTCATCTATTTCCTCCTGCTTACAGCCCATGCTCCTTCACAACCATCACATCCAACCATCTACCTCTGGATACTCAAAAAGCAAATGTCAAATTAAAAGCTGAGCTTCCCTTTGGAAAACTCTTGCTAGGATAATCCAATTAACATACCCCAGGGAGACCACAGAAGACTTTCACACGGGCTACTAGCCCTACATCCCATGGAGATGAATTTAGAGCAGTGTTCTAGAAGAACGGGACAGCCATAAGAGAACATCCCCCAGAAAAACAAAGAAAATACATGCTGTTGCAGACTTCAAGAGACCCCTCGGTTCTTTGCCCCAAATATTACTGATTGTCTCTAAAAAGATCATAATATGAATAGTATCAAAAACTGTAGACTAGAATAATAAAGCCCAGCTAATGAGATGAGTGTTTTCAAGCACCACTACATCATAAGTGAGATTGTATATAGTGGGGTACCCCAGGCAGTGAACCCTGAAAAAAAAATAATTGGCCCGACTGTGCAAGGAAACTTGTGCAGAAAAATCGGAGCCATATTGCAGGAGTTCAAGAATAATGGAGCTCTACCCTCAACAACTTGAGCAGAGCCAAAAAATAAGTCATTTGGAAGACAGAAATTAAATGCCCCACCCACTAATATTCTTTAATGATCAATGGCTTTCCAACAAAATGTATATGGTAGAACCCACCTCTTCATATATTTGAAAAGTCTCAAGAGCTTAGTTATACAGACACTTCCAAAGATAGCTGGTTTGACAAAATGGATGCAGCCTATAACATTTGTTGAGAAATTAACGTCTAAATTCACCATTATATAACCCACATTGGAAAACATTTTACTTGATCTTTTTAGCTTCAGTTATAGCTAAATCGTGTGTCTACATATATATATTTATATCTATATACAGTGAATCAATTGTGTCAGGAAAATCGATGGCTTGAATTTCCACTTATTTTTTTGGAAGACTTTCATGTTTAACAAAATTCAGCAACTTGTCATCACTTTTGAAATAGACTACCACTTTCAAAACAGTTGCTGAATTATCTTGACTTATTCTTCTTTGGAGTTTCTCTTTCAGTAAGGATTACTTTGTGGGCAATGTTTTACTGAGAATGGTGGAAATGGTAAGGAACAGCTTCTCCTTCTAGGTCAAGGATGACAGACTGACTGACTGATGACACGTGTGTGAAAATGCTGACTAGTTGGCAGCAACATTTTTCTAAGAGGAGATAGTAATTCAAACCAGTGGCATATCACTCCTCTCATACCAATAACCTTTGGACCTCTAATTTCCTCATAAGTCTAAAGAAAAACTATCATTGGGCAAAAAAATTTTTAATCATTTTCAAGGATGAACTAAAGAGTCCTGCCCATTGATGAGTTCTCTATTAAAAAAAAAAAAAATCAACCCAATTCTGCTAAATTGAAGCAAATGCATTTGGTTTACAGTGTTTTTGGACAATGAAAAGCAGACTAACCAATTTAGACACAGCATAGCTTTTCAAATAAAACTATGAGAACTCTATTAAACCAAATCTAGACTGGAATAAATACTGTACTATCAGGAAGAGTCTGATCTTTCTATGAAAATATATCTCAAATTGAATTTTCTGCTTCCCTTTATTCACTTAAAAAGCAATTTTAGTAACTTTAATAACCTTCAAGGCTTTAAATTCCATGGGCATTTTTTTTTTTAATGTAAAACAAAGTGTCTTCGTGCAAGGCTTCAAATCTTCGATTCTTTCAGTGATAACTAAAAAAAAACAAACAGGACGAAAACAATGTCAAATCTCACTCTAAAAATAGTACCTATGTTTTTGTCTGGCATCTGAAAAATGATGCCCACCTATGCCCACCTCAAATACAATGACGAGCTGGCAGACTTCAGGGGCAAACAAAAACACTCCCCGTGAACACTGCAAAACATGCTTGCTCTTTTATTTCATACCTTACTAATGCAATGATGGCGTTTGGGTAAGACCCTGAAAGTGAAGAGGGATTTCATTAGGCTTTTTTTTTTTTCTGTAACATTTACTTTTTGGTCACAAGACACAATTTCACAGTACAGGTCATGCAAGTCAAACGTTTTAGAGCTACTGTCTAACTACTATTTTTGACAATAGATTCACATGCAGCTAATGATCCCAGAAAAGGGGGCTTTATCGAACACTCTTTAAGCTTCACTGATTATTCCTTGGCCCAGAGTATCTAATAACCCTGAAGAGCAATTGATGCATTTTTACTGTCATACTTGAGATCATATATTTTTAAGCCAACTGCATGTTACTAAACCAAAAACTGTCTTCTTCGCCTTACTCTCTTTACTCCATTAATATTTTGATGCTAGATTCCATTGCACAACCCTCCAGAAGTGCACTGTCCAATATAATAGCCACTAGCCACATGTGAGTGGCATCTATTTAAATAACTTTAAATTAAATAAAATACAAAATCCAGTTCCTCACTCAGACTATCCCATTTCAGTTGCCCAACACCCAATGTGGCTACTGTGTTGGACAGCCTAAGTTATAGAACATTTCCATCATCACAGAAAGTTCTATTGAACAGCGTCAATCTAGAAGATCCCAAGGTTGCACCAGCACACGGTTTTAACCTTCAAGGGACCCACTCAAGTCATGTGCAAGATTAAACTTAATTATATTCCTAAAGGAAATGCCTTATAGCTTTCTGATCATAAAGTATGACTGGAACTGAGAACCGATTTGCCTTCTCACAACTTATGCCCCAGGTCATTATACAAAAATGTTCCAAAGACAATGCTTTTTGATCGCATACTTGGCTCTACTTAGCATATTCGGCATTCTCTTGCTTATGTCAAGATCATTAATAAAGATGAAAATTCATGCTTCTTATATAGTTTACTATTTACACAACACTCACTGTCCTTTATAGCTCAAGTGGGAGGGGGGAACCAATGTTTTGCAATTAAAAAAATTCAGATCACATGGTTCTCTTTAACTGTCTATACTCATCCCTAAATCAACCCTCCTTTCATTTCCCAGAGAGGTAGATGCTAACTAAAGTGAATATATAAATCTACAAAAACAAAAAACTTAATAGTTGAGTTAGTAAAGGGTATTGATCCTCCCTGAAAAAGATAGACCAACAGAGAGGTCGACAGGTCTAGGAAGCAGCAGGAGGAAACTGCAGTACAAAGTTCTGGTCCCCCTTTTGCTGCAGAATGACAAACGGGCTTGCACCTCTGGGGGCCCCAGCAGACTCCTCTACAAAATGAAGCCACCAGAGGTTGCTTTCAACTCTTTCCGTGCTTTCAGTTGTGAGTTTTTTCATTGATGTGCAACTGTGAATTCTGGCTGATTGTGTCACTGGACTTGAGTCACATGGGGTAGATGAGTTTTTAGTGTCGTGGGTAAATGCCAAAGAGGCCAGAGCAATGGGATGCTAAATAACATTAAACATCATTAAGCCTATAAAAATCCTATCCGGCAGGCTGAGACATCACATAGACATGTGCACACACACACGCGTGCATGCACAGGATTGCACACCCTGATAAGCAGGTACACAAATAAATAACTGCAGGCAGAATCCACATAAACAATTGTTCTGACATCAGTAAGACTCACACGAAAAATTCTGATTTTTGGTTGTTATTGTACCTTAAATTGTAACGTCAAGAATCTATCATAGAGCCGATTAATTTTGCACTGCTTAATTGCAGCTCTAGCACAGGGTTGTTTTTAAGTAAAAGGTACACGGACATTTGTACTCTACAGCTTTGCACTAAGAAACACAGGGCACTGTATCATCACATATGTTCGTGTCTATATATAACCTACAGAACATGTAGAATTCTATCACACACTACACTCCAGGGCTGGTCATTTCATACCGGACATAAACATATGTAGACATCATTCACAAAATTAATTTGAAAATGGCATGACTTAATATTGCAAGGATAAAGTCCATTTGAAATGTAGAATTCTTTTTTTTTTTTTTTTTTTTTGCGGTACGCGGGCCTCTCACTGCCGTGGCCTCTCCCGTTGCGGAGCACAGGCTCCGGACGCGCAGGCTCAGCGGCCATGTCTCACGGGCCCAGCCGCTCCGCGGCATGTGGGATCCTCCCGGACCGGGGCACGAACCCGTGTCCCCTGCATCGGCAGGCGGACTCTCAACCACTGCGCCACCAGGGAGGCCCTGAAATGTAGAATTCTTAATGTAACATTTCTGTGGGGTTTTTTTCCCAAGAGGAATAGAAATTAGGTCAGACATGCATCACGGCAGCCTGGGAGAGTTTGAGAAATTGAAACTAACCCAACAGTATATTAGGTTACATAATAGAGGATAGCATTCAGCTAATGTGATACCTAAATTATTAATACCAAATAAATCCTAGATTATTTGTTGTATAATGCCCAACAGCTTACACAATAAAATGGCATTTTAACCTAATTTCTAGTTTGAGCTTTCAAATACATTTCCTAAAGGTCTAATGACAAATTTGAAAGATTTGAAAAACCCATGTTCATATTTTTATACCAAATCCTCATGTCAATGAACAGGGTTAGCTTGGGATTCTATTCATTATATTGTCATTTTATCTCATTAATTCCATCACTTTAATGTGCATATTTTGTGCTGCTTGAAGGTAACAGCATATAAGTAAATTAAATTATCTCAGTCTTAAGGGCTTTTTCTAGCCTTACTTTTTGGAGCCAGTCACTGCTTATTTTTCTGTCCCCATTTTCAGGGATTCAATGGAACATAAACAGACATATTTATGAGTGGGGACCTTGGCACATACCACTTGCTTCATGAATTTCGTAAGAGAAACTAGAAGAGAACTGTAAAGCTCACAGCTATGTCTGAATGCACACACATTCAGGGATAGAAATTTATCATTTAAGACCAGCAGATCTTTCTTCATGAGCATCTGTAGGCCATTACACATTTAAGAACGTCTGAGAATTTACGATGAACTGGTCCACTTAAACTGGGAATGTGAGTTGCTAGCTCACCTTGCCATTTTTCTGAATGAAAACATATTTTGAAATACAAGAGATAGTCTCACTTATACCAACAAGAGGAAACGGGAATTCAAAATGATTTAACTCTCATGGAACAATCTCTTTCAAAAAATAATCATGGACCGTCTTAAAATGCCAGTCCAAGTTTGTTATTGTTTACCAACACTCATGGCTGTTACAATACATCAAAACTGGGAGAAAAGACAGAATCTTCTGTCACTCTCCCTTAGTGCCTTACAGAATACAGGACTTGAATACACAGAAGAGGAGCAAGTTTGGAAGTGACGGGTCTGTGACCCCTTGCTGGGTGGGTACCGGTGCCCTTGAGGTGGCCATCATTTCAGACCCCGGACTCACTCATGCCCACAAAGTCTTACTCCCGGGATTCTTCTGAAAAGATTCAAAACCTGAGGTAAATCAAATTACACACACACCCACACCCACACACAAGTACACAATATTTACATTTAAAATTCTTATTTTGTGAGATGGCTTGAGAAAAATTGGCATGTAGGTTTCCTGTGGGATTAGGCATTTCTCATTATTACTCAGTTTATTGCTCCCCTGTTGGGCTTTCCGTTTAATAAACACATAGCGAGCTCTAATTACAAGGGAAGAAAAATGGAGGTACGTGACAAAACACAACACACTGGAAACACTTGTTCAAATATCTTCCTGAAAAAACAACTGTCCACTTAACTTATTTTAATTTGGGTGCCATTCAAAAAGTATAAAAGGCCTTAGCAACTAAATGAAGACTGGGTTTCCTTTTTTTAAAACGGAAAGAAACCAGCACTGCATGTTATCACTGCATTTTTACATGGCTTCTCAGATTTCATTCCACTTGTATACATAGCAGCTTTGTTTTAATCTACCACATTTAGAGAAGATCACACTGTCTGCACTTCCACAGTTTAACATCTAAGTAGAATAGGTCTCTCTGGCAACATGATTTTGGGAAATCATAATTACAGTCCATTTAATACACGATTAGGAGGATGCATGCGATCGTCTTGGACGCTGTTGCCGCCAATAATCAGAGCGCTCTGCCTGGTATCTTGCTGACACCTCACATCCTGCCCTTCGTGTCTGTCTTGGGTTAATCAAGTGGCAGCCCAGAGGCCAGCACTCGGCACCCAGTGGTCAGCGTGGCCCCCCATCTCCTCACCACGGTCCATCGCCAACACCTGCTCAACCGCTAGTTGGCACCCACAAGAGACTTCCCCGCGGCCCTCTTCAGCCACAGGATATCACAGTGAAGCGCTTAGAAATGCAGGACATGTTGTGGAGCACGATGCCGAGAAGGAAGACCAGCACGCAGGCCACCAAGATCACAGTGCACACCCCGGACCACGTGGAGCTTTTCACCGCGCCCCGCCTGGCTGGCTCCTCCTCCACCGCCTCGGGCGGAGCCCCGCCCTGCAGAGGCTGCTGCTCTGCCGGGATGGTCACCACGGTGACGGACTTCTGCTGGCTCCCGGGCAGCAGACGGCAGCCCATGTCTCCGGGCAGCAGCGCTCGCTCCTTGGAGATGGGCAGGGGCAGCATGTAGCACCCATTGCTCGGAAGTTTGATGAAGACTGGGGTGTGCTCGGAGGCGTGCGGGATGGCGATGACGGCAAGGACCTCGGGGTCGTCCGGGAGCTGGGACACGGAGAAGCCCGGGGGCAGCTTGGTGATGCCCCGGCACCAGGGGCACCTCACGTCCTTCTGGCTCGTCCTCATCTGCTGAAGGCACACCGAGCAGCACGTGTGTTTGCAATCCAGCAACTTGGGCCTTCGCCGGGGGCTGTAGTAATTGAAGCAGATCTGACATTCCAGCAAAGACTCTTGGGAGAGCGTCTCCATGGTGGACTGTGGGCAGGAAGGCCAAGGCCGAGGGGGAGGAGCTTGTTCTCAGAGTCCACCACTCCGCCACCTTCTTTCCTGCAGTCTTTCCAAAGTCGCCGGGGGATCGGGGAGTTCACAGGCATCTAGCATACTCAGGCGTGTTCATTTCTGAAGGAGACAAAAAATGCAAACCAACTTAATTACTTCAAACAAGTTGACATGGATTTATACAGCTGCTCAAAAGTCTTGACACCAGGTCAAAAGGGTAAAGTTTCCCACTTGTGAGACTGTAGGAGTCCCGTAACGTCCAGTGGACGGTGATGAGTTGTCTCCGTGAATACTTTGCTTATTTCTGAAGAAACAAATATCTCTATGGGGTATACAGAGGGAGTCTGCTCTTTCTGTTTTATTGTTCTTCTGGATTGTTCTTCCAAATACACTGCAGAAATTCTCTCGTTTCCAATAAGTTTGTAGCATTTCGTAAAAGTAAATATCTTTCCTTAGATCCTCTCACCTTCTTTTTCTGACTCTACTTATCTTCCTGTAAGTATTCATTGCCAGATACGGGCAACTTTAAAAATCCAGGTATTTCATGTAACTAGCTCGCTCACTTGATATGGGTTAGGACTGTTCCTCTCTCACAGGTAATTAAAATGATGCCACCAAAGAAGCACATGCAGGCATCTGTTATCTTTTCCACCAAATCACCTGAACCAAGGCAATTCTTGTCAGTTGGTTTTAAAAAGAGACAAAAACAAAATAACCCCCAAATAACAACAGTGAACCTTTATGCAGTAGGGGTCACAAGAATACACAGGATCACTATTACATTTCAGTCAGTTCTTTTAATTTCATTATTATTTGGGCTTGCATCAATTAACATGACCAAAAGCAAATACTGTTAATTCACTGATCATAATCAAGCATTATTGTCAGAGAAGACTGGTAAGGCAGCCTCACCAGAAAAAAAAAAAAGGAGGAGGAGGAGAAGAAGAAGAAGGAGGAATGTTAGCCTTCTGGTATTGACAGGAGGCAGAATAACTTAGTTCAACTTAACTGGAGTTTAAGGACCACCCCCGTCCCCCCCCTCCCCGTCAAGTGTTCTAATAAAGGCTGCCCAACTCTGCTTCCTATTAAAAGCATCCAAATTATGTGTCTCTGGATGGAGCCATGATGCCTCTGGAAAGAACTATTCAACCACTATTGTAGAAATAATTGTCAGTCCTAGAACCCCACCTACACCCAGAAGCAGGAGCTAATAACACAGAAAACCTCCTTCACATTTTTCTTAAAAAGTGAACCTTCTTTTTCTTTCCAATTTCCTTTGTGAAATGAAGAATGCACCCCTCCCCAATGATTACGATTTGTTAAAATCAAAATTAAACATGCAGAAAAAGTCAAAAATAATCACTGATAAAAATTAATGTTGACAATCAAAAGAGAAACATTTAAAAATATTTTAGCTGTAGTAAGAGCACTCAAATTACTGAAAGTAAAAATATAGTAACATAGCATTCAGAAAGCTCATATTATTAATATAATCAACTACTCATCTATCCACTAATTCAAGAAATAGTTATGGAATAATTGAAATTTGCTAACCGTAGAACTTAAATGTTCTCACCAAAAAAAAAAAAAAAAAAGATAAATATGTGAGATGGCACCCTTTCACAATGTGGACATATTTCAGATTACTGCAGTGTCAACTTTACATGTCTTACAATTTAATATGCCAATTATACCTCAATAAAGCTGAAAAAGGAAATAAAAAAGAAATATCTACTGAGTATCTGTTATGCACAAAGCTAGCCATGGTAGGATATTAAGATGAATCAGACCGAAATACCACTCTTAAGCAATTTAAAGTTAGGCAAGAATGAACTAGTGAATATATATTCTCTTCTATTCATTTATTCATTCAAATTCTCATTGAATATTTACCATGTGTCAAGCATTATGATATTTATTTTTGTCCCTTGTAACAAAGACCTTGTCACCACTCATAAGAAACTCCCAGCCTGGAGGTACTTAAATAGTTATGCGAGTAAATAGTTATAATAGAAATACAGTGATGCATGCCTTACTGGAGCTGGAGGAATAAAGGAAAGCTCAGTGAAGAATCTGGATTAGGGAGAGGATTCAGACATGTAAAATCAGGGACAGGTTATTTTCAAGTTCAGAAATCAGCATGAGCAAAGGAAAAGGGGTGAGCAATTACAGAATTATTTTTATACTCTAGCTGTGACACTGGCTAGAAGATTTTTTCTAATACAAGAGTAACTTATAGATGCCATCTCTAAGAGTTTTACAGTTTTAGCTTGTAAGTTTAGGTCTTTGATACAGATGCCTTTTAAAGAAACAGAATTCTCACAGAACTGGCAAGCACCCTCCCACAGGCCCAGCCAGGGAGAGCAGGGCCCACAGGAAGGGGAGAGGTGATCAGACCCAGGCACGGGCCACAGACCACAGACCACAGACCGTGGACAGCCTCGAGTGCCAAGGATGTGGGACTTTCTAGTGAGCAATGGAAAAACATCAGAAAGGTTAAGAATATGAGAATGATTCATCAGGTAGCTATATTCAGGATAGACTGGAAAGACCTGCTGGGAAGCTATTGTAATATTAGACGAGAGATAATGAGTAGCTGAAGTCAATAGTGGTGATGAGAATGAAGAGCTGAAAAGTGCTGACAGGTCCTACAGGCGTCAAGTGGGATCTGGCCACATGTGACAATGAGGCTGTAAGGGGGAAGAAGTCCAAGGTCAAGTCTTGAGGGTAGGCTGGTATTATTATTAAAAGAAATAGGGATGGCAAAGAAAAAGATGATGAGTTCTGTTTGGGCCGCATTCCATTTGAGGGGCTAGGAAGATAAAAGAAATCAGTTATCCAGGAAGATGTTGAAGAGTCAAAAGAAAGCTGAATATATGGATCTGATATTGCAGAGCAGCCACAGGGACTATGGTGCACCGTGATCGCATAGTGGTTAGTACTCTGCATTGTGATATTGCAGAGCAAAGTCAGAACCAGATCTGAGAGATCTCGGTGGCATCTCCGGAGCACAGATATCAACCAGAGACAGACAAGGCAGAGCAGAGAGAGACCCCTAGGCAGCACTTATCGTTAAGCCTGGCTAAAAGGAAGAATAGAGGCAGACATAGGCGGAAACCCAGGAACCCCTCCCAGCACATACCCCAGATGGAAGAGTTCCAGGCAGCAAAGGGCTATGAGCAGTGGGCGCTGAGAACAGACCTTGAGGTGTGGCGACCAGGAGGTCACTAGCATTTTGGGGGTGTGACTTCAGCAGGGGACCAGGGGTATGATGGAGGCTGGCGGGATGCTGGAGTTCCCTGTGATGCGGAGTGACGTCAGGCGATAGGATCATAGCTTAGAGGAAAGAGCATCGAGCAACAGTTCTTTTTCTTTCCAGAGCAGAGAAATTTGAGAAAAGACGGACAGAGCAAGCAAGTTAGGGCGCTCACAGCCGGATGGTCTGGTCTGTGCTGTTCAATACGGTGTCTGCCAGCCACAAGTCCAAGCAGAAGGTAGTGTTTGAAGCTCAGAAAGGAAAAAGTGTACAGACACTGAGGTGGGGAATGTGGAACGGAAGCAGAAATCCCCAAAGTGTCAGCAATGAGGGTGGAATTCTTCTAATTTCATACCCAAGGTACTGCATTTCTTTTTTCTTAGAAAAAAAAAACCGAACACAGGGTTTGCTGGTGAATCTTGACCAATGCTCTTATCTATCCTCACTGTTAAAGCCCACTGACAGAGAGCAGGCCATAATATTATAAATCATAGGAAGATGTGAATGTTAAATGGAGGGGGCGGGCAGAGATTGATCATAATGAACTAGGGTGGCAGAAATGACAAAATTGGGGAGGGGTATACAGTAGCCAAGACATGGAAGCAACCTAAATGTCCATTGACAGATGAATGGATAAAGAAGACGTGGTACATGTATACAGTGGGATATTACTCAGCCATAAAAAAGAATGAAATAATGCTATTTGCAGCAACATGGATGGACCTAGAGATTATCATACTAAGCGAAGTAACTCAGACAGATTAAGACAAATAAAATATGATATCACTTACATGTGGAATCTAAAAAAATGATACAAATGAACTTATTTACAAAACAGAAACAGACTCACAGACATAGAAAACAAACTTATGGTTACCAAAGGGGAAAGAGATGGGGAGGGATAAATTAGGAGTTTGGGATTAGCAGATACAAACTACTATATATAAAATAAACAAGGAACTACTATATAGCACAGGGAACTAGACTCAATACCTTGTAATAAAGTATAATGCAAAAGAATCTGAAAAAAAAAAGTATGTATATATGTATATATATCTGAATCACTTTGATGTACACCTGAAACTAACACAACATTGTAAATCAACTATACTTCAATTAAAAAAACATTGGGGAGGGGTACAAAAAAGAAAAGCACAGATTCCTGCCATTTTATGAATTTGGAGAAAGCTGTCCTTA
The DNA here is from genome assembly GCF_949752795.1 of Hyperoodon ampullatus. Classification (NCBI taxonomy): domain Eukaryota; kingdom Metazoa; phylum Chordata; class Mammalia; order Artiodactyla; family Ziphiidae; genus Hyperoodon; species Hyperoodon ampullatus. The sequence continues at coordinate 76,277,750 of NC_136926.1, forward strand.
ACAATGGCACTCAGGGCAACCACCTTCTATGTAAAGAGAGCTGGGAACAAAAAAATACTTTGTGACACCAATACAGAAACAGTGACCACCAGTTCCTTTCTTACCTTTCTCTACTGCCGCATTAATTACCTTGCTTCCATAGAAAAATGTGGGAAACAGCTTAGCAGAGTGGGAAGAATAGGGGCTTTGGCTTCAAAGAATCTTGGGTCAAATCCCTGTTTTGTCACCACCAGCGGTGCCACTGGAACAAGTCCTAAAGCTTCTAGAGTCTGCTTCCTCACTGGCTAATGAGGGGTGATGGAGTTTGTGGCTGAAGGTCAAGTGTGTTCAGGCACTGCCAGGTAGAGAAGGGCTCAGAGAGCCCTGGTGCTAATCCCTCCTTCCTTCTGACTTGGACTCCACACGGTGCCGGGTGTGGTCTACCCAGAGGCGCTTCCTGGCTCTTAAAGTGTGGCCGTGTGCAACAGCTTGGGAGGAGGAAGGCAAGCACTCCTCTTGGCTCTGCCCCAAGACCTGCCACACCATCATTTTTCAACAAAACCAACATGCAGTTTTATTCATGAATTTATGTTCCAAGTAATGTTCACTTAATTGGTGTTGAGTTCCCTTAAAATTAGATTATACAACTCAATTTTCAACTCTATCCAAGTAAGTGTAGGCCTTACAACACAGGCTGAACACAAAGGCAGAAGGGGAAAACAGTTCCTATCTTCTGTGCTCAGCCACTCAAGTCATTTTGACAGCAGGGCAGCTCTCTGATTTATCCACCGATTCTGCCCATACTGAACTCCAGTTTATTTCCTGTAGCATAATTAGTAAATGATGATGACAATTTAGGTAAAGAGAAGAAAATTTATGAGGCTCTGGACCAAAGGTAATGATGAATCTTCTTTCTCCCTTTCATCATAAACTCAAAAGGCATGAGTCAACTACAGAAGAAACAAGGTCCACGTAAGCTAAAAAAGAAACTCGGAGTTCCTAGTCAAACACAGGATACACAAGCACACACTGGCAACTGCTTTAGAGACCTGTCTTTGGAGTTAGTTTCCTTACAGGAGCAAGACATGATGCTCAAAGTAAGTACTCAGATTCAAAAGAAAAGAGTATTTTGGTAGAACGCATAAGAACAGGTGTAAACTGAAATATATTGGAACGAGTTTTAACAGTTTATTTTGAAAGAACCTAAAGTAAAAATTAAGAAAAAAAAAACAGACTACAAAAAGGGGAATAGCAGCTAAGGGAGGACATTCTCAAACTAACTGTGGCTTATGATCTAGAATTTATGTTCAAACGTATCTTCATAAAACAGTAGTTTCAGGAATTCCCTGGTGGTTCAGAGGTTAGGGCTCCAAGCTTCCACTGCAGGGGGCATGGGTTCAATCCCTGGTAGGGGAACTAAGATCCCCGCGTGCTGCACAGCACGGCCAAAAAAAAAAAAAGACAATATATATTACCTTAATTAAAAATTACTTTAGGGCTTCCCTGGTGGTGCAGTGGTTGAGAATCGGCCTGCTAATGCAGGGCACACGGGTTCGAGCCCTGGTCTGGGAGGATCCCACATGCCACGGAGCAACTAGGCCCATGAGCCACAACTACTGAGCCTGCGCATCTGGAGCCTGTGCTCCGCAAAAAGAGAGGCCGTGATAGTGAGAGGCTCGCGCACCGCGATGAAGAGTGGCCCCCGCTTGCCACAACTAGAGAAAGCCCTCGCACAGAAACGAAGACCCAACACAGCAAAAATAAATAAGTTAATTGATAAACTCCTACCACATCTTCTTAAAAAATTACTTTAAAATTTAAAAAAACAGTAGTTTCATAAATAATGTCAATTGTACAATATACAAATTAAAGGCTTTGAATCATCACTGAACTCAATACTAATGCATGCCCTGGTTTTAAAATAGTCTAAAAAACTGAGATTTGTATAAATGGAGGAAGGTGTGACTTGGAGGGAAAATGCCAAAACCAGAGGGGTGTGTATATTGTAATTGTTGTTTAGGGGCAATGGACATTTGTTGCTTTACAACATCGATATATTTTCATAAAATAAAATTTCTTCTTTTTTAAAAACTGTATAATTTTAAGCACTTTTATTAAAGGTGTGGGTGTGATAAAGCACTCCCATGAATTTAGTGGGTGGTAAAAAAGCAAAGGTCTCCAACACTGAATTTTTATAGTACCAGTTGCTTTTAGAAGTCTGGGCACATGAGGATAGAAAAGCTGATGAAATATATCCAGTTGTCCCTTGGTATCTGTGGGGGATTGGTTCCAGGATCCCCTCTCGAATACCAAAATCCAAGGATGCTCAAGCCCCTTATTTAAAATGGCCTAGGACAGCTGGCCCTCTGTATCCTTGGATATGAAATTCTTGAATATGAAACCTGCCGACTATAATGTAGGTAGTTTTACTCTGTTTATACTATAAAGACTCTTCATAGTTCTGATTTAGATCCGCGTCTGTGACATCAACTATGAAGCCTCTCCCCACTTGTGACACAAACTGATATTAATTACATGTGCCTGACCTTGAATTATTCCATTTGATGGTCTACACAAGGATCTTAAATTCAATGGTTGTGTTGAGAAAAATCTCTAAGTCAGAGACTAAACTAGTTACTATACTGCTCTTCTTATTCTCTTAAAATAGCATGTCTTTCTGACGCAGGTCATTTACTTAATTTTTCAAGAAAATGTAAATATTTGAATTGAGATTGAAGAAATTAATTACAATTCCATTTAATCTGGCATGTCAGCTGGCAAGACCATTTAGTTATATTGGATCTTGACAAACACTCCGATTAATTGCAAGAATAGGAATGGCTGGCAGTGACAAGATGTGTGGCTGACTTTTGGTTCTCTGGTAGCAGAGAGCAACCCTTTCAGGACAGTTGCCTAATACGTGTAAAGTCCAATTGGTATAACTACACTCTGTTTTCATGGAGAAGGCAGTGGATTCCAGGACTCTGACAAATCTCAAGTGAGAATTCTATGGGCCCAAGCTTTAACAGTTATCCTGTTTTCTCCTATGAGCATCATGGTTTGTGTATTTGAAGATGCAAAAATTCTGGAAAGTGAGAATGGTTACTTAAAAGTCTTGGGTGACCACGGGGGACGGGGCATAGGACGGTGACGGTGTTGGAGGCCGACTGGCCCCGGTAGCAGACGCAGGCAGGGTAGGGAGAGAGGTCATTGGTTAAATGGGCAAAGAGCAGCAGACCAGAACGCCATGGTCAGCCTGGGGACTTGCCTTGCCAGCACTGCCCAATGGGACAACCACGAGCCCGATGGACCTGCCCACAGAGTAGGGACCATACCTCTGCACGTGCCAATCTTTTCGCTGCAAAAATGCAACTAACCAAGCAGCTGAAACCGAACCACAGTTTCCAGAGATGTACTTACATAGGAGCATTTCAATTAAGTCAAGGTAGGGAAAAGATGAATGCATTTGACCTAGCCACAGCTTGGTGATGAATATTTAAAATCAAAGTATATTGGAACCAAGACATTTTTAGGAACTAAAGCCAAATTTCATTATTGCCACGACTGATAATAACCACTGGTTTTTGTTGGTTTGCTCGTTTTAATATCTATCAGATAATCATTACTATCAGGAATCAGGAGGTAAGGATTTTAGCTCTAATTCTGCCTATAAGTAGTTGGGTTACCTTAGGCAAATCACCTCTCCATGAGCTGCAGTGTCCTCACCTCCAAGGACACTGGACTAGATGATGCCCTAGAGTCCCTTCTAGTAAAAATAGTTCTATGACCTAAGTAACTGCTAACCACACTCCTGGGTTTTCAACAACATGACAGAGCTGTCAGGCTGTTTGTTCTATAGTCATTACATCTGACAGATCATTTATACATATTAACTGTCAATGATCTCATGCAGGCTTACATGAGACAGTGGGCATCTAAAATAAATGGGAAGCATCTTACATATTAGAAGTTTCTTCCTTTAGGCCTTAGGTTTAATGAATGAGTCTAAAGAGAGCTAACACCCTAAAAGAAACAGCCACAACCTCGATTTGCAGCAACTATCAAAGGAATAACTATTTATGTTTAATCAATAACCCTCTCAGCTCAAGCAAGATATTCCCATTATCCAAACTTGCTACTACGTGAAGGTGGTTCCAACTGTCCCTTGAGCAGAAGCTTGCATAACTGTCTGGCTCATAGAGAGGCCAAGGTTAATGCTGGAATCAATCAGACACACAGCTTCACCTTCACTTGCTCTGATGATCACCCAATGACGGCAAAGAGAAAAGTTGCAGATGGTTATAAAGGTAGAGAAGAGATATAAAGGACAGTCAGGTGATCCCCAGACTCCCTGGAGAGAGGGGATGATAAAAGATGCCATCAGACAGACAGGCACAGCAAAGGGGAAAAGATCAATTACCCCAACTCCTAGAATTCTGAGTAGAGCTGAAGGAACTGACAAGCCAGGCACATAAGTAAAGTAAAGGAATGGAAAACAAACAAAAATCCTAAGTCTTCCCAATGGCTGGACATCTACTAAGATAAAATATGTAGTAGGAGGTAAACAAATATCTACTGGGAATCCACCAAGTGCCAAGCATTACTCAAGGCACTGGGGTCACCATGGCAACAAGAGTCTCTGCCCTCAAGGACCCTGACTGTGCAACCTGATCTGTGGAAAGAGAAGCAAAGGCGAGGGGAAGTGTAGACAAAGCACTGAAAGGGAGACTCTTCTTCAAGTGATCATATGAATTCAACTGATCATGCATAGGGCTTAGACAGAACCACTAAGCAAGAAACTATCATTGCCTGTTAGAGGCAGAAAGGATATTGGAACCCAAGGAGCCTAAGCTGGCCCACGGTTCTTTCCACTTCAGAGACACTGGAGAGCAAGAAGAGTCAGAGGGAAGGACACCGAAATTTCCTTTATTTGATTAAGCATTCCATCTGACCCATGTCAGCATCATCCCAGACAGCAAGGTGGCTCTGAGCTCACAAGTCTCAAGAGATGCAGGAGTTTAAGATGGTATCGCAAGGCAGCGATACCTTGCGATATCTAAAGACAGCCCAATGCCAGGGAAGCACATTAAATCATCACTGGGGAGGATGTTTGAGGGCCAAGATTGTGAGTTAAGGACTGAGGGGCTGTCCGAGTAGGCAAGTGCCCAGGGGAGCAGGTCTCTCTCTGTGGAGGGTCCCCTTTGCCCCTGCTCTTCACGTGCAGGGGACAGAGAACCTCTGAAGGCCCCTGACAAACTTCCTATGTAAGTATTTGCATTTTCATAATATGAACCACACACGTTCATCCCCACTCCTATTTCTTACCTAACCACAAATTCCACAAATTCCAACCACTGAAACCTGAAGGCAATTTGTTTTTTAATGTTTTCCCATTATATTTCATCTACTTCAGGGACCCACAGCCTTCCTCTGTAAAGGGGCAGATGATAAATCTTTCAGGCTTTTAGGCTTTTCGGGTCATGCAGGCTCTTCCGCAAATACGCAACTCTGCCACCAAAGTGTGAAAGCAGTCAGGTCATATGTCAAGGAGCAGCAGAGGCTATGTTCCAATAAAACTGCCTTTACAGAAACAGGCCACAGATGGGATCTGGCCAATAGGACATCATTTGCCGACCTCAGATCTACATCATTTCTCATCACCTCTGTCCTTAATCCCAGAAATTCAGTATATTACTCCAGAGATACCCATCCTCAAATCATCTTATTGCTCTAACATGAGTTATCTTAACTGAGTTTTCTGTCAAGCTACAGAATGCAAAATAGTTTCATAGTTATTTGGGAAGACATTAAGGGAATATCAGCTTTACAGATGCATTGTTTTGAATGACTATTCCCAGACAACAGGAGGAAAGAGAGTTGAGCAAATAACATTAACGATGACAAACATTTGCTTGTCTCACCAACAGCAAGTACCATTAGTGAGAACATACAGATAGGGTTCCAAACTTTCTTCACACTTAAAAATATGGATCCACTGCTTCAACAAAATAAGCAATGATTCTAGAAGTCATTATGACAGCACCAGATTGAAGACAAGCCTTCATCTGATGGAATGTCACAACGACACCATGATAATGCCTCCTGATGGTCTGAACTTTGGATACAATTCTTGTGTTCATATGCATAGTCATTCAGTAGCTCAACAAATTTAGATTTGGCCAGGTGAATCTCAGCCCTATACCAAAGCATCTTCTGATGGTTCACCTTTGCCAAGAAGGGACATTGGGTACATTTCCCAAACACGTGGAGCATTCCTTCAAAGTGCCACAGAACGTGGATGATTTACAATGAGAGCTTCATTAATTTGAGGCATCTTAAGGCTGGAAGGGCAGGAAAGTCTTGGCTCAATTTTTTAAAAACCACCTAATTGTTAAGACTCACCTACTTTCACACATTAAAATATATATATATATATATATATATATTTATTAATTTTTATTGGAGTATAGTTCCTTTACAATGTGGTGTTAGTTTCTGCTGTACAGCAAAGTGAATCAGCTATATGTATACATATATCCCCTCTTTTTTGGATTTCCTTATTTCTTAAGAGTTCTTCAGGCTACCTGGAGAATATTCTATATTAAACATTTGAAAAAAGGATGGCACATTAAAAACCTGGTGGGTTTTATAGCTATCACTTCAAATAAGCCTATTCAAAAGGCATTCATGAGATTATTTTCTTTGAGCAGAGTGTTCATTGCTTCAACCTCCCTACCTACCCTCAATATCAATGATTCATCACACGAGTTAAGCCTCAAACTGAAGCTGCAAAGAATTCCTAAAGGCAGTGGTACCAAAAGTAAGCGCCATGGGGAGTCAGCTGTCAGTCTGCTCATTACTTCTGCTTTTTCTTAATTCTGGCTGCAGTAACTCAATGAGGGTTGCTTTTCCATTTAGGCAAGGTAAGAAGAAAAGAAAAAACGTACAACCCCCCAAATTAGATATTGAACAGTGCTGCAACCAAAGGCCATCAATCATTAACTCATCTTTCCTAACCAAACAATAAATCTAAAAGATTTTTCCTCTTGCTTTCTTATATTTTTAAGTCAACTTTGAGGTAAAGTTTATCAATAATAAAATACACATATTTTAAGGGTACAGTTCAATGAGTTTTGACAGATGTGTGCAGCTGTGTAACCACTGTGCCAATCAAGCTGTTTCCACCACCAAAGGTCCCTTTTGCGCCTCATCCAGCCCATCCTTCCTACCTCCACCCCAGACCCCCGTCCCTCCCAGCCACTACTCTGCTCTCTATCTTTGAATTCGTTTCTGTATTTAAAACCCTACCTGTGGGCTTTGACTTAGGGGAAAATAGCAATACTCCGAGGTTCCTTTCAGATGTCCCAGGACCATGACTTTTGTATATAAGGTGTTTATTCAACTTCACAGAGAAAACCCTAGAGTAGCAAATACTACTACAAATGCATTCATTCAAATATGTATTAAGAGGCACTGTTCTAGGGTTGAAGGATTGAAAGAGAACAAGATGGGGCCCATCACTGCAAAGACAACCATGCTCACATAACTACAGCACAAATGTGATTTGGGCTTCATGCAGGGGGTGGGCAGGGGATCCGGTAGAAATGGAAAAAGGAGCACCTCTATCTGTCTGGGGAAGCCAGGAAAGATTTTTTTCAGAAAAAGACGGCATTTTAACTCCATGGTAAGGACACAGCATATGCAAAAGCACAGAGTTCTAGATGTGACAGAATGAGGGGTGGTTAGGAACAGGGACCAGAGCCTGGAGCCACCAGCAAGTGACTCCAGTATCTCTGTAAAAGGTGATAATAATAGCACCTACCTCATAGGTTGTTCGGACTGAAATACATTAACACACGGAGAGCACTTAGAACAGTGCCTGGCATCCAGTTGGCTCTTCCAGGGACGATCGCCATCTCAGGAGACAGGAAGGAGAAGGCTGGGTCCCAGGCAGGGTGGTGGGGTTGCAGCAGTGCTAACTAGTCAACCGATTAAGCACAGTCCTCCCCCCAGGCTCTGAGCTCAATGGAGAAGCAGATGACGAAGCAGGCAGGGGTTAAAACATGAGCGCCGCCGCATGGCTCTAAAGCAAGACTGGAGGAAACAGCCGGGCCCCAAAGCCCAAAGGCACTTCTTTCTCCTTCCCCTTCTAGTCCTAATGATCAGAGCAGCTGTCCCCACAGGCTGGAAAAGGCCAGGTCACTAGGTGGCAGCTGGTGCAGCGAGCAACACAAGCCCCCAAGGAGGGTGAAAAGGTCTGAGAGATGGGAGAGGGAGGAGAGGCGGAGGAAGGGGGAAGGGTGGGGTGGGGGGAACACAGGCCAAGCAGGGCCCCGTCTTCTCCTCCTCCCCACTCTCAGCAAGGGGCTTAGAGGAAGGCCGAGGCCCCCTGGAGAAGGCAGAAGTGGGAGTTCTTATTTTGTAGGAAGAGGTGGGATTCCAAGGAATGGAACAGGGGCCCCTCCCTTCCTGTTACACAGAGCCTGGATTTTATCTGGGAGGTGATAGGGCTCATGAAGACTTCACAGGAGAAAGGCATCCCAATCACAACTGCATTATCATTATTATTTTGAACCCTTTTAAAGAATATAATTCAGTGGCATTAAGTACATACATAATGTAGTGGAACCATCACCACTATTTCTAAAACTTGTTCATCATCCCAAACAGAAACTCTATAGCCATTAAACAGTAACTCCCCACCATCCCCTCCCCCAAGCCCCTGGTGGCCTCTATTCTGCATTTTGTCCCAAGGAACTACCTATCTAGGTACCTCGTGTAAGTGGAATCATATAACACTTGTCCTTTTGGGTCTGGCCTATTTCACTATGCATGTGTGCCAAGGTCTGTCCATGTTAAAGCAGGTATCAGAATTTATCCCTTTTTATGGCTGAGTAATATTCCACTGTGCATTATTTTTAACAACTCCCCTGGCAGCAGAGTGGGGATGAATTGGCAGGGGTTCAGCTGAAAGGGAAGGATGGGCAAGGCTGGAATGAAGGCCATGAGGATGGAGGAAAAGGGAAGAGAAAATGAAGAGGACTTGGAGATAGGATGGAAGTAGAGAGAGAGGGGAGACCAAGGGAGGAATGAGGGAAAGATCCCCAGTCTCAGTTCAGACCACTAGATGGAGGTAGCATTCTTGAGGAGAGTGGCTCTGATGAAAAGCAGCGAGGGGTCTGGAGGTTACAGAGATGACCCAATACTCTCTGCGTCTTGAAATTTTCTAATTACTCAAGTCCTGACTTCCACGTGAAACTTAGACAACTATTGAAATTTTCTAACTACTGAAGTCCTGACTTCCATGTGAAACTTAGACAACTATTGGGAAACTAGCTTTACTGCATACTTTTATTTATATGAAGTTATATTTCACCTAGCCAGTTATTAGATAACAAAGAAATAGGTATTTTCATTAATAGGCCCTCTAGAAAAAATGAAGGTGGGGGAAGAGAACTATGAATCACAAATGTTTAAGTCTGAATTAATCAGTAAGGATTAATCACAAATCACAATCACAAATGTTTAAGTTTCTAGAGATTAAACCTTAGCAGTTTAAACCTCCCATTCTTAGCACCTCTGAAAAGCTACAGTAAAATACTTGTAAGGGGTTGTGCCGGGCCAGAGTGATTATTATTAGATCATCACATTGTCAAATAAGGACTATCTCTGGGCCCCCAGCCATTTCTTGCCTCGAAAATTCCTTTCTCAATCAACACCGGGCTGTGATAGAATCAACGCAGGGAAATGCTAGATTCACCACCTCTCCCTTGGTTACTTATTCATCGGAGCAACTTCTTCCTCTGTAAACAGACACATCTTTAGATGGTTCATGGCAGGCACTCCTTTATTAAATGACACCACATTAAAGTGTACACTTACTCTCTTTTTATCTCAACTAAAATAATTCAACTTTCCAAGGAGCCCCAAATTGAAATGTGAGGTTATGGATTCTCCAAATCTTTATATCCAAGACCGTGCACAAAGCATTTAAGCTGGCTGCAAGGAAAAAAATTAAGCAATTTAGGATACAATGTTCCCCCTACTCTCACCAAGTACCCTCAAAGCAAAAAACACTGTAAAAATACAAGCTCTATGTCAGATAAAAAAAAAAGATTCATTTTATTTAAAAACATTACATGTAAATGACTTCTGTTAAAAAAAAAAAAAGCTTTCTTGTTTAATATTAAAGCTTAAAGGTCCCATCATCAAATAAGGAACAATTTACTCCCAAAACCTTTTTTTAAATTATGTAACCTTTTTAGAATATTAATACATATTCTAAATATAGCATGTGGGGATATATATGTGTCATGATCTGTTAGTATATTTTTATATATAGGCCACATAAGATCCAATTCATTTTTTTGAAAATAACAGAGACGGACAATTCTCATATCTTAAACTGGTTTTGTTATAGAATTATTGCAATATTATCTCCATCACATCAAATACATTCAATTTTAGGAGAAGTAAAATATTTAGCTTTTTGATAAATTTTTTTATTTTTATTTTTATTTATTTTTGGCTGCGTTGGGTCTTCGTTGCTGTGCTCAGGCTTTCTCTAGTTGCGGCGAGCGGGGGCTACTCTTTGTTGCGGTGCGCAGGCTTCTCATTGCGGTGGCTTCTCTTGTGGCAGAGCACGGGGTCTAGGTGCGTGGGCTTCAGTAGTTGTGGCTCACGCGCTCAGTAGTTGTGGCACACGGGCTAAGCTGCTCTGCGGCATGTGGGATCTTCCCGGACCAGGGCTCAAACCCGTGTCCCCTGCACTGGCAGGCGGGTTCTTAACCACTGTGCCACCAGGGAATCCCGAAGTAAAATATTTAAGTCGTATTTTTAAACAATTGATAGTCAGAATATCTGAATTAATCAGTAATGACCAACACTGAAGAATAATTTCTACCAACGCCTTTCCCAATATCCTTTTTGGTTGGAATAAAGTCATCCTAAAGTATTTTGGATTTGAATAAGTTGGTATTGTTATTCACAATATGTGGATATTTAATTTTTTTAAGTACACATGTCTAGACATATTACTTAACTAAAACTACTTAAAACATAAAAATATGTATCTTTATAGTACAGAATACTTATTTTCCAAAGCTAGCATTTCAGTTAAATAAAGTAATTGATAAGTCTTATTTGGTTAAAATTGCTATCCCAATTCAGTAAGGCAAATACATTTCCCAAATAGCCATGTACTATCCTGTTAACTTAAGTCTATTTAATCTACCAATAACTTACTGAGTTTCAGCTTTCATTTCTTTTGTGAAAAAAATTCTCAATAACTCATCTTTCTTAGAATAGTCAAAAAATGTATCTAAAAACAGGAAGTTAATATTTTTTAAATTACCCAAACTCTATCCTTGAGTTTAAAACAGTCTGATTTAACAAGCATTCATTTTTTTAAAGTATTGATAGAAAACAAATTAAAATAGAGTCAGGCCAGCAAATAAAACTGATAGGATTTTAGAAGCCACCTCTTTATGGAGCCCACCTATATTAGGTCATGCCTGGTATCAAGCATGTGTTTTCAATCACCAAATGGTAGTTTTCTAGGTCTCACATTGCTGAGCTTTTGTCAGTCTGTTCTTATCTTATGAGTAACTTTAATAACACGGTTAATCTATATCTGCTTAATTCAAGATATTTTAGCAGAAGAAATGGTAAAGCATATTTCAAATCTCTATGCCAGTCATACCATGGCAGCGAGCTTCCTTGTTCCTGGTTCTATGGTTCTACTAAACTCAATGACTCTTACCAACAGAGAAAATAGCTGTTTCCTTGCTTTATGCATATTATGACACTTTTCATAGAGACATAATAAGAGTAGAAAGAAAACAACAAATATAGATTTAAATGAAAATGGATGTCTCATCAGCCATTAGCCGATGTAGGTCACAGGAATCAGATTACATTGGTTTGTTGAGATAGCCGGTCTATTTCGGAAAATAATTCTCTAATGCTCTCAAGATATTGAGTAACTTAAAATGAAACAAGGTCGAATTTAACCTACATTAAAGGAGGGAAGAAGTAGCAAAGGCTTAAAGAAATTCAAAGCTAAGGTGATTCACAGTGACCCACTGCTATAGCTGCAAATTCAATTCCAGCTTCCACCAGAACTCCTGTCCTTCAAATGATTGCTTGAATTGTCGCAATTCCTCTGTTTTCCAGTCTAATTTGGAATACCAATGAAACCACAGAACCAGACTCACACACAACACAATTTCCTGAGGAAGTCATTCTACAGCTAACATCACTGAACACAAGTGCTGTCTATTAGTCTAGTCCGTTTGTTTTTCTTTAGCTGATGGGAAACATTCCGAGGGCTTTCAGGGCCAAGAGGACTATGCATTTTTAAAATGCCATCTATCCCTGAAGCTGGATTATAATAAGCAGATAAAGAGACAGGAACATTGTGAAAACAATTTGAAGAGATTTTTCTTTCTGTCCATCAATCCAGAATGGGGCAATACATCATCCAGGTGACCCTTCCCAATTATGGCTACTTTCATAATCTGATTGCCTTTTGCATTAAAAAAAAAATCAGCTTTATCCACAAGATAAAATATCAAATACACTGGGAACACCAACTCCTTTTATCTTGAAAGTAGTTAGCAAAACACTAATGCAAAACCGCTCTATTCCACAAATCAGCAAGTCATCTTTCATGCGATCAACCATCCAATGATTTATTTAACACCCACTATGCACCAGGCCCTGGAGCAGATGATGTGGCCTGTGTGGTTACTTATCCAATCTTCTTTTTGTCATGCCCTGGCTCGAAGCCCACACTCTAGCCACTTTGAGGCACTTACACTTCTCTAAAAGCAATGTGCCTCTCTCACCGCTAAGCCTTTACACGCACATCATTCTCTTAGCTTGGGGTGCTGTCCCTCCCATTTTTAGTATGGAAAAATTCAGCCCAAATGTCCATCACCAACTCCCCTCATCCCTCTAGCTGGGTTAGATGCCACTAGTATGTTCTCTAAGGACCCCTTTCTATAATGATCATAGTCTATTTACTTGTGTCTCCCCATTCTTCCCATTTGAACACGGAAAAGAACGATCATCTGAATGTTTGTGTCTCCCCGAGATTGAAGCTCTAACCCCCAATATGATGGTGTTTGAAGGTGGGGCCTTTGGGAGGTGATCAGGTTTAGATGAGGTCATAATGGTGGAGCCCTTATGACGGGATCAGTCCCTTTTAAGAGGAAGAGGCCAGAGCCCTTTCTCCACCAAGCGAGGACACTGTGAGAAAGCAGACACCAGCAAACCAGGAAGAGATCCCTCACCAGTAACTGAACCTGCCCAACCCTTGCCCTTGAACTTCCCTGTCTCCAGAACTGTGAGAAATAATTGTTTCTTGTTTACGCCACCCAGTCTATGGTATTTTGTTATGGCAGCCCAAGATGACTAAGACAAAGGTAGTATTTTTATAAGACATGGAATTATAAAAAGGATCTGTGACTCCACAGTGATACTCAAAGGGAAAAACATACAGGAAGAGAAGGGGGAAATTAAGAGAGGAACTGCGCGGGGGGGTACTTTTTAAATTGACGAATGATGGTTTATAGATGAAAAAAACGATCGATTAAACTTAACAAACACTGTCATCTCCAATGTAGGAATGATTTAGGCAAAGATCATCAATAGATAACTAAAAATCATTGGATGAAAGCATATTGAAAGGCAGGATATTTACGTGCCTCAAAGTGTCGGCTCACAGATTGCTTATTAAACAGTAAAGAGAAAAAAACAAACAAAAAAAAAACGGAAAAGAGGAAAGTCATCCTTACAATGTGCAGATCAGGCAGATATCACCTTAACCAAGTCGAATTTAGCACATCCATAATGGAACAGACTGATGTGTCATCGTCCTCCTGCAGTGACGCAGTGAAATACTGCTAAACATTGCTGTGCCAAAATGTTCATCTTGAACTTCACCATGAGGGAACAAGACACGTAGGGCTGGTACGGGCTCCTCAAAACTGTCAATTGAGTGGAAAGGCAAACCAAGGCAAGGAGGCTCTTCCAGATTATAAGAGACTAAGCAGACATGGTAACTAAATCCGATGCATGATCTCTGATGTGATCCAGGACTGAGGTGGGGGAAAACTCTACCGTGATAAAGGACATTTTTGAGCATGGACCGTATATTAGATGACATTACTGACTTAATGGTGAATTTCTTAAGTGTGATGATGTGACTTTGCAGGAGAATGTCCTTGTTCTCAGGAGATACATGCTGGAAGTATTCCAAGGCGAAGGGTCATGATGCTGCAAACGTGGTGAAACGTTAAAACTCATCTCCATTCCACCTGTTTAGTTCGTCCTTCTATTTCTAAGATTATAGGTGAGAGAAAGCCTCAATACAGCTAAAGCAAGTCTCTCACACTTCTAGAAAAGCTGTCAATTGCCCTTTAAAAACTTGCATGAGGACCTACAAAAATAAAACTCCTTGACTGTTATGGGCTGAATGGTGTCTCCCCACCTCCCTACCCGCCCCCCCAAGATTCCAACGTCCAAGTCCTAACCCTCAGTACCTCATAGTGTGACTGTATTTGGAGACAGGGCCTTTAAAGAGGTGATTCAGGTAAAATGAGACCATTAGGGTGGCCCGAATCCAGTGTGGCTATGTCCTCAGAAGAAGGGAAAGTTGGGGCACAGACAGATATTTTGAAGACCAGGTGAAGACACAGGGGAAAGATGGCCACCTACAAGCCAAGGAGAGAATCCTCCAAAGAAGCCAACCCTGTGGACGCCTTGATCTTCAACTTAGCCTCCAGAATTGTGAGAAAATCAACTTCTGTTGGTCAAGCCACCCAATCGGTGCTTCTGATTAGGGCAGCCTGAGCAAACTCATACACTGACTTGGGTGTTTTTCTTGATTAATTTTCTCTTTTGCCAGGTGCAGTTCCTGGCTCACATTGCCCAGATGCACTCTTCTCTCCAGGACTCCTCAGAGGTGGCACACAAGGTCCTTTGATCTGGCCCCCATTAATCACACACAGGCCCCATCTCCCACCCCCACCCCCTCCCCAGGCTCCAGGACACCCTCCAACTCTTGGTTTCTCACCTCTGTGCCTTTCTTTGAAGAAACACACACACTCTTCCTCCTGACTTGAAGGTGTCTCTCCACAACCCCTTACAAAGTTGAAGGTTCCCTCCTCCCCAGTTCCTCAGCCCTTTTTTTTTTTTTTTTTTTGCGGTACGCGGGCCTCTCACTGTTGTGGCCTCTCCTGTTGCGGAGCATAGGCTCCGGACGCGCAGGCTCAGCGGCCATGGCTCACGGGCCCAGCCACTCCGTGGCATGTGGGATCTTCCCAGACCGGGGCATGAACCCGTGTCCCCTGCATTGGCAGGCAGACTCTCAACCACTGCGCCACCAGGGAAGCCCTCCTCAGCCCTTTATCAGCCCCTATTAAGCTCCTTCCCATGATTCATTAAAACTACTTGTTCACTCACAATTCTCACCCCAAGACTCTGGTTCCTCTAGAGCAGGAAATATGTGTTCTTTATCTTTGTAAAGCACAGCATTTAAGCACATGCTAGGCATTCGTATCTTCTGTGAATTAAGTTACCATGAAATACAAACAATCCTATACAGTCAATTTCAGACTCTTGGCTTTTCACTTATTTGGCATGTTCAAGGGACCAGAGCATCATCACAAAAAGGACTCTAAAGATCAGCCCTGTCACCAAAGGCAGAGGAGTAATACTTAAATACTCCCATCAGCCTGTACTTGGAGCCAGCCAGATTTTCATTAGCGTTAACAGAAATGAATCTCAGAGAACTGAGATTAAGTGAAACGTACCTCAATGTGAGCTTAAAACAACCTCTCTTTCTAGAATAAACTGCTGTAATCCTTCTGAAGTCCCCGGCAAACCACCTCTCCTGCCCAACTTGGCCCCAAAGCATCTATGGATAGCCACGGAGCGTCCCCAAATGGCACTGACATTCATGGCGAGGAAGAGATGGAAGAGCCACCATTTACCAGGATGGCACTGGAGGGTCCAGCAAAGGACCGCACATAGACTGATGCACGTCTGCTGTTCAAAGCCCCTCTCGAGGTCCCTGCTTTCACCTCCACATCCAGATCTATCAAAGTCTTAGACCCACCCTTTTCTCAGGACTCAACTCCTTGCCTCCCATTTACTCCCCTCTGGGGAACCCTTGGCGTTACACAGCCTTTTATAGGCTGATGCTCCTTTATCCTAAACTGACAATTTCCCGTTTGCTCCTTCATCCTTGTCCCTACTGGAACCTGCTTTTCTGATCAAGACAACACAATGTCCCAATCCACCTTCAACCTCACTTGTCTGCAGTCCGAGCTGAACTTCGCACCATCTTACACAACTTCAATAAACATGATTACCCATAGGACCTCACATTGTTGCAAAAAACAAATAAATAGCTTCCCCCCTCCCCAAACCACTGGAAAGTAAGTTGCAGACCCGAGGTTCCATTACTCCTGTATACTCGAAGTATTTCCTATTTAACTGCAGTAGGACCATTAAAATCAGGAACTTAACACTGGTACACTACCACAGACTTCACTCAAATGTCACCAAATATCCTAATAATGCAAAGGGATAGAATCCAGAGTCACATGCTGTATTTACTTGTCACGTTTCTTCCTTCTTCCTCCATCTGGAACCGTTCCTCAGCCTTCCCTGACTTGTATAACCTTG
This sequence comes from Hyperoodon ampullatus, assembly GCF_949752795.1. Taxonomy (NCBI): domain Eukaryota; kingdom Metazoa; phylum Chordata; class Mammalia; order Artiodactyla; family Ziphiidae; genus Hyperoodon; species Hyperoodon ampullatus. The sequence goes on from NC_136926.1 coordinate 76,294,424, forward strand.
ACAGTTTGAAGACGACCATAAATTATTTCCTAAAATATCCCTAAATTTGAGTTTGTCTGATGTTTTCTCACGAAGAGATTCGTTTCTTTTTTTTTTTTTTGGCAGGGGAGAGGGGCGATATTACAGAAACAATGTCGTCATTTCCTCCTTCTATCTTAGCAAGTGAGTGGGTTACAGTAACTTGAACACTTGTGTCTCCCAGGTTTCTCCAAAGTAAAGTTACTCTTTAATCCCCCACTCTTTTGTATTTAACAAATACTGGGTTGGCCAAAAAGTTCGTTCGGGTTTTTCTGTAACACCCACAAAAAGCCAAACGAACTTTTTGGCCAACTGAATATTTTGTGGAGACAGCCTGAGGCTATGTAAATCTTGCACCTTATCAAGCTTTCACCCACTAATTTTAGCATACTTTAACTTCGTGCCTGAATTAACCGTTACATGATGATTGCCAGTGATGATTTTTAATTCCACCTTTTATTCTACATTTATTAGTGGACATTCTACTGAAGACAGAATGTCGTTTTCCTTATTTGTTTTATTCATATTAGTATGGGTTCATTGATTTTATATTACTTAATGAATTATGATCCATTACCGCTATATTTATTTTGATGCTGAAAGTAAGCCAGGTTTGGCTGTTGGGAGCTTCATCAACCTGGCTGCTACGTCCTTTTGACATGCCCCCACCATTCTTTGAGCACTTCCTTACTTTGTGGCACAAAAAGGTGTTTTAGGCTCATCTTATAGTTCCCCTTCCCCAGGCCCAGAATCAGATTTCTCCAAGGAGCCCATTCCTTTTAGTTGCAGAATGGTATTTAGAAACCAAGATCTGGCTTATAGATGTGCTCATGGCCATTGGATATCGCTATTCCCAGGCCCTGTAAGTGGACACAGCTAGGAAACATATGTAACCTCTGAGCTCCCCTGGAATGTCCAAGGTTTTGCTCCTATGAAGTAGAAAAGCCTCAACATCAGTAAAGTCTCCTAGAATCCTACAACTTGAACTGGTATTTTCTTTGCAACCCACAACCCCAAGGAGCTAAGCCTACGGAGTGGGGTCCTGTCTCCTCTCCCTCCTCTTTCAAAGCCTCACACTCTGGTCTGGAAGCTCCTAGTTCCATCTGATGAGTCATCCTTGGTCTCTCTCCTAGCCATATACTGTTTGCCTCTAACTTCTTGGCTTCATAGGTGAACTTTCAGAGTCCCTGGGTCCCAGGCAGCCCAAGAGCCAGGCTTGCCCTGAACACAACTCCATTCCAGCTCCCAGAACCCAGGACCCCAGGGACCTGTTTGTTCCAGTGGAGAACACCCCCATTGAAAATCAGCACCAAGAAGTATTTAAATCCTTAATTGTAGTCCATCTTAGCCTACATTTATCTCTAATGGATTAAAAAATAGTTTTAGATGGTGAAGCAAAGTGATCTGTATCTTTTTGGGTTTGTGAGGATGATTATTTTTGTCCCAAGGTCAAAATATCTGTCCCAAGGTCAGATAGTCCTGCATTTCTAAGCTTTTCTTTCTCTACCTCTGACACCAGTTTTCTAAAAGCACCATTGTTATTCCTCCCTCTACTGATCTGCACAACTTCCATCCCCAGAAGCATGTGTCCATCTAGGTAAACTTGACATAACATATAAATCGTCTGGTCCTAATACCTACTGTAGGAGCCTGATAGAGGGTAAAGAATACCCACAGAATACATGAAAGAGCCGTTCATAGGAAAGGCGATGAGAAGTCAGCCTCAGTCCATTTTAGATTCTGTCTTCTGCCTTTTAGAAATTCCTACAGGGTTCTATACATGATGGATATTTAATAACATTGTCAGGCTAACTAGCAGTGATTTCTAGTGGGTACCCATAAAAAGTCATTACAAAGTCCTATAATTTTGGACCTTTGGGCTTTCATTTTTCCAAGGTGGGAGAGGCATGTAATAAATATCTCCAGAACCACAATGTGATATGACAATAGCTATTAAGGCTCAGAGAACCAATATCCATGAAATAGGCCCTTACCCATTAATAATAGTTACAAAATGTCATATCCTATAGCTAGGCTGTGCTGCAAATCTTATAGTCTTTATTTAAGCATAAATAAATAAATGAGCACGAGCTGGGTCTGACTTTTATTGGTGTAAGGTAGTGAGATCTTCGTAACCATCACTTCAAACATGAATCCATGAATTCTGAGTCAAGGCCTTCCTTTTCTAGCCTAATGATTCTCAGCAATTCTGAGAAAAACAGAAAAGCAGATTCTGAGAAAGCGATGAAGGGTGCAGACCCCTCCATCTCTGAGAGGGTAGAGATGCAGAAAAATACACATAAGCACACAAACAGAATTGTGCCTATAACTTCATGGAGTTTGATCACCAAAGCCCCAGATGAAGAATGCCCTAGGCCATTACTTCTCAAACTTTAATGTGCCAATGAATCACCAATGCTGCTTTGAGTGGCAAAGTTCTAGAATAGAAGTTAACACACTTTTTCTGTACAGGAAGCGATGGTAAACACTTTAGGTATTATGGGTCCTACTGTATCTGTTACCACTACTCAACTCTGCCATCGGAGGAGGAAGCAGCCATTTACAATACCCAAGTGGATGGACGTGCCTGTGTTCGAATAAAACTTTATTTACAGAGACAGGAGGCAGGCTGGATTTGGCCCAAGGACTACTCTGGAAGGTATCACTTCAAAGTCAGCACAGGCCTATAATAGCAAATCACAAAACTCAGCTCACTTCTGATATTTTTAAGGGCTCACATTTATTTTTACCACAAATTTTGTCATATTCACTGTTATTTACTTACCCAGCAATTCCCATTATTGCATTTTTTCCTACTGAACAATTTGTTATGAACAAGCCATTGTTCCATTTTTCAACCAACACAATGAAGATCAGAATAATTCCATGTTATAAACATTTCCTGAAAGAGCTTTTGCAGCCTAGTTTTCTGACTCTCAGCAAAGTTTTATTAATTGACAGCTGATCACACACATGATGCAAAAGTAGAACACAATCTTTCGTGTTCCAAGCCGCCTATGTCTCTTCTGGAGGCCGCTGTCATTTCTTTAACATGCCTAGCAGCTGTCAGACTCAGGCCAAGAGTCACAAGGGCTTTGTTTCCCTAGAGACTTATTTTCACAAAAATTAGGACCCACAGGAGGTTCTTCTCTGGCCGATCCTTTCTTCATGGTAAAAGGTCAAATGCTTGCCTACCGAGTGCCTTCCTGGGTCAGCAAGCATCATCAGTCACTTTTTTTTTTTTTTTTTTGTGGTACGCAGGCCTCTCACTGTTGTGGCCTCTCCCGTTGAGGAGCACAGGCACCGGACGCGCAGGCTTAGCGACCATGGCTCACGGGCCCAGCCACTCCGCAGCATGTGGGATCTTCCCGGACCAGGGCACGAACCCATGTCCCCTGCATCAGCAGGCGGACCCTCAACCACTGCGCCACCAGGGAAGCCCACCAGTCACTTTTTGTTTCCTGACTCGGTTCTGGCAGTACCCCCATCAACCACAACCACCTGACTCCCCAGAATGGATGTGGTATAGATCGGTTTTCCTCCCAAGTGTCCTGCATTTTAAAGCTCAGGCCTGGCCACGTGCCTGCCGACCTGCTCTGTGGGAAGGATGTTAGAATGGCCCATGTGGGCTTGTACCAGGGGAATGTGGATAACCACTTCTGAGGGATTGGGAAAACTATTTTCTTTACAACTCATGCAGATACTCACAGAAAAACCAGCTCCAGCTAGAAATGATTTAAGTCCACGGTGTACTTCTAGCCATTTCCACTGGTTTCTCAATCAAGCCTCATCAAACTAGATGTCAACTTTTCAGGATTGCAGCTATGGTATAAAACCCTATATGGTATTCTAGGTGTCTAAAAAGCACAGTGAAACTCTACAGAGCACAAATGTTATCATTTTGTGTGAGAGTCAAAGTCAAATTCACGAGCAAACTTCTTATATAAAATCCCAACTAATCGGGATTTAGTTATCAGTAACAGAACACTGGAAATCATAAAAATCATAACCTACTGCCATCCTTCACATGGCAAAGGGCATCCATCACCTCGATCTGGTGCAGTAAGCCACACTCGCTCTGCTGGGTTCCGTGTACTTGTTTCGTTGTTCGTGTGTGAGAAGTATATTCGGGTCTGTAGTGTATTCATGCACAGCACGTTTTACCTAGAAGGTAAGCTTCTTTTTCTAAGTACTTGCACAAATGATCCAACAAATTATTCATCTTACATCTATCCAGTAACTCTAAGGGCTATGAAGGAAGAATAATGAAAGCATGGGTCTGTAGGCCATATGTGTTTAAAACTTGTACCTCCAACGAGGGCAATAAGATGCAGTGAAACTTGATTTCTCAAGGGAACATGCAAAATGCATTTTATCCTCGTCCTTAAAGGCTCTGATGAACTTTAGATATTCACAATGGCCTTGCAAAAAGGCATTTATTCACCTACTCACCCTAGTGACAAACAATTTATGTAGGGCAAGTAAGAAAGTGCCTATTCCATTCATTTTATTCCCTCTATTCCTCCCAGGGACCATAAGTGGATCTGAGGGTAGAAAAATGTTGGTAACACTATAGGATATTTATGCTAGGAGAGAAGCTGGGTTAAGACGATTTTCTTATTCATTTATAGACGTGACAGCTTTGGCTGTGCTCTAGAAGAAGGGAAAGGCTAGGGAGGTAAGATAAAACTCGGTTAAACAATGACGATGGCTCAGAGTGCCAGATCTGTTGCCAAGTTCGCACATCAGCCCCACACCAGCTAGGCATACAGTGCATGCCATTCAGGCCGCCACTCAAACTGACTGGGCCATGCAGAAGCTTTTGTGCTAGAAAACATCCACCTTTCATCTAATTAGGTGCTGAAATTTGACGTTTATAGTCACAAAAGTTTCTTCCCTTACAATAGATTTTGGGAGTTTTTCTATCATCTCATCTCACATGGGTAGATACATTCATTTGTACTTTTGGATGTTGCCCAGTTTAGGTGACTACCCTCTAAAGCACTCTCCACTCTTCGAGAAACTGTCTTCATAAGAGAGGTAGCTCGGCTGACAGTGCTCCCAATTAAAACCATCTCCTAATAATCATTTGCATGTGGTGGACCTGACTGTAAGCTCGCTCAAAAATTTAGCCAACACACAATTTCATGAGTCTCAGTCCAGCCATGCTGGCTCTTGTCCTTGGCTTCTTCCTAAACTTAAAAAAAAAAAAATCCTCAAAGATTATTTTGGAAAGTGGCTACAATATCATGAAATGAAAAAGTCAAAAGGAGGGTAGAGTCAAGATGGTGGACTAGGAGGACACAGAATTCACGTCTCCGCACAACTAGGGCACCTACCAGGCACTGGTGGGGGAACACAGACACCTAAGGGGATGGGAGGAACCCACAGCGACCAGTTGTTTCAATTATACTTTTATTTTTCCTAATATATTTTTTATCTTTCGAATTTTATTGTTTTTTATTCTTTGATATTGTACTCCTTCCTTCCTTCTTCTTTCTTTCCTTCTTTCTCTTTCTTTCTTTCTCTTTCTTTCTTTCTCTTATTGCCGCGTCACGCAGCTTGTGGGATATTGATTCCCAGGCCGGAGGTCAGGCCTGAGCACCTGTGGTGGAAGCTCTGAGTCCAAACCGCTGGACTAACAGAGAACCTCAGACCCCAGGGAATATTAGTCAGAGTGAGGTCTCCCGGAGGGCCTCATCTCAGCACCAAGACCCATCTCTATCCAACTGCCTGCAAACTCTAATGCTGAACACCTCAGGCCAAACAACCAGTAAGACAGGAATACAGACCCACCCATCAAAAAAAAAAAAGAAATGATAAAAAAATATGTTACAGACAAAGGAGCAAGGTAAAAACCTACAAGACCAAATAAATGAAGAAGAAATAGGCAACCTACCTGAAAAATAATACAGAGTAATGATAGCAAAGATGATCCAAAATCTCAGAGACAGAATGGAGAAAGTATAAGAAACATTTAACAAGGATCTAGAAGAACTAAAGAGCAAATAAACAGTGATGAACAATACAATAACTGAAATTAAAAATACTCTAGAAGGAATCAATAGCAGAATAACTGAGGCAGAAGAATGGATAAGTGAGCGGGAATATAAAATGGTGAAAATAACTGCCAGAGAGCAAAATAAAGAAAAAAGAATGAAAAGAATTGAGGACAGTCTCCAAGACCACTGGGGTAACATTAAACACACCAACATTCGAATTATAGGGGTCCCAGAAGAAGAAAAGAAAAAGAAAGGGTCTGAGAAAATATTGAAGAGATTATAGTCAAAAACTTCCCTAATATGGGAAAGGAAATAGTCAATCAAGTCCAGGAAGCGCAGAGAGTACCACATAGGATTAACCCGAAGAGAAACATGCTGAGACACATATTAATCAAACTATCAAAAATTAAATACAAAGACAAAATATTAAAAGCAGCAAGGAAAAAGCAACAAATAGCATACAAGGGAATCCCCATAAGGTTAACAGCTGATCGTTCAGCAGAAACTCTGCAAGCCAGAAGGGAGTGGCAGGACATATTTAAAGTGATGAAACGGAAAAACCTACAACCAAGATTACTCTACCCAGCAAGGATCTCAACAAATTAAAACCTTTACAGACTAGCAAAAGTTAAGAGAATTCAGCACCACCAAACCAGCTTTACAACAAATGCTAAACGAACTTCTCTAGGCAGGAAACAATAGAGAAGGAAAAGACCTATAAAACAAACCCAAAACAATTAAGAAAATGGTAATAGGAGCATACATATCGATAATTACCTTAAATGTAAATGGATTAAATGCTCCAACGAAAAGACATAGACTGGCGAAATGGATACAAAACAAAACCCGTATATATGCTGTCTACAAGAGACCCACTTCAGATCTAGGGACACATACAGGCTGAAAGTGAGGGAACGGAAAAAGATATTCCATGCAAATGGAAATCAAAAGAAAGCTGGAGTAGCAATTCTCATATCAGACAAAATAGACTTTAAAATAAAGACTATTACAAGAAACAAAGAAGGACGCTACACAATGATCAAGGGATGAAGCCAAGAAGATATAACAATTGTAAATATTTATGCACCCAACACAGGAGCACCTCAATACGTAAGGCAAATGCTGACAGCCATAAAAGGGGAAATCGACAGTAACACAATCATAGTAGGGGACTTTAACACCCCACTTTCACCAATGGACAGATCATCCAAAATGAAAATAAATAAGGAAACACAAGCTTTAAATGATACATTAAACAAGATGGACTTAGTTGATATTTATAGGACATTCCATCCAAAAACAACAGAATACACATTTTTCTCAAGTGCTCATGGAACATTCTCCAGGATAGATCATATCTTGGGTCACAAATCAAGCCTTGGTAAATTTAAGAAAATTGAAATTGTATCAAGTATCTTTTCCGACCACAATGCTATGAGACTAGACATCAATTACAGGAAAAAAAATGTAAAACATACAAACACATGGAGGCTAAAAAATACGCTACTAAATAACCAAGAGATCACTGAAGAAATCAAAGAGGATATCAAAACATACCTAGAAACTAATGACAATGAAAACACAACAACCCAAAACCTATGGGATGCAGCAAAAGCAGTCCTAAGAGGGAAGTTTACAGCAATACAATCCTACCTCAAGAAACAAAAAAACATCTCAAATAAACAACCTAACCTTACACCTAAAGCAATTAGAGACAGAAAAACAAAAAAACACAAAGTTATCAGAAGGAAAGAAATCATAAAGATCAGATCAGAAATAAATAAAAAAGAAATGAAGGAAACAATAGCAAAGATCAATAAAACTAAAAGTTGGTTCTTTGAGAAGATAAACAAAATTGGTAAACCATTAGCCAGACTCATCAAGAAAAAAAGGGAGAAGATTCAGATCAACAGATTTAGAAATGCAAAGTTGAAGTAACAACTGATACTGCTGAAATACAAAAGATCATGAGAGATTACTACAAGCAAGTATATGCCAATAAAATAGACAACCTGGAAGAAATGGACAAATTCTTAGAAAAGCACAACCTTTCAAAACTGAACCAGGAAGAAATAGAAAACATAAACAGACCAATCACAAGCACTGAAATTGAAACTGTGATTAAAAATCTTCCAACAAGGGCTTCCCTGGTGGCGCAGTGGTTGGGAGTCCGCCTGCCGATGCAGGGGACACGGGTTCGTGCCCCGGTCCGGGAGGATCCCACGTGCCGCGGAGCGGCTGGGCCTGTGAGCCATGGCCGCTGAGCCTGCGCGTCCGGAGCCTGTGCTCCGCAACGGGAGAGGCTACAACAGTGAGAGGCCCACATACCGCAAAAAAAAAAAACAAAAAAAAAAACTTCCAACAAACAAAAGCCCAGGACCAAATGGCTTCCCAGGCAAGTTCTAACATTTAGAGAAGAGCTAACACCTATCCTTCTCAAACTCTTCCAAAATATAGTAGTGGGAGGAGCACTCCCAAACTCATTCTACAAGGCCACCAGCACCCCGATACCAAAACCAGACAATGTCACAAAAAAAGAAACCTACAGGTCAATATCTCTGATGAACATAGATGTAAAAATCTTCAACAAAATACTAGCAAACAGAATCCAACAGCACATTAAAAGGATCATACATGATCAAGTGGGGTTTATCCCAGGAATGCAAGGATTCTTCAATATACACAAATCAATCAATGTGATTCACCATATTAACAAATTGAAGTAGAAAAACCATATGATCATCTCAATACATGCAGGAAAACCTTGACAAAATTCAACACCATTTATGATAAAAACTCTCCAGAAAGTAGGCAGAGAAGGAACCTACCTCAACATAATAAAGGTCATATATGACAAACCCACAGCCAACATCATTTTCAATGGTGAAAAACTGAAATCATTTCATCTAAGATCAGAAACAAGACAAGGTTGCCCATTCTCACCACTATTACTCAACACAGTTTTGGAAGTTTTAGGCACAGCAATCAGAGAAGAAAAAGAAATAAAAGGAATTCAAATCAGAAAAGAAGAAGTAAGACTGTAACTGTTTGCAGATGACATGATACTATACATAGAGAATCCTAAAGATGCTACCAGAAAACTACTATAGCTAATCAATGAATTTGGTAGAGTAGCAGGATACAAAGTTAATGCACAGCAATCTCTTGCTAATGATGAAAAATCTGAAAGTGAAATTAAGGAAACACTCCCATTTACCACTGCAACAAAAAGAATAAAATACCTAGGAATAAACCTACCTAAGGAGACAAAAGACCTATATGCAGAAAACTCTAAGACACTGATAAAAGAAATTGCAGATGATACAAACAGATAGAGAGATATACTATGTTCTTGGATTGGAAGAACCAATATTGTGAAAATCACTATACTACCCAAAGCAATCTAAAGATTCAATGCAATCCCTATCAAACTACCAGTGGCATTTTTCACAGAACTAGAACAAAAAATTGCACAATTTGTATGGAAACACAAAAGACCCCGAATAGCCAAAGCAATTCTGAGAAGGAAAAATGAAGCTGGAGGAATCAGGCTCTCAGACTTCAGACTATACTACAAAGCTACGGTAATCAAGACAGTATGGTACTGGCACAAAACAGAAATTTAGATCAATGGAACAGGATAGAAAGCCCAGAGATAAACCCATGCACATATGGTCACCTTATCTTTGATAAAAGAGGCAAGAGTATACAATGGAGAAAAGACAGCCTCTTCAATAAGTGATGCTGGGAAAACTGGACAGCTACATGTAAAAGAATGAAATAAGAGCACTCCCTAACACCATACACAAAAATAAACTCAAAATGGATTAAAGACCTAAATGTAAAGCCAGACACTATAAAACTCTAAGAGGAAAACATAGGCAGAACACTCTATGACATAAATCACAGCAAGATCCTTTTTGACCCACCTCCTAAAGAAATGGAAATAAAAACAAAAATAAACAAATAGTACCTAATGAAACTTAAAAGCTTTTGCACAGCAAAGGAAACCATAAATAAGACGAAAATACAACCCTCAGAATGGGAGAAAATATTTGCAAATGAAGCAACTGACAAAGGATTAATCTCCAAAATTTATAAGCAGGTCATGCAGCTCAATAACAAAAAAACAAACAACCCAATCCAAAAATGGGCAGAAGACCTAAATAGACATTTCTCCAAAGATATACAGATTGCCAACAAACACGTGAAAGGATGCTCAACATCACTAATCATTATAGAAATGCAAATCAAAACTACATTGAGGTATCACCTCACACCAGTCAGAATGGCCATCACCAAAAATTCTACAAACAATGCTGGAGAGGGTGTGGAGAAAAGGGAACCCTCTTGCACTGTTGGTGGGAATGTAAATTGATACAGACACTATGGAGAACAGTATGGAGGTTCCTTCAAAAACTAAAAATAGAACTACCATATGACCCAGCAATCCCACTACTGCACATATACCTAGAGAAAAACATAATTCAAAAAGAGTCATTTACCACAATGTTCACTGCAGCACTATTTACAATAGCCAGGACATGGAAGCAACCTAAGTGTCCATTGACAGATGAATGGATAAAGAATTTGTGGCACATATATATACAGTGGAATATTACTCAGCCATAAAAAGAAACGAAATTAAGTTATCTGTAGTGAGGTGGATGGACCTAGAGTCTGTCATACAGAGTAAGTCAGAAAAAGAAAAACAAGTATCGTATGCTAACACATATATATGAAATCTAAAAAAAAAAGGTTCTGATGAACCTAGGGGCAGGACAGGAGTAAAGATACAGATGTAGAGAATGGACTTGAGGACACAGGGAGGTGGAAGGGTAAGCTGGGACGACGTGAGAAAGTGGCATGGACATATATACACTACCAAATGTAAAACAGCTAGCTAGTGGGAAGCAGGTGCATAGCACAGGAAGATCAGCTCGGTGCTTTGTGACTACCTAGAGGGGTGGGATAGGGAGGGTGGGAGGGAGACACAAGAGGGAGGGGACATGGGGATATATGTATGCATATAGCTGATTCACATTGTTGTACAGCAGAAACTAATACAACATTGTAAAGCAATTATACTCCAATAAAGGTGTTAAAAAAAAAAAAGACAGAAGTACAAGAGTCAGTTAGTACCAAAGAGTGGACCACGTCTATCTATTGCAGGCCCCCTCCTCCCCCCATACCCACTGCATGTGTGCAATCTCATCTAATCCAATCTCGGCCCGACCTCAGGCCCTGGTTGGTGCTGTTTCTGCTGCAAAGAGCCTTTTTTCTATCTCCTTGGCTGGACAACTCTTCAGCTTAGAGTTTGAGGTGGGGTGAAAGGTGGTCCCAAAACACAGATGCACACACGCAGAGTAGGGCTCCTTCCTTTGCCCCCCACACTTCTCCCATGTAATTCCTTACATAACGTTGGCTGGAGTGGAAGCCCCCTGAGGACTTGCCACCTCCCACCAACACCGAGCACACAGCAGGCATGCACCATACGTCCCGGTAAACTTGCAGAAACATTTATGAAAGAAGCATGAGGCACAGAAATATTACTACTGCTCACCTCTTCTTCATCAGTAGGAAGCCAGACAAAGCAGTGAATGAACTGATGTCCAGAAGCACTAAACTGCCAGAAGACAGAACTCTCCTTGGACAGAGTTGAAGCCCCGGGACCTTGGAAATTCATTAATTGGAACTGGAAACTCAACTCTTGTGACCAATTAGCTTCAGGTCTTCTGCACGTCATTTACCCTCACTGATTTCAGCTTCCTCATCTGTTAAGGAGGAACAGCCATAGCTATCTCCAAATATTGTTTTGAGGATTAAATGGGTTAGGAAGGTATCCAATGGCCAGCATATAATAGGTGCTCAAGAAACACTGGTATTCTTTCCCCGACTCGTAGTCTAACTTCAATTTGGGAGCAACAGTGACACTGCCAACAAGAAAACAGAACTTTCGGAAATAAAGACGTGGAGAGAAAAGCACAAGGAAAAGATACCAGAATAACACTGAAAAGCAAAAACATACCTAAAAGGGCAGCAAAGCTTTAACACACCAGCAAACTGGGGCTTTGCTAAATGTGCGCTTTCAATTTGCATGAGGTCTGCTTTTGTGGCTGGCTTGAAACCCTCATTGCATGATGCCATAACACGCAGCCCTGCTTTAAAAAGGTTTGGTGTTGTTATAGCCAGGCTGGTAAAACAGTGCCCAAAGCCCCTTGGCTCAGAATAAATTCCCACAAGTGTCCTGAATCTGTTAAGTATGCAAAGATGGTTTTGCATCAATGGAAAATATAGGCATTGCATATTCTGCCTTAGGCTTACTCTCAAAATCACTACAGCCACGGTTGTAAATATTTCTTTTTCCTAAAACTCACCTCAGAGAAAGCCAGCCACCAAGGGTGATATAATTTGAAACTAAAAACTACCATTCAAACATTGACAACAGTCACACATCTGAGATCACCACTGGGATTTCTCATAGACTTCTCTCAGTTAACAGATCCAGAATGGAATTCTTGGTCCCCTCCCCCAACCCACCCCCAAACCTGCTGTCCCCACAGTCCTCCCCATCTCAGCTACTGGCAACTGCATCCTTCCAGCAGCTCAAGCCAAAACCCTCAGCAGCCTCTGGGTCACCTCTCTCTGTCACACCTCATATTCCATCTACCCCATCAGCTTCACCTTTTAAAAATTTTCCTGAATCTACGTCTCTCTACTCCACTGCCCCCACCTTGGTCCAAGCCACCACCCCTCTCACCAGGCACACTGGCACTATCTCGGTCTGGCTCCCTGTCCCCTTCTTATGCCCCTACCGTCTACTCTCGGTACTGCACCCAGAGTGATGGAGTGACAACACAAGTCAGAGCAGGCTGCGATAACCACCTTCTGTAAGCCCTACAAGAGCCACTCGTGTCACAAGAAGTAAAACCAAAGTTCTGGGCTTCCCTGGTGGCGCAGTGGTTGAGAGTCCGCCTGCCGATGCAGGGGACGCGGGTTCGTGCCCCGGTCCGGGAAGATCCCACATGCCGCGGAGCGGCTGGGCCCGTGAGCCATGGCCGCTGAGCCTGCGCGTCCGGAGCCTGTGCTCCGCAACGGGAGAGGCCACAGCAGTGAGAGGCCCACGTACCGCAAAAGCAAAAACAAAAAACAAAAACAAAAAAAAAAACCCAACCAAAGTTCTTGCAATGGCCCACAGGGCCCCGCACCATCCGACCCCATTGTATACCAGGGCCCCCTCCGCTTGCCTACCCCTGCTGCCTCTGCTCCAGGCCTGATCTTCCCTCTCCCTGGAATCTCTTCTCTCAGTTACGGATGTGTCTTTCCTCCTCGCCCCCTTCAAGCCTGTGCTCAAACGTCAGCTGCATTTTCCTAAGGAGCATTTGAAGAGAGTTAAGGAAGGGACTGTCTGCGGGGCTGTGCAGGGTTGAGAGTCCTATCAAGACCCCCAGGGGTTAGCAACAGTGGAAGACTCCACCACCTCCAGGGCTGAAGGGCAAAAGAAGGGTGCTGTCACCAGAATCAGTACAAGTAGTCATGCAGTCTACCAGGAGGAGCTGAGAGAGAAGGAGGGAAATGGGGCTCAGGGAAGGAGGAAACAGGGATGTGCTTTGACTTCTCTCTTCTCTTGTCCTTCCATCTCCTGCCAGTGGCACAACCCAACCTGAAGCCAGAGGGCAAGGAAGCCAGGGTGATGGAGCCCAAGAAGGTCTGGGAAGATGGGAGAATGTCCAGCACACCCTTGTCAGCCGATGGAGATCCTAGAGTCCAGGCCAGGGAAGAGCCTGCAAGGGGAGCCTGGAGGTGGCCATGAGCTTTCCTTACCTCCCCTCACTGTGAGCTGCTGATCCACTAGGACTTGGAAGCCAAGTCTTTGGAGGGGAGTCCTGCCCAGGGGGGGTCAATAGCTCATAACCTAAGTACTAAGTCCCTTGTCCAAAGTTGGTGGTCTCTAGTGCCCAACACACAAAAACTGAGATGCAACCGCTACGTGGTATAGCAGAGTTTCCATTCCTGCTACCGTGAAGTTGACCCTGAAGAACTCCCCTAGTCCCATGATTACAGTTCTGAGAGCCCTGCTCTCTCTTCCAAAGTTATTTCACATGCAGACTAAGTGACCAATCAGTGAGCAATTATAGCAAATACCCACAAAGTTCCAGGTGCCCTTAGCACCCACTCCTCCCAACAGCCACACAAAGGAAGGATTCGTTGCTGGGTTTAAGAAGTAGCTGCCCAAAGCGACCTCTGAGTAGACTCCAGAGCCTGTGCAGTATTCTAAAATAGGAAAAGAAAAGACGTTTTAGAATTGAATCCAAATTGAAAATTCTTAAACCTCTGATTTCAGATGATCCAAAACATAATGGATCTCTCTGTCATCCATGCAATTGAATTGCTGTAGGTTGTGCAATTGTGTAAACTGACTCTCCATCGAATGAGGTGGAGGAGGACCCAGCTTCTGGATTAAGTTCTTTATTTACTTTATGACCTTAGGCAATCCGCAGTTTCTCAGCAGCTCAGTGTCCCTAACTCCAAGATAAATATGATGCTTCCTCATCCAAACCTGTCAGGGACCTATTGGGTGAATTAGCTAATATATCCTTCCTGTCTCCTTCAGAGGCTCTTCTCACCCAACCTCCTAACTGTGCATTTTGCCCAAGGAGATAATAAAGTAGTGTGGAAAGCAAGTCTGAGTCAGACTCATTTGGGAATAAAATGGTAGACCTTTCACTGATGGGACATTTGAACTTGGACAATGTATCCAATCCTGCTGTGCCTCAGTGCCCCTCCTCTGTAAAAAGTGAAAGCCAAGAAAGCACGACCTCATACAACTGCTGGGTGATAAAATGAGAGTATGCGTGCAAAGCCCTCAGGACTTTGTCTGGCATAGAATAACCACCCGAAAGCAAAGTGCAATCATCGCAAATATTACCATCATTATCATTCTCACTACCATTTTTCATAGGCAATTCCAAGTGGGATTGGTGAAAGCACAAAATTTCTCTGAGCACTCTCTAGAATTTTTCTATGTCCTTAAAATAATTCTCTTTTTTAGTCTGGAAAAGTAGAGTTGAAAATAACACAAACGGTTATTATGATCACCACCAAACTTGATTAATAGCTCTAATCACTAACGAAACCTAAGTGGCTGAAAAGCAGGGTCAAGCTACATAGACTTGATTAGAGCACAAGAAATTCATCCTAAGAGAAATCTTGGGAAAAGAGGAGTTCATTTTGGAAAATTTTCTATGAAAAAGGTATAAATTCGCGACAGTAAGGGAAACCTGTTTGTGAATGGTACCCAAAAACTAAGTTAAAAAATAAACTATTTCATGAACCATAAAATACCCAAATGCTTCTTTGAGCTCAGGGATCTGGTGAAAGCTTCCTAAAGCTCCTACCTGGCATCCACACTGTAAGTACCCCACCCCTCAACTGTGAAATCTCCTGGTGCTCAGAGAGCTCCATCTGGACAAGGGACCATGGACCTTCAAGAGCTGGCACAGCACCAGGCAAACGGAAATGCCCAATCACCATGTTTGCTCTGACACACGATTGACCATACGGCCAATCGGATCAGAGAACCACGTCCTCTCCCCAGGGGACCACTTGGAGCATCATTCCAACGACCTTCCTCTGCCCTGGTCCCTAGGTCCATCAACTGATACCCGTAATTACAAGAAACATCTTAGGACCTTACTCTGGTTGGTGCAGATAAACCATTTGAAGTCTTACATTTCAGACCTATCAGAAACAAACAGGTTTTACTCACCCAATCCTACCCCATCACCACTTTGTACCAACATTTTTTTTTTTTTGGCGGTACGCAGGCCTCTCACTGTTGTGGCCTCTCCCGTTGCGGAGCACAGGCTCTGGATGCGCAGGCTCAGCGGCCATGGCTCATGGGCCCAGCCGCTCCACGGCATGTGGGATCCTCCTGGACTGGGGCACGAACCCGTGTCCCCTGCATCGGCAGGCGGACTCTCAACCACTGCGCCACCAGGGAAGCCCTGTATCAACATTTTAAATCAAACTTTCAAACCATTAAAGCTCTGGAAAAGAGCGTCTGCTTTGCATAAACATTGAATCCATGGTATAGTTCCTAAAAGTAGTAGGTGTCCAATAAATATTTATTGAAGGCACAGAAGGAAGGAGGAAGGAAAAGAGGAGAAAACACTAACCCACGCTCCTGAGCTGCCCCAAATACAAGGGTAAGGATGTAGGCCATGGTGACACACCCAGGATGGGTGCCAGGTTTTCTACATGCCTTAGCCAATCCTTACGGCAGCCTTCTCAGGTATCTTATTTGCCCATTTTACAGATGCCAAAACTGAGGTACAGAGAGGTTAAAACGCTTCCTGAGTATCCCCCAGACAGTAAGTTTCAGAGCCAAGATCTAAACTGAGACAATGTAATACAGAGGTACACTGAAGTACCACCCTACTGTCTGGACACCCAAATTCACCTAGGGCTGCATTAAGCAGTCAAGCATTAGTGTTTCCATTTAGATGAGAAAATTAAACCCAACTGGTTAAATGACCAGTAAGAAATCACATGACTTTCACAGGTACTAGAGCCAGTGCTTCTACTTGGTCACTTAGGACCCTAGAAAATAAGGGACCCCATCCGTTCTTAACATGAATAGAATGAGCTTATGCTACAGGCTTTCTATCATCTTTATAACTTCATGGCAGACTGCACGCTCAAAATACAATAGCAACAACGTACAGCACCTTGTGATTTATAAAAATAATTTTATCTGTAATAACCTCCCTGTGACATACATAAGGCAGATAATGTCACCAGCCGTCAAGGCCAGGGTGCCCTCAGTGACAGGGGCCCCAGAGACGCCTGGAAGCACATGACAGCTCACGGCAGCCAGGAACACAGGGAGACAGCAATGGCAACTTTCAACGCTTTCACAGCTTCTGACTACATGGCTCCAAAGGAAGAAATTTCAAAATGATTATTTTCTCCTTCAGACGGGAGACATAGGACATACAGTCCAAGTAAAACAGTATTTATCAGTTTTCAAGGGCTCAACCATTTGAGGAGAAAGCCTCAACGTCTGCCTTTTCTCCCCACAGCCATTGCTTTTAAAAACCCTTGGGCGAGATGAGGAGAAAAGTACTTGTTGATATTGTGTTTGCCATCAGCGCACACCAATCTGTTTGCTGAACTTCTCAGAAGTGTTGGCTAATACTTTTGTACTTCCTACTGGAAGCACACCACAGCTCATAAACTGATGTGTTAATATCACTGAAAGATATAACAGCAAGTCCTCGGCACAGCATTGTCCCCCAAACTCAAAAGAACATCTAGCTACATCAGGCTTCAAAGAGAACTGATTTAAAATCTTGCTCAGCAAACACAGCACCTCTGCAGTGGATCTCAGCCTGGGCTGCCTGCTGCAATCACCTGCGGAGCCTTAAAAATCACCCACATTCAGGTTCTACTGCAGAGGTTCCAATTTAATCATCCTGGGGTGTGGCCTGGACATTGGACTTTTCAAAGCTTTCCCAGTGACTCTAATAAACATTCAAGGTTGAGACGCACAGGTGCAGAAAGTGAGGCGCACACCCAGACGTTCACCTAAAAAGTGATTCACGTGTGTTAATGACCATGAACAATTTCACAATTAAGAATTATTTGATAACATGGATTTACTTTTTCAGACACAGTTTGTTCACTGCATAACTGAGAAGTCTTGATTCTTGTTCTCTGGGTCTTCCTGACCTACCTTAACCAACTTAACCTGGAAATCCAGATGAATACAAAAATTCATTTTAAAAGTACTAACGTCTATGTAGCACTTTGAGATTTGCAAATATAGAAATACAAAGTCACATTTCACCATTACAAGAACTATGAGGTGGGTAACGTAAGTGTATTCATTTCCTATTGCTGCTGTGTGTGACAAATTATCATAAGTTTAGTGGCTTAAACAATATGAGTTATTTTTATAGTTCTTGAGGCCAGATGTCCAAAATCAGTCTCCCTTGGCTAAAGTAGGGTATGGGCATGGCTGGCTCCTTCTGGAGGCTCTCAGGGGAGAATCTGTGTCCTTGGCTTTTTCAGCTTCTAGAGACCACCTGCATTCCTAGGCTCAGGGCCCCTTCCTCATATCTTCTGTCTCCCTCTTATAAGGAAGAACCCTGTGATTACACTGGATCCACTCAGATAATCCAGGATAACCTTTCCATTTCCAGATCCTTAATCACCTCTGCAGAGTCCCTTTTGCCACGTAAGGTGACATTCAACAGTTCCAGGGATTAGAACAAGGACATCTTTGGGGACCAATATTCAGCCTGTCACAGAGTAAGGCAAACGTCACCAGCATCACCACTATGCCTATTCCCTCTGCCCACCACCGTCGCTTTTCAATTGAAACTGAGGCTCAAGGTTGCATGACTTAACCAGGTTCCACGTCTGGGACGGGGCTGAATTTAAACCCGATCTCATAACTCCAAGCCCCACTCCTTTCGGCCGCTCCTGTTGCCTCCCCAGATATGGCAATGCCTGCAATATCATCCTCTTTTCCAGGCTCTCACCGTACTGTTAACAAGAAGTATTTCGACTCTGCCCCAATCATTATCTCTGTTCCTCAGCCAACAGATGCCAAGTGGAAACTTCCAGTTCTATTACCCCTGCTGGTAGCCCTGTCTCAGGTCAGCCCCCTTCCCTATGGTCCAGCAGAAGCAGCAAGGCACTGAGGCAGCAATTCATTTTACAGACTACGACGTCACAACTACCTGCGAGATTAGTCACACAAGAAAGTATATGGGTGAGGAGGTGTGGAAATGACAGCTCTCAGGTCTAAAAGAGCAAAACAATCTTAACTTGCTAAGACCTACACATACCAGTAACTGTCTCAAGAAAAATTTATAATAGGTGACGCCCCCATCCTCCATGTTTGAAACAATCTATGTAGAATACATAGGAAACCGTCCTCTCAGTGATTTTCCATGGTTCCTTCCTCTCTTGCTCTCAAGTGAGGGAACTAGAGAGGGCTGACAGGGTGGTATTTAGAGCCTTAGTCTGTGGTCCCCTGGCGTGTGGTGTGTCGCAGCTGGGTAATCAGAAAGGAGTGGGCAAGGCTTCCTACACGAAGGACATTCTAATACGATGGTCACACTTCCCTTGATGCCTGGGATGTGCCATCCCTTCCTCTCACTTGAACATCATGGAGAAGAAAAGAACCCAGTGTTGAGTCATAGGCACTTTAACAATGGGAGAAAATAAACAAGCCAAGCAGATATCATTGCCCGTGTCTATGTGCAATCTGAAGTGAAAATGGTAGTGAAGGAAAAAAAAAAAAAAATCAGTGCCGCATCAGAATGCAACTGGTATAATATCAGCAAGTTACATGGTTTTCCTGGACTAAGATAATTCATTGTCTCAGTCCCCAAAACTGTAAAATAAAACAGTGAATAGGGCTTGTAAAGGTCATGCGGAAGAATTCAAACAACCAGAATACTATATTTTAAATAAGCTAATGTGGTGGGGAGAAGGGCGGAGGGCGGTGCTGGGATACATTTTGTGGCTTGTGTTCATGCCAAATCTATGCTCTGAAACTATAACCCTATATACTCACAACCAATATTTGGAATGACTCTGAGGACAGCAAGATTCCCAGACATCTAAGAGTCAGTTTGGGTCACTATTTCAGAAAAATGAACCAATAAACTTTGTTAAGTTTTTCAAAAAGGGTAGCATCATAAGGGAATTCTGGTTTACCAGGAGTTAACAATAAACATGTTAATAAAATTAGGATGTTCTAATCCATGGGATACATTACTTTGGCGATATCATAGCCTCCAGATAACCTGGCTAAATTAAAAGAGGGTATACCTGCTAAGGACGCCTTACTCCATACTTTATAGGACCACGCAATGCTTCCAGATAGTTAAAGAGCCCTGGGTCCTTGTCCTGACCCCGCCACTAACTTGCTGGACCCGTCACTCAGTTTCTCTGGGTCTCAGGGTTCTCATCTGTAAGGTGAGAGGGCTGGTCAAGATGACTTCCAAGGGCTCCTCCAATTGCAACTCTAAAAGCTTGCAAAGATCCATTAACAAAATTTACTGACTCATCTGACATTAGATTCCGATTGAGCTGGTGAGTAAAAAGAAGAAAACGAAGCTGATGTTTGAGACTGCTAACAACTAAAAGCTGGAAAACACATGGAAGCTGGTGAGCATCATGGTGAAATACACATCGGGTTCCTCTCCTGGGAAAGCTACAAAGCCTGGGGGTCCCAAGAGTTTATTGCAAAACCCCCTGAAGGTGCTTTATGTATCTGCAGGAGGGTCCTCTTCATTCATGCTGCCTCCTGCTCAGCAGCGTCTCAAGTACCGGCTCAGAAGGGATGGGTGAGGTGGGGTGTTACCCTTGGGACCCAGATCCCACACAAATGTCATCACTCGGGGCCTTCTGGCCACTGAACATAGCTTTCAAGGTCACTCTGATGCAGGGATTCATTGCCGCCGGAAACTGAGCGTCTGGGGATTTGCTACACCTCCCTCCTCCTGCCCTTACTAGCAGCAGGGAAGGGGGGCATACTCTGTCCTCTTGAGGGCCCGCAAAATTAGCCACAGAAAATGAAAAGTGGATTCAAAGGGCTATTGAGCTCTCTCAGGATTTAGTTCCCTCAACAGCTCTCTCTACGGAACAAATATGCTTCAGTGGGAAAGCCCAGGAAGAAAAAAAGTGACAGGAAAATTGAGGACTTATTATAAAACTCATGTTTAAAAAGCCATAATTATCACAATAGTGTCACCTAAACATTATTTACAAACATCCTTCAGCACAATTCCCCCTCTTTGAACAGCCCTCATCTAGATAGAGTGCTATTACTCAGGATAGCATTTTAAATTATTTAAGTAGTAAAACAAGGAAAAACGAGCATTTTTTCAATCAAAACTCTGGAGTGAATATAATTAAAATCGATGCAGGGAAACAGGCATAAAAGAGAGAGAATCTGACTTTTTACCTTTATGCTGGTAACTCCTACTTACCGGTTGTATAATTAAGTCAGTTTTCAAACACTGTTTTGTGGATTACTTGTTGGATAACCCCCAACACTGTAAGAGGAAGAGAGGGTAGAAATTCTTCTATTTTGCTGATGAGAAAACCGAGACTTAAGGGTATTAAATGATAAGCCCAAAGCAGAGTCACAATAAAAACCCAAATCACCAAATTTCTGATTTCAGAGTCTCCTCCAGGACACCACACAGTGTCCCAGTGATTTCATCTGCATGGTAAAAACCAAAATAATGTTTATATCAAACGCTGTCATATATTTTGCCTGGGCCTTGCTTTTAAACTTTCAGGCCCTCAGAATACTCTTAGCTTGAATCTTGGCAAAATGAAGCAAATTTCCAACTGCCACATAAATGGAGTTTTCTTTACGAGCAGCTGCAGGTAAGAACACGCCCCTCGCAGTCTGACGTCATTACCATAGTTCACCTCCTAACCCACTGTTACTTCTTTTAAATGACCAGGCCTATGGTTCATGGCCGTATTCTGATCACACAAGGGCACAAAAGTAGCAAATAATCCCACAGTC
The DNA here is from genome assembly GCF_949752795.1 of Hyperoodon ampullatus. Classification (NCBI taxonomy): domain Eukaryota; kingdom Metazoa; phylum Chordata; class Mammalia; order Artiodactyla; family Ziphiidae; genus Hyperoodon; species Hyperoodon ampullatus. The sequence continues at coordinate 76,316,006 of NC_136926.1, forward strand.
CACTTCCAGGCCCTAGCCAGCAATCAGAAATCTGACTGTGGGTCTTTGTTCATTCTATTTTTGGATGATACCATTTCGCAAAACACCTCTCAGCCTCAGCCCTGTTAATCAATAGTCATTTAAAGTAAATTTGTCATGGAAGTGTTTAAACACCTACGTTCAATAGTGTTTGCCAAAATAATGCATTTGCCCCGTGATTATAAATGATCAAATAACTAAAACACCACAGCAGCAGCAAAAACAGCTCTAGTCTGTGCTGAGGTGGTGGGTATGAGCTTAGCTTCATTTCTGGGATCCTGTTACTAAATCCACTGAAATAAATGAAGCGGGGCTAAGACCCAGAGCAGGGCTGGGTAGGGGGATGCGCTGTCCCAGACATGGTCTGTCCCAACCCTCTCTTCTCATAGCTGGACTCCCCTCCACCCACCCATCCACCCCAGTTTCTAGGACCAGCCCTAACCTTAGTGGAGACGTCTGAGTAATTTTGGTACAACCCTCTGGGACCCCACACCCAAGTCCCTCTGACTGCTGGCTCAACGTGACTTCCCACCCAGGCTCCTCTACCTACACTTGAGTCCTTTCCTGATTCCTTAGCCCTCCGGGTCTGAAGCTCCCTGGACTCCTGGCCGCCCTTCCATCCCTCAAGCCACCTGGACCTGCTGTCCCTACAACCATGTACCCCAGGACTGGGAGCCTGTCCTGAGAGACTGCCACCTCTGGAAACAGTCTTCAGTTCTGTCTCCTTCAACCTCCTATTGCAACCCATCACCCTGAGGGGACCCCCTCCCTTCCCCAGCCCTCCTGCAGCTCCTCCGTTTTATCTGGAAGTGGACTCCACCCATGGCCCCCACCAGACAAGTCTTCAGCACTCCTTCCGGACCTGGCCGGACCCCAAGAACAAGACCGGCAGCTCCTCCATCAACCGTCTGCATTTCAGACCTGGCTCTTACTTAAACGCCTCGGTCGGAGCCTAACATCTCTTTATTCGTGGAGACAGAGCTCGAGAGAGGCTGTCCTCACCATCACCCTTCACTAGTTACTTGAGATCTGCCAGTGGCTTGCACACAGCCACCTATTAATTGCCTTGCAGACATCATGATGCAGCAAATTTCACTGTTTTCACACAGAGGTGAGAAACCTGAGATCCCATTTTAATAAGAAATGTGCTTAAATTCAGTTGGCAAGACTGGGGCAAAACCAGGAATAGATGCAGGCTGACCTGGCTTCCTTCTTACTGTATGAGTCCTACTTGCGGAAGCCCTGTGTTTCTCAGGCACCAGGTTATATCAATGACCAGGTGCAGGAGGGCGGAGGAGGCACTTTTTAACCCACGTGGGGCGATCTGATGCCCCTTGGCCACAACCCTGTATTACTGGTGAGGGTTAGGGCTCCCTGGCATCCCAGTCACCTGCACGCACCGTTCAGAAGCCACCACGAACTCATTCCACCTCGCAGAATGGGACAGAGTAGGCACTTGCTCAAACTCCCACTTCAGTACTTCTGATAAAATCAATTGTTTCAAATAAAACTGGGAGGACTTTTGTACTTCCCACCGGTACCATCTAAGCTTCTTGGTTTCAGGCTTAGTTGACTTAAGTGAAATCAGCAACAGAGCATGAGAGGGCTGTTTTGGTGCTAATCCAAACTCTAAGTTGCTTCCAAAGTGCTGCCTAAGTCTCACAGACCATGTTCCCAGGGGCTCCATGACACAGTCATTAGAGACACAGTGTCACCGCAAGCAGTTCTGGAAAGAGGCAGGAGCTGCATCCCTCTCCAAGGGGGCACATGCTGCTCTCTGAAAATGGGCTTGAAGCTGTGGCGTGAATGAGCATCAAACTCTCTGTTGTGGGGGGAGACAGGGATGTTATGGGTTGAATTGTGTCTCCAAAAATGGTGTGTTCAAATCCTAACGCCCGGTACCTCAGAACGTGGCCTTATTGGGAAATAGGGTTGTTGCACATTCATCAGTTAAGGTGAGTTCACACTGGATTAGAGGGACCCTTAGTCCAACACGACTGGTGTGTTTAAGAAGAGAAGAGACACATGAGAAGAGAAGGCCATGTGATGACAGAGGCAGAGATTAATGATGCATCTACGAGCCACGGGTTGCCGGCAACACCAGAAGCTGGAAGAGGCAAAGAAGGATCGTCTCCTACAGGTTTCAGATCGAGCATGGCCCTACCGACACCTCCAGTGTGGACTTCCAGCCTCCAGAAATGTGAGAGAACAGGATTCTCTTGTTTTAAGCCGCCCAGTTTGTGCGACTCTGTTACAGTAGCCCTAGGAAATTAACCTAAGGGGGAAATGAACAACTGAGGAATCACAAAAACCTCTTGATTGAGAAGCAGCATCAAATAGGAAAGAGAAAACACAGACGTTCCCCAGCTTAGGATGGTTCGATTTAGAATTTTTCGACTTTACAGTGGTGTGAAAGTAATATGCGTTCAGTAGAAACTGTACTTCGAATTTTGATCTTTTTGGGGGCTAGCAATTTTCAGTACGATCCTCCCTTGTGATGCTGGGCAGTGGCAGTGAGCACAGCTCCCCATCAGCACGCGATCCCCAGAGTAAACAATCATACACTCACAACCATTCTGTGCCCAGATGATCCTTCTGTTTTTCACTTTCAGTACGTAATCAATAAGTTACATGAGATAGTCAATAAATAGGCTTTGTGTTCAATGGTTTTGCCCAGCTGTGGGCTAATGGAAGTGCTCTGAGCTCGTTTAAGGTAGGCGAGGCGAACCTTCGGTAGGTTGGCTGTATTAAATGCATTTCTGACTTAAGACATTTTCAACTTACGATGGGTTGATTGGGACATAACCCCATCGTAAGCCAAGGAAGATCTGTACATATTTGTGATCAGGAACATCTTTCACAGCGTGGCCGCCTGCCTGGTTGAACTGGAGGAAGATAGACAAGGCCCGGGGTCCCTAGAAGGAAACTTCCTTCCCCTAAGAAACTAGACCATCTAATTCAGGTCCTAAGTAGGGGAAGGAACGGGGTGGGGGCGGGAACAGTAGAAATTTTTTCCTCCCTGTTTACATACAAAATACTCCCTCCTGCATCCTGAGCCTCGGAGTCCCTCTCTGCCTCACGTGCTTACAGAAAGGTACTAATAGGTGTTTTCATAGTCATGATCTCATGTCATCTTCACAGCCATTTTTGCTACAGGGAAGGAGGGAAATATTATCACCCCCATTTTACACACAAGGAAAATGAGGCTCACACAAGATCACAGATGAGATGACCATCCTGAAAAGAACATCAGCTGACAAAAGGCCTTTTCAAAAAAAGGTGGAGTGGGGCTTCCCTGGTGGCGCAGTGGTTGAGAGTCCGCTTGCCGATGCAGGGGACGCGGGTCCGTGCCCCGGTCCGGGAAGATCCCACATGCCGCGGAGTGGCTGGGCCCGTGAGCCGTGGCCGCTGAGCCTGCGCGTCCAGAGCCTGTGCTCCGCAACGGGAGAGGCCACAACAGTGAGAGGCCCGCGTACCGCAAAAAAAAAAAAAAAAAAAAAAGGTGTAGTGGAAGTAGGAGGTGGGGAGTAAAAAACAGCCCTAAATCTTGTCTTTAAAAAAAAAAAAAAGAGCTCAACAAAAGTTCTAGAAGCCTTCCACGTCCAAAACAAATCAAATCTGTTGGCTGTGAAAAGCAGTCCTTTTACCTTTTTCAGTAGTTGTTCAGGTAATATTGCTTTGGACACAGTCCACTGATTCTCTGACCATTTTTTAAAGTGTCTTTGAGGGAAAACCCCAAACACATTTTCCAGGCTTGAAAATGTAAGTATTCTGGCCTTTGGTGTTCAGTCTCATTCAGTGCTTCCAAATCTTCACGCACTCCTGTGTAGCCACAGGGACCTTTCATAGCCATCACCCTGCACAAGCTGGACCTCAGTGTTTGAGAGGCTGGAACTCCACAGACTCACGTCCAACAACCTCTGATGACTGCATGGACCTTTTCCCAAAGCAACACTGCATAAGGGGAAGGAAGGCAGGGATAGAGCGGGGTGGCAGGCGTCCCAGGAAAGGATGGGACTGAAAGGGTTAAGCCGCAAAACACTGGGGATGAGAGCTTGGGTGGAGAGCTCTGACTGCAACCAGCTGCCTTTTCCATATATTTTAATCTTTCCCCCCTGGAAAACACCCAGTCACTCACTGGTCACTGAGAAGTCTTGACTTTCATACCCCCAACGCTGCAGCCAAGACGTCAGGCACACAGACCCCAGGACCTACAGCTCACCACTCTGGGAAATTACCTCTGCGAAATGCCGTCCCCACATTTTTGTCAGCTTGAAAATATTAAACACCACTGAAAGAAATTTAAGCTTTCTTTTTCAGATTTAAATGTGTACTTATTTCAAAATGAATTAGTAGTTCTCTGGGTTTCATAATGTTTGATTCATTAATGATAACTACAGCTTGAGAATTTGAAAGGGAAATTGCTTTCAGGATAAAATTAAATGCGAAACTCTAAGCAGTGATTCACTGCTGTTCCTATCTAAATTACTAATCCATGTGACAACCTGGTTGGCAGCACAAAAAAGAAATACTCTTTTCCCCCATTGCCTTTATAGACTTTGCTGAATTGTTTTGCAAATTGTCTAAACCCAAGTCCTAGATAATCCCTTGCTAGCAGCCTCCATTTCATTGTGGCATTTAGTACTTAGTGTCTCTATTGCCTCAGAGAGGTTCAGAATGGACGAATACTTCTGTGCCTCAGAAAAGAGTTTTCTCAACGTACAGTGCAATGGATTTCCAGGGCAACTCATTTTAAATTGAAGGCGAATATCTCCGTGCTATCTGTCCACATCCCCCCAAAAGAAACCTGCATAAAACTCTAAAAATGGCAATTTTCTTTTAGTTTGCAAGGAGGGCTAGCCAGCTGAGATTCAATTACATATCTCCCTGTTGGAATGATTGGGAACTAGAGTAAACCCTGTGGTCCAAAAGACAAGATAATATAATGTTTCCAAAGTTTCATCAAGCCCAGGTTATGCTGCCTCCTAAAATTTCTCTCAGGTCTGTTCCTACAACCACTGCCTGGGTCCACACCTTAGACCAGGGTGGAGAAGCAGGGATATTCCTGACCGTGTGGCCCCAACTTCCAAAGGCGCTCAGAGGACCAAGGTCCCACAGGGCACACCTCACTGGGAACCGCTGTCCAGACCACCACGACAACCCTGCAAACCAGGTCCATCCCCACCTCCAATCTCCCCCTCACTCCCACCACCCTGTGTACTGGTCCTAAATGGCAAGTCAGGTCCCCGGCAGCCCTCAGGAGCACTACCCCATGCCAGGGCTTTAATATGATGATGGCTTAACCCTTGGGACAATTCGGGGAAGGTGCCCTCATGGTCCCAATACTGCGGGGCAAGAGGTGGCAGCAAAGGCACTCAACACACTTGCCCAGGTTACAGAGCAAGAACATGGCAGAGCCAGGATTCACACCCGCACTTTCTGCCCAAGTTCCCATGCTTTGAACCATCTGAGCATGCCTCCCACAACTTCGAATATTCTACTTACTCCTTATGACCAAGGGAGTGGGGCCCACATGCCCACGAAGGTCTAAAGACCCTTTGGTGATTTGGTTACATTTCCAGCCTCATCCGATCCACACCCTCTTCTCCATCTTCCCCCAACTCTGGCTTTTCCAAACTATGCACGTGCTGTTCCCCCCACCTCTCCTCCCAGGAGGGCTCCCACAACCCCCCTTTATGCTCCTGCAGTGCCACATTCATCCCCTTCGTCAACCATTCACTACTTTCTATTGACATTGGGGACACACGTGTGTCTCCCCCGAGTCCGTGACCTTCTCCAAGGCGACAGCTCTGGCTCTTCCACAACCAGCCCCTGCGTGCCCGCAGCAGGGCCGCAGTGAGCCGGTCCCCAAAGCTTTGGAACTAATGAATGTGCTATGACAAATGTCTTCAAAGCAAAAGCAAAAGCAAAAGCAAAACCAAACAACAGACTTAGGGGCTTGCCCCAAACTGACTCAGGACCCTTAAGAGTAGGGAGGAGGACATGGGGTTTATGTGCCCTTTTTAAAAGCTCTGCCTGTCAGGGCATTTTTTTCCACCAAGCATTCAAACATGGCAACCTCGTGATGGCAAACACACAGAGCTATCTGCTCGCTAGCTCAAGGGTTTATGAAGCAAGCCTGTTTCAGATTTTAAATCAGCAAGAGATAACCTTCAGAGTGGGAACTCAAGAGCCACACATGAGTTACAAAAGCAAAGAGATGACAAACTGAATCCACAGCTCCGACTGGTTTTTATTGTTGTTTCCTGGCAGCAGGAGGGAGAGCAAAGAGATATTTGGAAGAAGGGGATTTTGTTGTTGTTGTTGTTTTTAATTTTAAGAAGGGAGGGTACCTATTCCCTACATCTCTTCTGTGGACCCTACCACAGGGTGAACCAATGTAAACCAGGCTGGACTCCCTGCAGCACCAGTCTGAACCATTCAGGCCTCTATTCCTGACCATGAACTTGGCATCAAATAAACCCAGATGCCATTGACAATGCAGCATGAAAAGCAAAAATAACAACTGTAACTCGGGGTAATCATCTGAAATATAAAATAATGTTCCTAAATCCCTTAGAATGGTTACCAATGTCCAGGGCACACAATTTCTCGGAGGAACCTCACGGTACTGTGAAAACACACAAAATGCACATAAAAATACAACTTCAACTGCTATGCTAGCTAAAACAAACAATTCATTAAACCAATTTCACTCACCTTCTTAGAACTTAATGAGCCCCTGGGGGACAATCTGGATGCCCCGTGGCTCCTTCACAAACCCTCATTCGTGGTAAGGCATGAAGCTGGGCTTTCCTTTCTCTCCATTTCCCTTGCAGCCAGCACTGGCCTTCAAGTGTTGCTATCAGCTTATGGCACCTATCTGCACCACGTTCAGGGGTGTTTCTCCCAAGGAAAAGCATTTTTTAAATATTTTCCAATGTTTCTCTTTTCTTCCCAGTTTATTCAATGTCTCAAGAGCAGCCACACCTGCTCAGTGTCAGCTTGGAGACCACAGGGCGGAGGGAAGTCCAGCCTAGTCACCCTTAGCTGACTCTGCAGGGCACTCACTGCCCTGGGCATCCAGAAAGGCCGTCTCAGGTCACAAGGATAAGTATGGGCTTTAGAAGCAACTTCAAAGTCGTCCACTAAATGAATGAGAAGCATACATCAATATTTTGCTGTGTAGTTCTGTGGAGAAAAGATGCAGAACAGAAAAGTGTGGGGGAAAGTCAGGACCAGGCATTGCAAAGGCAGCTTCATGAAAAGGTCAAGGACACACAGGATTCTTCAAAAGTGACTTAAAAGCAAATTGATAAAGAATTGCCTATTCTTGAGTTTCTTAGCGTTCCAACTTTAATGATTAAATACAAAAACTAAAAAGCATTCATTGTTCATAAGAATGTAGATCTTTCATAAGCATTTGAGGTTCTTAGAAAAGATTTTTAGAACATTCTAACATCTTGGTAATCTCGTTTGTTCTGGCAATATCCTAAGTTCTCCATTTCTTTGTAAGTAGGACTAGCTAAAGTAACTCCAGTCTTAACCATTTCAATCACCACAAAATTCTAATTACTGAAATCCACAGAAATGGGAAATGTCTATCCTCAAATTTGAACAGCTGACAGTACAAGGAACAATGATATAAAGACAAAATAAGAAAGCAAAGGTACCTTTGGACAGGAAGCCACGACAGTAACCGTGTAATTAGGATTCACGATAAGCATTTGTATATTCTGATATAGACTTACACGTTGAGCTCATTCATTCTGAATTCAACCCATGAGGGAAAAGATGGGCAAGTCTACCAACTCAAGTTAGGCATCGCCATATATATTGTCCTATTACATCCTTCCATTTCTCCCAAACCTCCCCCTCTCTTGAAAAGAAATAATAGAAAATATAGAAATATTATTTTACTGGACCCATATCTAACACTAATCCCCTGCTTTTAGGATTGTAAGGAGGCTGGAGTTCATGGGGTGGGTAGGTGTAGAAAGCACAGCAGGAAGCCCTCAGTGGCCAAATTTCACTGCAGCCATGATGTGGCCTGTGTACTCCAAACAAGTTTTACTTATCACAGTGTCTGAGGATGGGATTTATTATTGCAAATATGCACAAGTAATGGTATTTTTAAAAAATCCTCATGTCATGCATCTCCTTGTCTCCCACAGAGCTGTGTCTACTAAGTGCTCTCATCTGCTCTGGTTTCTTCTTCTACCCAAGGAAGAAAGGGTCCCTCCCCAACCCCGGCTGACCCTTCACCCCTGGCTCTTCACAGCTGGCGTGGTCCCTCGAGAAAAGACTTCACATCCCTGCTGGCTCCATTGCCCCAAAGTCCCGCCCCTTATTTGTGTCTTGACCAAGCAGACCCCAAACCCCACTCCCTGAAGGTTCTGCTTCAGGATGTCACCCTTCTTTCTCTCCGTTCTTTTAAGGTTAACCAAGAAAGAAAAAGGGTCAAAGTCCTATCTCCCTATCAGCATGTTTGTAGACCTCACTTCTCCAGATCCAAGAAAAAGAAAAGTGAAGCCAAAGTAAGGGACCACCTCCATCCGGGGCAAAAAGGTCCAGTTTAAATTGAGCGCCCACTGCCTTTCCGTATCCATGCCTCCTGCCTCACTGTGATGCTCACCCTACTCCTCCCTCCACTCCCGGGGTCCCTCCCACCACACCATCCTCAAGTCTCAGCCTACCTGCCCAGATCGCGTTACAGCTTGCGGTCATCTTTTTCACCTTCCCTCCATCGGACCTGCACCTGCTTCTCAGAGGGGCTAAAAGAAACCTGATTCACAGGATTAGCTACTATACCCTTATGGAGGTGAATGTGTAATCCTACCCAAGGGCACTCACATTTTAGCAAAGGACTCGTGGATACAAAACCCAAAAGGAACAGCAAAAGGAACTAATTTATACTGATTGTCTGTGTACCAGCTCCAGCTCTCAGATACACCATTTAACTTCTCTGGGCCTGCCTGATTCCGACCTCAGACTATCGTTCTGAGAATTAGTGAGGTGACATATACATAACACTGAAAACAGCACCCGGCACGCTTGCAAGGGCTCCGTGCACATCAGTTATCAGTATTAACCTTCACAGCAGTGACCCTTCGAGACAGGTACTGCTGGCCTCATCTTAAATGAGGACACGGAGTGATTTGCTCAGGATCTAATACATAAGAAGCAGAGGAGGGATACAGCCCTCAGTCCACTGAGTAACCACCGTTCATGCTGTCTTCTCCATACCACAAGGAATGAATCTCTAATGGTAAAGCCAAGGACACTGCAGGCCAGCAGAGTGAAAGTGCATTAGCGGGTCCTGTGGTATGCTGAGGGTGCCCCATCAGAAGGAAAGGCTGGACGGTTGGGGTGCGCGTCGAGTGATTCCTGGAGCACGACTGGGGTTGAACAGGATGTTATGTTCTATCAGGGTTGATTCAAGGCCTACCTCTGAACTGCAGAGACCTCAGTCTATCATTTCACCTCATTTAGTCTCAGGTTTTCCCGACTATAAAATGGGAACAAATTTACTCGGGAGGTGGTAAGCTCCTGACACCGGGAAGTGTTCATGGCAAAAGGTAAAACTTCTCATGAGGGAGGTTCCAGAAAAGGATCCTGCGGTCAGGAGGGCAGCAAACCTGATGTTGGTTACTCCCAACATTCAGAATGGGTAGTTCATAGAACAGGCTAGAGATGAACAATGTTTATTTTAAAAACTTAATACCAGAGCCAAAAATATTGCTAATGACCTTGATACTATCTGGTTAAAAACTCTGAATGAACTCTGGGCAGTCTGGTTTTTGATCTCCAAAACAGGATCCATAATTAGGCCCCCTTCCTCTCTGGCTTGTCCTACATTCGAAAAGCATTGGCTATTCTACTAAAGTGGACTTCCCTCAAAATAACCTCACTATTCTCTACTTCCACATAATTTCAGCAGCTACTCTTTGCACTATAATCTCCGGATGAATTTCTGGTATAGAAACAAAATAGCCACAATAAGATAAATTACAACTCTATTGTGACCAGAGCACAGAGTGACTGAAATTAAAACTCTAAAATTTTTAGCATTTCATTGTTAATATTATGTTCGTTGAAGATGCTTATTGTCAGTATATTTTGTTTCTGATAGCAATTACTTTTTATCGGTACTTTTCAATACTGCGAAGTTTTGAAAGATCACTGTGTTATAATGAACTGATGTACCAATGCTACTCCTGAGTTTCCATCCTGGTTCTGCCACTTGACAGCATAATCTAGAGCCAGCTGCTAGACCTCTCCGTGCCTCAGTTTGGTCATCCAAAAAATGGGGACAAAAACCTACTTCTAAATTATTGTAAGTATTACGTTGGGTGACTATGTAGAGTTTTACAAGATGCTTTGGATTTAGTGACTGCCAAGTACATATCAGTAATTTTTTTTCACTTATAAAATTGTGAGACCAATTTAAAGATATTTAATACTTAAAATTTTACCCCAAATTTTGCAATCTCCATACTTAAAAACTGGCAGGGCTTACCTCTTACAGCACTGCGGCTAACACCACCACCTCCTTTTTTTCTGCCAACGTACTAAACTCCCATTACTCAAAAGTTAGTTATGAACGTCAGCCCACCTAAAATTCTCTGAAGGAGGAAAAGCTCTTTCTCCATAACCCAGAGGAAGTGGACTTGTTTTCTGAGAAAATGGAACAGGCCAGATCCCAGGACAGCAGATTCTAGCTGAGATTGTATTGGTAAACAAACATCAAGAAAGGAAAATTAAAGCTGCTTTACTCCCCAAAGTATTTTCCTAATCTACCTTAATAAGCATAGTTTCATTCTGTTTACTCACAACCATTTTTCATACATTACTAAATGAATTTTGTCTGATTAAGTTAATTTTAGAAACATAAAAACTTAGTTCAGGTTTCTACTACTGTTTTTACCCATTTGGGCTCTGAGTATATTTTGGTTCCTGAAAACCTAACCCAACATCTTACCTTAATACCAAAGGCAAAACTACATGGCAATGTGCCCCGACACTATCTCCTTGCAGCCACTGCTCAACACCACATTAAGAAAAGAATCAAGATAGTCAATACGTCTTTTGAATAGTAGACAAATATAAACGAAGTCAAAGGTGGTAACTGACATGACACTTCTGATTACAGATACAAGATTTAGCTGTCAAGATGCAGTGCCCCCAACGAGGAAAGGAAACTTTCTGATGCTATAGCCCTTAATCAACCAGTACCACCAAGATACCATATCCAAAAAACAGTGTGGGAAATACAAAAAAGCATTAGATCTCTGCAGTGCTCAAGGAGATTAAAAACTAGTTAGAGACGTAACAGTTCACACTAACATTTACTGGTGAAAAAAGTAGTAAGCTAGGTCCCTGGAATGCAAAGATGAATAGGTGGGCTCAGCCCTCAGCCCTGATCTGCCCTTGGTCAGCAGCTGGCTGTCCCCAGGACCTACATTAAGGTCTGCGAGACAGAGGAGGCAGCAAAGGCCACTCTCAGCTGCGATTATCGGGGATTCAGTGATGGGATCTGAGAAGGGAATTAAAGGAAGAGTGATGATTTGAATAGAAGGCCAGAGGAAGAGGGAGCAGGCTGGCCGGTCCCGAGCACATCTAGGGGCTGGTGAGTGAACCGGCTTAGGTGAGGAGAGGGTCTTCCAACCAGGTTCCCAATATTCCAGGCAGGGTCCCATAGGGAGCACTTCTCATGCACGGTCCGTAAAGCATTTCAAATCTAGAAGAAATCATAACCAATTTAGGAGCAATACATAGAAATCAAGCTACACGATAACGTGAAGTCACATACCACTTTTAGTTTTCGATACGTGCAAGTTTCCTCTGCTGCAGATAATTTGTTTCTTTGTTCCTACCGTTCTTTTTACCTATGTCCTTTCACAGCCAGCCCTTGAGAGGTTCTCTCTCACACTGGGTAACACGGTTCAAAACTCAGACTCACAATGACCACCTGGGTGTGCCTTACTCTCGAAAGAACAGCTCTGACCTCGCTACTAAATGCATTTCCAAAGTGAACTCTTGATTTCTCCCAAATCTGGTCCTTCCTCCACAATTTTATATTTGTTACCACTATTCACCCAGTAGCTCAGACGTGAAAACCTGTTTACTTCTCACCTCTCATTCAATCGGTCTCCAAAATTCTAACTTTGTCTCGGAAACGCTTCTTGCTTTCGTTCACCCTTTCCATTCCTGTGGCCTCCCCTGGAGTCCAAGTCTTCCCCACATCTTCTCTGGACCCCAACTGGCCTCCCCAGCTTTGTCCTTTCCTGCCCCGATCCATACCGACTGCTGCCAGATGAAGCTTCTGAAAGCACAGCTTCACGTCCACATCCTTTCCTGCCCCACACCATCAATGGCTTCCTGCAAAATAAATGCCAAAGTCCCCCTCCCACCCACCATTCTAATCCTTTTCCTACAAGTCCTGCTCACATGCTCCAGGCTTCAGGCAGAAAGCATTTTTTGTTGTCCAGAAGACAAGATCCACCCTCCCTTACCACCTTGCTGCTGCAGAAATGCCACTCCAGATGTCCAGATGACTACCTACCCTTCCAGGGCATTGGCATATGCTACTTCTTCCATGAAGCCATTCTAAACCCTCTAGCAGGAAGTCATCTTTCCCCCTCTGAACTCCAAGGCCACTTCATCCAACACCACCGGGCACTTGAGTTCCTTGTGTCTATGTGTTCTTATTCCTACAAAGGTAACCTCCTAAAGGAGCATCTCTATATAAAAATAATCAAACTAACGTGCTAAATTAGCACTTTCTTACAAGGAAGCATTGTGTCAAGAGTTATGGAAAGGGCTTCCCTGGTGGCGCAGTGGTTGAGAATCTGCCTGCTAATGCAGGGGACACAGGTTCGAGCCCTGGTCTGGGAAGATCCCACATGCCACGGAGCAACTAGGCCCGTGAGCCACAACTACTGAGCCTGCGCTCCGCAACAAGAGAGGCCGCGACAGTGAGAGGCCCGCGCACTGTGATGAAGAGTGGCCCCCGCTTGCCACAACGAGAGAAAGCCCTTGCACAGAAATGAAGACCCAACACAGCCAAAAATAAAAATAAATTAATTAAAAGAAGGCTCAACATTAAAAAAAAAAAAAGGAGTTATGGAAGACACAAGGCCATCAGCTGACAGTTTAGCAGGGAATTATGCTCAATCCATGTAAAAATAAAGCAATAATATCACGAACTCTTTTTAATCATCATATACAAACGTTAGTTGAAGTCATAAAAATACAGGATATCTCAGACAAAGTGAGTCTCCTTAACAGAATGAAAAATCTGAGGCAGCATACTACAGTGGCTTATACCATAAACTCTGGAGCCATTCATGGCTGGGTTCTAATCCCAGCTCTGGCATTACTTATTTTGTGATCTTGGGCAAATCATTTAACCTCTCTGTGCCTCAAGTTCTTGTAAATGGAGAAATCAAAACAGAGATATTAGTAGTACCTTCCCCTTAAGGCTATTGTGATAATGATGCACATACTGTATACAAAACACTTAGAGCCTGGCACATAATTAGTGTCATCCATATTAGCTACTCTTATTCTTATTCTTGTGCAAATGTTTTATCTGGGGATAAAAAAAAAAAACACAGAAGAATCAGATATTTGGTAGTTAAGATGCCAGCAGGATTTTTTCTAGAAAGAGAGACTTTACCATCTTAAAATCCTGAGGTCAGATTTGTTCTGTTTGCTGACAGGGAGTCTTTGACAGGTAAGGTAAAATCCACCGGGGGTGGCTCTTTTGTACAATGGGCTGAACGCTGTGCAAATGGGGCAGGCACCGAGACCACTGACTCAAACACAAAGCTTTCAGCCAACGAAGGGCTCAGCCACAATCAGCCATTGTCTCCCACAAACAGCCCCTCTGTTGTCATCCAGATGAGTGCCAAATGAAACCGTTTGACTTACGAGTTGCGGACAGTGGCTCTGCGTCGACACAACTACAAATCCAATTAACTGCTGCAAAGGAAATCTAGCACTAGGCATTGAATTTGGTCTGAGAAGCAAGCTTTGGGGTTCAGCATTTTAAGGGACACTAATCCACATCACTCAGCTGGACTAAGCATACAGGAGTCCGTTTCAAAGCCCATCACATCATATACAGTGATTTATTTGTTAATGGTGTGGGGAACAGCTGTGACTGTAGGGTATCAACATCTGTCATTTTCCCCCCAAAATATGAAAACGCATTCAACATAAATTACCACAGATATCTCAACTTGAACTTGCATTGCAGGCTCATATTCATACACAGTGAAACGAGAACCGCTGGGACATGCGATGTTTTATTAACTTTTTACTAAAAGTATTTATAGCTCAGAGCTGCCTGTTATTCACAGGTCAGAATTATTAGAGTGGTGGAATAGCAAATCCACATTTATCATCCTCTTATTTTCTGATACATTTTAGAAATTAAAAGAATTATAGCAATAAGACTGATGCTACCTACACAAGAACAAACAAATAAACAAACTCTCTTTTTTCATGGTTAGAATGTCTGATTTTACTCACTGCCTGGAATACTGGCATGGCTGCTTCAGCAAAGTCCCTTCTTCCCAAGCGTCAGGGAAGGTTAGGGAAGGCAGACTGGCTGCCAAAACACTGGCCGAACGCATGTGGTTTAATTTCTTCACGTTGCATCTCAGTGCAACTTGGTAAGGGAGGTTCTGCTCCACACGGTCGCTCAGGACAGGGGTCCTTCCACCCTGTGACTCCATCATACCCCAGGGCTTCATAGTTCTCCCCGGCACCCCCCTGCAGCTGGCCAGCAGACCAGAAAGAGAGTAGATATGCAAAAGGACCCCCACTCTTAACTGCCTCTCATTTCCTCATCCTTTCGTGAGAACCAATCTCATGGCTCCACCTACATACAGAAAGTAGTCCAAGACAGTGGTTGTCAACTGGGGGCAATTTTGACTCTCAAGAGGCAGGTGGCAATGTCTGGAGACATCTCTGATTGTTACAGCTGGGTGACTGGCATCTAGTGGGTAGAGTCCAGGGAAGCTCCGAAACGTCCCCCAGTGCACAGGACAGTCTCCCCACAACAAACAATTAACCAGCCCCAAATGGCAATATTGCCGAGACTTTGGTAAGCATCTAGCCAGTCTCCACAATCGCACATACATCAATGCTCGGATCCACCACCATTTCCCACTACCAGACACTCTCATCAATCCCAACAAATCCACGTATCGATAGTCTGTTCCTCCATTCATTCATCCAAGCTCCAAGCTCCTAAACAAGACAAGGTCTTACAAGTCAAAGGACTTCACAGTGGAACAGGGGAGGCAGGCATATGTAGAATGATCAGACATGGGGTAAGTGGGATTTACACGAACAAATGGAAGGGCGAGTAATGCCGGCTGAGAGAGTGGGAGGAGAAGCCATCGGGAAAGTGGAACAGGAAAGACGTCTTGAAGGAAGCATAGACTCATGGCTTCCCATCGACATGTTGGGGGGCGGCGTTGCAGGGTGGTGGAGAAGAAAAAGGTGGTTCCAGGAAAAGGGAACTGTACAAACAAAGGCATAACAATATGAAAGGATGTGATTTAGTCCCGTTTTGTTTAGGGGAAGAAATAGGAACTAGGGGAGGAGGGATAGTAAAAAACGCTTTTTGGTTCCAACAGTTTTCAGCAGTTTATTCATGAACGTCTTAAGCTCCCAGCCACACACACTGGCTTTCAGTCAAGTGGCCCTTGAGAAACAATTCACACCACCAGGCTTCACAGAAACTTGTTAGCACAGGGCAAAGCCCAGGTAATAGCTGGAAATCTCACTGCAAATTTCCCACCAGGACCTGTCACAGAGTCTTTCAAACCATGCTACCTTAAAGCCACCATGAAACTGATTCAGGCAGATGGTTGACCAAATGCATCCATCTTTGTTCCCCAAAGACACGACAGTGCAGAAGTCA
The DNA here is from genome assembly GCF_949752795.1 of Hyperoodon ampullatus. NCBI lineage: Eukaryota > Metazoa > Chordata > Mammalia > Artiodactyla > Ziphiidae > Hyperoodon > Hyperoodon ampullatus. Next base: position 76,331,964 of record NC_136926.1, read on the forward strand.
GATCTCTTCCTAAATTATGTTACACTGAACCTGTTGGGTTAAACAGGAAAAGCTTTTGCTTCTTCCGATCTTTAATTCCAATTGTGAATGTAGCTCCCAGGCTGTGGTTAAGAGCACAGACTGCCCGGGTTCATATCCTGGCTCGGGCATAAATTCACTGTGTGACCTTGAAGAAGTTACCTAAGTTTCCAGGATCTACTGCCTCCCAGATAATGTGCTTAAAGCTCTTAGCACTGAACCTGAAGCATATAATAAACACTATCTCTATCTTTGTACCATAGCCATCTCTTCTGCCCCCCAAAATTGTCTTTCAGTTGTCATAAAATACATTGTGGAATCTGACATAGTTGGGAAGGAAAATATCTGATGAACTTTCATGTTGTTTTGTAGAATATTACTAATAGCGACTTCAGTTTGCTTGGGCCAGATGCTATTAATTACAAACCAACATCCCCATGTAAACAACGGTGGTTCTTAATTTTGGAGCTAAAATTAAAATTTTTTAAATACCACACTCCGACACAATTATTTACCCCCATCATTCTCTTCACTCACGCTTCCTCCCTCGAACTGTTGCCTCTCTCTCTCTAACTCTTATTTTCACTGTGATCAGCTTCCGGAAAACAGTGTATCTAGTTGTTAAGTACTATAGATTATATCGAACGACACTAATCACCTAGCACTAAAAAGCCTCATAAAAGGAAGAAATTTGTTTCTTTACAAGTCAGAATCTCGAAGGAGAAGTTAAAACGAGGGAAGCGGCCTCCAGAACCCGGAGGAGAGTCAGCCTGTTCCGAACTGCTCCTTCCTATGGTGAGTGGGAGACATCTAGGGTCTTAGGCTACGTCAATTCCCATCCACCTTTACGAAAAGTGGAAACAAAATTGAATGGCAATGCCTTTTGCAATAAGTCAAGAACAAGGAATAAAACAAAAGTCAAGCCAACCAGAAGAACTAGGCTGAATCACGCTTAGGCTTGAAAATTGATGATCACTGCCCTCCTAATTTACAAGGAATTCTAAATTGTCTGGACAGTGTCTTCTTCAATTTCCATTGCAGACTGGACTTGATCCCAAGAGAATGTTATTTTAAGGAGCACATTAAAGAGAGGGTTTGGCATCTGCATGGACAGATTTCAACAAGTGAGGTGTAATAAGTCTGGAGTGAAATCTGTCGTGTGCTTTTAAACTTCTTAGTAAAGACACTTTTCCTTGTACGTCAATGAACTTCTTGTAGGGAAGTACGACCACCCTGAGGTGCAATTCTCAAAAACTTTATTATTTTGATATAAACTCAAGGCGTATGAACAATAAATTTTTGATAGCTCTGACTCCACTGTTGGAAAAAAAAAAGTAAACTATGGACTCTGCAAAGAAACACTCTCTTTGAACTACTATTTAGTATTTTGTGTATAGAAATAAAGGCAATTTAGTAAATGAATTCTGTTTACCCGAAAGATTCCCCCTCCGTAGATAAGCTATTTACCTTCTTCTTAGGTGAAGTAAGAAACCATGAAGAAATCTGGCTTATCAGGAACATAAAAGAATATGATTTCTCAGCGTACATAATGATGACATGGGAAACTGATGCGAAGGGTAATGTGAATGTCTGGCAATTGCCCTCAGGTGCTCTGGGCATGAGATTTAGAGAACTGGCAAGCAGCAAACTAATTACTGTTTCTGGCAATTTGTTGCGGGTCCTAACATCCCTGGATAAACAGTTAACACTTCTCAGGAAGAAACAGAAAACAAAAGATTCCCATGTGAAGCCTCAGCTAAAGACTAGAAAAATCTGTGGCTTATCTAAGAGCCTTATAGGTTGCCATCAGTCCTCCGTGTTAATAGCGAAGATTCAGGAAGAGGGAACGCTGGCAAATGGGAGCCCGGCTCTGGACATCTCCATCCAGCAGTGTGGAGCCAGGCCTGGTCCCCTTCCCAGCCCCCACTTGGAATTAACAGACTCATCAGGAAATCCCTCCCATACCTTTCGGAGGAAAGCACTGAGCACTGTGTACACAACCGCCTCCATCACAGCCCACACTACCGTCACGTTTACAACAGGGGCACGTTCCAGAAGCATCCTAGCTGCAACCAAAAGACAAGGCAACTCATCTGCTGGTGTCGTGTGGTTTCACCGAGAAGAAAAAAAACGCAAGTCGAGAAGGGCCTAAGCTCCTACATAAATACACTTCGGATATCAGCACAACAAGGAATCTGCTTGCAACAAGAGCAGATCTGGGTTTACACACTTTCAAATTAGGTATCAAAGGCCCAGGCTCAAATCCAGGCTGAAATGGAACCCAGCTCTTAAAGCTATTTCTGAAGATTAAATTGATTCCAGCCTTCCTTCAACAAATATTTACTGAATGTCTACTATGTACCAAGTTCCATTCAACAGCCCTATCAGGCATAGCAAATACCACTGTCTAGGGGAAACTTCTTAAAGATTCCATTAACTTTATATTTTGCATTCTACACTCTAGTTTTTGTGCCTTTATTAAAGAGCTCTCTTCTTTAAAATAATACTAATAAAGATTCCATCCAAAAAGCAGATTCAAATATAGATTGACAGCCACACTGCCTTCTCCAGTCTTATCCTGCCCCATTCTCTCCTGCCTCCTGTCTTACGATGGCTGTGTCTCTAACGATGTGAAATGTCTACAAAGCCTGCTTCAGGATGTGAACAACAATCATAGAACAAGGACAGGACCCCTAAGTAGGGTGACCAACTGGTCCCAGGTTTCCTGGGACTGTTCTGGTTTTAAAATGGCAAGTCCCTCAATTCAGGTACCCTCTTAGTCCTGGACAAGCTGAGTCAGTGGGTCACCCTACCCCCAAGAAACCAGACCTCAGCAAAGGGAGGTACATTACTTCACTTGCCTGAGGGAAATGAGGCCATAGGAGAAAGGCGCCTGGTGCCCTTTAAGGAAGGCCTGGGTTGCCTGTGGGCTGTCTTAGAACCTCACAGCTTCCTCCAGCTTCCTCCTGAGAAGGCCTATCCTTTTAAAATGCCACACCATTTAAGCTTTACAAAGACTTTCCAATGACAAGACATACAGAAGAAATCTTCACATAAATGCCGAAGGCTGGAGTTATTTGGATGTGGGTATTTCCTTGGCTAGTTTAAGAGCTCCTTCAGTTTAGACCATAACTATTCACCCCAAGATTTCCAGAATCCAGCACCAAGACTGGTGGATGGTAAATACTACATAAAATGGACGTTAATAATAGCTGCCATTATGCAGGGCTTGCGATGTGTAGGACAACACACTAAGCACTTTATATAAATGATCTCACACTCACAATAACTCAGTGAGGTTGATTGACCTCCATTTTCCAGAGGAAGAAACCAAGGCTCAGTCAGACCTTATTTACTCAAGGTCATTAGGACAGAGCTCATGTTTGAACCCAACCCATCTTGCTTCAAAAGTTCCATGTCTTCAACCATTCAATTGAATTAGGTTCAAGTAAGGTGAGCATATATAGTAAGGCATCAAGAACTGAGAGAGGAGAGTATCAGACACATTTCTTTTATTCTCTCCACTTTTAGTGTTGCCATTGCAAGAAAAAAAAAAAAGGCAGAAACCAAATCAATTATGAGTTAAGCTCATACATTAAGCTAAGGCAAGGTAGGGATTTTAGTGAGAATTGGGCAGAATTGTGCCTGGCAAACAGTAGGCACTCAATATTTGAATAAATGTAATAAATACAATTGCATACCTAATATGAGGTTTAAGTTCTTGATGCTCAGTGTTTCAAAGGCTATTTTACCCACCACCATAGGTGAATAGATGAACTCCTACCTGAAGCTTCTGAAGGGTTAATGTGAGGGGGCAGGAATACATGGACAGGTACTTACCCCAGTTAGGGATGGCTGGCACTCTACCTGCATGGTAGAGATCTACCCTCCTGCTCTCCGACCACTTTTAATCTCATTTAACCTGAAAGGAAGCAATCTGCAAACCTACAGAGCAACACAACTGCAAAAGAACATCACACCAAATACTTTGTTTTTGAGACATTTATCTTAGCTCCATTCATTATCCGTCAAACTGAGAACATTGTTTTAATGTTAATATATTCCTGGCCATTTTCTCCAAGCAGCTGAACACATTTCCTCTTTCATAATAACACTATCCATAATGATCGAGCATTCCGAGGGCTAAAGAACTTTCTATCATGTGAATCATTCCAAAATCAAAAGAAGTGAGGGAAACCAGATGTCCCTCCCAAAGGCATTTATGGCCAGAAGTTAATTAAGAAGGGAGGGGTGGTAGCCATTTGTGGGAAACTGTCACCCACTCTTGTCAAACCCAAACAGCACAATCTGCTCCTCGAGTTGGTTGGCTGGCTTGGTGGAGTGTAGAGTTCTGATGCTGCTTACTGTATGTCCCCAAGAAGAGGGGTTTTTTGTTTGCTTTGTTATTGTTTTGTTAGAATTGGCCCAATTCAAGTCGAAAAACAGGCCACCAGTAACAATTCATTTTGTTAGAATGATGACCCTCTATGAGAATGTTCACCTCCCACCCACTGGTATGCACACTGCAGCCTGGCAACTCTAATATGATTCAACATTTAGTCATTATTAATGCGAGGAGGGGAAGCTCTTAAAAATAATTTTCTCTCTTCTTAACTTCAATTCTACAGGCCCAAAGCATATATAATTCCCTTACCACAGTAAGTCAAAATCATTTCTGTGTTTTCAATGATTGAGTATGTATGGAGCCCTTAATTTTTACAAACGTGGTAGGGAATACAAAATAAGGTCAAACCTCATCCAGTCTTCATCTTTAAGGAACTTGCAAGAGAACTGAGATTCTGCTGTTTTAACCTCTACATCTACCAGCCTGCAGGCCCCTTGGAAAGAACTGTACGCCTTACCCTCTCCCCCAGCTGAGCAATGACTTGTGATATGTGGCTTGATGACAAAAGACACCCTGGGACATCTTGTCAACACACCTCCTGTTACATGAACTAGCTTTAGTGGGTTTCTATTCTTGGCAATTAAACAGAAAGAAAAAGACACTTCAATCTTAGGTGATAATACAAGGACAATCTATGGTAAGTGCCCTTTGTAGAATGAATGTTGAGTGAAATGAGAGAGGTAATTTTGACAGAGAACTGTGGAGGCGGCAGGGATTGCTATGAGCTAAAATGACGGAGTTAAGTTTTTTAGGGGAGTTAAGAGCTGAGTCACACCTTTAATGATGGGGTATCATGAGGCACAGGAGCCTGTAGGCCACAGAATATTCCAGGATTAAGAAATAGGGCCATGCAAAGCATTTTGGGGGACTAGTGGGCTAACCATCCCAGCTAACGTTGTGTTTTAAAGTCATGCGGAGCAAAAGTCAAAGTTGGACAGGAAGCTGGGGCTGGGAAAGCCAGGAATGAGAGAAATAAGGTTCTCAGCTAAGATGTGGCAGTGGGGATGGAAATCAAGGAAGATGTAGGAACTGTCACTAAAGATGCTCAGTCCACTACTTACAATAGCCAGGACATGGAAACAACCTAAGTGTCCATCAACAGATGAATGGATAAAGAAGATGTGGCACATATATATGATGGAATATTACCCAGCCACAAAAAGAAATGAAATTGAGTTATTTGTAGTGAGGTAGATGGACCTAGAGTCTATCACACAGAGTGAAGTAAGTCAGAAAAACAAATACCGCATATTAACACATATATATGGAATCTTAAAAAAAAAAAATGGTTCTGAAGAACCTAGGGCAGGACAGGAATAAAGACGCAGACGTAGAGAATGGACTTGAGGACACGGGGAGGGGGAAGGGTAAGCTGGGACGACGTGAGAGGGTGGCATGGACATATATACACTACCAAACGTAAAATAGATAGCTAGTGGGAAGCAGCCGCATAGCACAGGGAGATCAGCTTGGTGCCTTGTGACCACCTGGAGGGGTGGGATAGTGAGGGTGGGAGGGAGACGCAAGAGGGAGGGGATATGGGGATATATGTATATGTATAGCTGATTCACTTTGTTATACAGCAGAAACTAACGCACCACTGTAGAGCAATTATACTCCAATAAAGATGTTAAAAGAAATAAAAAACTTAAAAAATAAAGATGATCAGTTAATCTGTTAATAAGCGGAACACCAGTGTGAATAATAATGGTCCCTATTTCCACAGTATCTCTCAAAGCTTTTACCAAAATCTCACCAGTTCTTGTAGAACCTCAGTGAGGAGTATGTTACGTGTGATTATCTGGACTTATTAATGGAAAGTGAGGCAGAAAAGTTACACTTCCTTGACAGGTAGGAGTAAGACGGGGATGGGGGAGCAGAAAGAGAAAACACAAGCACAGAAGCCTGCGTTCGGAGACTCCATTTCCTCACGACTTCCTCTCCACCAGCAGCACATCTGCATTTGATCAATCCCTTCCTTGCAGGAAGTCTGCTACCCCAGGAAGCCTATGTGATGTTACAATAATAACCTTTACCATGCAGGATGTTGCAATGAGTTTCATCCATGCAGGAATTAATAAATCAAGTGGTGAATACGGCATCCTTTCCTACTCAGCCCCTGACTCCCAGCAGCTCACAGGTACCACACCCGCCCACCCCCCTCCCCGCCCCCCGACACACCCACACACCCACACACACACACACAACTCCACAAGGAATGGGCTCCAAGGCCTGCACAGCCACATCAGGTCTCCGCCAGGAAATCCCAGGCCTCAAGAGCTACTCAAAGGAAATGCAAATCACATAGACACTACTTGAGGCCTCCCTCCTGAAATCTCACAATGACAGTAAGTCAACTGGAAATAGAAAATCCTTAACCATAAAACAAGTACTTGTTTTATCCTGGAACATACAGTGTAGCTCCCAAAGCCCTGAGGGAAGGATCAGGAAAACCAACGCGTTCCTTCCTTCCTTCCTTCCGGCTTCCATGACATTGCGACTACGTCATTGTGACTGGCAGTGCCAGGAACCACGTTCCCTCCACAGGGGTCTTCTACCTAGATGGCCAACTTCACTATGAAAGTAAAACGGTAGGAACTCAGAGGCCAAACAAAATATAGACAGGTATTTTGGAGCTTCCCAAAGATATTTCAAGACCAGCCCCTCCGGGCTTAATTTTCTCCCTCTCTCAGTCTGCGCCTTGCCCTGAATTAGTACCTGGAGGTCTTGGATGGGTTGCATCTGATCTCTCTGCCGGTTTCTCAGCTGCTCATCTCCACCTCAGAACTCCTACGGGAGCAATACTTTGTCACTCAAGGAAAGCTGGACTAGGGGGCAGCCTCTGGACTCTTAGGCCAACACTGAGGTCCTCTGGTCACTGACTCAGGAGCTAGCAGTCAGTTTACCACATCACCTGCCTACAGAGAGCTGTCTGTAAAAATGACTTCAACAAGGTGATTACTGACCCAGAAGCCATACTCTTTTGTTCAATTCCATACTTATGCTGAAGGTACATATCAAATCCTAAACGTTCTCATCCATGCACGCATTTATCACAACAAAGATTATTTGCGTGACCAGCACTCTGCACAGCAAAATCTCTCAACAAGCCACCAGCCGCTTAATCCATAGCCCCTCACAATGTCTATGCCACAGAACCCAACTATATTTAGGGAGGGTGCAGCAAGGAAGGCTTTAAAACTTACCACCCTCATAGCCACCACGGTTGCTGATGAAAGTCTGAATGTCCCAGAACTCTCAGGTGTTCCATTAGCCCTTTGACCAGAAAATACCTCTTGTCCAAATTCCTTTTTCTAATATCAAAGCAATAAGAGGATGACCCAGACTACCCCACACATCCCCTGCCCCCTCTAGGTCTTATCTGCCATGTTGGCTGAGGGAGGCCACATCCTGGGTGACGCTAGGCCCACCGTTGCTCTTTTTCTACCCTGGGCTGCTCAAACAAACTCAGGAAGTCTTAGACAAGAGGCAGACAGGGAGGGAAAGGAAGTGTGTAAGCAACACCTCTCTATTATATAATGCTAAGCACAGAACCTCCTAGAACCAGCCTTGGAAACATCGCCTGGCCTATCACTTCAGAACAAAGAACTACTCAAAACAGGCAAAAAGAGAAAATAATTATCATTTTTTATTTGATGACCGGTGTGCAGTCGTATTAACAAATATAATACCAACATATTAGTAAAGAACAGGTTGGGGTAGGACCAGATTCTTTAAGCGACGTATCATTTGTTCATTCAATCCATACTCGTGTAACACTCAATGCGCTAAGCTAGACCCCATAGGAACACAGTAGGCCACATCACTTGTGGAAGGTCATTAGTGCTACTCACCTATATCCGGTTTTCCCTTTTTCAGTACAAGAAATGTAAGACTGTGGTTCAATGGGGTCATAGGACTAGTCTGGTGAAGCAACATAAGTCAATTCAGGGTCAGATCATGTCATTTTGGAGCAAGATCCTCTGAGCTTCCTCTCCCATGCTGCAGTGATCTGTGACCTTGATCACACGTCAAGATCACACCCCCACCAATTTGGGTCCTTGCGTGACTAAGATGAGCAGGGCCCACCTGCTGACTGTGTTGGACACACAGTGTGGGAAGGAAAGAAACCGGGCCACTGAGACCCGGAGGTTATTTGTTACGGCAGAATAACCTAACCTATCTTGCTGATACATCACTGCTTAAAAAAGAGAGAAATCTGCAAACATCCCCCTCCCATCTGTTTTCTAATTCAGAAAAGCAGAATTTATTTCAAAATTCAAGTGCGGCAGGGCCTGAAGAATGCCTTGAAATGTAGAGGGTGCCAACAGGATAGACAGGTCTAAACGACTCTGAGAGAACAAGGAATGAAGAGAGAATAACCTCTCAACAATGGGGAAATCTACCTACGCATGTGGAATTCAGCTGCGGAGTTTAAAGACTATGAAGAGAAGGTCACCTTCTGACAAGAGGTCCAGACATTTGTGAAGCAGTGAGCACCCTAATGAAAGAGGTGTTCAAGTAGAGGCGGGATGATCATAAGCTGCCTCCTCAGAAGTCCAATACCCCCTCTTTGTTCCTCTCTCTCTAGCGTCCACTGCACCTAATTAGTCAGGTCTTCATTTCTCCATCACCCCAGAAGCTCTGGAAGGTGGTTCGCCTTTGTGTCTCCACACTCCGCCCCAGCCTGCCCCTTGGCAGCTATCAGAGAGCCCAGTGTCTATCAGGTGCTCCATAAGCATCTGCCAAATGAATTAAATGAACACTGTAGAAAGGACTCAGCTCTGGCGGACAAAGTCGGTCTCATCACCTCTAGGGCTCCTCCAACCTAAAACTAAAACACACTACTGCCGACATCTGGGAGTGGGGAGCATCCACCTAAAAGAACAAATTAAACATCAGTACAACACTTGATTAGGATTTATTACTAGACACAATTGAAAACCACATTGAAAGCTAACCCTGCGCTACGGTTATCTTTGTTCTTGGACATGCATTTACATGTGCAGGCAGCTGTTTTCCCATGTGGAATTTTGTGGGTGAGGTATTTATTTTTTCTATTTAAAACACACACACACACACACACACCCTTTGTTTCTATTGCATTATTACACTCCCTATTATCCCATCACGTGGCTTCCCCTCTTGCAGGAACACAGCACACACCCTGCATTATTGCTGACATAAAAACCACTTGTCAAAATACCTCTACCTTAGGTCCACTACAAAGCTGATCTTCCCAAAGCACTGGTCTCTGTTTCAGCTGGGACAGGTTGATAACTGATCTACTTTTCCTAGTGATACTTGAATGCTCTGAGTCAAAGAATAAATGCCAGCATCATTGATGTTTTGTTAAAAGTCACGTTTCCAAACAAAACTACCCTAGAGGGGAATGACAAACCTTTCAAGTTTTTAAATTTTATTTTTCAAGGGATTTGGGGGAAAAAATGGTGAAGGGAGAATCTGCCCCGGATACCATGATGTGGCTATAGTGGAAGAGACTGCACACTGGCCTCTGGTCCTCATCCATCCCTTCTTCCTGCAAAATAAAACTTAAGTCTATGTCCATACACATTCTTCTTCCCTGCTTCTCGTGTAGGACACCATGACTCTGCCCTCTAGGAGACAACACCAACACCAGGTGTCCTCATCCATCTGAAGGGTAGGCTTTCACTGAGCTTTATCAAGATAACCCCAGACCTGGTTAGGCTGCCATCAAAACAGAACTATCCTTGGAAAGAAAAGAATAAGCCAGAGTTTTTGCAAAAGAACCAACACCTAAAGATAAAATGCAGACCGAGGGCCTGATGGTTCATGGCTATATAAATATAAATATTTATAAATATAAATATAAAGCTTAACTGAAGCTCCATTTTCTGCTCCCCCAACTGTCCTCCCTCCCGCCTCCCAGTAACTTACTTCTGCACGTCCCTCTTGATATTGCGAGAACAATTAGGACATTTGACCAATACCTTTTCAACAAATGATATCCCACCTACAGACTGAAGCCAAAATGTATTACTACAGATAAGAAAGCAGACACATATCCAAACCCCACATTCAGATACAACTGCCTATGTGTGGATTATATCAAAATTCCCCTCAAAGGGAACCAGGTGGAATTTATACAACCCCAAACGCAGCCTGCCCTCAATGACTTCTTCAAAGGGAAGGTTTCAAGTCTTTTGCAATTTCTTTCTTTGAATCAGGAGTTTCAGCAGCCCCTTCTGCTCCGCACAGATAGGAATGGATGATGTGAGGCAGAAACCACCCGAATAGCCCCCCTGCAAACGCCCGTTGACCTCAATGACCCAGAGACGCCCAGGAGGCTACCCAGATTAGCGGTGGTTACCTGAATCTGTCACCGAGTCCCTTTCACCCCCTTCTGCGTGATGACATCAAGTGGAAATGGTACGCGTTTGGGAAGCAAGAGGCTGACAAGCAGGAAGCACAACTGAGCCTGAGCTTTGTTCAGCCTGCAGTGAAATACATGCAGTAAGGGTTAGAGAGGCGCAGCAGAGAAACCCAAACAACCTCCCGGGCAGAGCAGCGGTGGTGGCGTGGGTGCACCGGGGGGAGGTGGAGGAAGGCGGCGGAGGTGTGGCGGGCTGGCGGGCCGCCGAGGGGCGTAACGCTTCCTAATCGTCTCCGCGGGACAAACAACCACCTCCCCGGACTCCTCTGCAGTCTCCCCCGCCCCTAAGTTATCCTCTGGTAGTAGAGCCTCCACTGGCAACGGTAATCCCTCAGAAAGAAAGAAAAACGAGAAGGCATAGCGTAGCACCGTGGAGCACAAGCAAAATATACTAGGGAAACCCGGTTATGTGGGAACGCGGGGCGCCCAGTCACGCGCCCAGAGAGACACACCAGCGCTGCGTTCGCGAGCATCCTTCTTTTCGTCGCCCCTGTCCGCCACCTCATCAAGTCCCGGTCACCCTGTTTTGCCGATTTCTCTACTCTCTCCAAAACCTTGCGGCGCTGCCCCCAGCCTAGGCGGGATTGGGGACCGCCGCCTCCGGAGCAGCGTCCCACGAGTCCAGCCTGCTTTGTGCTGCCGCTGCCCTCCCAGGAGCGAGCGCCCCGGACGCGTGGGTGCGCACAGAAGACCCCCAACATCTGGCCCTCCACTAAGCCCTCTCTTCCCCGGAGGGGCCCGGGGACCGCAGAGACAACTTCCGGGGAGGGGGGGAAGCGCTCGACAGAGGCCCTGCCAGGGGCCCATCCCGGGGGGCGCGCGCGGCGCGGGCACGAGACCGGCTCCCTCGGACAGCAGCTCCAGAGGGCATCCGAGGACTCGGCGGAACCGCCGACAGCGCCGCTCCCGAGACCCAGCCGCGGGCGCAGCTCCGCCGGCGTTCGGGAGAGACGCAACTCCAGGGACCCCCTCCCGCGCGCCCCGGGGCTGCCTCGCCGCGCCCCGGGCCCCGCTCCCCGCGACCCCTGCGGCCCCGCGACCCCCCCCGCCACAGTCCAAAAGGTGCCCCCTCTACCCACCAGGCGGCACCTCCCCTTTCCAGCTTCCCTAGTTCCGGGCGCGGCCGCCGCGGGGGCGCAGACATCCCTTCGCGCTCCTCTCGCCGCCTGCGACCCAGGAGGGACAGAGCCGAGAAACCGAAACTCACCGACCTCTCTCCGCAGCGGGCTCCGGCGCTCCCTACAGAAGCGACGACGACGGCGGCGGCGGCGGCGGCAGCAGCAGCATCGCCGGGGGGTCCCGGCGCGCCCGCCACCCGCTCGGCCAGAAGCGCGCCGAGGGCTGCGGGGCGGGCGCGGGGAGCGCGGCGGCGGCGGCGCCTGCAGCCCCAGCTCCCTGCTCGGACCCTCGGGAGGCGCCCCACCTGCCCGGCCGCCCTCCGCGCTCGCAGTCGAACACCGCCGCCAGGCGCTCGGCTCGGAGCGGGAGCTTTTTGTGTCACCGCCCAGACTCGGGCACCGAAAGGGGTGGGGGCGAGAGGCCGGGCTCCGCTCCCCGAGGCACCGCCCTCCCCGGCGGCTCCACCTCCCACGCCCCTTCCCTCTCACCTCCCCGCTGGTCCAGGACTTGAGTCTGTCCGTCCCGAATCGCAACCCACCCACGGGCTGAGAAGCCGCCCACCCTCCCCCGCGCGCTCCCTCGGCCTTGCCTCCAAGTGCCCGACCTCGGCCGGGACCTCGACGTTGTCCCCTCCACGGCGCGCGAGTGGGACCCGAGCTGGAATCAGGTGTGAAAGGAGGCCGAGCTCAGCCGGCAGGAAGGCGGGGCTGAGGCAGGGGCAGAGGCCGGCGGGGACCAGTCTGCAGCTCGGGACCTGGGGACCGAGCGAGGGGGGAGTCGAGATCGTCACGTTTCCAGAAACTGCCCTGGGTCCGCATCACCGCTGGTACTTTCTGGCTGCCCCTAAGAGTTCATGTGGTCCAGGCAGGGCGGGGTCCTGCTTTGGTGGAGGGGAGGATGCGCCCAAAGAAGCCTGAATGACACCCCGCCACCTGGTTCCCTGGGATGGGGTGCAGGGAGCAGGAACAGAGAGGGGCCAGTCCTGAGGGTTACATGGCAGTGCGAATCCCTGGGACCTCGGGGCCCACCCTATTCTCCACCCTGAAACCGAACTCCTACCTTAGGGACATGCTTAGAATGTCTAGTTCCTCCGAGAAAATCTAGGCGTGGCTCTTGTGTTAACTGCAGAATAGCAGAATGGAGGAGGGAGGTCGCTGGTAGGGGATGGTGTCCATGCTCTCTGTTGCCTTTTTAAAGGATTTCTTTGCAGAACGGAAACCCAAAAGTCTGTTGTATGACTCTAGTAAAGTGAAGCCTGCCAACTTTCCTGGATCTCCACCAGGGTTCAACTGAGTGGTCCCTAGTCATCCAGCAGAGCGGGCAGCCTTTCTGGGCTGCCGGAATGGAGCTGTCTTTGTGTCCCTACTGTCTTGGCCACGAGAAAAGAACTCCCATTCTAACCTCTCCCGATAGCTCATGTAAATGCTTCTGCCAAGATTACGAGATGGAAGCCCTATGAACCACGCTATGTGACCTACTAAAATTCAAAGTGTGCTCAACGGACCCTTCTTGTCCCTCAAATAAAAACCTGTTAATAGTGTTCCCAAATGAGCGGTCACTCAGCACATACAGAAATCAGTCACCAAGAAACATAAAGCTTGATGGGTATAAGACTTCTCTAGGATCCCAGATAAAATGTTCACCTGGCTGACCCATGTCCTTTTGTTCCCTGAAGTTATATACTCTATTGTACACCTGGCAGGAGTGAGAGCGATATGTCTGCTTTAAAAGCAGACATATAAAAAATAAATAAATAAATAAATAAAAAATAAATTAATTAAAAAAAAAAAAAGCAGACATATATTCTTGGAGTAGAAAACTTCAGGAGTCTTATTTTCAGGCTCAACTTCAGGAGCCAAAAAAATTCTTTTCCTTGTTGTTGTTTTAATGAGAAGCTAATAAGAGTATTGATAACTCTGATGTTGACCAGGAGCTTTGAATAGGATGATGAGTTACAACACACCAAGATTTTACTAGAAAAGTTTAGCCTAGAAATATTATTATACAAGAGTGACTTCAGGGCTTCCCTGGTGGCGCAGTGGTTGAGAGTCCGCCTGCCGATGCAGGGGACACGGGTTCGTGCCCCGGTCTGGGAGGATCCCACATGCCATGGAGCAGCTGGGCCCGTGAGCCATGGCCGCTGGGCCTGTGCGTCCGGAGCCTGTATGTCCGGAGCCTGTGTGTCCGGAGCCTGTGCTCCGCAAGGGGGAGAGGCAACAACAGTGAGAGGCCCGCGTAACGCAAAAAAAAAAAAAGAGTGACTTTAAAGACTACGTACTTTCAGGGATCGCTAATCATTACAAAATGTTTGAAATCTTTTTCAGCTGCTTTCCAAACAATTCTTTGGGAGGAGTCAAGCATTCAGCATGGTGTTGGGTAAACTCTAACACCCTTAGTCATTCATTCCCCCTGACTGGTATTTTAATTCACAACCGCATCAGGGGTGTTCTGCCTTCTGTCCAGTCTTGTAAAGCTGTCACGCAGAGAAGGTTAATTTAGTGGGGCAGACCGGGATAGACAGCTCTTAAGATGAGTTGGGGGCCAGCACCGGGGCAGGCAGCCACGGTCTGAGTCAGGAGAGGCACAGGCAACTGCATGTCGAAAAGGATTCTTCAGTGAGACACTTGCAGGATCGAGGCAGTTAGGAGCAGGCAGTGTTGAGAAGCGCACGCTGGCAGGCAGCATGGTCAAAGCTTCAGGAAGGCAGCACGCTCCAGACTGAGGCACTGTGCCCATGTGTGGGAGGGAGGGAGATGAGAGCAAGGCAGCACCCCAGGTCTTGAAGAACCAGGCTTATCAGGATGGGGTCCCCGGCACTGGGGAGTAAGATAGGATCAGATAGTCCTTAGTTCATTCAACAAATATTCCTTGAGTGTGGACTCTGTACCTGGAATGTGGCCCTAGAGTTAGAGAAGGAAACAGACCCACATCCCTACCCTCAAGGAACTTTACATCCTAATGGAGGAAGCCGGGAATACACAAGATAATAAATAAGTGAAAGAAACTGTGTGCTGGGGAGGGAAAGGGAAGGAAAGAGGGGAAAATCAAGCAGGGAGGGGGTTTGTGAAGACTTTGTATTGGATGGAAGCTGAAACTTTAGTTTGGTGGCCAGGGAGGGGCCCCTGAGAAGGTGCCTTTTGAGGGGAGAGCTGAAGAGGGAGAGACTTCCTGCCATCAGACAGGATGTGTGTGAGCGGGTGGGCTCTAATATCCCCACTCCACTCCCCTGGGCTGAGTCAAGGTACTGGGACTGGGTTACAAGGTTAGTCAGACCAGTAATGTTTATTGATGCTTAGTCACCTGAGGTTGAATGAAAGCTGCTTAATCCAGGCAGGGATGAGCATCAAGCATAGGTATCCCATAAATGTTTATTGAGCTGAACCCTTAAATCTCCTAGAACACGGGGTGGGGCTGAGATAAATGTGACCCCATGATTCCCAGGACTGCCTTTCTATCAGGATGACACTTCCACAAAACAATGTGATAATCTTTTGTCATCACTTTTCGTGACTGTGTTCTTGATCTTCGAGGGCAGAGATTATATTTCAACTTGTTGCCTGAGCACCTAAGACGCTAAGAGGGAGGGAGAGAAGGAGGAAATACAGGAGAGAGGCAGAGACAGAGGAGAATTAGGACAGGGAAACGCTCAAACCCAGCCGGGTGCTTAAGACCCCTAAAGACCTTAATCCAGCCCAGTAATGAGCGTGAGTTTTCTGTTTAACAGGTTTGGCTTTTACATATTAAAATTGCATCTTGAAACTGAACTATGGTGATAGTCGTACACTTAAAACAAGTGGATTGGGCTTCCCTGGTGGCGCATTGGTTGAGAGTCCGCCTGCCGATGCAGGGGACACAGGTTCATGCCCCGGTCCGGGAAGATCCCGCATGCCGCGGAGCGGCTGGGCCCGTGAGCCATGGCCGCTGAGCCTGCGCGTCCGGAGCCTGTGCTCCGCGACGGGAGAGGCCACAACAGTGAGAGGCCCGCCTACCGCAACAACAACAACAAAAAAAAACAAGTGGATTTTATGGTACATAAGTTATACCTAAATAAAGCTGTGTAAAAACATTGAAGTAGGAGCTGCATTTAGACAGCTTTCATGTGCTGTAAATAACCCAAAGAGGCATATTTAACCAAACACATTATCATCCTTCCTAATAGGTGTTTAAACCAAATAGATTTGTATGAAATAATAGGAAAAGATATATATTGGTCCACGCCCCCAGTTCCTGGCACAGAGCTCCTAAAACCCTTGTCATTTTCTCAGTGATAAGTACACTAGAAGCATCTTTTATTCTAATATTTGGTCTTTGATGCTGGTTCCTGACATCAAGGTGATAGAAATGTCTTTTGTTCTAATGAGGTCACCCTGGGTGGGCTCCTGGATGGGGGCTGGTCACTAGAAAGACCAAGATCAGAAACTTGGAATTTTCAGCCCCACTCCATATTCCCCGAAAGAGGGGAGAGAGGCTAGAAGTGCAATTACGGATCAATCATGTCTCTGTGATGATCCTCCATAAAAATCCCGAAAGTACAGGGTTCAGAGAGCTTCCAGTTGGTGAGCACGTTGGGGTGCTGGAGAGGGGTGGCCTGCAGAGGGCATGGATGCTCCTTGCCCCTTCCCACATACCTCGCCCTATGCATGTCTTCCATCTGGATGTTCAGCTGGATCCTTTATTGTACCCTTTTATAATAAACTGGTAAAGAGTAAGTAAGCGGTGTCCCTGAGTTCTGTGAGCTGCTCTAGCAAATTAATCAAACCTACGGCGGGAATCTCTGATTTAGAGCTGACTGGTCAGAAGCACAGGGGACAATCTGGACTTCTGATTGGCATCTGAAATTGGGGGGTGTGCAGTCTTCTAGGACAGAATCCCTCGCCTTTGGGATCTGACGTTATCTCCAGGTAACTCCGCTTCTCCAGTGTCAGATCTGAGTTAAATCATAAAGCCGCCCAGCTGCCTTATGGTGTCACAGAGAATTCCTTACCTTGGGGAAAAAACCCACACATTTGGTGACCAGAAGTGTCAGAAGTGAAGTATTATATGTGAAAGTAAAGGAGAAACAACCAGGAGAAAGAGTGAGTTTTTCTTTCTCAACTTGCAAATTTACTTTTCCCTCATGTGATTTTTGCCACCTTAAAATACACAGTCTCTTTTTAAACGTGTAAAAAACGGTCTTCAATTACATATAGTCTAAGATAGTTTACTGTTGGTGATTGCTAAAGATAGTGCCCATTTCAAGACTGGTTTTTATTTGGGGGCCCTACGTAAACCAATCTCAACAGACTAATTATTCCAGTAAGGTGTTCTCTAAGTGGGAGAGCTGCTGTATTTGAAACAGTGTCTAATCTCTTACCTATTTAGAACCAGGTACTATCTATGGACAATGAAGCCTCATCTGGAACACAATAACTGAAGTATTCTGGAAACTCCAAAGGATTTCATAAGAACCATACCCAGACTGCTTTTCTAAAAGTGGCAATGGGTTGACCAAAGCCATCTTTTTTCTTAACCTTTAATATGTACAATACACATTCCGAAACTGTTGGTTAGAATTATGTGGCCACAAGTAGGGATGATAGTCAACAGCTATAGGCATAGGCATCCACCAATCAATTTGGATGCTGACCATAAACAAGATGGCCATTTTGGTGTGTCCTGGCTGAGTGTCAGCTTACAGTGTGATGCCATGGTCCTCCGGACACCCTCCTCAGCAGCAGGTATCTGCTGCTTTCTCATCACATTTGTACAGTTTGGGGTTGAGTGAGACCCTCACTCCTACCAGTAAGTTGCTAGTGTCTTTGCTGTAAGCTTGGCAGAAGGAAATCATTATAAACTGAACTCTCTTCCTTGTACAATCAGTATGAGACACTGTTCTCATGGACTAATGGGTTGGAGTGGCCACAGCTGATCAGCCAGGAGAGGACTGGAAAGCGTAGCTTTCTGACGCCCTTGGTTGTCACCTCCATCTTCTGTCCTATCCTCTCTCCCTCCACAGCACGTCCACTTTCTATCACCCGTGCCATTCCTGCTGCCTTCCCTGCCTTTCCTTTCCATCAGCTGTCAGGTTCCTGGCATCCTTTGGGCTCCTCCCCTCGCTTGGCCACTACACCTGCTGCTCCGGCTGCCAGTTAGGACAAAAGTGCAGCTTTGAGAAAAAAGGGAAAAAGAATGAGGATGTTCTATCACCATTTGTCGAGACCCGGGTCTGGATCCAAGGCCTTGTCCTATGGGTCCCCGAAGCTGGCTCCAGACTCTCCAGGATCCATTCTTCTCTACTCCATCCCTAGCCTTCATCTTACCCAAGATGACCTGGCACCCCATACCTGCTCCAGGTCCAGACCTGGCTTCACCCACCCTCTTCTTCCCACTGTCTCTGTTCTCAGCCACCTCCTGCCCTAATCATTCAAACTCAAAGGAACCAAACAGGGCTTCCCTGGTGGCGCAGTGGTTGAGAGTCCGCCTGCCGCTGCAGGGGACACGGGTTCGTGCCCCGGTCCGGGAAGATCCCACATGCCGTGGAGCGGCTGGGCCCGTGAGCCATGGCCGCTGAGCCTGCGCTCCGCAACGGGAGAGGCCACAGGAGAGGCCACAACAGTGAGAGGCCCGAGTACCGCAAAAACAAACAAACAAACATCTGTATCTGTGCTTCTGGATCCAGAGGATCAAATCAGAGCACCCTCTAGTGGTCAGGAGAGATGGCACCCTTGACATCCCCCAGAGGTCAGACCTTTCAGAGGTCAGGGAAGGATGATGTCAAATAGGACGTTCTTCACATACTTCCTACCTCTTCCGGCTTTAATGTATTTCCTCTGCTGTTACTTCCCTCTCTTCCCAGTGGGTGGAGTGTGCTCGCGGGGTTCCTGGAGTAAAGGACCCCCTACCAGATCCTAAACCTTCTCCTTCACTCTCTTCTGACACCTCCCCCGCTTCACAGTGTCCACAGCAGTTTGACAAGATCACATATTCATCATTTTTAAAGAGCATAGATTATTCTGCCACAGGGCAAGGGAACTACAGGATATCAATCAAGTCCAAAATCAGTAAATACCTATAATCCCTTTTTCGTCAGTGAACGGTTATTGAGCCTGTGTGCAGCTGGTGTCGCTGACCATTTTCCACTCATCCTTAAAAGGACGTTAGCAGCAGTGTGAATGTCTCCACTTTACAGATGAGGACACTGATGCCTAGACAAGTTAAGCACTTTGCCCAACTTAACATGACCAGTAAATGGTGAATGTAAACTTGACCCAGGTCTGTAGAACCCAAAGCACCTCCCGTGAATCTCTGCACCAAGACTCCTCCCATCAACCAGGATCAAGACAATTCCGTTTGAGTTGGTTTAAAGGCATCTGTCTCTTCCAAGCTTCCCCTATTGTAGCTCAGGGTTAGCAAGTGGCTTCTAAGCCTCACTGTGGCTCACAGTCCTGCAGGGCCCCAAGTGTCCCCCAAGATTTCAAGCAGATCCGCTCTTTCTTATCCTTACCCTCACCATTTCTTTGTGCAGTTACATGACCTACGTTTATCATTGTGATCCCCAAAGATTCAGTGCTTTCAAAGTTTACATCACTGCCTCTCACCCTGACCCTGTGTCCCTTGAGAGCTCACTCAAATCTCTCCAACCAGATTCATTTCTACCATCTGTGCGTGAAACCCTGTGAAGCCCTCCAGGTACAAATCCTTTCTTTGTCCCCCATTTCCTGTTAGTAGTAAATAGGCTTCATTCACCCTCCTACACCTTTCAGAGTTCCAAAGAGCAGATTCAAACAGTTGCTAATCAGAGAGGGGAAGGAATGCAGAAACAAAGGAGGAACAATCAAGACACAATAGTGCACAGTCCTGGTGCCTCCTCAAGGAATATACATAACAATATCTCTGATCTCTTCTGCAGGAACTAAGGCCCTCCACCCAGGTGGAGGATGGTAATTTCCTGGCTGAGCACAGGATTCCTGAAACACCACCCAGTTCCCTCCCCACCAACCAGTCAGAGCAGTCACACACCCTGCAGCCCTCACCCCAAATTTTGCCTATAAAAACTTCTCCCCCCAGTACCATCGGGGAGTTCAGGGTTTTTTAGCATGAGCCACCCGTTCTCCTTGCTCGGCCCTGCAGTAAACCTTTCTCTGCTCCAGACTCAGATGTTTCGGGGTTTTTGGCCTCCCTCTGCATCCAGCACATGAACTTGCGTTTGGCAACATGCACTCTTAGGACCCATTGGTTATTCTTTTATTTAGCACTTCCTGTCTTCTGCATTACATCATTGATAGCTTCTCACATATCTACATCATCAGTAGGTCCCCAGAGACCGGAACTGTTGCTTACTCACATTTTCCACCCTGGCATACAGCACGCCCCACAGCATCATGCAGAATAGACAGCCCATGCCCTGCACACAGTCAAGGCTTAACAAATGTTCAAAATGACCAAACAGGAGTTTCTTTTGTCCATTCCAGATTCCTGCTCCCTACAACCCCTGTCAGGGGATTTTCTCTACATTTTAACTTCACAAATCTGTTACAACCCCGTTACTCCAGCTTAGCCAGAGTGGGATTTAGGGTTGTTTCCAAATCCATTTAAAATAAAGAGTTTGGGAGGGGGGTGGGTGGGGGTGGGGTGAAGAGTTCCGACCTGACCTGAGAATTCTCACCCTGGGCTTTTCAGGAAAATAGATCTCCATAGCAACTCTTACTGTATATTATGGGTTGAAATGTGTCCCCTCAAAATTTGTACGTTGAAGTCTTAACTTCCAGTACCTCAGAATGTGACAGTGTTTAGAGTAGGGTCTTTGCAGAGGTAATCAAGTTAAAATGAGTGGAAATTACACTTTCTTATTAAAGTGGTCCCTAATTCAGTATGACTCTGGCTCTTATAAGAATGGGAAATTTAGACACAGACATGTACAGAAGATGATGTGAAGACACAGGGACACACCTTGATCTCAGACTTCTAGCCTCCAGAACTGTGAGACAATAAATTTCTGTTGTTTAAGTCCTCCAGGTTGTGGCACTTTTTTTGGCAGCCCTAATAAACTAATACACCCTAGGACTCACAGAATTGGACTCCACAGCCCATGGTGGAATATCCAAGTGCCATTTATTTCCTGAGTATTTACCTGCATTAGGTAAGCTAAAGAAGATAGCCCAGGGAATTCCCAAGAAGACAGCCCAGGGAATTTCCTGGCGGTCCGGTGGTTAGGACTCCATGCTTCCACTGCTGGGGGCCCAGGTTCATTCCCTGGTCAGGGAACTAAGATCCTGCCAGCCTCCTTGCAGTGCAGCTAAAAAAAAAAAAAAAAGAAGAAGAAGATAACCCAGCAATTGTGCACTCACACTCCTGAGAGAAGAAAAATAGTCATGACAGCTACCATTTCTGAAGCATTTAATGCGTGTATAAGTAATGAGATAATGATCAATACAATAGTGTGTATAATCACTATACTAGGTGCTTTGCAAACACCATCTTAGTTAATCCTCCCAGCCCCCAAGTTGATGCGGGCGTTGTTATCCTCAGTTCACAGTGGTGGAAATTGAGGCTCAGAGATGTTTAGATAAGTTGCCCAGGATCCTGCTTCTCAAGGCTCGACTGTGACCTGTGGGAGGTCTGTTGTGCTCTTCTTCCACGGGGCACGTCCCCCTTCTTTTGTTCCAGCGTCCACCCCACCGCATGGGACTCTGACCATCCTGCCTAGTCCTGTGGTCACTCGTGGTGGTGCCATTTCTCTCTCTGGTGGTTTGAGGATGAGTGTGTGACAAAATTCAGGACAATGAGACACAGAGGAAGTCGGCTGGAAGGCTTGTAGAAAAGGGTTCTTACTATGGAAAAGCGCCAAGAAGAAGCAGTTCATTCTCTGCTGCTGGATGTTACTGATCTGTATATGATGTCAGGATGGGGGCGACCATCTTGTAACAATGAGGGGAGGTCCCCTGAGGAGAACACTCTAGAGGTAGAAGGAGGGTAAAGGGCCAGGTGATGACTTCACTTCAAATCTCTCATTTTCTGAGGTCATAAATCCACTTACTGCTCAACCCGTTCTGTGTTGTTTTCTGCTGCTGATAGCCGAAATCATACCAATATGCCACTTCTACACATATGCTTTGATTTTCTACAGTTCTTATATTGTATTATTAGAACTAATAACCTTACATTGACTGCCATGCAGAGTTTCAAAGGCCCAACAGAGAGAAATGGCATTTTTTTCTTATTGAGGTAAGCGATACATAACATAAAATTTCCCATTTTAACCATTTTCAAGTGTACAGTTCTGTGGCATTAAGTACATTCACCTTGTTGTGCACCCATGACCAGCACCCACCTCCAGAAATTTTTCATCATCCCACACTGAGACTCTGCACTCGTTAAACAATAATTTCCCATTCTTCCACCTCCCAGCACCTGGCAACCACCATCCTACTTTCTGTTTCTATGAATTTGATTTTGGGTACCTCATGTAAATGGAATCATACAGTATTATCCCTTTGTGACTGGCTTATTTCACTTCACATAATGTCCTCAAGGTTCATCCATGTTGTAGCCTATATCAGAATTTGCTTCCTTTTTTTTTTTTTTTTTTTTTTTTTTGCGTTACATGGGCCTCTCACTGTTGTGGCCTCTCCCGCTGCGGAGCACAGGCTCCGGACGCACAGGCTCAGCAGCCATGGCTCACGGGCCCAGCCGCTCCGAGGCACGTGGGATCTTCCCAGACCAGGGCACGAACCCATGTCCCCTGCATCGGCAGGTGGATTCCCAACCACTGTGCCACCAGGGAAGCCCCTTGCTTCCTTTTTAAGGACAAATAATATTCCACTGCATGTATAGACCACATTTTATTTATCCATTCATCAAATAGACATTTGAGCTGCTTGTACCTTTTGGCTATTGTGAATAATGCTGTTATGAACATAAGCGTACAAATATCTGAGTCCTTGTTTTCAATTCTGCTGAGTACATACCCAGAAATGGAATTGCTGATTGCTGGATCATATGGTAGTTCTTTTGTTTTGTTTTAGGAACTGCCATACAGTTTTCCACAGCAGCTGCACCATTTCCATTCGAACCAACAGTATGCAAGGGCTTCAATTTCTCCGTATTGTTGCCCACATTTGTTTCTGGTTGTTTGTTTGTTTTTATTGCCAGTCTAATGGGTGTGAAGTGATGTCTTATTGTAATTTTGATTTGCATTTCTCTAATAATTAGTGATGTTGAGCATCTTTTCATGTGCTTATTGATCATTTGTAGATCTTCTTTGGAGAATGTCTATTCAAGTATTTTGCCCATTTTTTAATTAGGTTGTTTGGTTTTTGTTTGAGTTTTAGGCATTTTTATATATTCTAGATTTTAATCCCTTATTAAATATGTGATTTGCAAACGTTTTCTCCCATTCTGTGGGATGCCCTTCCACTCCACTGAGAGTGTCCTTTGATACACAAAAGAGCAATAGCATTTCCTTCGGCAGTTTCTCTAAATAATATGGAGAGCCTATCTGTTTTTCAAAATACCCCAAAATCTATCCCTGAAGTAAGTCAGACCAGCAGAGCTAGACACGTCTTTGACTCATGCTGTCCCCTATTATCCATCTATTCACCCACTCAGCCTTATTCAGTACTGAGCCCCTCTCACTTGATATACCTTGAATTGTGTGCAGATACTGTGTGAGGTACATTAAAAGAACTGGCCCTGTGATAGGTGTTGCTGGGTTCTTGGTATGGATGTTGCCAGTAGTGTTCCCTAAAGACTTTTGTACCGTGTCCCAGTTAGGAAGACCCGTGAGACAGATTTCCCTGTTGTCTCCTATCAGGGATATTTGTGCTTCTTCCTGAGCCACTGACCATGGATACAGCCTATTATTCTTCCCTCCTCACCGTGGCTGCTAGAAAGTCTTCAAACCCCATTCATGTGCAACTTCTAGCAGGCAAATTGGACTGCTAGAAGTCCATCTTGACTTTAATAAACTCAGTCCAGCTCCATCTTAACTTCCTAATTTTATTTTTCCTTTGCCTCAGTAAAAAGCAACTTATCTTCCTCCATTTTAGTCATCATTTATGCTGCCTTAAATTCTTTTTAAAACAAAAATAACATAAATGAATAATCAAACATTGTCATTCGCTATCAGTACGTCCTATATAATTTGTAGATATATGTATACGTATGGCTGATTCACTTTGCTGTACAGCAGAGACTAACACAACATTGTAAAGCAACTATACTCCAATTTAAAAAAAATGAAAATGTGGGTCCCCTGCCCCAAAGTTATTAAAAATTTCAAGATGGTGACAGCAGAGCATTAAGCCAAGCATGGGACTCTTCAGAGTGTGGGGCCCAGCGTGACTGCGCAGGTCACACGTCCCTGAAGCTGGCCCAGCCAACTACCGTCATTCTCAAAAAACATGGGAAATAGACACCATGTATTCTACCATTTAGTAATGACATTATGTTCGCTTATCTCTTAAAGTTTGTTCAAGAACCACTTAAGACCCAATCTGCATTGTGTACGCTGTTGCGTTGGAGAATGCAGAGGCAGAGAGGTGGGAAAATCAAAGATGTCTTTGGCGATTATATTTAACTAAAACTAATTATTCTATGAAATTATTCTCGGTCAGCTTCTCGGTTCACCTATCTCTGGTTCATCTTTGCATTTCCTCACAGATCGATGCCGCCATACAATAGGATCTCCAGCGTTTGCTAGCTGGCTGGCTGGCTGGCGGTTGAATGCAGATAGGCTGCATTTAGGAAACAGAAGAGAAGGTTAGGAAAGCACTTTGGGTTTTGATTTGAGGATGTCTAGAGTAGTAGACTTGGTTTGGTAGGAAATGAAAAGCAGGATGGTTTTTGAGAAAGACTGTGACATGGTAAAGCTGATCTGGCCCCAATGTAGAGGATGATGAATTGAAGAGCAGAGATAATGGAGGCAAGAGGCTCAGCTAGAGAGCCCTTACCCAGGGCCCCCGAAGGTGATTAGGACCTGAATTAGACTGGGAGCAGTGAGAGTGTGATCATCATCACAACAGTACCTACTTCTTTACAGCTATCATGGCTTTTCACCCCACTGTTTCATTTGCTTCTTCAATAATCTTGCTAGGAACCTTTTATCACATTTTATAGAATTGCAAATTGATTCTCAGAAGGTGTGAATGATTTCCCCAGGTCAGCATAATTAAGGACCAGGTTAGCATTATCCCTCAAGGCAACGCTTTTCCTTGTCCACCAGTGGAGTTCCACCTGACTACACAGTAGAATCTCGGGATAAACTTTTAAACAATAAGCTGTCTAGGCTCCACCCCAGATATTCTGATATAATTGGCCTTGAGTGAGGCCCAAGGGAGTTTTTGAAAGCTCTCTAGCGATTCTAATTGGCAGCCAGGTTGAGAATCTCTCAGCACCATCAGGACCACTTAGGGTAGGGGGTCTGGCTGAAAATGAGAGACAAGGGGAGATAAAATGGATGAGACTTGATGACTAATTGCAGAAAGATACCAATGGGATGACAAGGTTTTTAGCCTAAGGACTAAACTTCTCAGGAACCTCATCTACACTGCCCAGGATGGATACACTACACCTAGAACAGCTGCATTCAGGGTTAGAATTAAAGGAAAATGGCTGCTTTGGATGTGATCTAAAACAGTCATCTACAGAGAGTAACAAGGAAGCATATGACATGTGTATATGGGGAGAGGGGTAGCAATGTAGATGATGCTTCCTCTGAATTGTCCCACAGGCTTCCAATCAGTGGCACTAAATTGTGTCCCTAGAGACATCCCACTAGAAAGTTTCCCTCTTGGATTCTCACAATTCTGCCCAGATGAGTGGTCCAGGGAAAACAACCTGGATGGTGTCAACAGTAGCAGTGTCATCCCTTAGATTTAAGGCAGTCAGTTAAGGAGGATGGCTGGAGAGGAAGATGGATTTAGGAGTCAAAAACATTTGAGAGGCCGGTAACATATCCAGGGGGAAAAGATCAGCAAGCAATTGGAGATGTGAGACAATCACTAAGGGTTGGTCTGGATTAGATTTTAAAGCAACCCAGGTAGAAACTGGTGTGAATGAGATCACCAAGGAACTCCATAAAGAAAGAGAAGAGGTCCAAGGACCAAACTGTGAAGAATGGCTGTCCTTCAGGTTTTGGGTGAGAAAGAGGAAGCACACAGGTGCTTTCTTTGTAGTGCTAGCCCACCTTTCCTGACTCATCTCCCACCAGTTTCTGACGTGCATCACAGAGGCAGATCACTGACACTGCCCTCTTTCCTGAACATGACTTTCACTTTTCCATCTCCTTGTTCTTTCTCCTGAAATGTTATTTCTCTTCTCCATATGCACATACATGCCCAGTTCTCTGCTAGACCCATCTCAAAGGCCACACACCTCCATCGGAGGCTTTCACTGTTCTCCCACGGGGATGTGACCGCTCCTTTCTTTAGCCTTCATTGTACCTCTTTGCAAAGCTCTAATGCACTGTTATAGTATGGACCACTGTAACAAATCATACCCAAATTTAGCAGCTTAAAAAACTATCTATTATTGCTCCTAGTTTCTGGGGGTCAGGAATCCAGGAGCGGCTAAGTTAGGTGGTTCTGGCCCAGGATCTCTCATGTGGTTGCAAGGTGTCAGCTGGGGATGAGATGGGCCAAGATGGTGCCCTCAAAATATTATCTCTAACACAGATAAGGCAGGAGATCCTGAGTGGATCAAAAAGGGTGGTGTGTCCCCATAAGTAGATGGAGAAGAAATAGGAACCCCACCCTGGGTGGAAGACCTGACACATTATCAGCCAAACTTCTGGCTCTCTTCCCTGGGTCCCAACTACACCCAGCTGAAGACACAAAAGTTTTCGGCAGCTTCATAGATGGCTTTCTCTCCCACCTTCGTGGAGACTGGTCCTGCGCTACACTCTTCTACTCTCGAGGCCAGAGACGCTCAAAGCTGTCAGCCTTCTCCTCCTCACTCTTATTCTCCTGGCAAAGGTGAAAGAAGGGAAGGATGTAATAAAGCCTCTACTCAGAGAAGCCATTCCTCTGTCTTTGTTTTACACCCTTCCTAACTAGCCGTGGGATGAAACTAGCTGCTACCAAGCCAAATCAAAGAACCCTGATGCAAACTTTGGAACTCAGACCCAACTCAAGCTCTTTGAGGTCACGGATCTCACGGATCACACCTCTACACCTACCTCACAGTGGGTCCTCCATGAATGTTTAAATTTTTGATTTTTTTTCTTTCTCTTTTTTTAAAAATGATAGTTAATTTACAATATTGTGTTAGTTTCAGGTGTATAGCAAAGTGATTCAGTTATACATATATATGTATATATCTATAGTCTTTGTTTTTTCGATTCTTTTCCATTATAGTTTATTACAAGATATTGAATATACTTCCCTGTGTTATACAGTAAATCCTTTTTGTTTATACAGGTTTGAACTTTAATAAAGTAAAGAGAGGCTGAGCAGTGAAGTACTGAAGTTAGTAAGTGTAGCTGCCACTTCCAAATGCTTATCAGTGCAGGTAAGGGGCGAGCCAGGACCACTTCGAAGGAATAGCGTCATTCCTTCGAAGTTTCCAAGGCTTGGAGAGACCTAAATGTGTTTGTACACTGAGAAGGAAGAAGATACTGTAGAGTTAAAAAAGAAGTCTAGGAACTATTTATTTGACCTATATATTTACTTAAGATTGACCTAAAAACTGAATTTGTTTAAAAATGTAAGTTCACAAGCATTCATGGGACACACACACGCACACATGCACACATATATATACATGCACATGTATGTATGTATACATGCACACACAGTTAAATATGTAGTAAGAAAGAAGATAATTTCGATAAATTCCAGATAGCAAAAATTGTGTAGGTCCTAATCTCTTACAACGACAATTGAAAAAAGTAATAAAAGTTTAAACAAAAAACCCTTCATTATTTGACAATAAATACACTTCCTATTATGTTACTATAAAAATACAAACTGTTTAGAAGAA
This sequence comes from Hyperoodon ampullatus, assembly GCF_949752795.1. Lineage (NCBI taxonomy): Eukaryota > Metazoa > Chordata > Mammalia > Artiodactyla > Ziphiidae > Hyperoodon > Hyperoodon ampullatus. The sequence continues at coordinate 76,359,878 of NC_136926.1, forward strand.
ACAGAAATTAGAACCATACATATTAAAACTTAAGGTACTTAGCCAAAATTGTACCCAAAAACAAATTTAAAAGTTTTAAAAATTCTCACTGTTATTCAGCAAAGGTTGAAAAGAGAAAATATAACCATTTGAATTTGGAAGCTAGAGAAAGATCATATGATACCTAAAATGAAGCAAAGGAAGAAAATAAAAGAGGTAGAAATCCCAAAATAATAACATTAGGGACTGGTCAACAAATTCAAGAGCTTTATATTTTAGGAAAAATAAGCATAATAGGCCATGTTTTACAAATTAAATGAAGAAACAAATAGAAATAGCACAAATTTAGAAATGATAAAGTAAGCAACAACTAACATGGGAGGAAATTTAAATAGATTAGCATAGACATGCATATGAAATTCTCATACGATGTTCAACTCTATGCTAATAAATTTCAAAATCTGGCAATTTGCTGAAAAAATGTAAATTTCCAAAACTGAAACCAGAGATAATATAATGTACTAGAGCAATAACAATAATATAAACTGAAAAAACTATTAAAGAACTACGTCCCCCCAAAAGTTCCAGAACCAAATCATTTCACTAATAGATTCTTTCAAATTCTCAAGGAATGAAAATTCACATCCTCCATGGTTTGTTCCAAAGCATGTAAAAAATGGAAATTACTCCACTTGTTTTGTAATCCTTCCCTTTGCTTTCTTTTACCACATCTTTCACCATTTATTTATTTTATTGGTCTTTTACACTCAGTTAACCTCGTATTCTATCAAACACTGCCTCACAAAAATGGTTTAAAGGGCTTCCCTGGTGGCGCAGTGGTTGAGGGCCCACCTGCCGATGCAGGGGACACGGGTTCGTGCCCCGGTCTGGGAAGATCCCACATGCCGCGGAGCGGCTGGGCCCGTGAGCCATGGCCGTTGAGCCTGCGCGTCCAGAGCCTGTGCTCCGCAACGGGAGAGGCCACAACAGCGCGAGGCCCACACACCGCAAAAAAAAAAAAAAAAAAAAAAAAAGGTTTAAAAAATGTTTTTGTTTCTGAGGAGCTTCTAATAGGCCGTGAAACATGTTTACAGTTAAGAAGTAAACAGGAAGATGTTTTTCTCATCCTTTCCAGAATCCAAACTTTCAATAATAAATATCTACAATGTGGGCGACACCTACCCTGCTTTTTAAGAAAGGCAAATGGTTTGTGAATATTATGATGTCTTTTTGTATTTTAACTTTAATATGTAATTTGTTTGGCTTTGTTTAGTTTATTTAATGTCTTTCCTTTTTAAAATCTCTGCTGATACTCAAAATGGAAGGCCAAAATCTTGACTTTCCAATTCTTCCACTTGCAATGACTTTATAACCATGAATGTTGTTCCTTACCAATTTTTTTTCTGAATACCAACTGCTTAATATTCTAGATCAACCCTCAATAAACAAGTCAGAGTTATGAGCAAGTGAAGAAAACTGCTTGACTCCAGGAAGAAGGTTGCCATCATGCTTGGCACGCTTGCTGGAAAACTGAACAACCTGGAAACCTCAGAAATAATTTCTAATTTGCAGAACTGTGCTCACCAATTTCAAGGGCAAAACTAATGAGAAGGAAATTTTGCTACCATAGTTCTCTGTTGTGCCTCTTCCATGGGGGCTGTAAGAGGAGTATTTTCGCCAACCACACATCCAGAAAGATTTGAATCCTTCCAAAAGGGAAGGGGCACAGATTTGCTGAAAGCATTCATAGTTAATTCAATGCAGCCAAAATCATTCATCTTTGAACTTTTCAGCACCTGGACCATGGATAGGTATTCCCTTCCCTCTGCCTCCTTTGAATTTTGTGCTTCCCATGGACCTAACTGCATTCATGTTAACACACACAAATGCACACACACACACTTACGCATGCTCTAGATGTTTGCTGGAAGGTACAGCTCAATTTTTTGTTCCTCGGGGCCTAAAACAGTAACTAGCACATAGTTTACACTTAATAAATGTTACTTGAAACGAAAGCAAATCCAATTGAATTGAATCTAGCTAAAATAGAAGTATAAAGAAAAAGCTATGGGAGCAACAGAGGAAAGCAGTTTCTAATCCCACCTGGGGGAATTAGAAAAAGTCGAAACAAAAATAACACAAAATGTGTCTTGAGGAGTTATACAAACCATGTGACAATGCAGTTTAATTGTATGGAGCAGACATTTATTTAATTTTAATAATAACTGCTCACACATCTTTACACAGCACTTTAATCTCCGAAACCCTTCCAGACACTCAATAATTGAATTTTCTAGGTCACATTCTTCAAAAATCATGCACATTGATTTAATGGCCCCAACAGAGTAGTCAAATGAAAATAGAAACAAATTAAAGAGAGCACAAAGTTAGGGACTCCCTTTCACATTATTCGGACCACCCACTACACAAGAGGTGGAACCTAGAGGAGACAGCTGGCCCTGATTCTGTCTCTGAGAAATGGGAACCACTCAAGCCAATGTGGACACCAACATCACCTTCTGTGCACAAGGGAGATCGTCTAAGAACTCCTCAGATCCTCTGGGCCATACATGCAAAGTAACAGCATCAAAACTCAACTCTGGCTACTCTTCTCAGCACTTACTTCTATAGTCATTTCTTTCTTTCCTAGTAAACTAAAGAACTCCCAAGAATTATATTAGGCTTTGAAGAACTCTCTGATCACATGCAGTGAACTTTCTGCCCTGGAATATACCTGTGCTATGGTCTATGTATCTGTGAACAGATGTTTAATGGGACTTTCTGTGTTGAAATATATTGTGAGGACAGCCCAATGCTGAGAAAAATCAGAGCAAAATCCCTGTCGTCCATCTGCAGCTTAAGTAAGAAAGACTAGAAATAGGAAAGAATAATTGGAGAAAGTTGCTAAGTGGCAGAGGGAGAGCTTCCTCCCACTCCAGGCTGGAAGTGGGTGGCCATTGAGAGACCCCCCACAGAGGCTGGGGAGGGGGGTCTTCAAGAAGATGGTGGGAAGGCAAGGAAAGGGGAAAGAAGGGAAAGAACCAGCCCTTCCTGACTGTGTCTCTGAGCAGAGGTGAGGCCAGAGGTGGGGAAGGAAGAAGCTTTGGATTGAATGGGAGAATGAAGTTTTGATTTAGACTAGAGCAGACATTTTAACTCTTGAAAAATGAGTCACAGCTACCCAAGTGAGATGATTCTTATAACTGAAAGCCACCCAAAAGCCATGAGACTTGTCCGTGGTGCTGTCATAGGTCAGGAAACAGAGAGCTGACAAAGCCGTGAGGGGAAAAATAACTAATGCCATGTCCTATTTGCATCCACTAAGATCATCCCATTCAGTAAACTGGTTACATTGCCCTAAAACATCACCTCATTTGTCCTAATGTGGCCAAAATAAATATGCTGCTACATGGTCGATTCTGTTTGCTGTTGTAATGATCCAGTTGGCTTAACCACACGGTATTCCAGACAATTGTGCACACAGAAGGTTGACTGAATGGCTGTGTATAGCTGCAGCTTTTGACTTGTTTCCCTTTTTTTCTCATAATATAGCTCTCAATAAAACTAAATAATGAAATTTAGATCAAACTGTCATTAACTTGACATTATGACTTATCTGGATAATCAAAACCCGGCAGACATTCAGCATAATTGTTGTTTTAAAACACTTTGGGGCCTCCCTGGTGGCGCAGTGGTTGAGAGTCCGCCTGCCGATGCAGGGGATACGGGTTCGTGCCCCGGTCTGGGAGGATCCCATATGCCACGGAGCGGCTGGGCCCGTGAGCCATGGCCGCTGAGCCTGCGCATCCGGAGCCTGTGCTCCGCAACGGGAGAGACCACAACAGTGAGAGGCCCGCGTACCGCAAAAAAAAAAAAAACAAAAACAAAAAAACACTTTGGTTTTCCACTCAGAAACAGACCAAGGGACTAACCTCCATGATTAATAAGGGCAAAGATTAGCTGGAGAAACAAATTTCAGCCGAGCCTACACAAGAGGGAAGGGATATGGGAACAGATGTATATGTATAACTGATTCACTTTGTTATAAAGCAGAAACTAATTTAAAAAAAAAATGTCCCGGGTTTAAACTACCTTATTACATGGACAAGAGGCTTAAGTGGTATATTCCAGCCCCCAGGTGATTGTGGAAATGGCCTTTTGATTTTGAATCACTGAGACGTGAGACGCCCAGGTCTCATTCAACACCTGCGAAGAAACTGCAAGGGGTTTCTTTCACTATGAACTGCTTTCATTTTCACCTGTTAGAAGGGTCAGCAATCCCGACCAAAAAAAAAAGAACTAAACTGATCAGGAGATGGCTAAATAAATTAACTAATAAAACCTGAAATGCTTTGTAATCGTACCATAATGACAGAATGTACAGTAATAAAATGGCTCACAATTTGAATTTACAATCCCTACTTACTCCTTAAAGCCCTAGCATTTTAGAGACGAGATTATCTATTCACAAGGCTTCTGCCTAACTCATGTAACAGGATTCTATTATGGGTAAACTGGAGATAAAATGAGAGTTTTAATATGATTATAGGTCAGTGGTTTCTGAATTATTAATGTATAAAAGATCCCAGAGGCATATGCTGAATATATAGTCCGTGAAAGACAAAATTAAATAAACAAAAAGCAATTTACAAGCTGGAAAACATTTTTTAGTTCTCATGGAGCGTTATAACACATGTCCTCCAGCATCCAACTTAACCTCTGAGCTGACACCACAGAAAAGAGGAGAGTGAATTAATTTCGCTTCATAGGCCCAGAACCTGAAAGGAAATGGTTTGTGGGAAAGCATTTCAAAATTGAAAACATGAACCACAGGAGCAGACATGATTCCTGAGGTCATGGAAGCTTCTTGGAATGAGATTCATCCTAGTGATATATTACAGAATAATGAAGATGAGATATATTTATCTATGTGTTTATTTATGTTTGCTGTACCCTGCCCACTTCCAGAAGGGATTTGTAGTGAATGAGAAAATTCTAGGGAGTAGGGGACATATTTTCAGTCTGGATCGGGCAGTATTTTGAACGTATGTGCAAGACTGTCATACTAAGTATGGTACCTATGAGAGATGTTACACGCAGCTTCCCCTTTTGTGGTTCAAGGATGACCTTGGCCCTGGTAACTAGCTTCCTTATTTTCTTGACTCTTGGTCCTGTAGTTGCGCATTTACGCCATTGATTTCTCACTCCGAGATGCCCATCTGAAAACATCAGTCCAGAGGAGAGAGATGGCTCTCCTTATTAGTGTCACTGCACACACACCTCTCCCTGTCACAGCCTAGAAGCGTGAGAAACTCTGTCCGCACTTCTAGTTAACGGTTCAGAAACCAGAGACACAGTGCTGGTTGGGGGCAGGGGGATCAGGTTGCAAAACTTATCAGAAATGGTCCTTATAGACTCTCAGATTCTCTGATTCTCTGGCACCAACTGGGTGTCCAACAATTCCATTCCATTCTGACACTACCCAGAGTTAGCTCAGATCCCACAGGTGTGAGGGTTCAGTCCCAGAAGACCCCCTTCACTTCAAAAGCAGGCGATGCCCAGGCTGCTCACGCTTCTTCTGACTTGGCTAAAAATTCTGGGTTCCCCGCTTTCAGTTTTGATCATTTGCTAGAACGACTCACAGAACTCAGGAAAAGGCTACTGTTACCGTTTATTATAAAGGATACAAATGAACAGCCAGATGAAGAGGGACACAGGGCGAGGTGCGGAAGAATGCCGAGCACAGGAGCCTCTGTCCCCGTAGAGCTGGGGTGCGCCACCCTCCTGGCACACTGGTGTGTTCACTAACTTGGAAGATCCCAGAACTCCCTCGTTTGGGGTTCTTGTGAAGGTCTCATTACACAGCATGACTGATTAAATCACTGGCCATTGGCGACTGGACACAAACTCAAGCCCCTCTCCCCTTCTCAGAGGTCAAGGGGCGGGGATGAGAGTTCCAACCTTTTAACCAAGACTCTATCTTTCTGGCCAGCCCCCCCATCCAGAAGCTATCTAGGGCCTCGCCCAAAGTCACCTCATTTGCAAAAATTCAGGCTGAATGGTTGAAAGGAATCCATTATGAATAAAAAAAGTTGCTCCTATCACCCCTAAACTCAGGAAATTCTAAGAGTTTTAGGAGTTCTGTGACAGGAATCTGGGACAAAAACCACATATTTATTTCTTATCATACCACACAGGCTCTGTAGCATTAAGCTTAAAAAGGCTCTTTGAGATCCTCTAATCCAAACCAGCTCTCCTATAGTAAGAAAGTGAGGCTCATTCCCGTCTTACCTCCATGAACCCTGCAGTGCTTTCAGCGGTGATTTCAGTTTTGTTCATGAACAATGCTTATAAGCCAGTTATGAATATTAGGCCCTGCAGGGGTAGAGACCACTACCGGGACCAATTCCTACCATGGGCTGACATTGAACAGCACTGTCCCTGCTCTACTGCATTCAATCCTGTTAACTCGCCTACAAAGACGGACCCATTCTGCAGATGAGGAAACTGAGGCTTCGACAAGTTAAGGAAGGCTAAGGTCGCATGCTAGAAAGTTGTGGAAATGTCATTTGAACTCAGGTCTGTCTGACTCCAGGTTCAGGTTCTTCACCACTCTGCCTCCCAGCCATCACGAGAGAGCAGACTGCTGTGGAACAGATCAGAGGCTCAGGACTAAAATAGCCAGCAATGATCCCAAATAATGTAAGAGTCCAATACAATATAATATAATATATATAATATATAATATAACGCATGTCTTAAAAATGATGTCCCCCTGGGCTTCCCTGGTGGCGCAGTGGTTGAGAGTCCGCCTGCCAATGCAGGGGACACGGGTTCGTGCCCCGGTCCGGGAAGACCCCACATGCCGCGGAGCAGCTGGGCCCGTGAGCCATGGCCGCTGGGCCTGCGCGTCCGGAGCCTGTGCTCCGCAACGAGAGAGGCCACAACAGTGAGAGGCCCACGTACCACAAAAAAAAAAAAAAAAAATGATGTCCCTGATAGTGAGACCCTCGCGGTGATAGCTTTGGCTCCTCTGAGTGGCACGTTCAGTTATTGGAGACATTACAGGTGCAACTACAAAAAAATTTTATGTAATCAAAACAAAATTTTTAAAAAGTAAAGTTTCACTCACAATAAAACCTCATTAATTCAGATGCCACTAATTCATAATCAGTGTTATATTAATAGGAACCGAGCTGAATTTTACCTTTGTAGACACTCTCCTAATAAATCAAGAGATTAACCGTATTGTTGTGTGAGATTTATATTCATTATTGGGTTCCAGAGTACTTTAATATTCTCAATTAAAATTCTGCATTGCTATTTTGACTGTTATCATCATTATTATTATTTTTAAGCCACACTTGCAAAACTTCATAGAAAGGCAAAATATAGTTTCTAGGGTATCTAATATAAAGTGTAGATATTAGAAATATTTATGCAGCAAATACTTGCTTATTTTCCAAAATTTGCATAATCAATTTAGCAAGTTTCTGTTGTTTAATGCATGTATACAGAAAAATCTATAATTTTCTGGTGTAGTCAATATAATACTTACAAAGAATGTAGTTCGGGTGGTTATTTCCTAGGTAATGCTATCATTCATAATAAAAGCTGCAACTTCTAAGATTCCAATAGTATTGGGGTTTAAAAGTTATTTAACAATAAATTTCTAGGGGCACCCCAAGTGTTCTTTCAGGCTATAAAATGTGTTCAGTTGCTTCATAAGAACAAAACAAATAGTCTTCTTTATGGAGTATTTGTTAGACTAAAGGATTCTTTCTTCCTTTCCTACCAAGCATTCCTTCATAACCACTCGGCCACGTTCGTTCATTCTTTCTTACAATAAACATACTGCGTGCCTTCATATACCAGCCACTCCCTTGGGGGCTTTCGTGGCCACTCAAAGAATAGAACACTAGCTTTGCTCTGACAGAACTTATAGGGAAGTTGTTGTTGAAGTTAAAAAGACTTTAGTTCTTGCCTGAAAAGGAGTCGAAAACTTCCCTGTGGTTTGTGGACTCTAGCCCTGTAGTGAATTTAGGATTTTTTCCTCTAAGGAATAAAAATGTAGCTCAAAAGACCGAGGGCAGTGGACCACTAACTGGGCCCTGTGAATTTCTTCTCATTCACCCAAAGGCTTGGTAATGAAAGCTCAGAAACAGGAGACTGAAACAGAAGAGCACATTTCCCAAGCACGTTCTTCACAGCTGGATTTTTCAGGCAAATGAGTGGTTTCAACAGGCACAGGAGGCATGGAAATCACTAAAGCAAAGACACTAAAGCCACCAGGGAAGCCCATCTGCCCATTTTCTGATTGGGTTGTTTGTTTGCTTTTGTTATTGAGCTGCATGAGCTGTTTGTATATTTTGGAGATTAGGATATCCCTCTTTTGTAATTCCTAATTAAATAATTCATTTAGCGATTGCTTTTGAATGGTTGCTGGCATAACAAAAAGAGAGATAATTGGATATTATGTTCTTTGTGATGGAAGTCATAAAAAAATTAAACTTGAATCCAATCAAGCCTCCCGATTTCATTACCAGTTTATAGCAAATATAGGGGGCAGAGAAAGATATAAAGTGACATCATGGGGATGTAATAGACAAATCTTATATAATAAGCATGTCTTTTATTCTAATGTTTTGACAACTGAGGCGTTACAAACCATGGGAGACTGCCCTCCCAGGGCTAACCAATTACTAGTAATAGCAAAGAATTCACCTTCGAGCACATCTTTCATATACAAACTAACCAATCCAGACAACTGGTACCTTCCTTTCCATGGAAACCACAATAAAAGCTCTTGCCCACACTTCCCTCCCACTACTGTCTCCTGATGACTCCAATGCTTCCTCATGTGGCCTTGCATGGCCCGGCGTGGCCCAGTGTGCCCCTTCCCCTTGGGAACTGTGAGTAACAGACTCTCTTTTCAGTGGCAATTGTCTCCTGATCTGTTGGCCTCACCATACCTGAACAGTAATAAAACTTACATTTTATTTTTTTTAATTTTTACTCTTTTTTTTGGTCACAATGCACGGCTTGCAGAATCTTAGTTCCCTGACCAGGGATTGAACCCAGGCCCACGGCAGTGAAAGTGCTGAGTCCTAACCACTGGACCGCCAGGGAATTCCCATAAAACCTACACTTTAAAACACCTTGACTATGTGAAAACTCTACAAGACATATGACAAACAAATTGCAAGGGCATTTACCTCAATTAAAAAAATAGAAATAGCAAGGGGATAAAATAAGAGGGAGAGAGAATCTTTGCTTAAAAGAGTCTTAAGAAACAAATCAACTAATTGCAAAGTATGAACCATATTTTACTCTGAATTTGAACCAACTCTTAAAAACATTACGAGACTAATGGAGAAATTTGAACACTTTGACTAGGTAGCTGATATTGTTATTATGAAATTAATGATCATATTTTTAGGTGTCATTATAGAATTGCTATAGTTTTAAAAGGAAGCTTTATCTTTTATGGATTCATACTTAAATATTTATGGATTAAAAACAGGATGCCTGTGATTTACTTTACAACAATCTAGAATGGCGGGTGTTGGGTAAAAGTAGAAAAAAAAACAAGATTGACTTAAAGTAATAGGTGTTGAATCAGGGTTATGAATACACGGCGGGTTATCATGTACAGTATTGTTTAATTGTGAAATCTTTGAAAGTTTTCACAATAAAAAATCAAAACCCTTCGAAGAAAGTTCTTTGAAGGACACGTCAAATGCCCCAATTTTTTAAAAAAAAGATAAGTGAATTAAGAATGACTAAATAACTTGCCCTATTGCTACTACATGATGGAGCCAGAATCCAAACCCAGGTATGTCCGACCACCCAAACTCCTTGCGCTCCAAAGTCAAAAGAGAAGCTACTGCTAGAGGCTGTTCCTCTGGCTCATCCATAAAGGAAAGGGTTGGGTTCCTGCTTAGTCCCCAAGGCAGCAGCCAGAAGCAGGGGGACTGTACCTGTGGCAACAGTAGCCTCAGCACTGGGGCCTCCTGCTGGGATGCTATTTCTTGCTTTCTCTGGGTTGTACCCCACCCCTCACTCCCAACTCTCCTCTGGCTTTATTTTTTGTTCCCCTTTCAACAGTCCACAGTGCCCTGCAGAGAGCACACCAGAATGTGCACATACACTGTCACCTTGGGCATGTACAGATTTACTCTCAGGATATTTTCGAAGCTTTCTCTTTTCCAGTAATTTTTCATGAAATACAGCCTTTCACTTTCAGCTTATGAACCACATGAAACAACCTCATCATTTTTGCCTGCATTTTGGACTCCAGTTGCCAGGTCTTGGCTTGACCCCTTTCCTTATACATCAGACTCCCCTTCTAAATTACTTTTGACTGCTTGCAAAAATCAAATCTAATATTAATAATTGTAAAAATAAAAAGTCGCCATGTCTCCCACTTATTCAGGGCTAGAAATTACACTAAGGGCTTTAGGAATAGTATTCTTTTTAATCCTCAGAATAGTCCTTCAAAGGATGAAGATTTGCCAGCACTGAGGATGTTCAAAGAGAGAGCTCAGGGAAAGGGATTAGGGTAGTCCCAAGGTTTGAATTAACCTTGACCTCGACAAAGGATTTAGTAGCCTGGACACTATTATAAGTCTTTAGATACCATTATGTCCTGTCATCTGTGACGCCTGAGATCATCCTCAAAGAAAAAGACCCTCTGAATATCAGTAACCTGCTCTCTCCAATCTCCTCCCTACAACAACTATCAAAAGCACCCTATAATTCTTTTCTTTTTCTGAATCCAGCATTCTTTCCTGGGGATTGCATAGAATTTGTTTCAGCATCTCACAATATATAAAACTATTTCGGAAAGCCAATTTATTCAGAGCTCACAACTCTTCCTGAATTTGCCCTTTGGGTTTCTGCATGGAACAGAATTGCAAGGACATAAAAATGCAACTAGGAAAACTTTTTGTTCTTCTCTTCCAATTCTTCTCCCCCCTTCCCCATGCTAGGTCCACTGCATGGTGTTTGCCACTATTTTTCTTCACTCAAACATCAAATTTCCACCTGAACGTTAACAACTATAAACAACTCAAACCACCACCGGGCAGAGGGCGGGCTGCTTTCTCCTATGAGAATTTCACCATACACAGATTGCATTTAGAAAGTGATCAACGTCTTGAAAAGGTTAGGGGGTTCTCAGATTCAATTTCCTCATTATAGGCTTTAAACTGTTTTCTAGTTCTGGTGCATTAAATCCTGGGCCTGGAAAAAGAAATTGCCTCCGATGTAAGTGTTAGAAAGAAATGTAGGTTTGGGCTGCACATCACTGTTTAAATAAGAGTCAGTAATTTTCCCCCTCCTCTTAGCCAATAGGACAGAAACCACGATCTTAAATGAGTTTAATCCTTCCAGCAAGACAATTGTCGTTCCTCACCAGACATCAGATATGACAACACCAGATGTCACACTCATAAGACCTCATCACCTATCACTTACGTTCCCACTTCAAAGTTAAACACATGAGAAAATCTTTGAAAGTATTTGAAAAGTAATATATTTTCCTTATTTGACGTATAAGTGCTATTATAAATAATTCACTTAATAAATCTATTATATCTTTATAAATTTGATCCCTATTCCTCTGAGAGGTTTATTTCTCTTACCTGTAAATACCACAGTTCCTCCATTCATCCTTTAAAAGCTATCTACTCCACAGTTCTTTGGTCTACAGACTTTAAGCACAAGTGTATCATTTAGCCTCAATCACTTAGTAGCAAGTTGCTTCTGCACACATTTATTACTTGTATTCATAATTAGTCATGATTAACTAGATTGGAAACTCTTCAAGGACAGAAATTGTTTTGTCTATTATTTTATCCTCTAGTGTAGGGCCTGACTCTGAATAAGTGACTAGTTAACACACAGCAATTAATTATTGGGGCCACTGTCAAATGTATAGAGATGCTGGTTTAATAATAATCACCTGCAATAATGACAACACTCGTATTGCATTTAAGTCTTTGTCTCTACTGGCTAACTTCTTCCAGAAAATGCTTATGAATTTTGCATAAGATTGCTGTCGTCTTGACATTACTGCCGCATGAGATTTATAATCTGGCAAACCATTTGTCACTGAAACAATGTGGAAGATAAAAGTAATTTCAGTAATACGTTGAAAATGTTCTGCTGTTGAAATGTTTGTACAAACATTGTATAAAATGAGGAGAGACATGTTTTAGAAATATCCTAGGCTGGTGACAAGATTGGACATAGAAAGCAGTGCCATCAGGCCCTGGGCAAGGATGTACCTAACTTGTAATGAACCAGTTTTCATAGGCCCCAGGTGAAGACTAGCTGGGGCTCAAAGAGGACAATGAGACCTCCTCAACCAGACCTCCTGCTATGTAATAACCTGTTAGAACAAACGAGATATATTAATTTTCAGGACATAGACATTCAGGAGAGTGGAGTGAGGTGTGGCACTGCTACAAGTACCTCATCACAGCAGAAACATGACTTATTTATTCATTCATGCAACAAACATTACCTACCACATGGCCAGGCACACATCACACTCTTAACATCTCATATAGTGGCAAAGATGTGCATAAGCATCACAGCACCATGGAACATGCACCATGATGAGTGCCAGGGGAAGCACCTCCTTCCTGATCCCAGGCCAAACTCTCTAAATCAAGTTTAGAAACTTCAAAAATGCTTTTAGCATGAAGCATTTATTTCCCCAAAATTCAGGAATATATTCCCTGCACAATCACAAAAATTGGAGATAAAAATCTAGTAATATAACTCTGCCTGAAGTGTATTCCAAGAACCATTAGTTCTGCAGGATGATAATGGCTGTTACCGAAAGGGGGAAAAAAAAGAAAAAAAGGGAGGGGAATTCCTGATCACCGAAGTCTAGAAACTGCTGATTGAATTAATGTAGAACTTTTTTTTTAGATCCTTTAAAATGTTAGTGTGCATTATGAATCACTAGGAGAGGATACAGTATGCAATATTTCCCAGAGTTAGCTACATGTAGATTTCTTTTTTCAAGGGACATTTTTCTCATTGTACACACCCTAAGAAACTGTTCTCGAGCTTTCCTGAGGCCCATTCTCTCCATATCCTCTTCCAGGAGGGAGACGTCAGGCTGAATATCAGCACAGTACAGAGTGGGTAATCAATATATGTTGATCTCAGAGGTCAAATATCAAGGTCCTACAGGAGGGTATAAATCCATTTCAAAGATCAAGAAATGATGGATGGTGGACTTTTTAATACTTTCTTCCTAGTTCAAATATGTGTAGACAAACTATTGATATTTTCCCCAGTTTCTAGGACTAGACTCTGTGTACTGCCCTTAGGGACACCTACTCTAAATTTACAAATTGGAATACAAGCTTGGTTTCCTGTTTCTCCAGCAGAATTTGGAAAATATGTTGATGCAGCTTAAAAAGCATACATCATAACTCAGAAGCTTGGGTAGACTAGCTTTAGGTAGATGAAAGCAGCCTCTGCAAAACTTGGGGCTGTAGATGTGGGTTCTTAGCCATAGCTGCTTATTGGAATCTCCTGGGGAGCTTAAAAAAACACACACCAGGATCCAGACCTGCCCCAGATGAACTAAATCAGATTCTCTGGAGGTGAGGTCTGAGACCTGTTATTTTTTATTTATTTTTTTTTTTTGCAGTACATGGGCCTCTCCCGTTGCGGAGCACAGGCTCCGGACGCGCAGGCTCAGCGGCCATGGCTCACGGGCCCAGCCGCTCCGCGGCATGTGGGATCCTCCCGGACCGGGGCACGAACCCGTGTCCCCTGCATCGGCAGGCGGACTCTCAACCACTGCGCCACCAGGGAAGCCCCCTGAGACCTGTTATTTTTAAAACTCCCTGGTATTTCTAACGTACAGCCAGGAATGAGAAGCACTGCCCAAAACGTCTACCTGTAAGTCACAACAGCCGGCTGCCACACTGCCTCATTTTCAGGACTTGCTGGTTTGGGGGAACTTGCAGTGTTATATTAATTTGCTCGAGCTGCCATAACAAAGTGCAACAGGCTGGGGGAATCAAACAACAGAAATGTATTTTCTCACAATTGTGGAGGCTGGAGGTCCGAGATCAAGGTGCTGGCAGGGTTGGTCTCTCCTGTGGCCTCTCTCTCCTTGGCTTGCAGACGGCCGCCTTCTCACTGTGTCCTGACGCGGTCCTTCCTCTGTGCATGCCTCCCTGGCATCTCTGTGTTTCCAAATTTGCACCAGTCAGATTGGATTAGGGCCCAACCTAACCCCTCATTTTAAATGAATCACCTCTTTAAAGGTCTTATCTCTAAACACAGTCACATTCTAAGGTGCCAGGGGTTAGAGTTTCAACTTATGAATTTGGGGGGAGACACATGTCCCCCCATAACAAGTGTGATAGGAGACCCCAAAGTCTCCAGGGAACACTGCATACTGTCATGTCCACAAAACTGACACTTTTTCCTGCTCCCGTTGCGGCTAAGCACATGACGGAATATAGAGAAAAAGAAAATCTTTGCCCTTTGGAATAAACCAAGAATAACAAAGTCACTCTGCCTAGTTATGGCCCCCAAGATAATAAAAATTTGAACACATCCCACAGACCTTAAAAAAAGGAGTGGGGGGGCCTTCCCTGGTGGCGCAGTGGTTGAGAGTCCGCCTGCCGATGCAGGGGACACGGGTTCGTGCCCCCGTCCGGGAAGATCCCACATGCCGAGGAGCGGCTGAGCCCGGGAGCCATGGTCACTGAGCCTGCGCGTCCGGAGCCTGTGCTCCGCAACGGAAGAGGCCACAACAGTGAGAGGCCTGCGTACCGCAAAAAAAAAAAAAAAAAAAAAAAAGGAGGGGGGATGCTTTATCTTTGACTTTTATAATAGTGGTGTTTACAGATATAACATAAACTTTGTGACTGTGATGATCATGTAAAAAATTATTCTTTTCCCCTCATGAACAGACTAATAACAACTAATATAAATAAATATAATAAATACAAATATCATATTGACATAAACCAATCATCTAATTTGGTCATTTTGTTAAGCTTTGTGGTATTTTCCCACTAAACACCTGTTGTGGGGTTTTTTTGTTTTTTGTTTTTAAATATTTATTTTATTTATTTACTTGGTTGCGCTGGGTCTCAGTGGCAGTATGCAGGCTCCTTAGTTGCGGCATGCGGTATCTCTTTCCCTGACTAGGGATTGAACTCGTGCCCCCAGCATCGGGAGCGCGAGTCTCAACCACTGCACCACCAGGGAAGTCCGCACCTGTTGTGGTTTTTACTGGGCACATCAGTCCTTTTGAAGTCTGACACCTAGCACTTTGAGAGTGAAGAAAAAACATGTTTTTATTTTCCATGTGCTGTTGTGCCTAATTCTTTTTTGCAGTTCTGGAGGCTCCATGGAGGAGATTTATGTGAGGAAGGGCCTTCACCTGCCAGAGCTGACTGAACAGCTTCGCCTCAGAACACACTTATCTCATGTGCAGTGTGAACAGATACGTGCCTTGTTTCATTTACAGAATAAATCTCCTGCAGCAAGAGAGCTATACTATCACTGCTTTTTTTTTCTTCTTCTTCTTCCTAACTCTGTGCTTCTCTGGCTGTTTCTATTTGTGTTTCTTGATCAAGTCTGGTTCCAGGTGTGGTTTGAGCTCGGGCAATAATTTATTCCCTGTTAATGACTGAAAAGTTGAGAATCTAGGTTTCTGGCAATTTCTGTCAGGCGGTAAATAACAGTTTATTTGGTTTATGTGTCATCTTTGTTTATTTGTTTGATGTGGGGATTCTGATATCTTTGACTGTTGAAATGTTAATACAAACATTCTATAAAATGAAGAGAGACGTGTTTTAGAAATATCTTAGGCTGACGACATGATTGGACATCGAAAGCGGTGCCTTCAGGCCCTGGAAGAGGATGTCCTTAACTTGAAATGTGCCACTTTTCTTGGGCCCCAATTGAAGACTAACTGAGGCCCAAAGAGAACCCAAATCTATTCACCTCTGCCTCCCAGATTCTCTGGGTGAACTGGGTTTATGGCTAGTCATCAGCCAAAATTACCTCCCCATCAATGAGATCACATCACTCAAGAAAATTTTCTGTACCTTCTGGAAAGGCAAACAACCTTTGAGATCTACAGTGGCTGGACCCATGAGTGAGATTTTGTGTTCTGTTTATTTTTTTATTTTTTTTTTTGCGGTACGCGGGCTTCTCACTGCTGTGGCCTCTCCCGTTGCGGAACACAGGCTCTGGATGCGCAGGCTCAGCGGCCATGGCCCACGGGCCCAACCGCTCCGCAGCACGTGGGATCCTCCCGGACCAGGGCACGAACCCGCGCCCCCTGCATCGGCAGGCGGACTCTCAACCACTGCGCCACCAGGGAAGCCCTGTTCTGTTTATTTTTTATCTCTAGCTGAGGTTGTAAAACTGAAGCTGCTAGCTCTTTTTGTGTGTGAAAAATACCTTTTTTCTTTTTCTTTCCTTGTAAAAGGAAGGTAATGAAATATTTTATCATGTTCTGTATTTGTGGTCACTCCCTTCTTCTCTTCTCCTACTTTTCATTTCCTTTTTCTGCCCTCCCCCCAAAATTTTTAGAGATTAATTGGTTATAAATATCTTTCATCTATTGAAATGATTGTGTACTTGATGGATAACTAGTCAGATAAAGGAGGGAAAAATTAACACATAACATTACAAAGTTACTTGTATTTATGGGAGTACTTTTCTTCATTGGCATATAGAAGCACTCATATAAATTCAAAATAATAACTTTGAAGGTTAAAATAAATTTAAAAGGAGGAAAATCTGGAATAAATACATTCCAGAAGGGAGGAAAATCAAATTTTAATGTTTTCAAAGTGATGGCTGTCTAAGAAAAAACTTCAGAAGCTTGCTGCATCTATACCTCAGAGGAATAAAAAAGTTTAACTCTCAGATAAATTAATAGCCTTGATTATAGGTTAATAAGATAAAAAGTAAAAGAATGCTAAGGTACTTCAAACACAATTTAAAGAATTTTCAATATTAGGTTTATAACTATAGATATTCATAAAGTATAAAGCTTTTGAAAAGCTTAAGATTCTTGTTCAAGGTGAAAATTCTAATTCAAGGCAATTAATTATATTTCTTCTTGATTTTAACACAATACAGAAAATATTCTAGTTTATATAAAACTTGGGTTTATTTTATCATGGAAAGCCTAATTAATCTGAATGCTTTAAAGTTTCATGAGTCAAGGAAGTTTTTATTATTATAAAAAAGTAAAACTACTTGTCCAACTAAATAAAGTATAATAATGTCCTTTAAAAGGGTTTACTCTTGTTAAGTGTTTATAATTCTATATATCATATATATATGAAATCATATAAATATATGAAATCCCTCATTTTTAAATTGAAGAGAAATTCATCTAACATAAAATTAACCATTTTGCAGTGTCTAAGCCAGTGGCATTTAGTACATTCACAATGTTGAACAACCATAGCCTCTACCTAGTTCCAAAACCAGAGGGGGTTTTCATCACCCCAGAAGACCTCAAACCACTAAGTAGTTACTCCCTATTCCTCCCTGTCCCCAGCCCTTGGCAACTACCAAGCTGCTTTCTGTACCTATGGATTTACTTGTTCCAGCTATTTCATACAAATGGAATCATACAATATGTGACCTTTTGTGTCTGACTTCTTTCACGTGGCATAATGTTTTCATGGTTCATCCATGCTGGAGCATACATCAGTACTTCATTCATTTTAACAGCTGAATAATACTTCATTGTGTTTATATACACCACATCATTTTGTTTATCCATTCATTCATGATGGATATTTGGGTTTTTTCCACCTTTTGACTATTGTGAATAGTGCTGCTATAAACATTCATGTACAAGTGTTTATTTGATACCTGTTTTCAGTTCTTTTGAGTATATACCCAGAAACAGAATTGCTGGGTCCTACGGTAATTCTATGTTTAACTTTTTATCAGGAAAAATCAAATTGTTTTCCACATGGCTACATCATTTTACATTCCTACCAATTAACTTTAAGACTTTGAACTAATAGTAAATCAAGCTATTAGTACATATCTTATACACCTGAAAACTCTAGTTTTACTATACTCTTGCTATAAGTTAGCTGGTTACAATGGATGTAAAAGTTTACTATTTTAAGAATTTCTTAAAGATGTATTTGATTGTAGAGAGGTGCATGTGTAAGATGATGGATGTATTTTGTTTTGCTTTAATTAAAATTTTCTGGTTGTGCCAGAATATGAAGAAGGAAATAGAAGACAATTTCAGGATACACCATGAATATAGAACAGAGGAAAAAGTAAGATCAAGAGCCTGGGCTTATAATAACTGCATGTAGTGAATTTGAAAGGAGCAAAGAAATATGTTTAAAATGTTTGCAAATTTGACTCAGTGATAATCGATTTATTCATAAGGTGGAAATAGGCCTGTGTATCATTTACTGCAAACTGCTACATAAACGGTAATCAAAAAAGTAAAATAGAATTTGGGTCTCCTTCTGTTAAAAGGGTAAATTGATCCTTGTCTACATAGAAAGCTACTAACAA
The DNA here is from genome assembly GCF_949752795.1 of Hyperoodon ampullatus. Classification (NCBI taxonomy): domain Eukaryota; kingdom Metazoa; phylum Chordata; class Mammalia; order Artiodactyla; family Ziphiidae; genus Hyperoodon; species Hyperoodon ampullatus. The sequence goes on from NC_136926.1 coordinate 76,378,421, forward strand.
AAACAAAGACAAAAGAGAAGAGTTAAAAGATGTTCTGGGGCTTCCCTGGTGGTGCAGTGGTTGAAAGTCCGCCTGCCGATGCAGGGGACATGGGTTCGTGCCCCGGTCCGGGAAGATCCCACATGCCGTGGAGCGGCTGGGCCCGTGAGCCATGGCCGCTGGGCCTGCGCGTGCGGAGCCTGTGCTCTGCAACGGGAGAGGCCACAACAGTGAAAGGCCCGCATATTACAAAAAAAAAAAAAAAAAAAAAATGTTCTGTGCCCAGACATCAGTGGTTCTCTTTCTTACTAAAATGCTGTGTAACTTGTTGTTTTTGTCTCACTTTAGTATCAATATTAACAAAATGTCTTTAGTTTTGAAATAGAATTCCTAATAATCATTTTTATGTGTTGCCGTGTTTCCTTTAAATATTACCTGAAACCGTTTCTTGTCTTCACTCATCGTGACTGAGGCTCTTACCGTGGCTCCTCTGATAACTCTTTTTGGTACTGCCTTTCCCAAATTCAGGACCCAAAATCAGAACTCCAAAGCTGTAAAGATATCTATTATACCTACGTCACCTCTGGAGTTTCCCAGATGTCCACTGGGTATCACAAAAATTTGATCTCTCAGCTTTTAAAATAAGAGATCATAGAAATAATCTGGTTTTACTATACTCAACACTATTATGTCCAACATATGAAAAATCAGCAAGTCAAAAAGCTGAACTTCTCTGTTTAGCTTTACATATAAATAAAATTTTAATGACATAATGTTCTGGCAATTATGAAATTTTACATCAGAAACATACTTACGTTCATGCACAAAGATGGGCACTATGACTTTCAAAAAATAAATTTTTCAAAAGACCTCTGATTTTCTAAATAAATAATCTTGTCAATTGATGATAATCAGAATACACTTAATGAGATAAATTAAATATTCTGGAGATTTGACAATGCCCTCACTGTTTATAATGTGTTCTTACCCTCATGATAAGTATTAACTAAATCCTTATAAATCGATTGCTTATTGCACTCAATAGAGGATTCTACTTTTCTGCATCCTGATATTGTTGGTTATTATAATGGATTAAACAGAACTTTTGAGTCTTATTATCCACAAGCATTTTCTGCTTTTCCCTTACACTCACCTAAAAGTCTCTGCTACAAGAACAGATCAGAAATTGAATCTTCTGAAAAAATTACTATATCAAAAGAGCTTCAGTAAAGGACTGAGCCAGATACTCAGGACAGTTGAAACTACAAGGACTAGACTCACAGCTCCATTATAAGACATATCTTCACCACACTCTGTGAGACTGTCAAGAGTCCGTTATCAGGATGCCCAGAACTTTCCCCTCCAAAAGCAAATGACTTCATGGAGATAAACAGTTTACTCTGAGATCAACAAAACACAATTAACTCCTTAGAACTTAATGAATGGGATGAACTGACTTAACTGTGGCCAGTGTTCTATTTTAAATGCTCTTGTGGGGTAAACTCTTTTCTTCTTAATCCAGCCCTGACCCTCAGTTTGACAGGTTACACTTGTTCAAACTAGTTATGAAACCCTCTTTAAATGCAGTCTTGTTCCAACTGGACCCTGAGGATTGGGGGTGAGGGGTATCCTATGAAAGATCTTAATATAGGTTACAAATTAATCAATCATGAGGGAAAACAAGAATGATTCTTTTAAAAAAAAGATAAAACAATGGCAACAATGGTTAAATATTTTTCAAAGTACCTTTACTAAGTTCCTTTACTAAAGTTCCTTTACTAAGTTCCTTTACTAAAGTACCTTTACTAAAGTTCCTTTACTAAAGTTCCTTTACTCCCTGTATCAATGGTTAGTATTTGCCTAGGTTCACTAAGAATGTGTTCTTTTTCCGACCAGGGTACAATTGGATAAATCAAATCCAATCTATATTATGATCTAAAATGATACTGTATGTAAATGACCATGTGTGATATCTTGGTGCATTCTCTTACCTGTTTCACAGGGAAAAAATTGGATCACGAAACTGCTTATGATAACCATTTTCCTTAGCCCAGGTTTGTTTTGGGTATTATCTACTTGTGTCAATCACGCCAATTTGAGCTCTCAATATTCTAAACATATTTATCTGAGAATAAATAAGTAAATATCTTCTGGGGGAAAAAAATTCTATACTATGATCATGCCAGAATTCTCATCTAATTAAGTAGCATAAACCCAAGAACTATGCCTTCAATACAGAACAAGGCTGTCAGTGTCCTCCCACGAACCTGGTCTGCAAGCTGTCCTGTGAAACATTGACAAACAAGGGGATGTCAGGGAAAGAGGAGACCTTGACACACAGTGATGGCTAATTTTATATGTCAGTGTGTCTGGGTCACAGGATGCCCAGATGTTGGTAAACATCATTTCTGGGTGTGTCTATTTCCAGATGAGATTAGATTGAGTAAAACAAATCTCTCTCCCCAGTGTGGGTGGGCCTCAGCCAGTCCGTTGTGGGCCTGAATGAAGCAAAAACATGGAGAAAGGGAAACTTCTCTCTCTCTGCCTGACTGTTTGAGTTGGGATATGAGGCTTCTCCTGCCCTCAGACTGGGAGTTACACCATCAGTGCTCCTGGTTCTCAGACCTTCAGGCTCAGACACCATCAGCTTTCCTGGGTCCTCAGATTGCAGACAGCAGACTGTGGGGCTTCCCAGCCTCCGGAATGACATGAGCTGATTCCTTATAATAAATCTATCTATGTGTGCATCATCTATCAATCATCTTACCTATGTATCATCTATCAATCGTCTTATCTATCATCAATCTATTTATCATCTGTATGTCTATCTATCAATCTCCTATTTGTTCTGTTTCTCTGGAGAGCCCTGAGTAATCCTTACATCCAAAACTTAAAGGTACTGCAGATAAAGCCCAGTAGAAATGAATTTGAGGCTTCTTGGGTCCTGATCTCAGTGGACAAACTGACAAGGAAATTAAAATACTTCTGAGACATAAAATTTATACCCCTAGGGGCTTTACAAGGCCTCCAGATAGAAGTAACTCTTAAGCCTTAATATCATGTTGCTCTTGTTCTTTTGAATGTACAAGAGGGTCTTTGTGTATTAAACATTAGTTACTCCTATGAAAATAAGACATCCCTAGAAATTACCTGGTGGTCCAGTGGTTAGGACTCCGTGCTCTCACTGCCATGGCCCAGGTTCAATCCCTCGTTGGGGAACTAAGATCCTACAAGCTGCAAGGCACAGCCAAAAAAAAAAAGAAAACAAAACAAAACTTATCCACTAAAATAAAACATCATATTAATGATAGTGAAACAGAAAATCACTGAGCATCTTATGCGGTCTAACCCGTCCTTAGGGGCAGGAAGTTGGACGAAGCATGGACTCCTGAAGCAAAACTGATATCTTGCTCTGCTTCCATTGTGATTAAGGATACAACACACCACAATCAGGAAACAAGAAAAAGAGAGGATTTGCACCTTGACACAAACCTAAAATGATAGGGGCACTCCTACAAGCCTGAACTCCCCAAGCAAAATAGAGCTTAGTGTCTGACTTTCATAATACCAATGTATTGATCAGTGGATATGATGATCGTGTGAGAAAGTCACTGCTTTCCACCATGAACAAAAGAATATGTTTGACCAATTTATAACCTGTGGTTTTCCCCCTTTATTGGGGTCTTTATTTGGAGGGTCAGTTTTTTTGATGTCTGATTCCCTTTACCTTTTTGCAAGTTAACTTTTTCTCATTTCTTCTTTCTAAATGTTTTTGTTTGTTGGTTTATCCAAACTTGAGGAAAATCCCCACATTTTAATAATCAGGTGCCCCCATAGATGACGGTTTCTCTCTCATTTGGGGCATTTTTTTCATGAGGCCTCGAAATGTTGATCATAAGAAGGGGCTGCTTTGACCCCTACCTCCTTCTCACCTCCCAGAGACACTGAAGCCACAGGCTTGAGTGGTCACTCCGAAGGGAGCACACAGCTCACCTCAGCTGAGGGCTAATTAGCTCTTTGGTCCGCAGGGGAAGGACTACACAAAAGGAGATCTGTTTATTTTACTGTTACCAAATGTCACGGGACCCTTAGTGCAACTTGCTAAGGGACCCAGCATTTCTCACCATGCAGCATCTGTGAACGTCGCTCTGTGCATCCCTCATCTCACTACATTTCCATAAGCTCTTGTCCCAGTTATGCTCAGAAAGCACAGCCCCCAACCCCCAGGAATGTGCTAAAGCAGAAAAGAAAAAACTGCACTGCTATTCTTGGTCAGCTTAATGGCAAGGAGCTTCAGATTCTCTATAAAATGAAAAATTCAATTGCGTGAGGTCACCAGGTCACAATCTCCCTGAGAACACTGTTATTCGGAGCCAAACATCCTTCTCAGAGGGGTCCTTAAAGCTTAATAACATCAGTCGACTGCAGCAAGACCCTGTGAGCCCATAATCCCAAAATGAGCCTCTGTATGTTGTCTATTATGGAGGATCTCCAGTCTACCTGTGTGCAATTTTAGATCATCAAAGGTGACATTGAACACTGTCTCCGAAATTTCAATCACAGCCTTAACCACCTTGTGAACTAGCCAATAGCAGTTCTGTGGCTCTTTGGTGAAAAAAGGCCACCTTCGCAAGGCTGGAGGAAATGCTTGTACCGCAGTGGGAAGCAGAGAAGCACACACAGTGAAAACTAGGCAAAGTCAAGAGTGTTTGCTTAGTTGCTGTGCCATGGCATGGGATTGCGTTGTCCCTTGTACCATGCTGGGTACAAGATATTTTTATACAGAACTTCTTTCTTAGTTTAAAGAATTTACATATTATGACACCTGCCCTCTTCTCACTTAACAGCAATCCCAGTAAAAGTGAAATAAGTACAGAAGGAAGGGAAAAGCATGTTCTTCTTCAAATTGCTACCTACCAATGCCTTCAATGAAGATGAATCTCAAATAACTAACGTTGAGTGAAAAAGGCAGACACAGTGAGTCTGTACTGTTAAGATTCCATTTATATGAAGCTCAAGAACAGGCAAAATTAATTTATGATGATAGAAATCAGGAAGAGGCTGCCTCTCAGTGGCCTTATTGGCCAGGGGTCCTGGGGTAAAAGAAATGGTGCTTGTTTACAGGGGGATGTGCATATGCAAAAATGCAACAATTTTACTGCATGTAACTCTGCTGTTTGCTATGGGCTGAACATTTGTGTCCCCCTCAAATTCTTATGCTGAAATCCTAACCCACAAAGGTGATGCTATTAGGAGGTGGGGCATTTGGGAGGTGGTTGGGTCCTTAGGGTGGAGCCCTCATGAATGGGATTGGTGCCCTTATAAAAGAGACCCCACAGAGCTGCCTCACCCCTTCCACACTGTAAGGACACAAGGAGAAGGTGATGGCTATGAACCAGGAAGAGGGTTTTGCCAGAACATGACCATGATGGCACCTTAATTTTGGACTTCCCAGCATCCAGAACTGTAAACCATAAATTTCTGTCATTTATAAGCCACCCAGTCTGTGGTATTTGTTATGGCAGCCCAAATGGACTAAGACACTGTATATAAATTATGCCTCAATTTTTTTAAAGTTTGGAAAAACCCTGTACCTACACACTTGAGCTCTAAAGCTGGGGCTAAGACCACTCTCTACCACTGAGGGCAATTGTCGGACCCCTTTCCTCCTCTCACTGAATAGGCCCAATATGACCCAATGTTTCTTGTTGCCCCTCACAGTAGAGTGGTTGTCCTGCTGTTCTTTAATGAACAACCACCCATATTTTCCCCTATATAGAAATGCTGGGATGCAGCCGGGGTGCACAATTCTAGGTATGCTCACCCACCTGGACAGTATTTGTTCCCCCTTGTGACCAAAACACTGCAGTGTGATTGCCCTCAAGATGATGGACCTGGTCTGGCATCTCCCCGCAAACTCCGTCCCTCTCACCATTCTTATTTAGAAACAAATGCACCAGCCTGGTGCAATCTGACCTGCAGACCACTCACATCTCTGACTCTGCAGCGTCCCCCTGGAGCGTCCCCACCTACTTTGTTGTCTCTTTTATTCAATTCATTTTCTTTTGTTAATCTTAATACCCATGTGCTAATTGGTGCCCAGTTCATGAGTCAGTGAGCACGTTGGGACCTGAAGCGGAATAGGAGTACAAACCCCTTGAGCCAAATCATGACCAGAACCAGACCTCAGCTCCCCCAGCTTGGCCCCTGGCGTGCTGATAGAAAATGGCTTCTCCCCATCAAGCCCACCCAGCCAGGGCAGTGACTCATGTTCTACAATTTGATTTGCATTTTCAGTTGTTGACGTTTAGTCTATGTAAACACAACAGTGCGGGGATGCTATCAGCCCATTAGGCATTGGGATTGGGATACTTAAACAGAAGAGAGGTAAATCTGAAGATGTCCTTTGCCAAGCTTAGAAGCAAAACTACATTGAAGGATAAGCACCATTACAGATTTTCACTATAGTGGGGCGACATTTTTAAGTGGGAGCAGAAGAATTTTTCCATCAGTGTCCTTCTATGGGCAAGATCCCTTGCAATATCTTTGAGATCTGAGAGAAATAATCACCTATGTTTTATTTTTGTCTCGTACCATGGACCAGTAACAAAGGAAATCTCTGCATTTTCACTCTTTGGAAACCACACAACCTTCTCTGAAACCTGATGTGTGCCTTCAAGGTTCTGGCACTGAGCATGAGTTTCAAAATCATATTTTTCTCTCCAAATCATCATCCTTGTCTATGCTCAGTCAGGGGTTTGTTCTTATAAAGCTCCAAGTTTAAATTAAAACCGAAACATAAAGGAAATGCTACTCATTTTTAACCACTTAAATAAAATAGCTTTCTACATTCACGTTAATTTTGTTCACAGGCTATGCAGGGTAAAGCATATTATTTCTTACTTATATCAACTTTTATATTTACAAACATGATTTGCATTAGTTTAGTTTGTCAGCCCATATGGCATCTTTGAAAGTCAGAGCAGAATTATATTCTCATTTCACAGGTGAAAAAAACAAAAGTCAAGGACATTTAGTAAATTCGTGTCTGAGTAAGCATTTCCAGGGCTTGAATTTCCCATTCACGTTATTATTTTTTAAGTTTTACCAAGTACTGTGGCTTCATACTCATGACTTCCCTGTCACCCACCCTGTCAAGCACTGTTAGGAATATTACATACTGTGACTCCAAGGATGCCTGAAGGGGCGCTGATTCTACCAGAAGCTCAGGATTCCTCAGTGTGGGCCTCAAGGTGCCTGAAGATAAACACTCTGGGATGGTTCGGCAATGCTCATTCTAGATAGTTCTATGGTGATTGGCCCTGTCACTGGCATTCCACAGACGTTGGTTACGTTGCATTCACCAAAGCCCTCGATGGTTCTGTGCTTTGGGTTCTCCTTCAATGCCACAAGTCAATTCTTTGCGCATTTACCTGTTACGCAAGGAACTGTGAGGACTCAGGACATTTATCGTTTCTGCTGTGTATGGTTAAATATGGTAGACATGGGGGCATTTCTTGGACACACGTGAATATTTATTTTTACTAAAAAATGGCTGCTGAGTTCCCCCAAGGCATTCTCTCATAGTGAAGGTCCAAAAATCTTTGCAGGTGTGTTAATTATAATATTCTCAATGGCTTTAAAGATGAACAAGCCTATCTCATAAAGGAGGGCTGTACTCCACTCCTTGGAGATGGCATTGCCTTGAAAATCCAGTCACCTTCTTTCTTGATCAGAGAAGAGCTAAAATGTAGGCTGGAGAACTAGTCTGAGTCCCAATTCCTTTTTTTAACTTGTCAGTTAGTTCCAAGACATTACCTACCGCTATTCCCATCACTAATTGGGGTGCTTTCTGCTATACAACAAATGAACTAAAACTCATGAGTTGGTTTCATTTTCTTTAAATTCTGCTCACTACTAAGATGTACCAACCCTCAAGCTTATTAAAATCAAAGTCTGGGCTGCTTATAACCTGGGGCTAAGTCAGTTCACTGTAAGAGAACTCAATTTGCATCTCCACCCAGCCCAGCCTCGTGGGATTTTCCCTCACCTTTTCCTAAGAGCTTAAGCAAATCCCACTCCTGAGCTAGACGCCTTGTCACCATGAGCTCACCAGACACAGGAGGTCAGCAGGATTTTCATCCTTGGCCCCATGAATCATCCCTGCTGCACCTTCTTGCCAGTCTCAGCAAAACCAGGCTCCTTCTACTGCCCTGAGGCTATCTCTTAAATACAAACAATTCTCCACTTTCGAAAACTTCATTTTAAAGCAATTGTTAGAAATGTAGAATGCATCCCCACTGTCCTCTTCCAAAACGATACCAGCCCGGGATCCAAAAAATTGTTATTCTTGCAAGTTGACAGCTCTGGCCCACTGCTACCATCATGAGAACCATTATGGGACAGAAAGATAAATAAGTGTTCGAGCTTTCAGAGACTCAAAGTGTTTAGAGGAATGAAAAGCAGTCAGAGTTTGGGGCAGCTGGTACCAGGGGAGAGGTATTGGTTAGAAATAACCTGCCTACATGTTGAATGGCTTGACTGGCTGTAATTACAGTTGGCCTTTGTATCCGCAGGTTCCTAATCTGCAGATTAAACCAACTGCAGAGCAGAAATACAGTTCTTTTTAATTCCAGAAAATTCCAAAAAGCAAAACATTTTAATTTTCCACGCCCAGTAACTATTTACATGGATTTACACTGTATTAGGCATCATAAGTAACCTAGGGATGATTTAAAGTATATGGGAGGATGTGTGTAGTTTATATGCAAATATTACATCATGTTATACAAGGGACTTGATGATCCTTGGATTTTGGTTCCTGCGAGGTCCTGGAAGCTAACCCCCAAGATACGGAGAGACGACTGCATCTTCACTCACACCGCCTAGAAATATTCACTCTCTATTGTTGACATATTGTAAATGGTAACCTTGCACATATCCACATGGGCACACAGGTGAACTCCACCCACAGCTCACCTGAGTCTTGGCCCAGTGCCTTGTGTTGCCCCGGGAGGCCTGTGAGGGCTGCTCTGAGGTCCCCTCCCCATTCCACGTCTCCCGTGGGAGGCTAAGGAGGCAGTTTCTCTTCGCCTTCCAGCTTCTCAGGAGCTTTGAGGCTTCCTTCCTCACCCCTCAGGATCCATCTGCAGACTATAAACCTGCTTAGCTCTCACCTGGAATCGGCTCCTCAGCTACAGGGCAGCTCACAACGCCTGTTGGAGTCCACCTTTGGTTTTGGCGTCATCCTCTCTTGTGTGATGCATTCGGTCCACGAAGAACTGGCACTTTGGCACAGAGATAACTGTTCATATTCTTCAAGTCTCATTGTCCATGGTGAGAAAAGTCACGGGGATCAGGGCCTCTGGTACAAGAGATAGCTTATAAATCAAATATATGGAAACACATCTTTTTGTGACATGTTTACTTTTATAAAGTCCTTAAAAACCCTATGGAAAGATAAAAATGATATTCACAAATCAGTTCCATAATAATACAAAAGGGAATATCATCTTGTACAGAGTCTTTTTTTTTTTCTTTTCTTTTTCTGGATGAGGTAAGTACTGTCATCTTCATCTTTTACTAGTATGTTGGCGGCGAGCAACAACTTACATTGATACACTCCCTCTCTTGGTTCCGAAACACACACCTGGATCTTTGCACTTCGTTTAGCTTTGTGTTTTTATTCCTCAGTGCAAATTCCTATCAGGAATGCGACCACACTTAATCAGCTTATCTATGTTTCTCAGGGCTTCCTTTTGGTCCAGCTGGATTAGAGGAAACCTACAAGGTGTTTGCACCCGTTGCTATGAAGGACTCCTTAGACATTCTCCTGAAATTGGCCGGGGCGGGGGTGTAGGATGGGGGTGTCACAGCGCAGGGCCACAGCCTTCGGAAGCACCTGCCAGGTCACCTTCCACACTGAGCCAATGGCCTGTCTTCTGAGAAGTGACATTCTCCAACTTCTTTCTGCAGGAACTCTTGACCACCAAGCAGATTGTCTGGGACCCCTATTGTTTTTAGTAAGAATGTTTCCTTCCCTTTATTATTAGACAATATTCCTTAACCTCTGTTCACGGCTGCTTTGTGTTCCTAAGAGCTTTTCTGACTTTTCAGCCAACACTCACCTAATTCTGCCGCTCCAGTCTTTGGTGCTGTGGCAGTAGTGCCAATTGCCTCTAAGAGTTCCCTCAGCGGCTGCAATCAACCCTCACTCTCTGTCTCTCTTGCTGTCTCTCTGTCTCTCTCTTTCTCTCACACACACACATGACCATCTTGGACCCCACTTTAGGAAACACTCTTAGAAATATTGCTAGTATCTGGTATAATTTAAGCAGAGCAAGATAGGAAACCCAACAGTGTTCCTGGAAACAGGAGATCCTATTATTGCCAACAGTTTGAAATATTCAAGTGCTCACATTTTTCAAACCACTTTGCCAAACAGTTATAAATGATGCAAGTCTGCATCATTTCAAGTCATATTTTCAATGTTCTTTATGAGAGGGGTTACCTCTGGCTCATGTCCAGATGGATGGGAAAACACCAACAAAATATGGTAGAAAATATCTGTAGAGCTTAGATATTGAAGGGGAGACCAGGTTAATTAATTTCAGGTATTCCTCATCCATAGTAGCAATTTTATCACTCCTTGCCTGGAAAACACTGCCTTAAACTTCTCTGGGATTAACTTAGAACGTGAGTTATCTACGTTCTTCATTATTCAGTAGATTAGAACTGTGATGAGAAGAGCTGCTGTTTTTCTCTGAGGTGAGCTATGTTGGCGTTGGGTGCTGTGTTCATATGTATAATTACAGAATGGAGACTGAGGGGAAAGGGCAGTTCTAAAATAAATACCTTCCTAAAAGAGAAAGCCTCAAAGGAACTTTTAGTTCGGATTCTTTGCTCTTGCTCCATCTTCTCAAGAAATATAACTGTTTATCTTTTAGTTTTCTACTCGCTAATGATTCAAGCCTAAAGAAATGACTTCTGTTTCCATTTGGTTGACCTTGCTGGAAGTTATGCTCACAGGATCAGCCATGGGAGTAGGGAACAGGGCATTCCATGGGTCCTTTTGAGAGAAGACAGCTGGTTTGGAAATCTGACAGCGAGGGCCTGAGGAAGGGTGCATTTGAGTAGGAGAGGTTTGGTCCATTTACCCCTCCAACGCCTGACGTGACCCACACCCCACCAAATTAGAGGAAGGAACATACACTGGGCTGACCTGAGAAATATAGTGTCCCCAGCCCCCCTCTAGTCATTCACCATCTCTGCACTCCTGGCATCAAAGACTATAAGCAATTTTCCCATCTCCTTATTCAAAACAGATATTCTGTTCATTCATTCATACAACCACAGGGGCCTAGGTGTACACGGGGATGTGCAATACTGCAGATAGCAAAGCCTTAAAATAAGGAGGGAAGCAGTGTAAAGATGACTCTTATACTCTCGACCTTCTGGATCTTAGTAACCAAGTCACTAAAAGAAATTTCCAAAGGCCCTTACTTTGATCTCATGATCTCACGTTGAGGCGTGGGTTAACATAGAGAACTTGCCTAAGAACTATCTTAGATTGGTTTTGTGAAGAACAATAGTTCCTTGTTACAAAAGGAGGGAACTGGATCAGGTAATTGTTAACTTTTCTGACTCTGCCACGTTCTGATTCTCCATCTCAGTCAAGCCTTCAGATAACTGCAACATCTTGATTGCAACCTCAGAAGAGATCCTGAGCCAAAACCACCAGCTAAGCTGCTTCTAATCCACAAAAAAGTGTGTGAAATAATAAATGTGTGCTATTATTTTAAGCTGCTAAATGTAGGGGACCATTCGATATGCAGCAATAGATAACTAATATACCAGGCATACAACTAAATACAAAATCACTGGTGACCACAGCTCAGAAATGTGGAGAAAACCTTAGACACACAAACATGCCCTGAAAACCTGACTGTGTCATTGCCTCCCACCGAATCCAGGAGTTATTTTACCTTCTCAGGATTTAACTATGCTAAAGATTTGAGTGTTAGGGGAGAATAACAGCACCATCTACATTACAGAGTGCAGGCAGGTAGGGACAAATATAAGGTAAATAGAGGGTCTGGTTTAGCAGGTGAAGAAAGGGTGGTCCATTCAATCTTTTTTCCATTTACCAATGTCATGGGTAAATCTTCTCAACCAGTTCTCTAAATAATATCTTAGGAACTGGAAGAGGAGCTGAACTTTTCCAAAGTAAGTCATTTTGAGCCCCATCCCCATGGCACCCCTTGGCTGTATCAGGCAATCATCCTAACAAAAAAAAATCTACAAAAGTTATTTATCCAAAACTGTTATCACTCAGTGTGACCCCTAACATCTCCTGAAATGGTGTTGATAAAAGATTTTAAAATAATGACTTACTTCACCTCTTTAGCCCATGCTATTTTGAAAATTTTAAAGAGTATTTACAAATGTCCATGCTAGTATAATCAAAAGCATGTTGATTTTATCTGTACAGTATTGAGTTAATTTACTCACTGGGATCAGTCTAATTTCCAAAGATTCCCTGGGCCTGTCCAGAGGCACTGAATGTAGCTGACACTTGTGCAAACAGCAGCAGAAAGGCTATGACTGTGTTTAGTTTGGTGTTGTCTGGATTTCAAAATCACCCAGAGTTTTGGCATCAGCCCCAAAAGTAATTTTCCCAAACACAGATCAAGGAACTTCCCCCAAAAGAACTGAACTCCAAATGGAAAAATAAATATTGAATATAAGCGGGGGTGGGGGGGAATGTAGTCCCCACCCCCAAAGAGGATTTTAAAAAATTAATGCCAAATATTTTATGAAAGCCCAGAAAACCAAAATGTTATGAAAAGGTATAGAAGAATGTTATAAGTCTTGTTGAAAGAATAAAGATTCTGAAAAGGTTTTTTTTTGCACTACTTTGTAAAAGATTTTTGCAGATTTTATTAGTCTTCATTTAAAACTCATGGACATTAGGAGTAACATGTAGGTCTAAATAGTTTTGCTCAAACTTCCAGTTCTTTGGCGCCTGGTTGTGACGTGACAGACGTAAATGGGCAGTGCACAGAGCAAGCTGAAGTCGCCAAGAGGTACCTGACAGCTGACAAGCCCCCATGGACATCTTGGTTGACCAGCAGTCCACAACATTCACTAATTGTTATCATCTAACATGACAGCACCTTGTGTTCCTAGAAAGTTGGGGCTCCCTTAGAAACATGGTGATAACAAACAATCAAAAAATGAGGTATGCTTTCTTGAAACTAGATAAAAATGAATGAAGCTGAAAAAAGAGGTTGTGCTAACAAAGTGAGGGGCTCACAACGAATTATTTGCAAGCACAGATGTATTGTTTTTCTGATTATAGTTTAGCTGCCCATCAACTGTTGCTCCATCTTTGTGATCTGGATAAACAGGGATAATGTGGGTTCATGTTATTACAGGTGGATACCATGTGGTGTGGGGAGGAGAATATAGAAATGACTCATAAACTCTCTGAGGGTAAACTATTTTTGAGTTAAAATGGATCTAGTCCAAATTGGACCACCAAGTCAACTGTTCTCTTTGATTTTTTTAGGTGTAGGAACCCAACAGTTTGCCTCTGGGCAAAGCTCAAGTTAGAATCCTTTTACATCACTTTTACATACTTAGAATTGTCTACAGTCTTTTGAAAGTCAGTTTACTAGTTTGCTAGGCTGCCCTGACTATATTTCACTACTTCTCCTCTGTGGTACCTAGACTTCCAACAAACTTGACAGTGATCTGCAGTAGTGAATTACCCCTGTGTTCCTCTTCCTGAAGCACACCATGCAGTTGGACCTAACAGCTGACAAAAGATCGTGGGGACACCAGCAACCCTGCAAAAATGTCCAGTGATATCTCCAGCAACATTAGATATAAAATTTACTCGCAGGGAAGAAATGATGTCAACCCCTTTTCTAAATACTGGTGCAGATGGAAGAATAAGAAATGGAGGGGTGAATGAGTAGAAAGTTCTCTCTAGATGTCTAAAGGGTAAAGAGGAGGGCCCCAGAGAGGCTCATAGCATATAGAAAGGCGTGAGTTAAGAGCAGGCCAGACAAATGTTATGTTGCTTCACAATTTTGCCAAGGGCAAAATTGAATCTGAAAGCAGCAGCCTCCAGAGGACATGGCGATGTGTAGCCTATGTTCAAGGCTCCTTTGAGCTGTCTCTTCTGGTTGGGGGAATGACATCATTGACAAGTCATCTTCAATTATGTCAGGAGTTTCAGGGACATGCAGAGATAGCAACAGAATTCAGAAGAGACTAAAAGGTAATGCTCCTTGGGATCCATTCCCAGTTCTATCACTGACTCACAGAGTGACTTTATTATTCCCATTGTTATTAGGGCTATTTTATTGAAGACTGATATAATACTTAGATTTAGAGGTCAATCCAGGACCTCTCCTTGCTTTAGTATCTAAATTAAAGGTAGAACTTTCTTTGGAATACAATTAAGGAGAAAGGCAGATGTGAAGGCTATAAAATCTAAGAGAAGTGGAGTTTGAAATTTTGATGAATAATGCTCTTTTAAAAAAATTTAATTTATGGAGGTGAAATTCATGTAACAAAATTTACCATTTTAAAGTTAACAATCCAGTGACGTTTAGAACATTTTCAGTGCTGTACAGCCATGACCTCTATCTAGTTCCAAAACATCTCCAACACTTCAAAGTAAATCCCCACACCCAGGAAACTGTCACTCTCCTATCTCCTCTCCCTCCAGTCTCTGGCAACCACCAAGCTTTATTCTGTCTCGATGGATTTATTTATTCTGGATTTTTCATGTAAGTGGCATAATAAAATATGTGACTTTTGTGTCTGGCTTCTTTCACTTAGCAAAGGTTTTTGAGTTCATCCATGTGGAGGTATGTATCAGTACTTCATTCTTTTTATGGCTGAGTAATATTCCACTGTGTGTTTATGTATTCCACAATTTGTTTATCCATCCATCTGGTGGTGGACATTTGGGTTATTTCCACTTTGGGGTTATTATGTTCCTTCCCTTCTTAAGTTCTATCCCCCACTCCCCACCCACCTCCCCACATACCCAAACTTTCTCCTTTCCTTACTGTATATCTCTCCTTTGGGAAGACACACATTATTGTTAGCTTATCTCCAGGGGCTTTCTGGAGGGCTAAGAACAGAAGAGAGGGCTGTGGGTAAGAACATAAGAAAGGAGAAGAGTTTGGGAAAGAAGAACAAAGATAGAAGGGATGGATAGAAGAACACTTAGTAGGCACTCCTTTGTGGAGCTGGAAGCACAGGAAACAGATTGAGAAGAGGGAGTTTTGGTAAGTGGTCCATCTTTGCCCAGAGGGCTCTACAGAAATTTCCTCAAAGAGATTTAGAAGGCTGGTTGAAAGGTCACTTATGCTTTTTCTTCTGCTGCCCTCAGGAGAACATTATCCAAAAGTCCGGTGTTTTAAGCAGATATCAGTATTTTCTTCCTTCCAGGTTTCTCTAAGTATTGTTAGTCTAGATATTTTCATAAAAGAATGTCAGGTTAATTCCATTTGAATCCTAATATAGTCTTTTAGAAGGAGAGTTAAACATCAGAAAAAGATTTCAATAATAACTAATTGAAGAAAATATTGGTATCTCTTTTCTTTTGTGTTTCCCCATTAAAGGAATTGTTCAGTGGCTATTCCTGCCACTGACATGATGACTCTAATTCACCGTTTTAAAAAAAGGAAAAGGAAAAAACTGACTTTAAAATACCTTAGAATAAGAACATCCATTTGATGGAGCAAAGTCCTAAATAAGTCAGAAATAAAACCAGACAAGAGAATCAGTTAATTACAATTTAATGCCCTGAACCCCTATTCCAGCCCTGAACAGTGTTTTTCTTTTCCATTGTCAGTGTTTGTGTGTGTGTGTGTGTGTATGCATGCATGTGCATAATAATTTCTATAATTTAATTTAAAAATTACCTTTGGCACATGTCCAAAGGAGAAGCCCAAATTCTCTACTGCAGATCAGAAAACAGATAAAGTAGCAATCTTCCACACTAAAAAAGGTACAGTAGCAATCTTTGATGCTAAAAAGATACAGTGGCAATCTTTGATGCTAAAAAAGATACAGTGGCAATCTTTGATGCTTTTATTGGTAACTCTGTATTTCAACAACCTGACATCAAAATCCTATGAGCTCAACTCTCAAGGTCCAGGGAGAAGGAGGCAAGTGATGGATGGATTCCATATGGACAGTATTATATCTTTTCACAGGACAGAACATGGGTTGCAAACAGCAGGATCTACCAGTTCTTAACCCTAAAACCAGCATTTAAATTCCAAGGAGATGAAATAAAAGAGGTCATTTTTTAAAAAGACATCTACACCACAAAGTGGCTGACAGCCAGCAAAATCTGAAAAAGTGATTTTCAAAGTGTGGTCCCCAAACCAGCCACACCAGCAGAAGCTACACCTGGGAACTTGCTACAAAGGCAAATTCCCTGCCCCCACCCCAAACGGGGTGGGACCCAGTGGAGACTGGGTTTTGGCAAGGCCTCCAGGTGACGTTGATGTCTGCTAAAGTTGAGAACTGCTGATGTAAAAATGAATAGATTGCTCTTGATGTGATGACTAGGTTCTTAAAGTAATAATTTGTGTATTTATTCAACTGAAGGATGCTCTTTTCTTCAGGAGTATTTGAACGTGAAAAGCAGGCCTATAGAATCTGCCAAAATGACCAGTTGTGTTGACCTTTTTGTTATCCAGGACTGAGAGTGTTTTCATAAGGACTTTTGGAAGCACAAAAGTAATCTACACATTGTGAGAAGGAAAGGAGCCAAACAATTTAATGGGGCCAGAAAGGGCTTTTCTGCTGGGACAGCTGCCACTGGAGGGGGGACCTTGGCATTTGCATATTAAATATGGCCATTTTTTCTCTGGCCCAGCAGTTGGGGGAAAAGAGAAGTTCAGAGGGAAGTATACTGGGCCAGCGAAAGGGGCTTGTCCCTAGTGGGGAAGTTTTTATAGCAGTACTTGGTTTTATTGATTGTGTGTTTTTTCTTTTAATGCATTGATTCTTTTTCTTTAAAATTTATTTATTTATTTTTGGCTGTGTTGGGTCTTCATTGCTGCATCCGGGCTTTCTCTAGTTGCAGCGAGTGGAGGCTGCTCTTCGTTGCCGTGCGCGGGCTTCTAATTGTGGTGGCTTCTCTTGTTGTGGACCACTGGCTCTAGGTTCGTGGGCTTCAGTAGTTGTGGCACACAGGCTCAGTACTTGTGGCTCGTGGGCTCTAGAGCACAGGCTCAGTAGTTCTGGCACACAGGCTTATTTGCTCCGTGGCATGTGGGATCTTCCCGGACCAGGGCTCGAACCTGTGTCCCCTGCATTGGCAGGCGGATCCTTAAGCACTGTGCCACCAGGGAAGCCCTAATGCATTGATTCTTAAATATATTTTTATAAGTAACATTTTAGAGAAATTTAGGAGACTCTTAAGAGTAAAACAAAGCAAATAATTTTTCATAATCTCACTACCCATATATAATAACTGCTCAAATTTTTATGAGTTTTTTTATGTTCTTCTTCCTTTGTACTTTTAAAAAATTTAGAACACACTTTTTCCAGCTTTACTGAGATATTTTGACATGTAACATTGTGTAGGTAAGGTGTACAACGTGATCATTTGATACACATGTATATGACAAAGTTATTATCACAATAATAATGTACTCATCACTCGCAGAGTGACCAGTGTGTGTGTGTGTGTGTGTGTGTGTGTGTTGAGGACTTTCAAGATCCACTCTTTCAGTAACTTTCAAGTATATAGTGCAATATTGTTAACTATAGTCATCATACCATACATTAGACACCCAGAACTTATTTATCTTATATCTGGAAGTTTGTACCCTTTGATCACCTTCATCCATTTCTCCCACCTGCTACCCCTGGCAACCAGAAATCTACTCTCTGTTTCTATGAGTTTGTTTGTTTGTTTTTAGATTCCACATATAAGTGAGATGCAGTATTTGTCTTTCTCTGTCTGACTTATTTCACATAGTATAATGTCCTCAAGTTTCATCTGTGTTGTTGCAAATTGCAAGATTTCACTCCTTTTGGTGGCTGAGTAATTTTCCATTGTATGTGTGTGTATGTGTGTATATATATATGTATTTCTTTATTTCTTTATCTATTCATTCATTAATAGACACTTAGGTGTTTCCATGTCTTGGTTATTATTGTAAATAATATAGCAGTACTTTGGCTATAAGCAATCGCTTTCTAAAACAATACAGGCAGAATAAATAGCCCCTTCCAGCTATGGTAAACAGAAGAGTAGACACAACAAGAGAAAATAAAGTTAGAAAAGAATTGAGAAATATGTTCCTAAAGGCGAGCAGAAAAAACAAAATCAAAACAAACAAAAAACAGAGAGTAACTGTGATAAAGCTTCAGAACTTGTGATCGAGGGGGCAAGGTCGAGCCCCTTAGGAAACCATAAGGGACTTACCCTTAGAGAACAGAGAGACGAATTAAAGGGAAAGTCTTCAGAATAGTACAAAACAGAACCTCAGTTTAGCCCAGTCCAGTGGAAAGTGAAATAAAGGGAAACTGAGGTACAGTGTGAGGTGAATTTAAAAAAAATCATTTCTCTAATTAGACAACGCACAGAGATGCTAGGGCAAAAACAAATGAAAAAGAACAGCAGAAACAACGTCAGTTAAAGTAGTGGTTCGCAACAGGGGTGGGGAGGAAATTTTGTGCCCGCGCTCCAGAGACATCTGGCAATGTTTGGAGACATTTTTGGTTGTTACAACACAAGAGGAAGGTGCTACTGGAATCTAGTGGGTAGAGGCCAGTGATGCTGCTAACCACTGTACGATGCATGCAACAGTCCCCCCTCAACAAAGAAGTATTGGACCCTCAATGGTAACAGTGCCACGGTTGAGAAACCCTAAGTGAAAGTATTAGGAATAGCTTTTCATATGCAAATATGGTAAAACAACAATAACAACAAAATTGTGGACCCCCTTTTGCTCATTCTTCAAGAACCCATTCAGTTATTCCAAACTCTGGGGGACCTTCGGCAGCTCCCAGAGCACCTGGCTGTCATTGTTTTTCCAGCAGTCATTGTCTTGTACTGCAATGATTTGTGTGTTCTTTTCTTTCCCACTCACAGGACTATGAGTGCCCCAAATTAGGAACCTTGTTCAAGTCTTCTTTGTATTCTTTATCATGTTGTAAATATTTGGTAACTATGGGTTGAATGGGTGAGTGAATGAACGGATGGGAATGAGTCACTGGATAGAAACCTGTATCTTGGAGAAATGCATCACCTTTAACATTCATCTGTGACCAGCCTCTTAACCCAGACTGTGTTTAGCTTGTAAGGCACACCCAGCCAAAGCAGCAAAATCATAATCAGATGGTCCAGTTCAGTGCAGGCGTTCCCACAGTAATCACACCTAACTGAGATTCTAACTCTTAACTCGAAGTTTTGGAATTAAAGGCATTTACTGAAAAAGACCAAAAGAATATTATATGTAATGTTCTATATTTGCACATAATGTTATATATGCAGATATTGTCTATAGTTTCAACATGTTTTATATCCATGAATTCTTATTTAATTACAAAATATCTCTTCATGCTGAGCTGACAGAAATCTCTAACCACCAGGGTGGACAGCTGTCTTGAACCTCGTGGTGGTTCTGAATGTATTTATCTTGGGTCACTGTTTCCCTGAATTTTGTGTTGACAGGACCTCCTTCTTCTCCAGTGGGTGGTTGCTCTTTTCTGGCCATAATATTGATAAAATTGTGCCTCTGCAGGGGACCCATCTGCATTCATGGATCTCCAGGCTCATATCTTTACAAGTGATGTTACTGTGAACATTCTAGTCCTTGTGTCCCTGGGCCCAAATCTGAGAGTTCCTTAGAAGTGAACCATGAGCTGTAATCATCTTCCAGTTTACTGGTTATTCCCAAATTACTCTCAAAGTAGTTGTAACAATTCACACTCCTACCAGTAATACACGAGCTTTCCTATTGCTTCACACTCTCACTATACGTGGCACTGTCAGACTTTTTAAATTTTTGCCTTTCTGATGTGAGTGAAATGATGTCACAGTGTTACTTTCATTTTCATTTTCCTGGTAGCAGATTGGGGAAAGCATCTTTTCATGTTTATCAGCCATTTTGATTTCCTTTTTTCTGTTATTGTCAGTTTTTGTAGCATCTTTCTTTTCTTCATCTCCAGTAAGTTGGAAGTTAAAAATTATGCTTCAACTTTTTAATTTTTGAAAACGTATATATTTAACCATAAAATTTCCTAAGATAGCCAAAAGTTATTCAAAATTTCCACCATCCTCCCAATAACCACAATAACCTTAATATACCTCAACATTGAATACCCTCTTTCATCACGTAATTGCTTTCTAGTCTTACAGTTTTACCTGTTTTTAAAAAATGTTTTAAGTTAGTTTTTAATCAATAGTTAAATTTTCAGACACATTTTAACAATTTCTGGATTCCCCATTATTTCATTCATCCCCTGCTTTCCCTGGGGTGTCTCTTTTGTTCTTGCTGAATACTTATTTTAATAGTTATTTTATTGAGGAATTAATGTCAGAAAATGTCTTTTCTGGCATAAAATTTAGCTGGCATAAAATTCCAGGTCGAAGTATTTGTTCTAACACTTTGCTTCTGGGATCCATTGTAGTTGATGAGAAGTCGGCTGTCAGTCCTTTCCTCCTGGGTACTCTGTCTTTCCTCACTGAGCGCTTTTAATAGTTACCCTTACCCTTGATCCTTTGCAGTTTCATTAGATGAGGGTTTATCATCATCCTTCTGGCTTTGTGCTTAGAGTACACTTGAGTTGTCCTTATTTTCACTGAGTCCTAATAATTACTTGCTCCTTGTTCCCCTAGAAAAAAGGATTCTGCAAACTTTTTCTGTAAAGAGCTAGATAGTTAATATTTTAGGCTTTTCGTGCCACCTATGGTTTCTGTCACTTCTTCTTCTGTTTTTTAAAGAATTTTTCAAAAGTGTAAAACTCACTTTTAGCTCAGAAGTTACACAAAAAGTTTGCCAGCTCCCACCCTAAAATCCCAGTCAGAACTTCCCATGCCACCTGCACACACTGTTCCTACTCTTCATCTCCTTCCCCAATCACCCCAGCTTCTTATGCAAGAGCTACACACACACAAACGCATACAAACACACACACACCCTACATGTGTGCACACATGTTTCCACACTGCTATAAACCATGTCCTGCTTAACAGGAGTTGGTTCGAATCACCTGAAACCCAAGGTTTCTGCAGGTATGGAATCCTGACATCCAGAACTGTGATTCTGAACATGTCCTACAGGGAGACATTTTACTTGGGGCAACAGTCTTGGCCTACTGCAGTGTTTCTCATACAATAAGAAATACATTTGCATTGTTACCCAGGATATACATAGACACACATATCTGAAACAGAAATTCCATGAAATAGTACCTCCCCTTACCTCATGCAATGCATTCTGGTATTTTTCTCATCCATTCTATTCTATTTCATTATTTTTATAAAGGCTGTCATCACTCACTAAATTGCTTTTATGACCCACTAGTTAGTTTTGGCTTTCAATTTGAAAAACAGTGGTCTAGAATACTCTTTTTGGAACATTGGGAGTTAAACAGAATTTTGTGTGCTGACCTGGGACTCTAACCGTCATTTATAACATTGTTTCACTGCAAAAATGTATTCTTATTTCCTATAAACTGGATTAGAATCCAATTTGGGGAACTCAATTCATCTGTAAACTGGGAACTGCCAAGGTCTAAATCAGGAACATTTTTATATAAGGAGTTCATTTAGACCAAAACAAGGAAGCACTGACAACCTTCCTAAAGTAATTCCAGTACACTTGTCTGCTTGGGAATAGAGCTTATCAGGAAGTAGTCAACATTAGCATTTATGCAACTTCTTTCCCCTTCGAAAAAGGACTAAATTTGAATTTCCAAAGACGGCACAGAGGAGATTCATTTTCTCTATAACATGTGGACTGGAAGTTACTTTAATGTGTTTGCTACAAAATGTAATTCTGCAGTTGCCTGCAGGGTTTTCTTTAATCCACTGGTTTTTGTTCCTACAGTTCCATCTGTGTCTTAGGTAAGAACTTTTCCATCCTAACAGGTCTTGATGGAAAAAAAAGTCAGGCAGTTTTGGGAAATATTTCCCCATGCACCCAAACTTCATCAAAGCTACACTTAATGACCTTTCAGAATATCACTAGGAATGATAGAACTTGGCCTTATTTTCCAAGTCTTTTGGCCTTGGGTTTCCAAGTCTTTTTACTTTATTTTATGTAAATTTGAACAATAGTCTAATCCAATGAACTCTAAACCAGGTGTGTATCAGTAGTTATCTTCTGGCTTCTTTTAGAGATCCATAAATTAATCACTTTATGCAGTTGCTCTCTTAACAACTTCCATATAACATATGACAATGTTAATTATATTTATCATGTTGTACATTACATCCCTAGCACTTGTTTATCTTTTAACTGGGAGTCTGTACCTTTTGACTGCCTTTGTTGGGGCTTCCAGTTCAAGCTGGAACACTGAGCACTAGTATTTGCTTTCTGTCATTCACACTGCCCCTTTCTGCCACACCTCCTACTACACTTAAGATCCCAATCAAATGGTAATAAAAGGATAAATCCATAACAGCAGAGAGAATGGGAGCGGGACAACCACTGGACACTTTGGTGGAGAAAAGACCAGCTCTGACTGACCACAACATCACCAGATTCCAGGATCAGAAAGGGAAATAAAGGAAATTGGGCATAAAGAAAAGAGTTGGCTTGGAACATTCCCCTCTGATTGGCAAAAGAGTCATGACTTTGGACCTGCAAAAAGGGACAATAAACCTAGCACACAGGGTAAAAACAGATGATTGGTTTTCAGACTTTAAGCATTCACTCTTGGAAGATGTCAATGTAATTACAGCACAAAACGTAATATTATCAGTCTTGACTGGAGGTTGTAGAGTACATTAAGAGTGGGGATTTTGGAGCCAGACTATCTGGATTCAAACCCCACCTCTGTCTCATTGATGTGATGATTAAGTAAAGACTAGAGGAGATGGGACATGTGCATGTCTGGAGGAAATGCATTCCAGGCAGTGGGATCCACAAATGCAACAAATCCAGGCAGGAGGAAACCTGTGTGTTTGGGGAGCAGGATGAGTCAGAGAGTGTGCAAATGCAGCCATTAGAAAAAATAAAATAATATCAAAATTCAAGAAGGATAAATGAATAAACAATTTTTGAGAAGTCAGGAAGTACCTGCCATATTTTTAAAAGACGTCCAGGAAAAAATAAATAAATAAATAAATAAAAGACATCCAGGGATTTCCCTGGTGGTGCAGTGGATAAAGAATCCGCCTGCCAGTACAGGGGACACGGGTTCAATCCCTGGTCCAGGAAGATCCCACATGCCGCGGAGCAACTAAGCCCATGTGCCACAACTACTGAGCCTGCGTTCTAGAGCCCGTGCTCTGCAACAAGAGAAGCCACCTCAATGAGAAGCCCATGCACCACAACGAAGAGTAGCCTCCACTCGCCACAGCTAGAGAAAGCCCCCGAGCAGCAACAAAGACCCAACACAGCCCCCAAATTAATTAATTAATTAATTAAAAAATTTAAAAAAAGATGTCCAGGTAGCCACCAGAAGAACTAGAAATGAAAACTGTTCAAAGTGGTTGACTCTAGGAAATCATATTGGGGGTGGGAGAGGAGGTAGTAACGCACATTTTAATTAAATCTTCTGCACAACAACAAAAAAACCCATGTGCATATAATTTTACTTTGATAAAAGGGAAATGAAATTTAAAACTCTCCACGAGGAAAAAAATGTATTTGTCTGCAGTGAAAGTGATCATAACAGCATTTGCATGATCTATATGCCCCTGAAGTAATTCTACAGCAAATATGTCCCAAGTGGACGCTTTACCTTTGAGATTTTGTGTGTCCCTGGAAAAGCCTTTCCACTTTTCTACTATTTTCTTGGGAAACATTATGCAAATCACTTTACACACTTCTGCTAGTACATCTCTATCGTTGCCACATTTTCTGGCCTGAAACACTTAGTCTCTCTACCCTTCCAGAAGCCCCAGATTCAAGTTTTGAGTATAGGTGACCCAGACACCCAAGGGGAAGCAGATAAAAAGGTGCAACCTAAGAGCAGAAAAATGAGAAGAAAGGGTTTTGAAAGTTCCCTGAGCTCGCAATGGCTGTATAAGACCAGAAGAAGGAAAAAACTACATCTGGTTACCCGTGAAGCATGATCACAAAGTCAGCAGCTCTCAGGAAATGACTATTGCTTCCAGAGGCTGCTCATCATACCGGTGTCATTGTCACTATTTTACAGAATATACAAAAAGCAGGGAGTTCATATGTTAACAATTAACCAGAAAATTGCTTTGGACTTAACTAGGAGCCCCACTAGATTTCCCCCTTTTAATTCAAATACGAAGATCTAGTTACCTAATAAGCAAGGGAGTGATAAATACAAAATTCAGAATTGTGGTTAAAGAAGATCAGATAGAGATCTTCTAGATGGAAAGGGGAAGAAGATTGATGCAATGGTAGTGTCAATCTTCCAGCTCTTAAGTTAGGTGGTGGATTCATAGGAGGTTGTATTCTTATTATCAGGTTTCATTATTTACATATAGAACACATATATTCTTTTGCATGTGTCAGATATTCATAATACGTTTTTAAGGGAAAAAATACAAGTTGCCTGAAAAAGAGACATCTTTTGCATTACCCTACAATATCATTCCATTTCTTAATAGCATTAAGTTATATTTTCCTTTTTTACCCATCTTTTAAGTTCTTCCACAACATTTCAGTGCTTCGAAAAAATACTGTGCAGGTTGTAGCGGATGAACAGGGATTTAAGAGTCAAAGCAACTCAAGTTCAATACCTGTGGCCTCTAAAACTCTCACGCTAAGTTTCAGCTGTTGATTTTTATTATTGCAGCTACTTCTTCCCTCATTTCACTCGTTCCTGTGCATTGCCTTGTGTCAACATTTACCGTCTTTCACTGAAAGACACCATCGTCCTATAAACTCTAGCTGAGAAAGCGGTATGTCCTGTGGTCAGAACTGATCTCACAGAAGCAATCATTTCTGCTGCGGAAATGCCACGACATCTTTCCCATGGGCAACTGCACTTACTCCCATGCTGAATCTGAGATCCTTGAACCTCAGCTCAGGCTGCCTCCGACCTCTGCTCGCCTGGCTGGGAGATCCCTGCATGGGGGCTGAGGCTGGCTGACGTTCAAGGACACGGCTTGTAAGTTCAGATGATCACCAGAGAAAGAAGCCTTGTTGAACCTATGTAATGACTTGCATGAAGATGTCTACAGTGTAATAAAACACCCATTCACATTCAGATAGCCTCGGTCCTTGAGGTAGACTGACTCCAATATGGACACCAACAATCCCTCCCAAGCCTGTGTGCCGATCACTCCTCCATCAGCAGGTGGAGTCTATTCCCTTCCCCTTGAATCTGAGCTGGCCCTGGAATTGGCCTTAATCAATAGAATATGGCAGAAGTAAACTAACGATAGCTCTGGCCTAACCTATAAGGTGTCTGGCAGCTTTCACTTTCATTCTCTTAGAACCTTGAGCTTCCACATAAAGAGGCCCAGATCCTCTGGCAGAGAGACCCCCATGGAGGGTGAGAGGCAGAGAGATGGGGGGCCTGGTCAGGCTCCAGCTGTCCCAGCCGTCCTAGCTAGGGCACCAGACAGGAGAGTGAATCTCTCCTAATTTCCTTCAGCTGCTGTAGGTAACAAAGTACAATAAATTGGATGGCTTAAGGCAATAGAAAATGTATTCTTTCATAGTTCCGGAGGCTGTAAGTCCAAAATCAACGTGTATCATCAGGGTTGGCTCCTTCTGAAGGTTCTGAACGGGAATCTATTCCTTGCCTCTTCCAGCTTCTGCTAGTTGCCAGCAATCCTTGGTGGTCCTTGGCTTCAGCTACATCACTCTAGTCTGGGGCTCCACTGTCACATGGCCTTCCCCCTGTGTCTGTCTACGTGTCCTCTTCTCTTATAAAGACACAGGTCATACTGGATGTGAGCCCACCCTCATTCAGCATGACCTCATCTTAACAAATTATACCTGCAAAGATCCTTTTTCTAAAAAAGTCATGTTCTGAGGTTCTGGGTAAATGGGAATTTGGGGAAGACACTATTCAACCTAATACAGAAACAATCTTGAGCATTCCTATCCCAGTCAAACCTCCACACCACTACAGCTGTGTGAGAAACTCCAGAAGAGATGAGTAGAACTACCCAAATTACATTTTCTTTTGCCTGCCCAAATTGCAACATCGTAAGCAAATGAATGGTTGTTGTTTTAAGCCACGACATTTGGGGATGGTTTGTTACACAGCAGAGATAACCAAAACAGTCCTTTTGAAACACTGGAGAGGTGATTTGACCAATCGTCACCTTGAATTACTGATAATGTGCTGTTACCATGTCAATAAAATTACTAGTAAAAGGATGAGAACAGTGAGATTTTTGCAAAACGCTATTGTAACTTTCATGAAATGTCCTACATACGATTTCATTAAATTGTTTTTCTTCACCCAAGGGTTTCTGAGAGGTGATTTCCTGTTTAAAATGAGAAGAAAAAAAAAATGTGGGGGAAGGGGGGTCTATGTCTCAAAATGACTGTTAAATGCTGAGTCACATGGAAGGAATGTGTAATGTTCTGAACCAGGGAAGGGAGGTTTGTTTCTTGTGAAGGACAGGAGATTTTATTATATTTGATAGCCCTGGGAAAGAAGAAGTAAGGGAATTGATTGTGTTACAGCTGAGGACCTCGTCTGTAAAGATTATAAGGTGAATAGACTTAAGGTGTGAAAAACATTGAGATCTGACCCTGACCAGGTGTTCAGTAATTCAACCCTCATCTCGCCCAGGCAGATGAGACATTCAAGTCTCTCTCTTCTGAAAGCCTTTTGTCAAACTGGATGAAGGAAATGATAGGCTGCCAATTTTCCATAACAACCTCCAAAAATGATGCAGGATGAGAAATGGCAAATGTTAGTCTCTCGTGACCCTAGAAGCAGCAGAGTCTGCTATAAAACTGTTAAGTAAGAAAATATAACATGGGATGGGAGGAAGTCCTCCAAAAGGGAATGGATCGTGACTATCATAGTCTACTGGGAAAATAACCACGAATTTTCATAGAGGGACAAGGACATAGTAGACTCAAATTGAAGTCAAAAGGTAGTGGTTCTTTCCACTTACCAAGCATGAGCATTAGGAAAGTTCCCTGTGCCATTTGGCATTTCATACTCCTCATTTGGAAAAGGGGGATATTAATGCCCTACTTTCCTCAAAAGGTCATTGTGAAAAACATGAAATTATAAATATGAAAGCACTGTGAACACTTGCATGACCAAGATCAGGTTTAATTATTATTATTCAACATATATTTAAGCACATTCACAGGACAAATATTTTCTGCAGTGCTGATTTCAGATATGGCTGATTAAAAGGAATCACTAGGGACTTCTCTGGCAGTCCAGTGGTTAAGACTCCGTACTTCCACTGCAGGGGGCATGAGTTCGAGCCCTGGTAGGGGAACTAAGGTCCCACATGCCACACGGTGCGGCCAAAATATTAAAAAAAAATTTTTTTTAATAAAAGGAATCAGTAAAGAAACCTGTAGACACTACTACATATAAAATAGATAATCAACAAGGACCTGCTGTATAGCACAGGGAACTGTAATCAATATTCTGTAGTAACCTATATAGGAAAAGAGACTGAAAAAGAATGGATATATGTATATGTATAACCGAGTCACTTTGCTGTACATCTGAAAGTAACACAACATTGTAAATCAACTATACTCCAATATAAAATAAAATTTAAAGAAAGAAAGAAAAAAAGAAACCTGTGGAACAGTGGTGGTGATCGCAACCACGATCTCATTAACAGAATGTTGAACTTCTGGACTTCTGACTCCCCATTTTCCACCCTGTCCAGGAATTCTAGGACTTTCTTCTGCAAGATGCTTCCTCTAACCTCTACTCTCATGTATTTACAACAATTATAATTATTTGCAAAATGTGAGCTTCCTGTTAAAGTCCTCCAGGAAAACCATTCTCCTGGAATCCCCACACCAGATTCAGCCATCACTTCCTATTTACTGTCAAGTCAAAGACATACCACTGCCAAGACAAAGCTGGTACCTGGAGCATATGTTTTCTCCTTAGGGTCTTGATTACCAGCCAGTTTGGCATCTTATGTGATAATGAGAAGAGAGAAGACTGAATTTATTGTTCTACACCACCACAAATCTCTTGACTTTTGGATTTCCAAGCCAATCTAAAAGAAACTAAGTATTAATTCCTGTTAATTATACACCAGACAACTTAGAAAAAAATCTGCCATCCTTACAAATATCTTCTACTATTGATCATATTATTTTCCCCATTGATAAATAAGAAAATCGAAGGTCAAAGATCTTTAGTAACATGCATAAGGCCACAGAACTAATATGTAGTAGAGCCAGAACATGAATCTAGGACTGACTCAGGAATCCAAGCTCTTGCTATTACTTAATACCTTGCTTGGAACCCTCATGTAAGAAATACAGAACGAATGATGAAGCTTACACATTCCTTCCAAACTTGGCTTGTTGGCAGCTACTCCACTGTAGATGAGCATACAAGCTGTGGCATGTCTGTGTTCTTTTGGTGGAAATTTAGTCACCCAGGTTTTGCTTCTTTTGCCTATGATATATATGAGTTCTTCTTCTTTTCTTCTTTTTTGGTAACCTAATTCTACTATTAGTCCTTCTATATTAAATCTAATGATTTCTTCAGTGATGGTTCAATGAAAGTCTACATTCCTAAGTATGACATTCAAGACTCTCCGTGAGCTGGTCCTCTCATAGTTCCTGTCTCGTCTCCCTCATTTGCCCAAAGTGCTAGGCAAACCATATTAAGGGTCACAACCTGTGGGGCCCATGTCTCATATTTTCTTATGATGTATTTTCATGTAGAATGATGTTCCCATCTAGGATTAATTCTTGCCAATATTTCAAAAATCTTAACAGAAATTAAAGAGTTACCTGAAATAATAACTTCATAGGCTAACTAAAATATTAAGTGTTTTGGGTTTTGGCCAAAAGGAATGCTCATTCAGTATGGGAATACTGATTATCTTCTCTGATTAGAAACTTTGATTACCAATAATGCATGGCTTTTGCTATCAAATCCAGAAGTAAAGTACCTCTTGATAAATGCAAATTTTATAATGACAAAATCTTTTTGAAAACAACATGGGTTGGGGGAGGGGATGGGTGATAAAAGTGTGCCTTGGTGATAAAAAACTTAGGAACCAATTGACCCACAGTGGTCTCACTTAGTCTTACTAAAATCCTACATATTTTTGGCACCTTAATATAAATGCTTCTTTCTCCATGAAATCTTCCCCTATATTGTCAGAGAGAAGTAATCCCCTTGCTTTTTGATCCTATGACATGGTGTATATGCTGCTATTACTTCTTTATTTTCTTGGCTCTAAGCTGCTATCACTTATAATCTGCACCATTATTCTATATACCACAAAGAAAGAAAAACACTAACAACTAAACTATGGAATACCATGTTGACTTCAACATGTGAAAAAGCACAAAAAAAATTTGTGTTACAGAACTGATGAGATACAGTATCATGAGTAGTTTGCATTTCATTTCCCTTACCAGATCATTAAGAGACAGCTACTATGTCTTGTTCATTTCTATTTTCTCAGGACATTATACTATGCCTTACATGTGGTATGTATTCAATATGTATGTGCTATATTGAATTCTTAGCTTAGAATTGTCCAAAGCTGGGTGACACTAAGGCTCTCAGTGAAATTTCATAGACTGTTTCTGTCTTTTGCATATACTTATAGATATGAAAAATCTAGTCTATAAATTAAGTAATAATGAATGCATGTGATCCTAATAGATTCCTCATCTTCACAGCAGCTAGAACTAAACATTTTCACTAAAACATTATTTGTTAGATTTCTATTGAGCCTTTTATTCAGATAACTTGGGGTGCTGTACAGAATATTTCGTATTTACTTTTGAAAATTGGGCCAAGGGAGGACAAGCATAAAGGAGCATAGGGAGAGAAGGAAAAGTCCATTCAGAACTGAAATCTCTTGTCTTTGTACTGGAAGATACCATAGTCTTAGTGAACCAATGGATGCTTAATTAGCTGGATAGGTGTATGGTTGATGAATGATATATCAGTCATCCATTACTACAATAATTCTGCATAACAAACTACAGCAAAACCTCTGTGCCACCTAACAATACACATTTCTTTACTTCACATGGTTTGTCTGGGTGCTCTGTTGACCTGGGCTGAACTTACCCACGTATCTGTAAGTCAGCTGGGGGTCAGCTGGTCTAGGCTGGGCTCAGCTAAGGCAGCTGGACTGGAGTGGCTCTGCTCTGCGTGTCCCCCATCCTCTGCCTGGGACCAGATACATGTTCTTCTCATAGCAACTGGCAGAGCACACAAGAGCAAGCAGAAACATACCAGCTTCTTAAGACCTAAGTTCAGAAATGCCGGCTGTCACTCTTGCCTCATTCTATTGGCCAAAGCAAGTAATATATTTGCCCAATAGTCAAGAGGCAAGGAAATACACCCTCCCTCTTTAGAACAGGACTTGCTAAGTCACATGGCAAAGGGCATAGTTACAGGAAGGGGTGAGGAATTGGGGTCAATGATGCAATTCTACCACATATAATAATGGCATCCTATATATAAATATTGATCTAGAGTTTACAAAGTATACTTACAAATATTTTCTCAGTTAATTTCACAATGAGACCACAGTGGCAGAGCAGATATAATTATTCCTACTCTACTGAAGCAAAAAGGGAAACTTGAAGAACTTAAGTAACTTGTCCAAGATATATACCAAGTGATTGGGATGGAATTCAATCAGAATTATCAAGTATATTAAACAGATGTATAGGGTTAAGTGATTCAGATAGAACCCAACCCCCTACTACAAAAGCTCTTTGTGGATTAGCACATGTAGTTCCAGGGTAGGCACAGGGCTAGTGTGCTTTCAGTAAAGGACTAGGTCAATTCAGAAGAACAATACTGAGTCTTATCTTCAGGAACAACCAACCACACCCAGAGTTTCTGAAAAGTACGCTCTGGCTGGTTTCTAGGCTACATACATAAACAGGAATTGCTGCTTGTTTTCACACAAACACATTAATTTGTGAAGAGGTTGGGCTAAGAGTCCAAAGAACGATGAAAATCCAAATTGGTGACAGCACTGAAATGCAAACAGCATCACACACTGATAAACTGCTTATGGATTTTCTATCTTCAACTGATTGGAAAAAAAATAGTTTGAGGTGATGAGCTGTGACATAATTGGTTTAGTAAGACAAAAGATGTAATTTAGAAATATCAATACTACTGCCCTCCTGGTGGATTATGTAGAGACAGAACAAAATCAGAGCTGCCCAGTGATCTGACAGTTCATTGTTTCATCTACTACCATGTATGTCTCACAGACATGGTGCTCAGAATAAGTGGGCTTTTGTGTTTCTGCCAGAAACACTGGTGCCCAGCTACCCACTCACTGAAATTTATATTCAGAGGGAGAAAGCATGAAAGTCAAGGTCACCTAATGAAGGAGGGATTGGGGGTAGAAAATAAAAGATTAATTGAAAGTCCCAGTAGCTTTCCAATAATTCTACCACTAAATACAATCGGCCCTCCATATTCACGGGTTCCACATTCTCAGATTCAACCAACCATAGATCAGAAATATTCAGAAAAAAAATTCCAGAAAGTTCCAAAAAGCAAACTTGAAGTTGCCACACACCAGCAACAATTTACATAGCATTTACATTGTATTAGGTATTATAAGTGATCTAGAGATGATTTAAAGTATGTGGGAGGATGTGCATAGCATATGCAGATACTAAGCCTGATGGATTTTGGTGTCTGTGGGGGGGTCCTGGAACCAATCCCCAGAGGATACCAACAGATGGACATCTGTATTTAGAGGAAACATTCCCTGAGGTTCCCCTACCACTTCCACCCAAGACTAGAACCCCTGCTATTTGATCTCAAAGCATCTTCCTTTTTTTTTTTTTTTTTTTTTTGCGGTACGCGGGCCTCTCACTGCTGTGGTCTCTCCCATTGCGGAGCACAGGCTCCGGACCCACAGGCTCAGTGGCCATGGCTCACGGGCCCAGCCGCTCCACGGCATGTGGGATCTTCCCGGACCAGGGCACGAACCCCTGTCCCCTGCATCGGCAGGCAGACTCTAAACCACTGTGCCACCAGGGAAGCCCTCAAAGCATCTTATGCTATTCTTTTGTTGCATTATGTCAGCTTCAATTTACTATTTATTCACGCGACTGTCTTTGTAATGCATGTTGCATCCTAGACTTTAAGCCTTTTGAAGGGAGATCAGTAAGTTTCTGGTTCATCTTTTGTATCCTAGAACCTAGAACAGTGCTTGCCACACAGTGTCACTCATAACATTTGTCAAATGAACGACTGATCCAGCATAACCAACTGTCATTACTTCTACTTCCTACAGCACATTCTCTGTAAGCCAGTACCACAGAGAGCACTGGGGACATGCTCTTGATTAACTGCCCCGACTCCCTTTCCAATGGCTTCTCCTTAAGAGTAAGACCAAAATCCTTAACGTAATCTATAAGGCACAGGGTGGTCATGCCCCTTCTTACCTCTTTTTCCTGTCTCTTGACTTCTCACCATTAAGCTCCAGATGCATTGCTTCTTCATAGCACTTTCGGTTCCTTGAATGTACTTCAACCCTGCTGGCTCAGGGCCCACTGCACAGATTGCCCCTTCTGCCCTGAACACTGTCTGTGCACCACATTTTCCTCTCTCTTTTTTTTTTTTTTTTGCGGTACACGGGCCTCTCACTGTTGTGGCCTCTCCCGTTGCGGAGCACAGGCTCCGGACGCGCAGGCTCAGCAGCCATGGCTCACGGGCCCAGACGCTCCGCGGCATGTGGGATCTTCCCGGACTGGGGCACGAATCCGTGTCCCCTGCATCGGCAGGCGGACTCTCAACCACTGCACCACCAGGGAAGCCCTTTCCTCTCTTTTAAAAGACTCATCTCCCAGCTGCAAATCAATCGTCACCTTGGGGAAGCCTTTCCTGACCCCCCAGACTAGGTCAGGCGTCCCATCACAGTCTCTCACAGAATCTATGCTATTGTTCTCCTTGAGAGCACAAACTACAGTTGTTACTTTTCATTTGCCTGTGTGACCATTTGATTACTGGCTATCTTTCCACTGGACTGTAAGCTCCATGAAGGCAGGAACTGTGATGATTTCTGCTTACCATCTAATACTCAGGATTATTGCTCACAGGTATCCAGGGCTTGAGCACTGTGCATGGCTTTGGTCAGAACTCAATAAATATGTATTAAATGAATCAATCAATAAAAGGAACACATATAGACACACACACACACACACACACACACACACACACACACACACACACCCCTCTTCTGTCTCTTTCCTCTCTTCCTTTAGGATGAGCACCTAGAGGCAATAGATCTGGTTCTAAAAATAACTTCTGTTGGTACACCAATAAGTTTGAATTCAGGTGACCTAGGTTTTGGTCAAGAAACAAGTTCCAACCAGTTGTCCTTAGTCGCCGGTAAGAATTGTTTTACTCATCACATACTACCCCTTAGCAATCTTATGATTTAAAAAAAAAAAAAGACATAGAATTATCTTGTCTCTGTAGAGAGAAACTCCATTCAAGGTAACCCTTCTTACTAACAAACCAATCATTAGTGAGCTTTCTCTTTATAACCCAGACTTTATCACAGTTTATCACTTCTGTGTTAAAAACTCCTTCTAGGCCCACCCTAACACATATGGCCACAGCTTGTTTGCAAAGAATGCTGATCGTGCTTTCAAACAAAACCGTTCCCATAGGCTTCTGATTCATTTCCCCCTTTCTGCCTGTGCTTCATTTGTTTTAGAACTGGAGTTTAATTTTGAGACGGTTGCTATGACAGGAAGTGGCTGCCGGGGGAAGAATTAGGAGAGAGAGATATGGAGCTGGGGGGATGAGTGAGACGGACACTGCTTATTCAACACACAGCCAGGATCAAAGACTGTTGGATGGGAAAAGCCCTGTAAAGCGTACCAAGTTCCCACTTGATCCCTTCCTTCGGTTTAAAGTTGGGGAATGGGGAAAACACAGAAATGGAGAGGCAGCTTCCTTTCCTGGAATGCATGATAGTCCCATTATTTACATTACAACTGAACCCAAGATGTGGTTCAGTTGCTGACCAGAGTGACATTTGGAAAAGTGGAAGCATACTCTCTCCAGAGAATATTAATGAAACCAAGGAAGGAGTGGGGTGATTGCTGCTTACAACTCAATGCATGACCTTTTAATGGAGTAAAATGTTTGTAATATAAAACTAACTTGGCACTCCTGGACAATGTATCCCTTCAACAAATATTATTCAGCATTCTTTATGTGTCATAGCCCTTGCTAGGCATTGGGCGTACAGCAGTGGAAAAAACCCCCAGATATCCCTGCCTTCACAGAGCTTACATTTTAAGGAGGGAGGGTAGACAATCAAACAACTAAGCTAGAATATGTATGTCAGAATTTACTTGGTACTGTTGAGAAAGTAAGAAGGGAAAATGATTGCAACACACAAGTGAGTGAGGTTGTAGGGCTGGTATTTTGAAAAGAGTAGTCAGAGAGGGTCTCATCTCTCAGGTAAAGAAGTAAGCCATGTGGCTATGGTGGGAGTGGGTGGGGGAGGGGGAGGTCAATCCAAGCGGATGGAAGAGCAAGTGCAAAGGTCCTGAGGCAGAGACACGTGTGGTGTGCCTGAGGAACACCAAGGAAGCTAATGTAATGAAAGTGGAGTGTAGGAGATAAAGTCATGTAGGTACAAAGGGGCCAAATTAAATAGAGCTCTGCTGTCTAGTATGAGAATTGTGTATTTTACTCCATAGGAGATGGGACTCAACTGAAGGATTTTGAAAAAGCAGTGACAGGACCTGACTTATTTGTGAAGGTTCACGCTGGCTGCTGTGCTGAGAGTGGGGCAAGGATAGAAGCAGGGAGATCAGTTAGACAGGAAGCTACTGCAATAATCCAGGCAAGAGATGGCGGTGCTGGGAAACAGGACTGTCCTAGAGGAAACGGCCAAAAGTTGTATTGGTTTCCGGTGGCTACTATAATGAGTTACCACAAACTTCGTGCTTAAGACAACAGAAATGTATTGCCTCTCAGTTCTGGAGGCCAGAAGTCCAAAATCAGTCCCACTGGGCTAAAATCTAGGTGTCAGCAAGGCTGTGCATCCTCCAGACTCCGTTTTCACCTCTTACAGTTTCTGATGGCTGCCCTACGTTTTGACATGTGGCCACATCATTACAATCTTTAAGGCCAGCATCTTCCCATCTCTCTCTGCTCCATCTTCATGTCCTCTTCTTTGTGGGAGATCCCATATCTCCCTCTGCCTCCCCATTATAAGGATACACGTGTATTTCGGTCTCACCTGGATAATCCAGATAACCTTCCCATCCCAAGGTCCTTAACTTAATCACATATGCAAAGACTCCTCTTTCCTCTTTTTAATCATATCAGGTAATATTCACAGAGCCTAGGGATTAAGATACGAATCTTTTGAGGGAGCAATTTTTCAGCCTACTACAAAAGTAGCAGATCAGGGATATTTTTCAAAGCCATGGCCAGTGGATTTTCTGATAGATTAGTTGTTGGTTCGGAGAGAGAAGAATAAAGGGTAATCCTAAGATTTTTGGAAGGAGCGCCTAGACTCTTCCGCAGAGAAAGATTCTGGAAAGAACACGTTTGGGGAGAAGACAAGTAGCTCAGTTTTGGGATATAAGTTTGAAAATCCTATTAATTATCCAAATGGTGATTTAAATAGCAAGTTAGACATAAATCTGATTTCAAAAAGGCCAGACAGGGGTTATAAATTTTTGAGTCATCAGAACACGGGTGGAAGTTAAAGCCATGAGACAAAGTGAGATTACCTAGCAGGTGGTTTTGAATTGCGTTCACTTGGCTAAAATGAAAGTATGTATTCCAGAATCTCTTTCCTTATACGGTTCCAGATGTGTGTTGATCAAAAAGGAAATATGAATGAAACTGGAAGGTGGAGGGGTGTTTGGTTAGATGTTGAAAGAGGCAGACACTGAGGTGCTGGTGGATTCCAGCTGGACCCTCTCTCCCCACTCTGCATCCAGCTCCTCTTCCCAGCCGTTGGCCCTGTTGGCAAGAGCAGCCCCAGGTCCACCATCAGACTCAGTGGCAACAGCTTCCATAGACTCTCCGTCTCTCTGGCTGTCCCATCGGAGCAGCAGGATGTGCCTTTGGAAGCTCCAACTCTGTGCTTCAGGAGGGCTGGTTAGAAACTCTACTCTGATCTCTTCCATCCCTCTTTCAGAACCTTCCTTCCCCAGCTTCTTCCACAATCATAGAAGGTCTTATTCCAACAATAAATCTCATTCTGTAATACTCATTGTGGTCCTGTTTCCCTAGTTAAACCCTGACTACCTGTACCCAGGGAGTGAATTCAGACAGGGAAGAGTCTAAGAACTGAGCTCTGGGGCACTCCAAAGTTTGGAAATCAGAGAGGAAAAGAGGAATCAGTGAAGGAAACTAAGCAGGGCTGGCCACTGTTGCACCTGAAGCTTAGACAATTGGCGGGTGGGGGGTGATTTTAAAGAAAAAGAATACGAAATTACAATTCAAAAATAAATATAAAAATGAATATACATTTAGAATGTGAAAAGGGATCATCTCAAGTTACAATTATTAGAAGCTGGCAAATACCATGAATAACATAGTATTTTAAATTATTTAACTTCCTGATACATCCCTATAATACTTTCATCCCTACATTTTTTCATTGCATACTTTTTGATCAACTCTTCATATTACAATTATCTTCTATTATTATTTTCTTTAGAGAAAATGGAAAAATAAACAGTCTTCCTTCTAGCATGATTGATCCCAGTTTTTAAATTATTTTTCACTTATATGCAAAAAATGCATAAAATCGGTGTCTTCACACACAGACTTCCTTGCTGTTTATAGTCCTGGTAGAAATGTGAACTCCACAAACAAAAGAATCTGCTAAATCTGATTTCAAACAATTCTTTTTTTTTTAATTTAAAATATACAGTACATGTATTATTGCATTCTCTTATATTCTTGATAAGAGAGAACTTCTATGTTGATAAGGTATCAAAGAATCGAATTTCACAAAAAGAGCGTATCATTTTATACATTTGATGATAAGAAGAATTTTCCACAGACTGCTTTTCAAACTTTGTTTCTCTTTCACTCTCACACACTTCTGATGCTGTATACCAGAGGACAGATTCATCGATATCGTGATTCAATTTCTAAGCAGCACCTTTTGTCTTGATGCCAGTTACATTAGCACACTAGGCAGTAGAAATATTTCTCAAAGCCATTCCTACTCCAGAGGAATAGAAATAACTCAACTGTCCACAAAATAAACTACAACAAAACACATAAATATATCCCACAAAACCCAAACTAAAGGTATCTCCAACTCAACCCATTCTTACCTCCATCTGTAAAACACTTATAGTCATCCTAACATTCCAATATCATCTGACAAAAGGGGAAAATTTTAAACTTTGTAATATGGAAACATTCAAACATGTACAAAAGTAGACAAACTAGTATAATAAATTCCCATGAACCCATTCTCCAGTTTCAATAATTATTGATTCATGGTCAACCTTGTTCAGCAATATTTTTCCTGCTTTCCTCCTTCCTGGACTGAGTTGAAGAAATTCTATATAGCACAACACATCATCTATAAAACTTCAAATTGTATTTCTAAAATATAAGGATTCTTTAAAAATATCATACTTCAAAAAATTAATAATTATTCCCTTGTATCAGATATTGGGTTCAAATTTCTACCTCATGAGATGCTGTATATTTATTTTTATTTTTAAATAAGTTGTGATTAATTGATATGTTTCTTAAAGTTTTTTTAGCATATAGATTTTCTATCTCTTTTTTCTTGCAAATTATTTATTTAGGGAATCAGGTTATTTGCCCTCTAGCATTTCCCTCAGTCTGCATTTTTCCAACCACATCCCTACGGTGTCATGTGTTTAACATGTCTTCCTGTCTTCTGTATTTCCTCTTCATTGATAGTTGGATCTAGAAGCTGGATAAGATTCTTGTTTGACATTTTTTGGCAAGAATACTTCAACTGGTGGTGTTAGAGGCACTTACCATCTAGTTGTTTCTTGTTTTTTGCTGTTCACAGCTGTTGATGATCAATGTAGCCTTAGGATGGAGTTCCCAAAATAAACCCGAAGACAGGGATTACTGTAAAAAGTACCTTGGGAAACCAGCACAGCACCTTGGGAAAGCACTGCATTTAGTGCCTTGGGAGACAGTAAGGTTGTGCAGGGGGCAGAACAGGAAGGGGAGGAAAGCAAACAATAGTGTGATCTCAGGCAAAATCCCACAGAGGGCAGTTTCTCCCTGATCCCATAGGGAAACTGGGCAGTATAGGTAACACTTCAGAAGCGCTCTGACTCAAGGCAAGGGATTCAGGTTTTCCTACACCTCTACCTTTCAGTGATCAGTCAAGAGGTGCTTGACCATGAGAGTGAGTGGCTGAAGGAGGATCTCTGGAGAAGAGAAGAAACTGAAAGGCTATGCACGGTATTGGATAATCTCTATGGCTACTGCAATCCTAAAGTCTTTGACATCCTGTGGCCTATTACTGAGGAAGGTCAATCCTATAGTATCCTTCTCCCTCCCACCTGGACAACC
Source organism: Hyperoodon ampullatus (assembly GCF_949752795.1). NCBI lineage: Eukaryota > Metazoa > Chordata > Mammalia > Artiodactyla > Ziphiidae > Hyperoodon > Hyperoodon ampullatus. The sequence continues at coordinate 76,417,298 of NC_136926.1, forward strand.
ATAATAAGGGCCATTGTTTCAAAGCAGGCCTTCTAGGATGTCCTGTGAACAAGTTCGCTCCATCAACTGAAATAGCACAATATGGCAGGATGCTGGAGGTCCAACACCAGTCAGCTTTTGTTCTTTACATTACCCATTTTAGAAATGAACGCCTGACTCTGAAAGTGGGAAAACACTCTGATGCTTTAAATCAAGCCATATAAATATGAGTTTTGTTATTTACTCCTAAAATATTGCCACCTGTAATATTGAGAAATTTCACTTTGTGTGTGCGTGTATAAGAAATTCATCCATCTGTATGAAAAGTTCAGGAGAGGACTTTTCAGAAGGCCAAACCCCTTGTCATCTCCCAGCATTTGTGCCCATAGACCATATTTCCTCCCTGTAACTATGAATGAACCCTGTGTGCTCCTAAGGTCAAAACACAGTAAGAAGCAAAACCACTGATGACAATATGGAGTTACCAAGGGTCCCGGCTATTCATCTTCTAATAGGAAAACCTCCAGATCATTTTAACTCACCTGTCTCTCACCAGGTCCAGGTCCTGGCTTTTGCCAAATTCTGACAGTTTTCCCTTCACATTTCTCAACTTGGCCCTATCCCTCTCACTGTCTTCTTTCAAAGTCAAGGAAATTGACTTGTTGTTCCAAGGAAATGCAAAATATGATTAAAACTAATAGCTAGACAGACTTAGAGAAGAATAAGCAAAGTCTCAGAACAATCAGAGCCTAGAGAGGGAGCAGAGGGGGAGGAAAAGAAGACAGTGTGAGCCTTGCCTTGGACTGTGGTAGCAGCAGGTGCTAAGGATGGGAGAATTGAGCTTGTGGATTAATGGACATAATATTTGTTTGTTTGTTTGACCAGGATCATCTCATGGCCGACATCGCACTGGCAGGGGAAGGGAAAGTTTCAGGGACTCAAGATTCCCTGCTCGATCTATAACCACAGTTCACCTCATGACCCACTGCAGCTTTCTTCCTTCTGGTGCCCTCAACTCCAAACCAGTTGCAACCGAGTCCATTTAAAATGCTGCAGCTGTGACTCTCCTGGTGGTCCAGTGGCTAAGACTCCACACTCCCAATGCAGGGGGCCTGGGTTCGATCCCTGGTCAGGGAACTAGATCCCACATGCCAGCAACTAAGAACTCGCATGCCACACCCAGCCTGCCACAACTAAAAAGATCCCGCACGTGGCAACGAAGACCCCACGTGCCGCAACTAAGTCCCTGTGCAGCCAAATAAATAATTAATTAATTAAAATAAAATGCTGCAGCCAAGAGTCTCTTTACCACTTCTCTGCCAGACTCTGCCTTCGTAGGGGTTTCTTTGGTACAGGACCAGGAGCCTTACCACTTCCAGGTCCTTGGTGGAGCATGCTGGATGACCTCGCTGCCCTTGAGTCCATCCAGAAACCTAGTACCCCAGCATCATTCCCCCACCTCAGGACATTTCTCCAAAGCTTACTTCTTGACAAGAGCTGAGCCCCAATGTCACCCTAATTCCCCACATGCCTCCTGGCATCAATCATCAATCCCAAATCCACACAGATAGTCTTTCGCTCCTTGACCTAACAATGACATTGACTCCCTAGTGCCTGTGTCTCTGACATTCTCACGAGCTGCCCAAGGAAAGTGCTTTCCCCCATCCTTGTGTGACCTTCCTCACATTGGCCTTTGATGCCCCCAAAGGGCAACACGGAGAAGTGGTTTTGCTGTTTCACACCCCAGAAGATGGAGGATCATATCTAAGAAGTCTTTCCCCACTAGGAGTTTAAATGCAGAGATGACCCTGACAACCAGAAACAGAATTTTCACCCCAAAACTCGGCTTTGCAGGACAGCTGAGCCACTGAATGGGTCACAAGGACTCAGCAGGACTGAAGACAGCTATCATTTGTACAGTTTTCAATCAGCATTTGGAGATTGTGTCAGTATACAATTTTTCTCTAATATTTTTTTTCTTATAACAGAAACAATACTGTAATTAAATTATTATGGAAAAATTGAAAAATATGAAAATGTTATAAAAGAAAATCAAACCATCTCTAATCACACTAAATGGAAATAACTGCTATTATTATTGGTATTTTGGGTATTGCTTGCCTGTGTTTTTCTGCTTACAGGCAATACATTATTGTAGTTAATTTATATACATAGAGTATGAACTGCTTATTAATATAAACAATTTCAATTATTTTTTGTGAATGAACTCTGCATCCCTGAGAATCCTAAAGAACAGTGTTACATTTCACAACATAAATTCTTTTTTTTTGGTGAGTTAATTGAGATCTAACTACTCTTATAGAAAGATTGTGTCAGCTTTTGAGATCATCAGAGTTAAGTACTGGTCTACTCTGTACCACTTAACAGCTCTATGACCTGAGCAAGTTTCTTAAATCTTCTGTGCCTCAGTTTCCTCTCATTTAAAATGGGGATTAATATCAACTTTAAAGAGTTGATGTGATGATGAAAGGAGAAGGTGCTTAGACCAGAGTCTGGCATGCAGTAAGTATTAAATAAAGATTAGCTATCATTATTATATCCACCATCTTTGTTTTACTCCATAGGTATTAATCATACACATAGAATTGTAGCTTCCTTAAGTGCTAATAAAGAAATTTTATTTTGCGGTAATTAGAATTTCACTTTGACGTGCCAGAAGCCACCTTTATCTCAAATGATTTTCTTTATAAATTAACATTGTGTTTTTCTGCCAAATTCAACTCATCACCTCCTGCAGGAATCCCCTTAGACATCCCTGAGTAATGACCTTCCGGCCTTTGCTTAAATACCACCTATTATGCTGGAGAGTTTATCACTTCTCCAATGGACAGAAACAAATATTTATCTCAGTTTCACACTTGAGGTAGTATCACTTAGGTTTGCACTATATTGAAAATAACAGGAAAACCAACTAAACAGTGGCTTAAATAAAGCAGGGCTTTGCATATATTGAGTCCACCCTACTTCCAGCTGCCTGCTCTTTCATTCTGGGACTGTGCCTGGCCTGCAACCCCGTGTTTGTAAGAAGTCTCCTATACCTCCAGGCAGCGCTTCTGCATTTCAGGAAAGGAGAAAGGAAAACGCAAAAACATGACCTACTGAGTCAGCCCCTTTATAAAGAATGTTCCCCAAAGCCTCACCAGAAAACGTGCTCTTACATCTCATTGGCCAGACTATTTCACTTGGCCACATCTGACCGCAGAGGTTGAAGTCAAGGTTTTAGAGGGCTTTCCAGAACAAAACTGAGGTTTAGTTAGTAAAAAGTCTAAGATAATTGTTGTTGGGTCAGCCAACAGCAGTATCTGCCCCAAGAATTTAGCCTATTCCCCCATTTATTCCTTCCCACTTTGAAAGATGAGTAGTCAGAGCCTCTGGGAATAGCTCAAAGCTCAAGGGACCAACTCTGACCCATCTGGGAAGTAAAGGGCTTAGGGGATGAAGTCAAGAACAGAGGAACCACTGAGAGCAAACAGAGAAAGCAGAGCCAACTCCTGCTTCCCTTGGGAAAGGATGCTTCATAAAGGCACCCGGAGGACCTCCAGCTGGTCTGGTAGAGTTGGGGGCGCTGAAAGTGGGAGAGATCAAGTTGAAGACTGAAATAGAAACAGCTGGTGGCTGTGTTTGCTGGCTGGAAGGGGATCGTTTGTGCACATTCAGTGGAACAGTTCAATTTGATCCATGCACATGCAGAAATCATTGCCTCTTTCACTTTTTAAGCACTTGGAATTATTCTTTCCCCATTTAAGATTTACATGCACTAGGGCTACACATGGCTGTCAGCCTGAAGTTGTAGAACTACCACACTCGGTCCACAAGCATACGGTGCTTACTTACCACCCATCGCTCTAGGAGTTTCATTTTTTGTGGGTTATCACAGACTTCTTCCTGGTAACAGGCCATGGGCTGAGCGCATTGCTGGTTATATTATTGTCTTCATAATGACTTTCACATGCATCCCCTGGCTTCAACTATCACCTGTAAGCTTATGATCCAATGTGGTCTAGGACCTGACTATGTGCCAGACCCTGGCTGAGCACTGGAAATGTCACAATGAATAAGACACAGTCTCCATTCTGAAAGATGATATGGGAAACCTCACCCACCCTAGTGGGCACAGGTGGGAGAAACCTTCCCTGAGGAAGAAACATTGATCAGAGTCTAGGATGGCTGAGTAGAAAAAAGATTGAGAATGGGTGCTAATAAAATTGCACAAGATTTCTATGCAAAACTAGTATCTCTCTAATGAAGGGCATAAAAATGGCCTGAATAAATGGAGGGTCACATCATGTCCATGGATGAGAAGATTCAACATTATAAAGTTGTTGGTTCTTCTACTTATACATGTATTTACTACATATGTATGGCACATGATACATAAAAATGGTATCATACTGCACATATACAGTTTAACTTGGTTATTTTCAGTCAATATTAGGTTTTTGTGATCTATTCATGTTGATAAATGTAGATCTAATCCATTAGTTTTAACTATTGAATTGAGTTCCACTATATAAGTAAGCCAGTATATCGATTATTTCCCTACTGAGAGACAGTTATTTTGTTTCCTTTTGTTTGTTTTGTTTTCCTTTGTTTCTTTCCATTTCCAGAAAAACAGTGTTTCAGGCACAGTGAAGGGTATATGTAAAGACCAGAGCAAGAGAGGGGTCAGCTGCATGTAGTTGAGTAGGCCTGGAAAAACACAGTGAGAGATGAGTAACAAGAGGTAAAACTGGAAACATAGGTGGGGACTAGTTCACAAAAGGTCTTATGTGTCCTGAACTCCCATATGTACCTGTATTTGGCCCAGGACTTGTCTCTAAGACTTGATTAGGCAAACTTCCAAGGGACAGTCCCCCAGGATTGCATTTGGGTATCTCACATTGAACAGATCTGGAAGAAAATTTTGGAAGAAAAATCTGGAAGAAAATCTGGAAGAAAAATCTTGCCCTTAAATGCCCTCCTCCTCCAGTTTTTCTTTTTCTTTTTTTTTTTAAACTAAGCCAAGGTACCCACATCCACTGAACATCCAAGCAGAAATATCTACCATCTGTGTGTGACCGCTCCATCCCACAGTCCCTACACCCAGTCAATTGAACAAGCCTGCAAAAGGTTTCAAATATAATTCCTGCCACTGTCCTTGTTTTTTTTTTTTTTTTTTTTTTTTTGCCGTACGCGGGCCTCTCACTGTTGTGGTTTCTCCCGTTGCGGAACACAGGCTCCGGACGCGCAGGCTCAGCGGCCATGGGTCACGGGCCCAGCCGCTCTGCGGCATGTGGGATCTTCCCAGACCGGGGCACGAACCCATGTCCCCTGCATCGGCAGGCGGACTCTCAACCACTGCGCCACCAGGGAAGCCCCCACTGTCCTTGTTGAATTCAAGTTCAGTTAGTCTTTTACCTAGATTATTGCTATCCATGCATCTTAGACCCTTCCAAGTTAATGATAATTGTCCCAACAAGGCCTACTTCAAAATTACATCTGTGGGACTTCCCTGATGGCACAGTGGTTAAGAATCCGTCTGCCAATGCAGGGGACACGGGTTCGAGCCCTGGTCCGGGAAGATCCCACATGCCACACAGCAACTAAGCTCGTGCATCACAACTACTGAGCCTGCGCTCTAGAGCCCGCGAGCCACAACTACTGAAGCCCGTGTGCCTAGAGCCCGTGCTCTGCAACAAGAGAAGCCACTGCAATGAGAAGCCCGCGCACCACAACGAAGAGTAGACCCCGCTCGCTGCAACTAGAGAAAGCCCATGCATAGCAACGAAGACCCAATGCAGCCAAAAATAAGATTAATTTAACTTAATTTAATTCAAAAAAAAGAATTACACAGAGGGGCAAGGGTTCGATCCCTGGCCGGGCAGCTAAGATCCCACATGCCGTGTGGCACAGCCAAGAAAACAAAACAAAACAAAACAAGAATTACACAGAATACTTAGAAATAAGGAAGAGTATTCTAGGTTTCAGAAATGTGAATATTGAGAAATAAATCACAAGAGAAGGTTAATGCTATTATATCCTTTTTCAATAGATAATTTAAAAGTAGGCAGAAAAAAAAGTCTGAGTAGCTATTTGAACAAGACTCAGGATTACTAAATCTAAAGAATGGTACACACCTAAACAATCTTAGCCCTTTCTGAATTTCAAAAGCAAGTGAAAAGTTTCATTCTGTGTCTGATTACTACCGACTCTATGGCCCCAAGAACTAACCAAGGACCAATTATACCAATAGGGGCACAAAGGCAAAGATAAATAGCAGCCCACAGGCTGCTATTTATTTAACCTACTTTAAAAATGTCTTGAGTTAACAGTTATATCAAATATGACGACTGTTGTTACTTCAAAGTGTACCCAATATGCTTTCCCCATACAGAGAATCCCAAGGGCCTTCATGGCTCTGGGCCTGCTGTGACTCTTGTCAGAAGACGTACGAGCCACAATGAATGTGCTTTGGAGACCAGACAGACACATGAGAAGTTGCCAGAGAAGCAGGAAGGAGGTGACACTGCTGTCCTCACAGACCCATGTGGAACCATAACTACTGCGAGTGTGCAAATCAGTGTGCCCTGAGAAATGGTCCCTGAGGCACAAGCTTTAAAAAAACAATAAGATGATAAATACTTATTTCTATGTAAATGTACCTTTTTTCCAATGGCATCTGTTATATCCAATACTGTCACTGAAACTGTTCTCCTGCAGCCTGGCTGTTGCTACTACTATAACAGGGGCGGGGCGGGCACGCAGCCGTTAGCGTGGGACCGTTAGCGCAGGATCGTCAGCGCCGGGCCGTGAGCGCGGGGCCGTTAGCGTCTGACCGTCAGCGCGGGGCCATTAACGTCTGACCGTCAGCGCCGGGCCGTGAGCGCGCGGCCGTTAGCGTCTGACCGTCAGCGCCGGGCCGTGAGCGCGCGGCCGTTAGCGTCTGACCGTCAGCGCCGAGCCCAGAGCGCGGGGCCGTGGGCGTGCGGCCGTTAGCGTCTGACCGTCAGCGCAGGGCCGTTAGCGTCTGACCGTCAGCGCCGGGGCGTGAGCGCGGGGCCGTTAGCGTCTGACCGTCAGCGCCGGGCCGTGAGCGCGGGGCCGTTAGCGTCTGACCGTCAGCGCGGGGCCGTTAGCGTCTGACCGTTAGCGTCTGACCGTCAGCGCCGGGCCGTGAGCGCGGGGCCGTTAGCGTCTGACCGTCAGCGCCGGGCCGTGAGCGTGGGGCCGTTGGAGGTCCTGCTCTGCCAGTGGTCAGCGTCGCGGCGGTCCGGCAACGGCAAACACCCTGGGTTGCAGTCCGCGGGACCCGGCCCCATTTGGGCGGCCTGAGGAGCCTGAGGGCCGGCCGGGTCCCGGGCACCTGGCTCCCTCAGTGATGATGGCTGAGCGGGGTCTGGGGGCCTGGCCCGGAGGGCGCCGCGCGCTGAGAGCTGCCTCCTCAGCAGAGACCGGGCGCTGGCGGGAGGACCCAGACCCGGGGCTGGACGAGCCCTCCCGGGCAGGTGACCGGCCCCGCAGAGACCCCGTCCTCTTAGCTGGGGCCTGGACCTCGGAGGACAGAAGTCAATCTTCAGGACCTTGAACAAGTAAAATGAGGGGTAATGAAGTCGCTTTGCTTACGGGATTTGTTAAGTGTGAAAAGCTGCAAGGAGGCTTGGAGACAGAATTTAATGCCTCCCCTTCCGTCTCTTGTCGGAACAGAGAATAACATTTGTTTTGATGGAGGTTTATAGGGACATCGTGACCTGACCTACGTGGACAGTTGCAAGAACAAAAGATCCGACACCACGTAGTTTGTAACAACTAACCACTCCTCTCCGTCACCTTTCCTGTGAAAGGGCTTTGCTGAAAGCCTTCGAGGAGCTCAGGGTTTTTGAAGTATAAGCCGCCCGTCTCCTTGCTTAGCCCGGCTCCAAAGTCCGATGTTTCCGTATTGTTTGGTCTCACTGTGCGTTGGGCACACGGACTTGCATTCGATAACAGTACCACATTCTACAGTTCACAGAGAGATCCCACGGAACGGCTGTCAGATTCACTTCCGGCTCCTTCCCCTCGCTCTCAGTAATGACAACCAGGCTATGATAAGCACGCCCGACAGTGGTAAGGTGCTGCACGCCCTTATACACCTGGTTCTCCTGGGGAGTCTCTCTTTGCCAGTGGTGACAGCAGAGACTCAAAGCAGCATCAATATAGCAGAGGGATTCCACTGACTCTGTTCTCCTGAGCTGTTTATCCTTCTTAGTTGTCAGCAACTCTGAAGGAATACATCAAACCGTGTTGGGATCGGCTTAAGCCATTTAGACCATCTGCTGTTAAAAAAAAAAAAAAAGAAGAAATTAAAAAGCTTTACAAATATTTTAGTTGAAGGAAATGACATTATTTCGGTAGTAGTAGCAGCCAAAAATAGTCTTCTTGGGAAAACTTCGGGAATTTTCTTCTTAAAATTTTTAGAAACAAGTTTCTACTCTTTCTTTTCCGTATTGTGATTCTAATTATTCAAACTGAAAAGCATTGTGTAATAAAGGATAACACTTCTGAACAAAATGCCACTTTGATCAACGTTTTCATGAAGATTAACGTTGCTGGAACTTCCCAGGTAAGAGATGTCCTAGCAACTGCCTGATTCTGTTTCCTTAGCTCCTTAAAACGTGGAGCTAACAAGGCCAAGGGTTTGGGTTCGCTTCCCAAGTAAGTAAGTTACCATCAGAGGAAGAAAGGGAAAGAGTCTTCATTGGCGGCAACACTGTCCTGATTCCCAAAAAGCAGTTCGACATGCTTGTCTCTGGATCAGTAGACGAGTGCCATCGTCTCTCCATGTGGAAAGTGACACAGACCACAGAGGTCCCGGCACCTCACAGACAGGGACGAGCTGCTGATGGGTCAACACAGAGGCTGCGGCAGCTTTGAGAGTCATTTTCAGGGGCATTAATGTCTTTGTCCTCCAAGAACACAATTTGTGACCGAGACAGGGAGGGAACAGCAAGAAGCACTGCAGGGAGCAGAAACTCTGCTCCATTCTTCTGACGGCTTCGTACCACTTGTCATTTTTTCTGCCCCTTTTGAGTAAACTGATGCAGAGAACCCTTTGGATCTCAGCTTCTCTCTTCTTTTTCTCCTCCTGCTCCCACTAATTTTTCTGTCCACCTACAAAGCCTGAGGAGAACGTGATTGCAAGTCAGTATAGGGTCTCTAGCCATTTCAGGTCCCCTAATCCAACCTCCTAGTCGGCGCACAAGGGCTCAGGTAAAGCTTTTTAAAGGGAGAGACAGGGTTTCCCTGGTGGCGCAGTGGTTGAGGGTCCGCCTGCCGATGCGGGGGACGCGGGTTCGTGCCCCGGTCCGGGAAGATCCCACATGCCGCGGAGCGGCTGGGTCCGTGAGCCACGGCCGCTGAGCCTGCGCGTCCGGAGCCTGTGCTCCGCAACGGGAGAGGCCACAACAGTGAGAGGCCCGCGTACCGCAAAAAAAAAAAAAAAAAAAGGGAGAGACAGAGCGGGATGGAAGGATGATGGAGTAGATGGATGAATGCAGGAAAGAGAAATTCCGTTTCTATCTTGAAGGAAAACGCATCTGCTCTGTTGGCAGCCAGTAGAACTGAATCAGCAAAGTTAAATTTGATGAGGGAGGGAATGGGGGTGTTTAGTACTGGTGACGACTGCACCCCAGGATATATTCAAGAGCAGGGCTGTAACTTCAAATTGCCAGTCAGAAAAGCAACAATAAAAACTGGGAGACTGGGCTTCCCTCGTGGCGCAGTGGTTGAGCGTCCGGCTGCTGATGCAGGGGACACAGGTTCGTTCCCGGGTCCGGGAAGATCCCACATGCCGCGGAGCGGCTGGGCCCGTGAGCCATGGCTGCTGAGCTTGCGCGTCCGGAGCCTGTGCTCCGCAACGGGAGAGGCCACAACAGTGAGAGGCCCGCATACCGCAAAAGAAAAAAAAAAAAAAAACAAAAAACTGGGAGACTTCCCTGGTGGCGCAGTAGTTAAGAAACTGCCTGCCAATGCAGGGGACACATGTTCGAGCCGTAGTCCGGGAAGATTCCACATGCTGTGGATCAACTAAGCCCATGCGCCACAAATACTGAGCCTGCACTCTAGAGCCCACGAGCCACAACTACTGAGCCCACGTGCCACAGCTACTGAAGCCCGCACACCTACAGCCCGTGCTCCGCAACAAGGGAAGCCACCGCAGTGAGAAGCCCGCGCACCACAATGAAGAGTAGCCCCCGCTCGCCGCAACTAGAGAAAGCCCGCGTGCAGCAACGAAGACCCAACACAGCCAAAAAAAAACAAACACACAAACAAAAAACAAACCAAAAAAACCCTGGGGAGTGGGGAAGGTGACTAGGAATGGATGAGAGGGCAGAACAGAGTCCTTTACAGGAGAAGGTACTGACCGGCCTATTATTAAAGGCCATCCATGCAGTGACAGGAGTCACGTGCATCTGCAGCTCACATCAAAGCGTTCACTGTACTGGGTCAAACTCATCAAGCTGGAGCCAGGCCCCACCAGCTTTGTCCGCTGTCAGCAGCCTCCTGGAGGAGCAGGTCCACCAGACAAAATAAGGGAACCTGTGAACCTCGTGCCACACAAGCTCTCAAGTGCAGAGACCCAGGGTATGGCTAACAGGCCCTCACCTCATTATTCATCCCTCTCAGGCCTGCAACACCCCAGAAGCAGTAAAAACAGCAGCCGTCAGACCGACACGAGGTAAGATCTTATAAACGAGAATGTCAGTTAACATTACACAGGGCTCATGGCTTAACAAAGGAAATGCCACTGGAAGGCTTCCCTCTCAGGTCCAGGGAATGTTCCTGTGATGGTGCCCTGTCACGGGGCCTGTGGTGGCAGGCCCTGATGTATGCCAAATCTGGATCAAGGCTGAGAGAACTTGTGTGCAGGGCTCCTGTGGGAAAATTCCCTCTCACATTCTGGATTAGGTCATGGATGCCACAGAGTTAGGGAGGGTGAGGGCCTTCTCAAGAATGCTCCTGAGGCCACGCTTTAAAGGACAACCAGACTTAGGACAAGCTTTCAACTTTCTGCTTTTAACAGAATCCAGACACATAAATACCAAAACTATTGAAGGGAAAAGGAAATTCTCAGGATCTCTTCACTACTTCCAGAAAAATATGGCAGGAATGTTCCAGAAAAGCCAAATCATCAGCAGTCTTGACATTAAAGGGTAATTAACTCCACCTTCAGGTTTATGTGCTGATATTTTAATAGTCACATTTTGTGGTACTCAAACTTATGACCCAGTAAACTGTATGACTTTCCGATAGAGCGGAGCAGTTCACTTTATTTAGATGGGCAGAAAACAAGAAAATAATCAGCTCCGGAGTCACCCATAGTTTTAGCAAACTCCTCAGCTTTGGGTGGAGCAGAGAAGTGTGTTTTGTGAAATGGTTAGAAGGAGGCTTTTCTTCGAAGGTGTGTGCAACTCCATGAGTATTCTAAGTATTTCCTATAGTTTCTCATGTCCTATGCCATTTTCTTTCTGGTTCTACTTGAGTCATTTGCTGGTTTTGATATAGATCAGGAAGTAATGAAATAGATTTCATCACTGAGAGATCATCTCTAACAATCACTTTTTTTGTTTGTTTGTTTGTTTTTTGCGGTACGCGGGCCTCTCACTGCTGTGGCCTCTCCCGTTGCGGAGCACAGTCTCCGGACGCACAGGCTCAGCGGCCATGGCTCACGGGCCTAGCTGCTCCGCAGCATGTGGGATCTTCCCGGACAGGGGCACAAACCCGTGTCCAGTGCATCGGCAGGTGGACTGTCAACCACTGCGCCAGGGAAGCCCTAAAATAAAGTTATTTTTAAAAATTTAAAAGTAATAAAAAAAGAAAGAAGAGAGCAACCAAACCAACTAACAATTCCACCAATGATAACAAGCACTAAAAACTGTACTAAACAAAACAAAACAAAACTGGACAGACAGAACCCTAGGACAAATGGTAAAAGCAAAGCTATACAGACAAAAATCACACAAAGAAGCATACATACTCACAAAAAGAGAAAAAGGAAAAAAAATATATATATATATATTAAAAAAAGGAAGAGAGCAACCAAATCAATAAACAAATCTACCAATGATAATAAAGTCTAAATACTAAAGTAATATAAACATAAAACCAGAAACAAATTAGATGCAGGAAGCAAACCCCAAGTCTACAGTTGCTCCCAAAGTCCACCGCTTCAATTTTGGGATGATTTGTTGTCTACTCAGGTATTCCACAGATGCAGGGTACATCAAGTTGACTGTGGAGATTTATTCCACTGCTCCTGAGGCTGCTGGGAGAGATTTCCCTTTCTCTTCTTTGTTCGCACGACTCCTGGGGTTCAGCTTTGGATTTGGCCCCGCCTCTGCATGTAGGTCGCCTGAGGGCATCTGTTCCCCACCCAGACAGGACGGGGTTAAAGGAGCAGCTGGTTAGGGGGCTCTGGCTCACTCAGGCCGGGGAGAGGGAGGGATCTGGAATGCAGGGCGAGCCTGCGGCAGCAGAGGCCAGCATGATGTTGCTCGAGCCTGGGGCATGTCATATGTTCTCCCAGGGAAGTTGTCCCAGGATCCCGGGACCCTGGCAGTGGCGGGGTGCACAGGCTCCCGGGAGGGGAGGTGTGGATAGTGACTTGTGCCCGCACACAGCCTCTTGGTGGCGGCAGCAGCAGCCTTAGCGTCTCATGCCCGTCTCTGGGGTCCGTGCTGACAGCCGCGGCTCGCCCCCCGTCTCTAGAGCTCATTTACGTGGCTCTCCTAATCCCCTCTCCTCGCCCACCACAAAACAGGGAGGCAAGAAAAAGTCTCTTGCCTCTTTGGCAGCTCCAGACCTTTTCCCGGACTCCCTCCCGGCCAGCCGTGGCGCACTAGCCCCCTTCAGGCTGTGTTCACGTAGCCAACCCCAGTCCTCTCCCTGGGATCCGACCGAAGCCCGAGCCTCAGCTCCCAGCCCCGCCCGCCCCGGCGGGCGAGCAGACAAGCCTCTCGGGCTGGTGAGTGCCGGTCGGCACCGATCCTCTGTGGGGAATCTCTCCGCTTTGCCCTCCGCACCCCTGTGGCTGTGCTCTCCTCCGCGGCTCCGAAGCTCCCTCCTCCGCCACCCGCAGTCTCCGCCCGCGAAGGGGCTTCTAGTGTGTGGAAACCTTCCCTCCTTCACGGCTCCCTCCCACTGGTGCAGGTCCCGTCCCTATCCTTTTGTCTCTGTTTTTTCCTTTTGTCCTACCCAGGTATGTGGGGAGTTTCTTGCCTTTTGGGAGGTCTGAGGTCTTCTGCCAGCGTTCAGTAGGTGTTCTGTAGGAGCAGTTCCACGTGTAGATGCATTTCTGGTGTATCTGTGCAGAGGAAGGTGATCTCCGCGTCTTACTCCTCCACCATCTTGAAGGTCTCCCCCCGACACCCTTTTGTGAAACAGTATAAGCTGAGGTTTTTAAGTGCAAAAGTATGTGGGGACACTTCTGAAGTATGTGTGCCAGGCGGAAGGGAGACTTGAAGGTCGGTTCTGTGGTCAAGCAAGTGGAAATTTGGGGCATATTGCTATCTTGTCCCTTCACAATGCACATACCAAATTAAATTCCCCAGTACTACAAGAAATACACCTATTTAGCTTTGACTAGGTGTTTCTCACATATATTTGATCAGGGAACCTTTTTTATTATGACATCTATTTGTATCCTAAGAAACCCATGTTCCAAGGGACATACTTTGAGAAATGCTGCTATGTGGCAAATACTGCAGTATTCAGGGTGGTGAGTTAACAACTGTGATCTGTGTTAGTGTCTCTAAGGAAATTAGTAAGTGATACATTACTTCTAAAATGTTCTTTTTATAGAATGAGTATTAAGAGCAGAAATCCCACCCAACTCTTTTACAAACCACACTGATGCAGAAATGGGAAAATGCTACAAGATATTACTACAGTGCTGAAAGCACATACCCTAACAATCCCACTCTCAGGCATTTTACAGATAGAGAGAACGTCAGTATAGAAAGAACAACTCTGAAAAGGTGAGACATTACCAAGTTATCTCAGATCTCGTTAAGTAATCCTCAGAACTGCTTGAAGGGGATCCTCCCCAAATGATTTGAGTTGGTTTAGCTCATTCTCTTCGGGGGGCTCCCCTGGCTCTGCTCCCCGACCAGTAGAGACAATCTAGTGACAATCCCCAGGCAATGCCCTGACCTCTGGGCCTGCTTCATCAGAAATTACATATTTGATGGCACAGTTACGTATCAAAAGGTGAAGGCCAAAGGAGTCCCCAGTCCACTACAAGTGTGTAAGGGTGGGGCTAGGGGACATATATGCTCCTAATATCTGAGTTGATTGAAATTCGGAATGAGTTTTTCATGAGAAACAGTATCATAAGTGATGAGTAGATTTTCTAGGTAAGTAGTTCAGCTCTATCATTGTTAAATCGTTTGAGGGGATTATTGTGAGAATATACTACCGCTTATAACATTATTTCCTGAAAAAATAAAAACGCATTTTGTGTTCTAAATACAGCACATTAAAAAAATAGTAGAGAGAATTAAAGCATTTGTAAATTACAGACAGGCTGCAGATAGTTTCCTAAATCCTTAGGGTTTCCTCCAAGATTTATTCATGGTCCATGTGACATAGCATGTTTTTTTGTTGTTGTTCAATATTTTCTCAACCTGATATTCCCACTTTCTTACAGCAATTCTTAATTTAAACAAATGTTAATCAGCAAATGTCTTAAGTCTTGACTTGAAAACCTGGTATTTATAGTTACAATGAAAAAGTAAATGCCTTAAACAGAAATATATTTTACTTAAATCTTATTTATATTTTCTCTGTTTTTCAATATAAAAATATGCATTTCAAAACACTTTAAGAGGGCTTCCCTGGTGGCGCAGTGGTTGCGAGTCCGCCTGCCGAGGCAGGGGACACGGGTTCGTGCCCTGGTCCGGGAAGATCCCACATGCCGCGGAGCGGCTGGGCCCGTGAGCCATGGCCACTGGGCCTGCGCGTCCGGAGCCTGTGCTCTGCAACGGGAGAGGCCACAACAGTGAGAGGCCCGCGTACCGCAAAAAAAAAAAAAAAAAAAAAAACACTTTAAGATATTCTGATAAGCTGTGAAATAGAAAAGGCCCATCTAGTGCACTGTTCCCAGGTGAGTCCGAGGGGTCCTGTCACAGTAGAGCAAGGCTGGCCTGTGGCTGTAGGGGCAATCCATGTTTTGTAAATTCACACTGATTTGAAACAATATTAAAAAGATGTGCTTCGAAAAGCAAAATAAAGATAAAGCACCTTTTACCATCTTGTAATAAAATATTCATTAATTCCTCCGTGTGAAAATCTGGAAAAAGATGAAAGGCAAAACTAGATATAAAAGGAAAAATAATAAGTGTTTATAAAGTCAGTTTTCTCTGACTTGTGAAAAGACTGATCAAAAATCCTTTGAGGTTGGGCTTCCCTGGTGGCGCAGTGGTTGAGAGTCTGCCTGCCGATGCAGCAGACACGGGTTCGTGCCGCGGTCCGGGAAGATCCCACATGCCGCGGGGCGGCTGGGCCTGTGAGCCATGGCCGCTGAGCCTGCGCATCCGGAGCCTGTGCTCCGCAACGGGAGAGGCCACAACAGTGAGAGGCCCGCGTACCGCGCAAAAAAAAAAAAAAATCCTTTGAGGCAATGTGAAAGTTCATGGGTTCTCCATCTGCCAAACCGTTTCAGCAGCTTCTTAGCCGTCCACCTAGATTTCATATTACAGACTGCATGAGGTCTTACATTGACATCAATCAGTACGTCTCTTGTTCTTTTGTACTATAATGCTTTCGCTGATACCATGAAGTACTATCACAAGTCAATTATAACTATACTTCATAATAAACAGGAATTAAGAAAGTACATTTTGCCAAACTGACTTCTGAATCTCCTAAATTGTATCTGTTCACTCACCTGCCAATTTGAAAAATCTGCTAATTTGCAGAGGGCTTCCTCATCATTAATATGAATTAGTGATGCTATAAACTAATTCAAAATCAATTATTTTTAAAAAATGGGACTCAGACCAAGAAAGCTTAGCATCAGCCAAACTCTCCTGGCACACCATGGGCAAAAGGCCAACTCCACAGTGATATCTAAAGGTCACTTTATGAAGAATCCAAATAAAAATTACTCTCAAAATATTTTATCCATTAAAATTAGTTTATGAATAGAAATTAAACTTTAATGAGAGGACTTTGGGCCTTTGGGCTAGAATCTCACAACCAGAAAGAAAAGCAATTTTAACACTGACTTATGATATTTTCAGAAAGTTTAACCATTGATTTAAAGAATTCTGTTGGAATAATGCATGATAAAAGCTTTGGAAGTAAGAGCTATTGAATCTACAATTAAAAACTAATCATTTAGGGGCTTCCCTGGTGGTGCAGTGGTTAAGAATCCGCCTGCCAATGCAGGGGACATGGGTTCGAGCCCTGGTCTGGGAAGATCCCACATGCCACGGAGCAACTAAGCCCATGCACCACAACTACTGAGCCTGCGCTCTAGAGCCTGTGAGCCACAACTACTGGGCCTGTGTGCCACAACTACTGAGCCTGCGCTCCAGAGCCCGTGCTCTGCAACAAGAGAAGCCACTGCAATGAGAAGCCCACACACCGCAACGAAGAGCAGACCCCGCTCTCTGCAACTAGAGAAAGCCTGCGCACAGCAACGAAGACCCAATGCAGCCAAAAATAAATAAATAAAATAAAAAATTAAAAAACCCCAAAAAACTAATCATTTAAATCTTTTTCCCTATGGACAAGACACAAATAACAAGCTTTTTCTGCTCTTCTATCTCCAGAAATTCCATGAGAATCCAGAAATGGAAAAAAAAAAGTGAAGGTAAAACCTGCATCTAGCTGATTGACTATGAAAACTAAAAAAGCACTAAAAAGCATAAAATAGTATTGCTGAATACTGAAGAAAAATGAAAAACACCTGCAAACATTTTTCTACACATCCTGATTGTCTTTGTAATGTTGTTTAGTAGGTAGAACTACTTGCAAAACAAGTGCTGAGAATTGATAAATATTTATGGTGCCACCTGGTGATTTACTTCATGTTCAGCCAGTGCATTGATTTTGGATGTGATCAGTGCTGCCCACTCAGGAGCACATTCTCCTCTGCATATAATACAGGAAGCTGTACAGCTGGGGACCAGAGACTGTTACAAGTGCTCTGAAACCTCGGTGAGAAGAGTTGCCAACTAAAGGAAAAAATGAAAATGCAGAATGCTTTACTCTGCTTTTCCACAGATGTAACCACGACTTCATGCAAAACCTAAAGAAAATGGAAGCTCCTTTATTCCAGATAACCTGTAAATTCAGAATTCCACATATAATTTCCCTTAGATGAGCAGAGTATGTTATACATTAATATCCATCTCCTTTATGAATCCTTGATAAGATTTTAGTTGACAAGGAGAATGAGAAACAGGATCTGGATGCTGAATGATGGCTTTGGCAACATCATATGAGATGGCTTTTGGGTCTGCCACACAGTGTGAGTTTCTTTGTTGTGAGCATCTGTGCCAGGCCATTGAGAAACACCAGAAAGATGGTCATGGACATGACAATCACGTAGTGGCTGATGCTACAGAAGGAGAAAAAGAAACATGTTACAGGCAGAGAGAACACATAAGAGGAAAAGCATAAGATCCCTCTAACTAATGTTTCTAAATGTACAGTTGATCCTTGAAGAACTCAGGGATTAAGGGTGCCGACCCTCTGAGCAGTCGAAAATCAGCTTATAACTTTATAGTTGGCCTTCAGCATCCAAGGTTCCTAAGTATCTATGGTTTGGCATCCTTGCATTCAACCAACCACGGATCTTGTAGTACTGCAGCATTTACTATTGAAAAAAATCCACATATAAGTGGATCCATGCAGTTCAAACCCATGTTGTTCAAGGGTCAACTGTGTATATAAAATATACAGGGCTTCCCTGGTGGCGCAGTTGTTGAGAGTCTGCCTGCCGATGCAGGGGACACGGGTTTGTGCCCCGGTCCGGGAAGATCCCACATGCCGCGGAGTGGCTGGGCCCGTGAGCCATGACCGCTGAGCCTGTGCGTCCGGAGCCTGTGCTCCGCAACGGGAGAGGCCACAACAGTGAGAGGACCGTGTACCACAAAACAAACAAACAAACAAAAGTCTTTGCTCAGGGCTTCCCTGGTGGCGCAATGGTTGAGAGTCCGCCTGCTAACGCAGGGGACACGGGTTCATGCCCCGGTCCGGGAAGATCCCACATGCCGTGGAGCAGCTGGGCCCGTGAGCCATGGCCACCAAGCCTGCGCATCCGGAGCCTGTGCTCTGCAACGGGAGAGGCCACAACGGTGAGAGGCCCATGTACCGCAAAAAAAAATAAAAATAAAAATAAAAAAATAAAATAAAATAAAATATACAGAATTACAGAGGATACCAATGATTTTGAAATAGATATCAATATGTTAAAAAGGACAAATTTGTTGTAGAAGTAGTGATGAACATAATATTTTGAGATAGCTCCAACAACTATAATGATATGAAAATGTCTGATTGGTATTAGTAGTGCCTGTGTCTTTGTCACCATTAGAAACTGAATTTTAAAATTTAGCTTTTAGAAAAATAAAGATAATTTCCCCCCCTCTAATTCTTATATACTCTGAATAATATCCACAGACCCCCCAAGATGTCCCCAAGTTAAGTATTCTGATATATTAGAGCATGCCATCCCATGTTTTGACATAAGTTAGAAGTACTCTGACAAAACTACCAGCCACAAAGAAAGAAAAGTGTTACCCAAACTCAAATTCAGTGAAGCAAAAGTTTTAGTCAAAGAATCTAAACAAAAGAAAAGGGACACATCTCTCTATTAATCTCAGAGTCAAAGCTACTATCCCCAAGACGTTTGGAAAAAGATAGAATACGCTTAAAATTACTCAATCCCAGTTCCCATCTATCAGCAATATTAAATATTCAGTTTTTCTTTTTAAACACAGTACATAGTACATGGCTTGATGATAAATTTGGAAATATGGAAAGAAATTTAGGACACAGATCTGACAAATGTGCAACAAAGCAGAGGCTTCCTATAGTGATAATAGTACAGTATTGCCCAAGCTAAGCTTCAGTGCAGATTGGCAAGTTATTTATTCACAATGCCTATCAGAGTTGTGTTTAACTGTCTAACTTCATAATAGATTCACACATTTTACACTCTTCAACAAAGGTGAAGGGAAGGTTCCGCAGGCCTGTAACCAAGCTGGCTTGATGAAGGGAGGTCATATTTTCTCCCCTTTCCTCTCCTCTACCCACAGCAAACAGAAGTCCTGGTGTGGGTTAAAGAAGCCCCTTCCCAAGAATGGCCCCCAGGACAAGCCCCAGGGAACTTGTCTTAGGGCATCTGGGAAGGTGCCTTTTGGGTGCATCTAAAACAGGCCGATCAGAGAGGGACATGGAGACTAAGGGGAAAGGGAACAGCGGCCTGCAGGCCTCCCTTCCACCTTCTCAATAACTCCAGTCCAATAGGTGGGCAGCCCCCCAAAATGTCACACTGCTGACCCTAGGCCAACCTAGGCAAAGCTTCGCTGTGCTGTCAGGTAACTGCCCCATAGGCAAGGCCCCTCGAGGCCAGGAAAGAAGGGCCTCTACGCCACGCAGCTTTTATTTATTTATTTATTTTTGGTATTGTTATAAGCTTTTAAGTAAGAACCTCCTATTGTAAAGCTTTATGGTTTGATAAGATTTCCTTTGGAAAGGCACTGATTCCTATTTAGAATCTTTCTCTAGGTTCACTGGTTCATCTTGTAAAGTAAATTTGATATAGAAGAGTTGGCTAATTAAAAAATAAGAATGAGACCTAGTTATGTTAGAAATCTGGTTCTGGACTAGGGTAGGCTCCTGACCTAAAAAGAAAACAATAAGATTAGATCTTTAACTGCTAGCCAAATATTAACATTAAGTTAAGATTTTTGAAATGTTCATTTTCACTGTAAAAATAATGTAATAGAATATTGGACCTGGAATTTACTTAAATTTATGTGTGTACGTGTTTGTGTGTATGTGTGTTTGTATATTTTTTTAACCCTGAATTAATATGATATAGCTCTAATCTACCACTTAATTATGTAGATTTTACAAAGCTACTTTCCAACTTTAGTAGCTACAGAGGAAATAAATCACTGATAATTATTTATTTAAAAATGAAAACAATGATAAGACATTTTTATCATTCTACAAAGCCCTTCTGGGAATAAAACTATCTAGATATTTATTTTAACAGAATGCTCTTGAACAACTCATGCCAAAATAGACAAGATTATGTTACTAAAATTATGTGAGTTATGCTGAAGTTTTATCACACTTAAGTTGGTAACTGGTTGACTGATTTTACTTTAAACATTTTCCAAAGTGGGGCAATTCAAGTTTATCACAGCACAGAGGTGTTAGAAAACTAGAAGCTTAAAAAAAAAAAAATCAGAAAAACTTCCTTTTCCAGGAGATGGAGTAGGTGTACTTTCCCCTATTCTTCCTGCCAAGTACAACAAAAGCTCTGGGCATTGTATATAAAAGAAACATAAGAAGACTGAACAGTGGAAAGAATACACACAGGTTAAGGATCTTGGGACCCAAGGAATGACACAGTGGGTAGTTCCCTGGATTTTCTTTTTGCTGGAACAAATCGGAACGAACCAGAAATGCCAATGGACGTAGCCCAACCCCCCCCGAAACAACCCAACATGATAACAAAAGCCTACTCTCTAGCCAAAGGACAGACAAGGAATGGAGCAGGCCCAAAAGATGGACAACTTTTAGACAGTACCTGTTCCACTTCAGCCAGAAACCACAGAAAAAAGGGTGGTTCGGCTCCTCCCTGCTCCAGCAAAGGCCGAGTGGGGAGCCTACACTTCCACCCTCACCAGGCTGTGATGAGGTACTCCAATGCCCATCCATCCCTGACCCTGAACCCCCATGGCATGAGAGAACGCTGAGTAGGGAAGCTGGTACGTTCACCCAAACCTGCCAGTGACAAGCAATTCCCACTGCCCGACAGTGTCAGTGGAGACCACGTGAGAAGCCTCGACTTGCACCCCCGTCCAGCAGTAATGAGGGCCCCCCTCACTGGGGTAGTATCAGACGAGGCCCAGTGGAGAGTCATTCACCTCCGCCCAGAGTTAACAAGGCCATTCCCCTCCCCACTGTGATGTTAGTGGAGGTCATGTAGGGGAGCAATAAGGACTTCCAGCCCTTCCTAGCCATGGAAATACCAGGGGAGGCCCAGTGGGGAACTGTAATTCCTTCCCCTGCCCTGTAATAACGAGGAGACCCCTTTGGGCGTCAATGGAGGCTGAGTGGGGAACCTGGATTTCTACTCCACAGTCAGTCAAAAAACAGTTTGGTAGTTTCTTATAAAACTAAACATGCAACTACTATATGACCCAGCAAGTGTACTTCTGGACATTTATCCCAAAGAAATGAAAACTGATGTTCACAAGAATGTTTAGAGGCTTAATTCATAATAGCCCCAAACTGGAAATAACCTCAATGTTCTTCAATGGGTGAATGACTAAACAAACTGTGGTACATCCATACTACAGAATACTACTCCGAAAGAAGAAGGAATGAACTAGTGAAACACACAACAGGGCTTCCCTGGTGGCTCAGTGGTTGCGAGTCCACCTGCCGATGCAGGGGACATGGGTTTGTGCCCTGGTCAGGGAAGATACCACATGCCGCGGAGCGGCTGGGCCCGTGAGCCATGGCCGCTGAGCCTGCGCGTCCGGAGCCTGTGCTCCGCAACGGGAGAGACCACAACAGTGAGAGGCCCGCGTACTGCAAAGCAACAACAACAACAACAACAAAAAACCCCACAACAACCTGGATGAATCACCGGAGAATTATGCTGAGCAAAGAAGGCTAATCCCATAACGTTACATACTGTATAATTCCACATATGTAACACTCATGAAATAACAAAACTCCAGAAATGAAAAAAAGATTAATGGTTGCCAGGGGTTAAGGAGGGATGGAAGCAAGAAGGAAGTGGTTTTGCCAATAAAAGGACAACACGAAGGATCCTGTATTGATAGAAGCTGTTCTGTATCTTGACAATATGAACGTCAATATCCTGGTTGTTCTATAGCTTTGTTGCATGAAGTTACCCTTGGGGGTAACTGGGTAAATGGAGTACAGGATTTCTGTATTATCTCTTACAATCTCAGGTGACCCCATAATTATCTCAAAATAAAATGTTTAATTGAAAACAACTGGCAGCTTGCAGACAACACAAAAACAGGAAGTGGGCTGGCTTGCGCTAAAGGGTCCTAGATTGCTGACCTCTGCCCTAGGCTGTCAGGTCCCTGGAGGCAGGGACCATGGTCCCCGTTTCTCTCCCCACTGCATCTTTAAGGTCCAGTTCAAGGCCCTGTGGGCCCTTCAGTATTTGTTAAATTATTTAAAATGGTAATTTGTAATTAAAAGAAATCAGAAAATCTTCTTTTGTTTTATATACTCTGGTAGATTTAGCCTGGACTGAAATCAGACTCCCCTAAAATAAAAGTCATAGACATATAATCAAAATTAAATGATAAAAGACAAAATCCCAAAATATTTAAAGAAACAAAGAGTCTCTCCCAAAATGAAGTAAAACTAGCCCTAGGAGAAATTAAAACATAAAGATAAGTGTAATTCTGGCATTAGAATCAATAATCAGAACCAGGGAATGGAACAGAAAGCACCGTACACTAAAGATAAAGGAACCATCACAAAAAACTCATGCCTGTTCTGGCTACGCTCACTTTAATTTTATGGGCACAGATGAGATTTGGTTCTCATGAATGCCTCAATTCTGACTGCACACTTGTGAATTATTTTTCTGTCTCCAAGTCAAACCATTTAATGTCCTTTCTTCTCTCCTCAAAGTTCTATCACCTTCCTCCCCTCTCAGGAGATGACTTTGCTTATTTGAGAAAACTTTACTGAGAGCTAAGAGAGAACTTCTCTTCTTGCTCCAAACCTACTAAAACACCCATATCTGTCCATATTTCCTCCTGCACCTGATCCTGTCTAAAACAAACCCCTCCACTTCTGTTCTGGATCCTGTTCCAACTTTCCTACCAAAGGACTTTACTTTTGCAATGATTCCCCCGCCTCTCTTATAGCGACATTTTCCCCTTCTCTAAAGCGAGCAAAGCTGTCACCACGGAGATGTGTAATTTCTCTCATTCTAAAAATAAAAGAAAAACTCTCCCAAGATCCCATGGCTTCCTCTGGCACCATCCTAATTTAAGGCATTTTAAATTTGATATGTAAAACCCAGCTCTTAATTTCCCAAATCTTCCTTCATCAACTTCTCTTTTCTGAGGGGTTTCTCCATCTAGGGAAATGGTTTTACCCTTCATTCACTTAGTTACTCAAGATAAAAAACCTAGGAGTCAGGGCTTCCCTGGTGGCGCAGTGGTTGGGAGTCTGCCTATTGATGCAGGGGACACGAGTTCGTGCCCTGGTCCGGGAAGATCCCACGTGCCATGGGAGAGGCCACAACAGTGAGAGGCCCATGTACCGCAAAAAAAAGAAAAAAAAAAAAAACCTAGGAGTCACCCTTGATTCTCACCTTTTCTTCTCCTAGCACATCCAGCCCATTAACAAATTCCACTCACCTCTCTTTCAGAATACTTTGTAAATCTAGCCTCTTGTTACCATTTTGAATCACTGCCCTAGTCGAAGCTGTCATCATCTCTAGTTTAGAATACTACAAGAGCCTGTTAACCAATCTTCCTCTTCTCTCTCTCGATCCCTGAGTATGTTCTCCATATTGGCCAAAGTGTTGTTTCCAAATGTAAAGCGTATCAAATACCTCCCTGCTCAAGAGTCTAATGCTTTGCCTTATACTTGGAATAAATTCCTAATTCCTTACAATGACCTTCAAAGCCATAAGTAACATCAACTGTCTTTCTGAACTCTCTCCTTATCATGTTTCTCCTCACACCTTTCTCGTCACAATAACCTTCATGTTTTCAAAAGTAATGACATCGGGGGCTTCCCTGGTGGCGCAGTGGTTGAGAGTCCGCCTGCCGATGCAGGGGACACGGATTCGTGCCCCGGTCCGGGAAGATCCCACATGCCGTGGAGCGGCTGGGCCCGTGAGCCACGGCCGCTGAGCCTGCGCATCCGGAGCCTGTGCTCCGCAACGGGAGAGGCCACAACAGTGAGAGGCCCGCGTACCGCAAAAAAAAAAAAAAAAAAAAAAAAAAAAGTAATGACATCGGGAAATGGTTATCATAGAAAGCCAACTTAAAAAAAAAAACCTGTATATGTTTGCATATAAATTAAGTCTAAAAGGAGATACATCAACCTGTTGGACAGAGGTTAACTCTGAGACATTGAATTATGTGTGACTTCTTACTTTTTCTACATGCTTTCTGTATTTTCTAAAATGAGCTTGTGATACGTTTCTATTTATGTGATGTTTACAAATTATGGTAGGTTTAGACATAGAACTCTTGGCCGAGCTCATAATTATCACAGAAATCTTCAACTCTCTCCCATTTCTGTTCCTCACAGGACATTTCAAAATCTGCAATGGTTCCTGAGATAAAAATCCTCCAGCCAATAAGCTGCATATAATGGTCACAATTCTTCATGTTATAAGAAGGTTCACTCCCCAACCCAGGGACTGGAGTTTGGAGTCAGAGGTGAGATGAGGGATGGAGTGCAAACTGCCCAGTCTACAGCCTCGAGGATCAAATCCAGGACAGCCCAATCTGA
The DNA here is from genome assembly GCF_949752795.1 of Hyperoodon ampullatus. Taxonomy (NCBI): domain Eukaryota; kingdom Metazoa; phylum Chordata; class Mammalia; order Artiodactyla; family Ziphiidae; genus Hyperoodon; species Hyperoodon ampullatus. The sequence continues at coordinate 76,442,030 of NC_136926.1, forward strand.
CCCTGGTTCCATGGGAAGACCAGGCAAGGAGGTTAGGAGGCAGGTAGATGAAGGAAAGCCATGAGGATTGTAAAAGGTTACACTATAAAACGAATATACAGAATGTGGCCTATCCATACAATGGAACACTATTCAGCAATGAAAGGGAACAAAGTACTGATCCATGCTACAACATAAAGGAATGCCCAAAACATCACACTAACTGGAAGAAGACAGATGTGAAAGACTACATATTGTATGATTCCATTTATTGAAATGTCCAGAATAGGCAAATCTGTAGAGACAGAAAGCAGATTAGTGGTTTCCTGGGGCCAGGTATGGGAATTGCATAGAACTGAATTAGGCACGGGAGAATTTTTTGAGTGACATTCAAAAATATTCAAATATTCAACAACTAGATTGTGGTGATGGTTGCACAACTCCATAAATCTGCTGAAAAATCACTGAAGTGATTTAAATCATTTAAAACCTTAAAATGGATGAATTTTATGATATATAAATTATACCTCAATAAAGCTGTAAAACAAAAAGAAGAGATTATATTCTAGCAGATGTTTTTTCCATTAAATTTTACTATCACTTTTAGGTGTTTTTAAAAACTTTAAAATATTAAATATGACTTGATCTCTTAACAAAGTAGTTTTGTAAAACCAGAAAGTAGGTGACCCATCCTCAAATTTAGTGACAGTCTGTTTATAAAAGGTATTCCACAGATCACCTATCTCCTTGGCCTGAAGTGGCCTGAAATCATGGACTCTTGGCTCATTTAAGCAACATCGTTGGCAGGGAACAGTTGTGAAGCTCATCATCTTCGTGCCACTGAGTCTAAGGCATTCAGTTTGTTATATTTTCCATCAATCAAGTCTTGGTGTCATCACAGCATAGCAGAGTTAAAGGAGCATCAGCTTTACTTGAAATGAGTCCCGCTGTTCCCACTCTCTCCCCTTGACTATTCTGACAGCATTTAAATCAGTAATTCTAAAGGTATGCATATGAGATGGTAGAGGGACAGGGTCTGTGTGTGGAGGGGCATACAGAATCACCAGGCAGCCCTGTTCAACGTGTACAATGGGTGATAAAAGGTTGATTATACTTCTCAATTAGGATAATGGGCAATAGAAGCAGGTCCTATCTGTCAGATGTACTGGGAAAGAAACAGGTTGAGAATCACTGATTTTAATAAAGCTTAGTATTCATTGTCAAGTGTAAAGATATTTTATAGCACTTATTAATTACATTTAGGAGGATATTAAAATATTACTGAACTTAATGATAAGTTTTCACTATATCTAAAGATAGAAGTGATACTTTAGTTGTCATTTATATTTTAATAATGTATAACAATAGTGCATGTAGGAAACAAAGTCCAAATGAATACCACTATCAAACTAAAGTTCAAACTGATGATGATGACTATTCACCTCATATCAAATACATTCAGAACATAAATTTAAATCTATGTTTTTATAGTTATGAAAATTCCCTCAAAGGAATTTTTTCTGTAGTTTAAAAAATGCACTTCTCTCAGTATGCAATATAAAAGGCAATACTCTGTAAAGTTTATGGCCTGCTATAAATGAAGAAACTGTGTAAAAGAGCAAAAGAAGAAAATGCTAAATTACAGCTCTGTCGGCCCAACTCAGTTTCATGGCCTGGGTAGGATATTTTTCACATGGCTGTTGAAAAAAACACCTGATGCCACAAGGTTCTCCAGAAAACCACAGAAATTACACCTACGGTTTCAGGTGATCATACTGACTGGAGTGTATTGCTTTAACAGTTTCCATTAAAGTCTGGTAAAGTCTGCTCCAAAGATGCATTTTGAACATATTGGACTACACTTACAAACAGATATCCTGTCTTATGCCCTAGCAATGCAATCTTTATTTTTAAAGACACTATTATTTATTAACCTGAAACTCATAGCTGAGGAATCTCTCCAACTTATTTTGAAAACCCACTGCAGTCCCCACGACGGCACTACAGACATTACAGATACATGTCAGACTGCATTCATGGGGGTCTTTAGCCCCTAGTCCTCTCTCAAATTCTAGGACAAGTTCTCACCATTTATGTATTTATAAAGCAATAAAATAGTGAGGACAAAAGGACAACATTCCATTCCTGTGAATAATAGGCATGGAATGGCTGAAGTTATTAACTGTATTACTAATACAAAGGAGTTTGGAAATAAAATTTGTCACAAAGGGAAACCACTGCAGGAGCACAATTCAAATAACCCTGGTTCCCATTAAGGAAATTATGACAGTAAGTTTAATAATATCTGCAACATGACAAGGAACTGCTCAGCTTTTCAAATGTATATCCACATAGGAATAATTAGAAAGCCAAAACTTAAAAGCAATATTCTCACAAATAAAATGCAGGAAAAAGTAGAATAATGAAGTTTTGATAGGTGAACCTTATTATATGGCGCTTTAGTTTTGGATCTTGAAGTGTATTTTCCCCCACTATCCAAGCCTTTTCCTGGCAATCAATCAGATGCTTATGAAGATGCATGAACCACTTCTGCACATTAGACCTGTATCACATGGTTCACTGCGGTACTATATGCCATTACTCTTATACAGGATGCAAAGGAAAGATTTTAGAATTCTAACTCACCGACAAGAGCAGCAGCAGCAACGAAAACCTCACCTTGCAGCATCAATTGGGGCAATTCCACTTAGAAAGCTTAATTCCACTAACTCAGATTTCATTCTGTCTCTCCATCCTGACCTCTTCCACCTCCCCGCTCCCCATCATCTTCCTTTCTCAAGTAGGCATCTTTTGTACAATACAGTAAAAGACAAAGAAGACACACAGAGCAGAGCAAAGAGATATTTCAGCAGGAATGACCGGGAGAGGATGTGGTTCATTTACGTAGGATGGTTCAATGTTCTCACTGATGAATAGAACTGAGCTCTGAAATCTGAAGTCTCAGAGCAAGCATCCCAGTTTACCTATGGGAGTTAGACTCGTGATGATGAAGCATTGAGACTGAGATAAACTGAGGTTTAACGTAACTTATTAACTGGCTACACCTTTATTCTCTTCCCATCCACTTTGGATTTTTAATGTTGTATAGATGAGGATGTGAAGATTACACCAGGACAAAAGGCATAAACCGGGGCTTCCCTGGTGGCGCAGTGGTTGAGAGTCCGCCTGCCGATGCAGGGGACGCAGGTTCGTGCCCCGGTCTGGGAAGATCCCACATGCCACGGAGCGGCTGGCCCCATGAGCCATGGCCGCTGGGCCTGCGCGTCCGGA